>NC_081534.1:6590000-7790000 GCF_030273125.1 Centropristis striata
GAAAATAGACACACATGCCTAACAGCAGACACAAGATAAATTCCCTGGCAAGCATTCAAAACACTCATGTAAAAACACATAAACACACACAGGCTGCAGCAGAAATGCAACAAAGCAAGAGACACACATACACACACCACTTACACAACTGCCACCATGTAACCCCTAATCACAACCCCAGAGCTTGGACATCAAATGAAGCAAGTTTTTAAAAAAAATCATCAGGAGTAATTAACGCATTTTCATATGCAAATGTGATTAATGCAAAACTACAAAGTCATTATGCAAATCGACTTTTCCTTGAGCCTCTGTACAAATATTCGCAGCTCAAATCAGGGATCAGTCTCGCCATCTTTCTTTTTTTATCTCTTACCCCTCTCCCTCTATCTCTCTCTCTCTTGGAGTAGAGATAATGCGTAAGTAGCATGTGAAGTTATTTCTAACTCACACAGTGTGTGTGTTTTCATGCGATGGGCCGGGGCTATGGCATTACGCCGCCTGCCTACTGATTACTGGCTGCTTGGCACTGGAGCGAGACAGGGAAGCCGGCGTACAGGGGAAGGTATGAATATGCAAAAGCCTGATTGCTTTTCATGATTAAAGCCTATTTAATATGGAAATGAGAGCAAGCCAGGTGATTAAAGGAGCATTGGGTGGTGGGGCAAAAAGAAAAAAAAAGATGGGGGAGAAATAGAGAGAGGGAAGAAAAGAAGACACCTTCAAATGCACACCGGTGGTGAAGTAGGGTTGGGCGATATGACGATATATATCATGCAGCGGCAGGAATGTGTCCAACTGCAACAGAGATTTTTCAATACTCTTTCTACCACGGTAGCTGTTTTCGTGTGATCTTGTGATTCTTGCACAATCTTGTGATTCTTATAAAGTTTTTGGATCTCGCGATCTAGTGATTTGCTAGTACATAACTTGATTTGAACCCCAAGCAAGAGGGCAGGATTTTTAAACCAATTTTCGTACAAGTTAAACACAGCCAATTTAGCGGGGTGCTAAACTAGAAGTAGCCCGCTCAACAGGCAGAGGTTTCTAATGTACTTGCTCTATGGGCCCATACTGTATGCGGAAGATCCAGTTTTTCATTAAGGTGACTACATGCATCTCTGAGCAACTTTCATAGTAATGAACAGGGTCCCACCTCCAACACTGTATCCACTTCTCTTTATACATCATGATGTAAACAAACAGAGTAAAGTTGTTATGACTGTTCTCAGGAACCTTAAATTTGACTACGTGTTGTTTTAACTGATTTTTTTAAGTGTTGTGGTGAGGCAGTTGTTTTTGTAACCAATGGAAGTTCCAAAAAATAAATTATTTATTAATTACATTAATTAATTAAATACAGTGTGGTTACTTTAAAACACTTTCTTAATTTAATTTGCAGTTACAATTACTGTCGTGATCTATACCGTTATAGGAGATTTTTGCCATATCGCCCAACCCTATGGCGAAGTGTGGAAACTGGGATGTGAGTTTTTGTGTGAACGCTGCAGACTTGACCTCATTGTGTGTAAAGGTAACTTGTTTTGTATGTTAAGGAAACCACCATGAGTCATTTCAGCTATAAAGAAAATCCCTTATTGCCCATTGGCTCAAGATTTCAACAGATCTTACACACGTTAATTTGCTCCCATGCACTTTCACACACTTTCACACCTTCCAAAGAAATATATACATGTAGGTGTGACAGTTTTAAAGTGGCGGGGATCTCATTTAGATTCTTTGATCGTAAATTCAAATCAGTATCGGTGTCACTCTTGTAAGTAGCTTCCCACCAAATGCAGAATTGTCAGCCTAATATGTCCACAAAAGTGACAGCGGGGAGATCGGAGGTGGCCGAAGAGATAAAGAGAGAGAGATGTTTGCTGTCGTTCACATCGTCTCATGAAATATTTACTGTGTGATCACTATACACAGTGTTTGTGAGTGTGAAAGAAAGAGACAGACAGAGAGAGAGAGAGAGAGGTTGTCATGATGTGACTTCGCCCTTATGTACTGGATGTCTTAAAGTGCTCCGAGGGGGCCCCAGCAGTCGTCCTGGGAGGGGGTTCAAAGCAGGGCCAGGGTCGCCTTAGCATGGTAACGCTCCCCTAGCGACAACCTCTCGCTTGCCTGGTGACATGCATCATTCTTCACAGACTTCGCACTCACATGCACAAATTCATACACGCACATATATTAACATACTCTGACAAAGCCCACACATATACACACAGAGTGCATGCATCAGCAAGAGAAACTCAAGGAAAAAAATAGGGCACAGAAGGGCCATTTTTCATCTACACCGTGTGTACGAGAGTGTGTGCGTGTGTGTGTTTGCACCTTTTGGGGTTGAATCTGCTAGCCTTGCAGCATGTTTGCAGTTTAAGCAAGCAGGCTGACAGACAAAGAGGCCAGACAGGATGTTATAAAACACAACCAGGTGAAAAAAAAACAATCCAGGAGAGGAGAGGGTTAAGGGTTATGCATACAGCACAAGCATTTCATGCACGCAAGAGTACATGAGGAGTACATGTGTGCAGGTGTGTGTTACGTTTGATGCATGAATTTTGTCGCCTGTGCTGCAAATATTTGTTCTGGCTGCAACGACACGTCCAGGAAAGTGTGGTGATATTTCCGTGTGTGTGCGTGTGTGTGTATTTCTGTGAGAGTGTGTGCTGCCAACACATTGGACTTAATTAGACCTAATAATGTAATCTAATTTGGTTGAAACTTGAGACTGCCTTGAGTGGCAATCTAATGTGTTGAACAAAGCTCTCCTCCTCTCTTTCATTTGGGGCTTCGAGTGCTTTCATGTCTTGTTCTCTTAGTGATAAGACTGTCTGTCTGTCTGAGTGACTCACTGACTGCCGCTCGCTCTAACAGGCTGAATCACACACTAACTCGAAATGTTTTGCCTCTGACCACCTAAAAGACAAACTGCCATATAAAATGCAGTGAGTGTTTTGCACTGCATAAGCTTCCAAATGAGTTCCATGCTTTTTTTCTGCTGCAATTTCGCTGTTTAACGCTCATTAAATTAACTGAAAATTAGATTTCTTTCTCAGAATTTCTCCAGAATGCAAAATGTTTTTGTTTCATTTTAAAACATTATCTTTGACATCCAGAACTGTGCTGTCACACATTGTTTGTGATCTCCTACGATATATTTCCCCTCACAAAAGACGGTGACCACACACAGCTGTTGGCCACACACAGAAACTGTGCATATGTGCTTCCAACTGTAGTGATGACAAAAGACGTGTACGCCAGCTTTGATTCTGAAATTAACACAATGTGTGCTCTGTGTCCTTAAAACCATCTAAAACATTTAAGGATGGGTTTTTTTAGATTTCACAGCCCAGCTAAATCTTGTGGAATACTGTGAATGTATGTGTGACATATAAAACTACAGTTGATATAGACTAAATTCAAAATTATCTCCTAACACACTAGGAAACTAAAGAATTTACCATTTTGAAACACTTTCTATGACACATATGTCAGTGCTTTATAACAGTACTTAATATACATTTTCTAATTACTTATATATATATGCTTCATAATTGCTGGTCACTCACTGACATTGTTTTTGCAAGCCTGGATTTGTAATGCATTATGGACATACCTAAAATTAGTCTTATCCCCTACCATAGCCCTATAATCACATTATAATGCATTACAACAGTGATTTTAGTGCATTACAACATACATTTTAATCTGTTTATAATGCATTATAACCACTTTGAGCCCGACCCCTATAACCACAATATAAAGTTATAAATATGTTTATAATAGTATTATAGACTGCAAAAACAATGTGAGTGAGTGCGCAGCAATTATGAAGTATCATGATACCTTATAAGTCATTATAAAATGCTTTATAATTTATTATAATTATTGTTTACATCATTACAAATGTTTATGAAAGCTTATAACGATAATTATGCGGTGCTAAATGCAGATTATAACACATATAAGGTGTGTTTATAATGCATTATTGGCATGTGACACTTGACACTATTTAAGTCCCTCCCTAACACAGTGGTTTAAGACACACTGTGGTGACCAGATTCTTTGTTAACTCTATAATCTTTTTACATGGAGCTCTGGCTGCTAACTTTTACAATACAGCCGTCTCCCTCCTCTAACCGAGTCCTTCTTAGTCTACTGGAGTCTGTGTAATCCTGGATAGCCTTCCCAGCTCTCGGGTGTGATGGTGACTGTCTCCTCTGATAACTTTGAACTGGTTTCCCTGCAGCGCTGGCAGTCTACAGGCCTCAGCCCCCCCTCCCACACCCACCCCACCCCCCCAACCCCACCACCTCCCCTCATAGCCAGATGAACGGCCTTGCTGCTTTATTAATCCCCTTCTCCTCACCACGCGCACAGATGAATTTTAATCAGCTTTCTTAACCTCTTTTTTTTCATATGCTGCAGGATTTCTTTACAAACGCTCACACACGTGATGTGAGCAAAAAACACACACACACACACACACACTGGGGGCGGCTCCTCTATCACCTTCTTCCTCGCCTTTCACAATTGGTTTCAGCTGAAGAAGTCCTTCAGGCCTGCCAGTGTGTGTTTGTTTGGTTGTTTAGTGTGTGTGATTTTGCGTGCATGTGTGTGTGAGTGTGTGTGTGTGTCTGTGATGTTTTACTTAGAACGGAGCAGAATAGACATACAGTGCGGCTCTCACTCACTCTAATGAAATCATCCCAGGCTACATTAATCCCTCCTGAAGGCCACTGTCAAAATAACAAGCAGCTGGGATTCTTTAAAGAGAGCTATCTGTCTTGGACAGGTGAGAGATGTGTGTGTGTGTATTTTGCACTTATATGTGTGTTTATTGCATCTATACTGACAAGAGAGCCCTATTCAAAACTTAGAATTGAGCTGCTTAGTGGTTCCTTTAACTGCATCCTCATTTAAATGTGTTCCAGTCTCCGTACCTCCTCTCTCTCGTTTGGGGCAGATCCCCCTCGCCGGCGTCAGGCTCCTCTCCAGATCCTCCTCGCTGCCGGGGGTCACCTGGATGCCCACCTCCACCGGAATGGACCCTCTCCCCAGCTCCAGTGGCCTGTCCCTGGGTGAGATGGAAATGCCTGTGATTCCACCAGCCTCCCCAGGCTTGGAGAAGGACCCCGGTCCGCCTCGGGGGCCCCGGCACAGACGGCGCTTGTGCTCGATGAAAACCAGGATATCACCCAGAGGGAAGTTGGTCTGGCACTGGCCACAGGTCAGCATGTCATGCTCCCCGGCGCCCAACCTCCGAGGGCTGGGGGTGGACGGCTCCGGAGATGGTGATCCCGCCCCTGAATCATGATTGGCCTCGGCTGCAAAAAATAGAAGAGAAGTTTTAAATAAAGCAAAAAAAAAAGAGAGACAGAGGCAGAGAAAAAATACACCGTGAGGTTTAGTTAATCCTGATAACATTACCTGATAAAAGCCATCTCTCCCAACCACACGAGATGATCATTACATTCACAACTGTGTCACTTTCATGGCATAAAACAGCGCTGCTGTAAAGCTACTTCGCCTAGACAAACACCTGCACAGCTTATCCAGGAGAGATCTGCGTGGGTGGTTACCCAGCACATACACTGTATATATATGTGTGTGTGTGTGTTTCTGTGTTTAAGTGTGTGGCCAGGAAGCTATTCATCTCACAGTGCAGGTTGGGTTTCCGGTGAGGGCCTTCGCCACACTGAGCTGTCATAGCTAGACGGCTGCCTTCACCACGTGGGAGCCCCAGCTTGTGCAGAACAAAGTGTAGCGTAGCGAAGGGCCACATCCACCAGCAGTGTGTGTGTGTTCGCTTGTGCGTGTGTGTGTGTTCGCTTGTGCGTGTGTGTGCGTTCATGTTATCACATAATAAGACAGAGAAAAGAAAAAAGAAAAAGATGTCTGAATGGAGCAGGTGAGTTCGAACATGGTATTCTCCACAGACAGAAAATCTATAAAGTCAAACCCGAGGTCCTGTTAAGAGAGTAAATCTCATTCTTCACAGATCTGACACGGTCATTAATAACCATTACACATTCTTCCCCGCCACCTCCCCTATGGCGTAGACTGAGTCCCTCGGCTTAACGTAAATCCCTCATGGACGACCTGCTTTTTTTTTAAACACTACCCTGATGTATGAAAATGTGTCCTCTTCTAAAAAGCCCGGAGGAAACCTGAAGCTCCAGAGACTCTAGGGGCGTCTGGCTGAGCGGGTACCCAGGGAGAGGTGTTGATGCCTGGGAGAGAAGCATAGCAACGCCTGCCCGTCTCTGCTGCTGCTCCTCCACTTCCCTCATATCCCTCCCCTTTTTTCTCCTCTCTTTCTCCAAACATGACACCCTAATAATTGCAAAGATTAGACAAAGAGGGTGTGTGCTGGTTTGTGTGTAGCTATCAGATCCTAAACTCTCTTATCACACATCTCAAACTGTCAGGGAGGCGTTGCTCCTCTAAATCCCAGTCATAACCGTTAAACTCGGGCAGAGTTCCGGCTGAATATTACACACAGTTTTACCCATTTTTTTAGTATTTCAAATATTTCTTTTCAACTATGATTCAACCCCCCACCCTCTACCCAACACCCACACACACACACACACACACACACACACGTTCCAGTCCACTCGCTTCGCCCTGGAGTGATGATCCGATGCCAAATATCTTTTCTCTAAATGGAGATGGGTTCCTGGATGCCTGCCAAATAATTTCCATCTCATAATCTTTGGCGGCAAAGAAGGAACACAAACACATATTTACCTACAGTTCACAGCTTGTGACCATGATTCACATGAAGCAATGTTCCAGAGTGTTCACACAAGCCTGTGCGCACGCATGCATGTGTGCATATGTGAAATGCATATAAGTAGGACTGTGCAGGAGAAAGCTCTGCTAACAATATGGCGCGCTCTCATTTCTGACGTTGAAAAACAAGACAGGTGGCTGAAGATCTTCATGTGTTGTAAATAAGGAAAAAAGACATGATGATAGACATTTGAACTTCATCGCTGACAAATAGGGTAAGGCCTGTTTGTTAGCCTATGGTTGACTAACACGGCCTGGGGGGAGAAGGCAGTAAATTTAGTAGGCGTTGGCACTGTCACTATGCCACTGGAATATCAGTCGGACATCTTCGAAAACACCGCACCCGCTCACCCGTCTATCCCGAGGCTCACCTGTGTGAGAAAAACCAGGTGCAAGAAACAACTGGAATGCTTGGAGGAAAAGGAAAAAAAAAACTCAACCGTGGACACAAACAGAGTGAAATGGAAACACACACACGAAAGAATAACACACTAATGTAGCCTATCATGGTGACAGACAGTGTCTAATTCCTCTGTATAAACTCCTATGTGAGAGGAACATGCTTGATAGGTAAGGGAGCATAGCAGACGCACTGTCAAACATGCCATCGTTGAGAAGGCGTGATGATAGCAATGAAACCCAGCTGTCTAACATGATACCACACATACTTTATTTCTCTCTCTTGGTCTCTCACACACAAGCTACATTCACCCAATGACAGTCCTGCTACTCTGCCTTATCAAGTGTGAGTTAAGTCAGGCAGCCTTAGAGCACCCCCTATCAGTTTGATGAGGAGAGAGTCAGTCAGTCACTCCACTGCTGCTGCTGCTGCTGCTGCTGCTGCCTGCACACTGCCACTGCACAATATGTACCAGATGGGAGACACAGCTGAAGACAATGGGCCTCTTTCACCAATATTTCCAGTTGTGCAAAAGGTCGAAAAATATATTCAAACGCGCAGACTAAAAAGCACTTAATGGAGAGGAGAGGGATTCTTTCATTTGCAGCTTTTTTTAATTACAAATATTAAAATGTTCGCCATATAGTTGGGTTAGAGTTGTAATATTAGTGTCAAAATCGGTCTATGACTAGAGCCCAACGGATATGAGATTTCTCAGACTGATACTGATTTAAGAGAAAATTCACACGATATGGCGGCTGATATAGTGAATTTTTTTAATTGAATGAAAATACATCTTTCTATGCACTAATTTTGCTCCAATCGTAATATGCAAAAGTACTCAAATGTCTTTATTTTACAATAATATATACACACAATGTATTACATTGTCAATCAGTTCTAGAAATAAAAACTGCGAAAATAAAGTAAAATCGAAATTAATGTAAATAAACATCAGTACTGTGTGTTCAGTATCAGTCAATTGCTGCCCATTTAAGTAAATAAAATGTGAAAAATAAATAAATAGCTAGCATTTCTAAATGACCCCCAAGCATTGTTTTTTGCATTATATATTGAGAAAAAAAAAGTTTTCATATTTGACAATATATACAATGATGGAGATATACCTACAGTGATATGTCAATCAGGATCTTTATATATGACATATATAGTATAGATATAGTTAATGTGGCACCCTCGTCTGTGTGTTTCACGGTAGTGGCCAGGTAAATCAGCTATGTAGGTAAAACATGCCGAGGTGCATGCATGTATACAAGGTCCTCTGACTTTATGTGCGGCTATAAATCCCACTTACCCCTAATTATTGTGTACGTCCTTATATGCTCTCATAAATGTTGTTTGCATTGTTGCCTGAGGTGAAGGTGAAAGCAAATTAAAATTTCCAACATGGTTTGACAAGTTCTTCTCTGCCCTGAGTCAAATGAAATGCTGAGAAAATGTAATTTTGTTGCATGCGAAACATTTGTTTTTATTTAATGATGTGAATTTGATGAGATCCTTCTAAGCGGCGTTAAACAAAAAACCGTGAAACTATTTTCCGTTGACCTTACACAACATTTTAATAGCAGCTGTGTTCTGCTGCTTAAGGCAGTTTGAAGGCCAGGGGCACTCGTATGACAGTCGACCATACTGTATGGGTTCAGACCTGTCTCTCTTTCTTTGTTTTCCCCTTCCATTTGCTCACACACACACACACACACACACACACACACACACACACATATATAAACCCCACAGGGAAAGTCGGGTAAGATTCACGCAGCCATTGAAAATAAATGACACCAGCAACGTTGCAGATGGTTGCAATCAAAAATTCAAACAACAAGCGGCCTCGCTTAGCCTATCCCTTTTTCTCGGCTGCGATTGCCAAGGAGAGCTGCAACAGTGTGTGTTGTGAAACGCCAGGCCTGTGTGTTTCATTATCTTATCACCATTTAATCTGTTGCAGTCTCATTTCTTATCATAAATCTTAGATTATCAGTCTGAAAGTGAACAAAATACAGCTCTGCAGCTGACTTGTCACTAAATCGCTATAAATGACATGCAAGCTATGAAGCATGACATTGGTGGATATAAATCAAATTTGCCAAACAACTTTAACGGATATAATAATAATAGTAAAAAAAAGAAGGAGCTTTATAGCGTTGCAAAAATTGATTAAATCTGTTTAGTAATATTGAAATATAGAAAAGGAAATCTGAGAACAAACTGCGATGGCTGCAGTAAATCTTCCATCGCTCTCCAATCATCTCCTGTGAGATTATCATCCGGTTACCACAAAGTGTGTGAATATTTACTGTGGTGTTGCAGTGCGTACCGTGGCTTTCTCCCCCAGCGTTTGACAGCCATATGGTGCGAATAAAGACGAAAACATTAACTGTTTCACAAGTAGCATGCCAATTGTAAGAGTAAACTGTTATCACGAGGCGTTTCCATGGCTGGATCCAGAAAACAATTCTCTGCATTAAGTCTGATGTTAAAAAAAATACCAGTTTCTAAACCAGGGAGGCCTGTCATACTAAGCACCTAATATATGAGTAATTCATATCATATTCATATCACTGGTTTCTTTGTCGTGGATGTGACTCCAAGCTGAATCATAGACTGAAACAGCCTGAGGGGGGTGTTTGCCTTTATGCATGTTTTTCTCAATAAAAAAAAGTATGAACTGTAAACTGAAAGTTAAATTAGACCGACTAGTGTATGCAGTTTGTGTAGTTATGCATTCTGAGGGTGATAAGATGTACAATGTGTCCACATGAGTGTGTGTTCTTTGGTGCATTGTGTGCATTCATTGCGGTTACAGTGCATCCCTCTTGACACCTGGCCTGGCAAGTACATCTCCAGAACACAGTCTTCCACTAAACGCCTGTCCAGAAATATGCTGATATTCAGGTTCTCTGAAGTTCCAACTAGAGTATGACCTATACGCTCATGGCTGCAGGGCATGAGGCTGTTACACCGGATAACCCCTGATCTGACATGTGGCTGATGTATGCTGGCACCCTTGCAGAAACTTAAGGAGATACCTTTGTGACAGCTGCAATCTCAACCTATTGAAAAATATTAAGCACAGACAATAAAATCCACTCATTTCTGAGACGCTGCCTGACAATAACGCTGCACATACATATGCAAAGCTCTCATTATATGTTGACTTAATCAAATTACAGTTCCCCCCCTTGAGCACTCCTCAGATCCTCCTCAGGTGTGATCCAGGTCCTCTGCAGACCCACCCAGCTTAAGGAAACAGCCTACAGCGCATGCAGCCTCCAGCCATTGAATGATAGGTACAGTAAATGCCTTCCGTCCATCACAGCTACAGATGAGTGTCATTATCAAGATATTTAAGTATGGTAAACATGGCTCAGGCGCTTTATGCAAATACAAGTGCACACTCTTGCACGCCACCATTGTCCACACAGAGAACAATTGGATAGAAATCATGTTTTTGCGCATTTGTTTAAGTCCAGTTTCGGCTTTGCATTTAATCTCCCTGATAGCATCAAAAAAAATACCTGCAGGTCCAGTCTGCCCTTAATCTTGCACTTGTGCCTCTCAGGTCACTGAGGCTAACAAACAGGAGGCATCATGTGAAAGAACAGGTAGGACAAGATTCAGGCCCTGCGTTTCAGCATCCTACTGCACTTGCTCTAATAACCACTCGAGCACAGCGCTGACCTCACGCATGATCAAGCTCAATATCAAACATTTCTGAGAATTTGCAAGTGAAGTTGCTGTTTGACACTTGAAAGTCTCCGCTGATAGGTCAGCGGCCATTTAAAGGCTCTGTGAAAGCAGTCATTAAAGAGCTCCAAGAACACATGCACCCTGGAGACATTGGAACAAGCTCAGAAAATTAAGAAATTTAAAGCAAATCTGTGACAACTAATTATCAGCCTAATTACATTTGTTCAGTTTGAATTTGCTGACTCTACTGCACAGCAGGTGCTGTGAGGTATATGTGGGAAAAAAAATTAAAAAGAAGAAAATGTGTTAAACAAAGTGACCTATGACTGGGAGGCAAATATTTAACAGTTAGTTCAAATTTGTCCCTAAAGACAAATGACAATGTGCAATAATTCATGCAGGTAAATGTTGAACAGGCACACACATGCCTGTGGTAATACTGCTAGAATTTTTTGCACAGGCATAAATGTATCCAGGGGTCTTAATGAACTGACAGGCAGTGAGTGTGACAGCACAGAGAATAAACTGTCAGATCAATATTCGAGCTGGATCAATATTTGTCATCTTTAAAATCTGCTGAGGGTGCAGCATACTTTCTCAATTAGAAAAAAACACTCCTTATAGCAAACATTTAGATTTCAGATTGCGATTTAAAATTACCGTAATTATTTCAAGCGAAGCCTCAAAAGGAGGACAAGTCAGAGACATGAGAGAGATAGAGACAAAGTGAATGGGGTAAGTGATTAGTCTAAATGCTAAATGTGTCGGGTGGGACGGAATGCGTCTAACCCTTTTCAACACAAAACAGATTGGCCAAAGATTACATCATGAACTTCTGCAATGAATTACTCAGATTAGGCCTCTATGAAATTGGATTTAGGCAAAGCAGAGCGCTGGGAGATGAAGGTTAGATTGATATAATTGATTTGAAATTGGATTATGAGACTTTTTAATCATATGCACCACAAAGAAAAAAAAATCCTGTTTCAGATTTAGTCTGCGCAATTTAATCACAATATTTGGTCACAGCTTTGTAAAGCTTCAAAGTTATGACCCTTCGATTGTGGAATACGTAAAAAAAATGTAAAAGTTCAGACTGACGTCCTTTGTGTGTGGTGTTTTCTTCTGAATTTATGTCAGTGCACACTTTTATTTTTTTCTATGATCTCCAAAGGTTATGAAGGGCAGAAAGGGCTTCATACGTCAAGAAAAGTCATTTTAAAACTGCGTGTGTGACAGAGAGTGAGACCGGAAGAGAAAGAGCCTTTACAAATTAAAAATAAATTTAAATTAAAGTACAAGTTACCTAAGTCACAAAACAAATAACTCGGTATGAAATGTGCATGGAAAACAGTGTGAGAAATAAATGAAACATTTAACAAAGTACACATTAATATGCCACATGTTGCAAAAATAATTGTGCTGTGATAAAATGTTGCATTACGCTGGCACGTGCGTGCACATGCAAACACACACACTCACACACACTTCACCAGACAGTCCCATTATAGATGTCATAAGATCATGTCTCGACCTAAAAGTCATCTAAAGCTGTAAAATACACATTTGAAATATCACAAAAATGTGTTGATAATTATGAATGGTCCAAAACTAATACAATTACTCTGTAAGTGAGTAAAACATTGAATACAGTTGTTTTTTTTCTTGTGTGTGCACAAGTGTTATCACGTTGTAAATTTATTTTCACAAATCACAGTTATTGTGGGTGATTGGCTCCCTTGTTAGGCGTATTTTTCAAAGATAAAAACAATGCATAAATCTTTATCTTGATACTTTTATTTTGTCCAAAAAGTCATAATTACTAATAATGATAAATCATTTAAAGTTACAAACCGAATCGTGTATGAAGTTAGGAGTGTTTGCAGGAATTAAACTCACCTCGTACTGTCTCCCTGTGCGTCAACGATAAGTGCTGCGGGTTCACCTGCTTGCGGCGGGACATTGCCCCGGCATTTACTCTGGCATCGCCCGGTGAACGGCACTTGGAGTCGGCTTGGACCGTGGTGTCGGTCCTCTCTGGCTCGCAGGTGACCAACTTTTCCCCCTCTCTTAATCCCCCCTCTACTATTCACAGTCTTCAGCTGCAACTTTAACGCGCGCTCGAAAGGTTGAGGAGTCGGGCAGGATGCAGTAAGGATGGAAGACCAGTTTGTCCAAAAAAAAAAAAATGTCCTGCAGCGTGTTCGTAACAGAAGCAACACCTTGATTGAGGAAGCCGAAGTGTAGTTTTTAGCAAGCAGTCTGCTACAGATGATCTGATATGTGCGCAGGTATGTTTTTGCAGTGACCTTTTGCAGATAAAAATCCCGGACTGGCCACCTCTGCAGCGACCGTGGTGACAGATGAAGTACGGAGCACTCCACTGGTGATGGGGTATTGGCTCCTTTCCCTTTTCCCTTTTCTTAGTTTTAATGATATGATTATATCATCTGGGGTCAAATGGCTGCTGTTTATTCTAGGATTCCCTACAGTCCTTCCATTTCAGCAGTGGTGCGCTAAAATGACCCTTTGGCACTGGCTCCTCCTGCGCGTTTTGGCATCGGTGCGCGGAACGGCAACTCTTGGCTCTGGTGGCAGAAGCCTCGTTGATTGAGAGAGAGAGAGAGAGAGAGAGAGAGAGAGAGAGAGAGGGCGAGCAGGCGGGCAGACAAGACACCTCCTCCTCCTTCTCGTCCAACAAGCAGAGGTCCAATGTTTCCCAGTTTCCTACAGTGTCGAGGCTACTTCTCGTTGACTCACACGATGAAAGCGGCTCTGTTTGGGAGGACCCCGCGTTTGTGTGCGCGCGTGTGTGTGTGTGTGTGTGCAGGCTATATGCAGCCTGTGTTTATGTGTGTGTGTCTGTGTGTGTGTGAGAGAGCGTGTGGGTGTGTGTGGTTGGGGTTGCCTCCATAGAGTGGGATAGGATTCAAGTTCAAGTGCGTCAGACACCACAGACGCGTGAAGGCAGCGGACAACACAACAGGCGGACACTGGAGGCAACTAGCGGCGGCTCCCCGGAGCTCAGCGCTGAGTGGACTCCGTGCAAAGTCATTAGCACTTATTAGTTATTTCAAAGGCAGAATCACCACCTCTAACAACTTCTCTTACTTCCCCTCTTTTTTTTTTTTTTTTGCTCTAATGGTCATTACAACCAAAACACCATGATGTCCAAAAGTCTTGTCATGTTTCCTTTTTCTTTCTGCCTTCTTACTGTGTGTTTTAATCACTTCACTGATTATAAGAACTCATTTTCCTCTCATATGATGCCAGCAAGGAAACTGGGCAACACTTTTTATGATGCCCATGTTATAAACATACGTATAATGCATTATAATATGCGTAGATCACTGTATAATAACAGTTTAAACACAGGTAACACATTATAAAAAAAATGTATAATGACTTATAAGCTCAAGCATGATGATATTTCATAATTGCTGGTCACTTCCATTGTTTTTGCCAGCTCATGTCTATAATGGATTACTTATAGTGTTATAATTTGCTAACTTTAAATAATTAAAGTTAAAAACATTCATAAATATTCATAATGCCTTATAACAGTAACCAAAGCACATTATAAAGCATTTTATAATGACTTATAAGTTCAAGTATCATAATTGCGGGTCACTCCCTCACTTTTTTTGCAAGGATCATAAGACATAATTCTCATAATTGCAATACATTATAATATTTGATTATAGGGTTAGGGTAAGGGGTTAGGCTAACTGTAACCCTATAACACAATATAAGTGTGTTCATAATGCATTATAGAAATGGGTTTGCAAAAACAATATCAGTGATTGACCAGCAATCATGAAGCATTATGATACTTGACCTTACATGTCATTTTAAAATAATTTATAATGTGTTCTGATTATTGTTATAAGGTATTATGAATATTTGTGAATGCTAATAACTAATTATAGAGTACAACAGGCAGATTATAACACATCAAAGGTATGTTTATTTTGCATTACGGGCATTACAGGGTGTCATATTACCCAGTTTCCCAGCAATTATGATTTATTATGATACTTGACCTTATAAGTCATTACAAAATGTTACCAATGTGTCATGAATATTTCTGAGTGCTTTAACTATGATGACACAGTGGTATAAGAAGTTTATAATGTTTATAATGCATTATAGACATAGACTTTATAGAAAGTGTTGCCAGAAATGGTTATAAAATGGCTGGAAAATAAGGACCATCCAGATTAAATAAACTATATCTTGGTTCAAAGGTCGCCTTTAATTTAGATAATAAATACTTTTATATTGTCGTGGCAATCTATGCTAAATGATCTAATAAAGCCATTGCACATGATCAATATAAATATAGAACACCTATTTCTACACATTGAATCAGAGAGGGAGGGAAGAAAACAGCAGGCTGCATCTTTGTTGTTAAGATAATTTAAACATGTTGTGAGGCAACAGTACCCTCTGTTGGCACAGACAGGACACTTTACAGACCAAATTAGAGGACGATACCTTAACACTGCTTTACTTTATTCTTATTTTTAGAATGAAGCCTTCTTAATTTGCCATTTATACAATTCAGAATGTAAGAGAGTCCTTGAAGAGTGGATCAGGTTCACTCAGAGGCAATTAATGGCACTAATGGGCAATCATTCCGCACATAACTCACTGTATTCATTTAGATCAGTGTATGCACAGATAAGTGCTTTGTACAGGCTATGGCTCAGCTGAGAACACACTCAAGTTTCTTTTTTTCCACTATACCATATAATTCAACCTGCTCCGTGCTATAATTTAGTTGAAATACATTGTTGAATAAAAATATAAAGCCTAATACGACCATTTAAAGTTGACACTATTTCCTCGCCGATCAGCAGGGAAGTGTGCAGCTATAGCAATGCATTTTATAGTCAGCCATTAATAAAACATGGTGGGCAATTTTAAGAGCATTAGAAGTTTGATTGCTTCAGGGCAGGCCTAGGGGACTTTCAGGACAGTAATTATTTATATAAATGAAATGTCATCTCAGCTCTGGCTCAAGTCGACATAACCTCAGCAGACTCCACATGGAAACACTACAGCACAACAGCTATCTTTCACAGATAGGACGAGCATGTTGTCAAGCATATTGCTTTGACTGGAGCGCATAAATTCAGTATGTGATATTACATGAAATGTCTTTTGCATCGGGCCAAGAGAGCAACAGCAAGTGGCGGACACATTGGATGCTGAAGGAAAACATTATCCTGAGTTCACACACTCTTCTTGCTATCCCTGCTGGCTGCGAGCAGCTCCTTGATCCTTACCCATGGGTTTCTCAATAATACATCAATGTCTCCATTATAGCTTGTATCTGCTGGCTGCGGGCAAAGGCAGTTTAAGCTGAGCTGCACAGGGCCAATATACCACAAATACCCTGCTTGTGGACACAGGAAAGGTTTTAAGTCCAAAGTGTTGCCTCTGAGGAGACATGCATCTCGTGTGGTTAAGTGCTACCACTGCGTCGGAGATACCTGAACGCACCGCGGGGCGAGACAAGGGATGCTGAAATGAAAGTTTTGTCCAAGTAACAAGAGACATTATGTTGACATTTTCCCCCAAAATGACCCAGGATTTAAGAAAAATCCAGGCACTCATAATTTATGTTAAATCATAAAAATGAGCCCAGGGATGAAGTTTAAGTGCACATGAGTGGACAATGCAACTTAACTGGCTCTGATTCCAGGTCACAACCTTTGTCACATCCTTTTATCTTCTATTTTTCATGCCTCTCTCTCGTCTGTTTACCCTCTAAAAAATACCAAAATTGCATTGTCTTGAAATAGATTTTAAAAAGAATATTTAACATAATACTGAACAAAAAAGGATTAAGTGTTGAGGTTAAGTAGCTGCTATTTTGATTTGTTTAACCACAACAGGACTGGCATAAACAATGAGAAGTCCACTCCAAGACAGCTCATGGTAATATGAATATTGCTCTGGGATTTGCTTATAGTCGGTGCTTCATTATGCAATGTTTAATATTAATAAAGAAAGTACAAGTATATATTATTCATAAGCTGATTTACTGTGGTTGGTGCATGTGTGTGTGTGGACTTGAGTGACAGATTGAGATGCTCCCTTGCTACGGGCAATACAACTCGACAAGGCTCTTACTTTTCTACAGGACACATCCTGACAATTTCTCCCACAGTTAAGAGGATTTGTCCGAGCACGGGGTGAATATATAATGCATGCACATTCCAAATTTTAATTTGGATGAAGTAAATGATTCAATGCTGGCTTTTCTCAGAAGTGAGGCTCGGAGGGGGAATGAAGAGGGCACAGGATGTTACTTGTAGTCTTCTCTTAGGCTGGAACATTTGAAGCAAACAAAGACAGTGATGATTACCATGAGTTCTTGTTCCAATCAAGTTTTTAAAAAGGAAGTGAGTGAAGGGAGAACATTTTTATTTTTATTTTTTTAAATAGCATAAATTGTAACCATTAAATCCATGTTTTTAAATGATTAATGCACTGTATTGCTACTTTTCTATTCCAAAGGTGCTTCTCTGTTTCTGTATCCCATAGCCAACGCCTATATGCATATAAAGGATAATGATGATTTAGACTTGACATGTGTAGAAAAACAAATTATTATGCCCGTTTTAGACAACTTAAAGTTAAATTCATGGTCACCACTGGTTGTAACATGTCAACTGTAACTCGTAAAAATGAGCAATGTTTGTGGTGTTCCATATGTTAATACTTCTGTCTCATTCTCATTTACTATTGCACCGTGCACACAGAAATTATTAGACAGACAGATTTATTAAATATATACGGATAAAATATGTTTATAACCCTCAAAAGACAAAGGGAAATGCTTCCATTTATATACAGTATGTATAAGTATTCAAAGAGTGAATGAAATGTGCTCCAGTCCAGAAACTTTAACTCTTTTACCATGGACCTTACATTATTCTAAAAAAGTACACCTCTCTCATATAAAAAAACATACATATTTTGTGGCTGATTTAGACGTCTTTTTAGTGCTTGTCTGTTAATGCTATCATTCTCTAACAATAATGACAATAATGTGTTTCTATATATCATTATATTAATTTATTAATTTATATGGCTACCTGCTCAAACCATCTGGTTGCACTGCAGCTCTGCAGCCTCCGTTAAAACAGGTAGGCCATCTGGCATAATCCAGCATGAAGGAAACCAAGTTATTATTTCAAAGTGTTCATAGTATGTGTGTAAATGTTTGTGTGTGTGATTTAAAGCCTTGTTTAAAATAGTATTTTTAAAGACATTGTTCTGATTGTTCAATTGAGTCACCTGGTCAAACTGCATGTGTCAAAAACCCAATCCTGTCTGCCTGAGTCCAAATGTAATTCATTGTCTCCCTCTAGTGGATATTATTAGGAGTAACATATTTTCATAATACACGAAAACATAGATCCACCACATGTATACCTCGTTTATAGCATTATAGGAATGATTATTAAAGCGTCGAATAAATAAATGCATCCAGCAGAGGAGATGTGAAAGTAAAATTTAACCACAGCACACGTGTTCACATTTCATGCGTCATGACGTCACCCAACAGTAACCGACGTACACCATAATGGCGGTGCCCTTGTTACAATGGGGACTGTTGTGAATCACTTGTTAGCCAACTTCTTGTGAATAACTGCGGATTATTCACACAGCTGTCTGTTTTGGGTGTTTTTTTCCGACGGCTACATGTTAAAGGTAAGAGTCGCGTTTTTATTACAAACTGAAGGACATCAATTGAGGCGTATTTAAGTAGTTTTGACGGGCTCCTGCTGCTAGCTTCAGCGGCGTTAAGACCTCGAGTAAAGCAAGTCTGCTAGCAGAAGCTAACAGCAAAGAGCATCACCTGGTTGGTTAGCGCTAATTGTCAACTGTCTTTCTACAAAGTTTAATTAATCTTAGCCTGTCCGTGTATCCAAGTGATCTTACCGGTGTGCTGCTTGGTCTACATAAAACCGACGGATGCTCACTGATTGATGGGCAACGTTATTTGTTAGCATTAGCTCAGCCAACTCCTAGTCCTCATTAGCGCCATAGACATGTATACATGTTTATATGTCTAAGGTTAGCGCTAGCTCGGCTAACATGATTGAACGCTAACGAGCAGCTAACAGCTCCGTTATGCTAATTCGGGGGGATTCATCTGCTTGGTTTTTGATATCCATATTATTGTGTTTATTATGACACATACTTAATGTTCATCTGTATGTGTAGCAATAGCTGTAATCTCTGAATGAATGGGATGGGGGGTGCCTTATGAAACATTACGTTCCCGTCATCTTTTTCTATTTTTTTTTTTTTTTTTTGAACCAAGTATTTATTGGTGCTTTTTCTACTTTTGTACATCGATGATTTACAATCAGTTAGCAGCTAAGCTAGCAGTAGTTTAGAAATTAGGTTGCAGAATTAACTTTGAGTTAACCTACCAAACGACTTGAGAAAATTAAAGTTTTGGGGCGGTGAGTGAATCAAATGTACTAGCCGCTTGCATGTTTTACCAGCATTTGGCTGGTAAATGGTGCTAGAGGTGAGTCCCGTTAGTAACCTCTATAGAAACTGGACTTGAGGAAAATGCAATTTAGCAAAATATGACCAATTCCTCCTCCATAATTCACAGATTACTCTATCAGTCTTGACTATCAGTAAAGGGGTTGTGAGCTAATTACATCCATTGTTTATACAGTGTATCTAGTCGCAGTTAACAAAAGTACACATTTAAAGATCAGTAGCTCAAGTTTAAAAGCTGATACATGTCGCTAAAACCCAACTATGCTCTCGATAGTCCAAACTTAAAGAGGGGAAAACTGATTCTGACAGTGAAATACATTTTGGCCTGATATTCCTGGTATCTTAAATGTTGAGACTATTAAATTAGTCTGTCTGCCAAATACACCAGCACTGCTTGTATTCAGGGAAAGTTTCTAATCTTGTCTTTAGCACTAATGGCTTCTAAATTATGTCTATAACTGCAGTCTTGTTTATGCTTTGTATTTGGCAGTCCAGTGCAGCGGGACCATCCACCGTTGCCTCTCCTCAGTCAATGAAGGAATTCAAGGAGAACTTTTCGGGCCAAGCAATTCTGGACCACATCAAGCCATGTTGGTACTGGGACAAGAAGGATTTAGCCCACACCCCCTCTCAGTCTGAAGGCCTGGACCCTGGCACAGAGGCTCGTTATCGGAGAGAGGGAGCACGCTTCATTTTTGACGTGGGGACCAGACTTGGCCTGTATCCTTGCTTGATGCATTTGAATCGCTAACTTGTTTCAGTTTGTCCTGGAGGAAATTATAAAATTATTATTACCATAAAACTAAAATACTGTGTCCTGGTAAGCTGTAAATTCTTTGCTTTTCCTCCCCACTTCTACAGGAGGTGCATTAATATTTTATTGTAAAAATGTTTGTGAACAGAAAGCAACAACAAGTAACTGTAGCTGATGATCATAACTGCACAGTCAAAGTAAATGGTTTTGTTAAAATGTATTTAACATAACTGCGGAAGAACTTTGCAATTACTGAGTGGTTTCCATGATATCCTTGACTATCATCACATCAGACACTATGACACACTGGCAACTGGCATCATATATTTCCACCGTTTCTACATGTTTCATTCCTTCAAGCAGTTTCCCAGATATGTAAGTTCAAGTACTGGTTATCCTTATTTTTTCCCCATTCCTTGAAATGGACTAATAGTATTGGATTAATGTTGTGATTTATGTTTCATCAGGTGACAGGTGCTTGCTGTCTTTTCCTAGCGGGGAAAGTGGAAGAAACCCCAAAGAAGTGTAAAGACATCATCAAAACAGCCCGCAGCTTACTGAATGATGTGCAGTTTGCCCAGTTTGGAGATGATCCAAAGGTGCAGGTTCTGTTATTTTTTCCTCTGCGCTTGACACACTTTGCCTGTTTACACTGGCCATTGTAAGTGTCACAGAGTGCAGAAAAGAAATGAATAGTCTTAATTCTTTGTAAAAGCCCTGACATGTTGCTCTAGAAGCAAAAAATATGAAGGAAAAATTTCTGCAACCTAATTTCTACTAATCTGCAAACATTATAATCGTATGCAGTAAGATTCTGGGACTTATGGACTTATGGGACATGTGGTACTTTTCATGTATTGAGTGCAAGGGGTTACTAAGTACACACTGGGACTGGGGCAGGTCTCCATCTTGGCAAGCTCATGAAAATTTAGATGAAATTTAAAGGTCAGAAAAGGACATGGGGCGCACACTAATTTGTTTTCCCAAAATTAAGAAAATAATGGTGTGATTGACCTTCACCTGAAATCTCACCCCAATTATTTCTCACTCACAATGGCATACATTTAAAAAAACAACACACTAATTAAGATTTCATTGTTTGGTTGTTTGATTAGGACACATTTCCCCTACTTCCTATATTGGGATGAACCATTCTTACTAACATTTATTATAATCTATTTATATGGTATGCATATATCAGTTGTGTTTTTATATTGTAATCCATGCAAGTGTACTGCAGGGCAGCCAACACATGTTAACATACAGTGTTTTACAAAATAATTCAATCTGATCCAAAATGGTGCAGAGCCTCAGAAGTGTTAACTTTAACATGGTACAAGATGCAGTGATGCAACTTTAAAGTTGCTAGTAAGAAATTGTGGATGTGATGTAAAATCTTGAGAAATGTCAGCATGTAAGGGATTGAAAAACAATGTCTGGTTTCCTAGGGAGTGAATAAACCTAAAGTTTCCCTGCTTGGGTCTGTAGTGTTCTCACTAACAGAGGTATCCATGTTTCTTTCACCAGGAAGAGGTGATGGTGTTGGAGAGAATTTTGCTGCAGACTATTAAGTTTGACCTGCAGGTGGAGCACCCTTACATGTTCCTGCTGCGCTATGTCAAGCAGCTCAAAGGTGAGATGGGATAAGTATGATCCACAGAGAGTGATACTAACAACTCTGTCTGGAAAACTTATGGATCTTTTTCTTTTTGTTGAAGGTGAGAAGAATAAAGTGTGCAAGGTGCTGCAAATGGCATGGACCTTTGTTAATGACAGGTGAGCAGTTGGAAAGTAACCTCTCTTTGTATTACAAAGATTTACTAAGTAGTGCAATGCACATATTTATAGCTATTTATATATGGTATATATGGTATGGTATATACCATTTAACCTGGTGGCTGGTAACTGTGCATCAATGAATAGGAACATCACAAACACAGGCTTTCTTTTTATGGCATGTTTTTTCTTATTCTTCAATCCAGGTATTTCTGCACAGTTGTCAATAAAGATTAGGCCACGCTAATATTACTATTACAATATTTGTAGAATAAGATTCCAGTGGTGTCTATGTTTCTTAATCATTTCATCCAAACACTCACACGAAATGTCGTAAAGCCCGAAAGTCAAATTTTACTTCAAATAATTCCCAAAATTAAACTGCAAAGTCTCAGCTCAAACCCAGCTAGGGCCCTGTGTTCCATGTCATCATCTTCTCTTCTCTGTAACCATATGTCCCCTGTCCCTGGCAGCCTGTGCACCATGCTGTCTCTGCAGTGGGAACCAGAGATTATCGCAGTAGCGGTCATGTACCTGGCCGGTCGTCTCTGTAAGTTTGACATCCAGGAGTGGACCGCCAAGCAGTCATCACGCCGCTGGTGGGAGCAGTTTGTGCAAGACGTCCCAGTTGAGCTGCTTGAAGGTACTCATCGTGACACTTCCCAGTTCTTTTATATTTGTTTCAACTTGTTTTCCGATTTGTCTCAACAAAAACACATCTTTGTCTTTCAGACATTTGCCATCAGATCCTGGATCTGTACTCGCAGGGAAACAAGCCCATCCCTCAGCAGATACAGGAGAAGGAGAGGGCAGCCCCTCAGGCCCCCATTCCTCCAATCCCACAGGGACTTCCACCTGCCCCCACCCCTCCTCCCCCACCACCAAAGAAGACTTCACCTCAAGGAGGCAGCCCTCCACGCCAGCTCAAACGCTCACATGTGAGTGTTGGAGTTCCTGTTGTTGCAGGGGAATCCTACTTGGGGTCAACCACTTTTTGAAGCATTAAACTTTGTTTTGTTTACATGTTTCACCCCTCTGTAGAATGCTGTCACTAAATATTTTGTGTGTATAACAAAATAACATCTTATTCGGTGTGAGGTGAAATACTGTACTGTAAATATTAATGTTATCATTTACAGTATACAGTACATACAGTGATATTTTCTGTTTTTTGCAGATATAAGGTACTAGAAAAACGTATAAAAGCAGCTTGAGAAACATTAAGAATTTGAATTAAAATTTGGGGAAGTTGTAGGAACCCCGTACTATATGCTTGACTTGCATCATCTTTGGTGTAAAACCAAGGCCAGTGGAAGTCCCCTGATATAGAGTTTTGAATTTATTTAAAATGTCGAACAGATTCTACAAGTTGTGTATACTTAATGTGTCAACACTCAACATAGCCATGAAGTGACTATGGATACTTTTTAATGTTTTTTTGTTTTTTTCAGCCATCCCCAAAAGATGAACCAAAGGCTCCAGGTAAGAATTTTATTAACTGTTAACCCCACAACCTGACAGGTCTGAAAACTGTTGTCTTTTGAATAGTTGCCAAAAATACACCAAATATCACAGACTGTAGAATCTGTTACATTACCTTGAACAGATCATGTCTGAAGAACACTTGTGCATTAAAAATAAATGGAAAGCCCACATTTTTTATATTTCGCCAAAATCACTTTATTCTACATGTAAAATGTTGCCCATTAACAATTTGCAGATCCTGTAAGAAAACATTAAATGTCTGCACTCTTAAAATAATTGAGAAGCCAGGATTTATTTTGCTCACACAAACAGTCATGTGACAAAATGAACTGAAGTGAACTGCAGGTTGTTTACACAGAGCAAAGAAGAAGTAGAGGCTGTAAATATTTTAATGTAGATCATTTGGAACCCCATTTTACATGTTGTTTTCATTGAGGTGCAGGAGTTAAACATTGCACCAAACGACAAAGGAGCAAAAAAAAAACCTCCACCTTGAAACTGCTTGGGGCTCAGAGGGTTAAACCCTCATGCTGGCAGAATTCAACTCGTGTGTTTAAAACGGTTGACGTATTGTAAACTTCTATTCTTCTACTGAAATACCTCCAAGAAGTTTGCTAATTAACGTGACATTCATAAAGTCTTGGCAAGATTAGAAAAATACTGTAGATTCTAAGTGACTGGGATTAGTGTTTCCCTGACAGCTTTTAGGATTTTACAAGTATTCAAGCCTACAACAAGGCTCCTTAATGCATTCACTGAATGTAAAAAAGCCTTTGCATCATAATGACCGGTCTGTTTAATTCACAGAACAAGTTGGATCAAAGATTCCCCGACTGGAGAGCCCCATGCCCCCTCTGCCTACATCACAGCCTCCCCCAGGTAAGACTGACTGTTTACCGCCTTCCTTAGGTCTAATTTGAGAAGAAGTTAAAATGATTTGGAGTGTATATATATGCTGGCATCCTCTCAACCCCCCGCTGTCTGTTTGCGTGTGCCATCAAGGTCCATAATGAGCAGCCAAGACCCCCTGCCTGAGACTGAAGCTTAGAAAGCAACCCAAAGTCTTTAGTCCTCTCAGTCTGCTTACATAACCAGCAACTCGTCTGGACATTATGTTTCCCAACACACGCATACTCGTAACCTCTCCCAGACCAATCTGATTAGTGCTTGAGCCTGATAATGAGACCTCCTATGTGGCTGAAGCCTGGCAGTCTTGGTCTAGCTGTGTGATCACAGTCTGGGAATGGAGAGGTTATTTGAGATCATAGGGGAATGAGTAGCCTCGTGGTTTGTACACAGAAGATGATGCCAAATTCTTAACAAGTTGTTTTGTTTCTGTCATTTCCTGTCCTTCACCAGACCGCAAAGCCCCGGCTCCAGCACCTCCCGCCGAAGCAGAGCCATTAAACGAAACCGCTCCTCCTCCGCCACACGCTCCACCTCCACATCAGCCCCCTCCCCTGCCCCATCGCCCTCCTCCACCTCCGCCCTCCAACTACATCATGTCCACCACCAGCTCTTACATGTCCGGAGAAGGCTACCAGAGCTTGCAGTCCATGATGAAGACAGAAGGTCCATCCTACGCACCGATGCCGCCAAGCTACGCACCCCCAATACCGCCATATCACCCCCACGTTTACCCGCCTGCGGCACCACCTCCAGGCCCACCGCCTCCCCCTTCCAACTACCCGCCACCCAACTTGGCGCCGACGTATCCACCACCAGGCTACAACAGCTACCCTCCGCCTCCACGCATGCCCCCGGGCCACGTACCCCCTCCGGTTATAGGTCTCCCTCCGACTGGGTATCCTCCTCCACCCCCTGTGCCCCCAGGACAGTCACAGGTGCCCCTGCCCCCTCCGCCTGGCATGCCTATGAATCATGGCGGGTGGATGAGATGAGAGTGAAACAGTCTATGAACTGAAAGCGTGCAGAGCCACAGCTGGAGATGGAAACAACCAGGAACTTGTGTTATTCAGCTGGTACAGACAGACAGTTGTTCACCTCCAGTATTACTTTCGTTGATGAGGTTTTTTTTAATGAAGGCTTAACAACAAATCGACTTGAAAGGAAAAGCTAAATCTGGACAGTTTTGTTATGAGAACTGAGTGGCTTCCACATGTACCTGATGGTACTTTATCTAGCTTCAGGATCTTGTAACAAATACTGCCCACTTGTTCTGGAGATGTACCAGGAAATATTAGCACCCAGAATTTAGTTTTGTCACACATGTTCATTAATTTACTGTTGGGTGATGAAATGTTTTTACTTTACCTTTGAGTGGAACAAAGGTTAACTCTTATATTTCCTTCTATATTCTATCACCCTGATTGTGTGTTTTGTTTTTCCTGCTTTTCCAGTCGTACCAGTGTCTCCTTTTCCCTGCAATCTGTTTACTTTTCTCAACAATCTCATTGTTTTGCTGAGATAAACAGCATAATAAAATCTTGATGGTTGTACATGCAGTAGTTTAATATAAAACACACACAGATGTTCATGAGTATACAGTTTGTTCAGACATGCTGTAAATCCTTTTTGTCATATTACTTTCTATTCTGTGAAAACACTGGGGTCATGTTGGAAGATGTTTCTGCTGCAACTATCGAACTGTCACGCTTAATTTCCTGTCCCATTATTTTTAGTGAAGCTGCACACTGCATTACATGATCTAGCTACAACAGAAACTCTGTCATCAAACCAACCACGTCTAACACTGGACAGTCTAAGGTATATTTGTACATATCTCTTCTTTACAATTAGGCATTTCTTTTGAGAGTTTCTATCCATACGTGCCTTAGTCAGGCTTCTCTTTTCTGTATCCTGCACGCAGCTTTGGTTTTGTGTCTGAGTGGCACTTAAGACAATAAAGACCTGCTTTTCGTACTTTGAACCGGGTACCATGTTTCAGTTTAAGGTGAAAGTTGCAGATTATTAAGCTGTAACTGTTTTCCTTATTTACAGCTGTCAGTCCCAATATTTATCAGATGGCCCAAATGCTCCTCCATCTGCAGTTCTCATGTTCTTAAAAGTCATTATATAAAAGTGGATATGTTTCCATAACATCTTACAAGCATTTATGCATTACTGAGCCACTAGTTAAACCTTGTAGCTGTCTTAAGTTCTTAGTCATTATTTAGCTCATTAGTTCAATTGGTTTTCCAAGTTTTAGCAAACTATTTTCAACCGTTTATACACCACTTTAACTCTCTAAACCTCTAAACTAACCATTTTGGTGGTATCCATGCTTTGGCTATTATTTGCATATAACTATTTCAACCTCTTATACACTACTTTAACCATACTGTTTTAACTGTTTTCAGTTTTTGCCATATTTTGGCTATTTGACTATTAATATTTCAATTTCATTAACTTTTAGTAATGTCAACTGCTCAGCTATTAGTTTTAGCTAATTAGCTTAGCTTGAACTTTTGATTAAAACAGTAAAACTAACAATTTCAACTGTTAACATAAATTACTTTCAGTTAAGTATGCTAACTATTTATCTGTACTTTGCTTTGTCAAGTATATATGGGTAACTATGTTAACTTTTTCTATTGTATTTAAATATTTCCCCTTTTTTTAAATTTTGTTTGTTTGCTAACTTTAATGCTAATGTGTTAGAACTGATTAAGGTTCATGGAAGCTGGTTATTGTTATCCTATTCTTAAAAAATCTTATTTGGTTTGTTTGTTTTCATCATAATCACATCTATTTTATTTTAGCTTTACAAACTTTAAGAACCTCCTGTTGGACAGAACTTCATAGAAAAAAATCAGCAGTTTTACTTCCACTGCTGCACCAACAGAGGGCAGTGTGACCCATCCACAGAAGAAAACAACATGCCTTCAGGAATGTTGTTTTTTCATCAAATAAAGACAGCACACAGTATCATTAGACAACTTTGTTTATTTTCTCCCAAATTTTTCTAAAAGTGGCCTATTTCATGTTTTCTTTTCACCTGCCAAATATTCATCTCATCAGTGAAATTCATGAAAAGAAGTTACAGCCATGCTAGTTACTACAGGAATTGCCTTTTACACTGTAGATTCTAGGATTCTGTACTGTGGTTTTAGCATATAGGCAGAAAAAAGAAACACTATAGATGTTTAAAAAAGACAGTTGGGTTCCAAATCAAAACACCATGCAGAAAAAAAATGTGGCACATTTCAAATCAAATGCCATATATGAAGTATTCAAAATTGCATCATGGCTTCAAATCAGTTCCTAGAAAAAAGGACACTTTTAAAAAACCATACTTTGATTTATTTTTGACCCCATTGTTTGAGAGAACAGAGGTGCATGGCGCGCAGCCTCGGAAATGTTCTAATTTGGAACAAATAACACTAGAGATGGGAGAGCTGGAGCTGTCAGTCACTAAACTTACCTATCAGATAACTTTACAGTTTGGGTAAATATGATAAATTTAAAATATGACAGTTACTGATAGCGCTCCCATCTCTATCTGACACCTGGCAATAAATACTCTGACAAACAGTGTTTGTTCATTTTGACATCAAGAAATACTTTTTTTAAATGTTAGTGTTTTCAGGAGACATCTAAGGGAAGACTTAATCTCTCATATTCTAAGAAAAAAACTTTAACAAACATGCGCCGCATAAACACACCTGCTGAATCCACAGAAGAAAAGTTTTTCATCTACTGAGATATAAAATGATAAACAAGGAATTAGGAGCGATCCAAACTGAACATAGGGTTTACTATTTGGCCTTGATTTTTTTTTTTTTTAATAGAACAAGGCTTTTTATATGGATTCAGCAAATGCCTTCAGCAGTCTTCAACCGAGTTGTAACCAGGGTTCAATAGAGAAAAAGAGGATTCACAGGCAGATGCTACAGCTGCAAGAGAACCATTCAGTCTCCTTTCACACACACATGCACGCCAACACACACACGCAGTCACAGATGGGCAAAGGTAAAGCTGTAGCCCTCCCAACCTGAGAAAATGATTGTCGAGCATGCACACAGCATACAATTTTAGTTAATTTTTAACAAAGTAAGAAAATTATCTATCCATAAGCCTGTGGAGATGGTTTGATTCAGAATGGCCTTGATGCATTTTCAGAGGTTACAGAGAGAAGGAATATTAGCATCTGGAAAAGAATAAAAAAACAAAACATTTTTACCAAAAGCAAACCCTGTTTAAGGTCCGGTTGTGTGTGTGCTTTTTTTCAAACTAAAAGAATTGATCACATGGCCACGCTAGAATACAAAATAGATAAAAGTAAAATCAACAATAACAATGAAGTAGTGCTATGGTTTTATACATAATATACACAAGTTAACAGTGATCTCTAGACTTTATTATCCATAGACTTGTCTTATGAGCAAAAGGCGCTAGGTCACAGTGGGTTTCACATTAGTTAACACTTTTAGAATGCTAATGCTAGTTATACTCCACTAGGGGGCGATACATGTGACAGGAGCTAGGGTCTCTATAGGAGGTACTACATGTGAAGATACCGCCATGTTGTCGCCTTCATGTGAAGAGATTTCTGCCCCCGCGGCCTCATCAGGTCTGTGCTTGGAACCATGTCGTATCGTTAGCTTAGCACAGCTAAAGGACTACAAGTGGTGTGTGTGTTTATAGCTTTTACAGAGAGAGATCATCCAAAATCAACGAAGAAAAGCGGCGAATCAGTGAAACTAGCTGCCAGTCGTCATAAGCTCTGAGCGATAAAAGTTGTGCATGTGATTAACAGATATCAGGTCCATTTAGAAGCCAGTCTTAAGAGAGTGTTGGGTGCTGGAGGCAGTACGGAGCACGGCATGATGGGTTGTGTAGGCGCAGATAGTAAGAGGTGTTTCCAGGTGAGTGTAGGTACTGTAAATCCTGATCTCTCTCTCTCTCTCTCTCCCTCCCTTTCTCTGGTTGCCATGCTACAGCGGCCCTTTGAACTGGTTCCCAGAGAGGTGCTGTCTGATGGACAGCTTTGATCCTGCTGCATCACCCAGCTTTCTCCACACCACCTGCAAACAGAAGCAGAGGGAGAGACGTTGAGAGAGGAAGAGCCAGACATACTGAAAGAGACAGGCAGAGACTGAAAGAGTAAGGCTAGGCAGGAGGAGAAAAAAGACTTTCTTCTTCAAGAGTGAAAACTTCAAATGCTCACAGTTTGACTTTGAGCTGCAAAGACTGCACACACACACATTTCAGCAGAGCTATCTCTGTATCTGTCCTCCGTCTCTGCGAGGCTGAGTGCTGAGCTCTCTGAGTGAGTGAGAGGGGCCCCCGGGGGACCCCAGTGATATTACAGAGGTACTATTGTAGTGCTCCCCAGATTCCTGGCCTGTCACATACCTCTGCAGGGCCCAGATAGCCCCGCTCTCGTTTTCTCTCTCTAATCAGCGGACCTTTTTATCCCGGGCCGGGTCCTTTCAGTGCCAACACAGAAAGATGGAGGGAGATGAGGAGGAGGAGGGGAGGACGGAGGAGGAGAGGATATAATGGAAGGGGTGAGGCTGAAGCGCGCGGGGCTGGGAGGGGTGTTCTTTTCCCTGCCGCTCCAGTTTAATTGCTCTGACAGCTCATCTACGAGCCTCTACTCAGGGCTTCCAGTTTAGAGTTGGCTTTGGAGCAGGGTCGACGGAGTGGGAGGGGGAGAGATGGAGGGAGAGATAGAAAGAGGGAGCGCTGTGCTCGGTACACTGCTGCAAGTGTCATTCCAAACCAAATGAGTCTAAATGAGGCTTCCTCATTAGTGAAAGCAGCTCAAAAAGTGACCTGGTTTGCACCCAGCAGAGGAGAACTACATAACTGACCAACAGACGGACAGAACAAACTGGAACATTGTGAACACATAAGAGAAGAACGGTCAGAGAGCGGGGCAAGTGTTGCACTTACGTTGCACATCTCTCGCACAATGGCCTTCTCTTTCTCACTGAGGTCGTCCTCGTAGTCCTCAGGAACCTGCTTGTCCAAGTTCTCGTGGACCTCCAGCACCTGAAGAGGAAAAAAAACAATAAAAACATTCAAATGCAGTTATGCACTTCTTTAGTTTACTTAGTTTTTGGATTATTTTGGGGACAGAAAGAGCTAATTTGGAGCTTTCCAAAGAATATATAAAATGTTTGACTATAGTATAACCAAGAAATATTCAAGCATTTTAAGCCTGATTCCAGAACTCTGAACCTGAACTACTTTCAGAGGCCTGAACCTGGAATCTCAGATTTGGCTGTTTCCCAGTTATGGTGTTTATTCCATAAGCAAATCGATTCACATGCAAAGTTAATGCAAAGATGCATGTTCGCACTTGGGGCATGAATGTTGCAAACTACACGTATTTCAAGTTCGAATTTATCGACTTGAGTGAGAAATTCGTAAAACAATGTGCTGCAGAAGCCTATCAGCCTTGTGATTCTGCTGCAGAGCATAACCCTCAGTGATCAGAACTCCATTCAGAAAACATACATTTTAAAAGTAATTTGCTTGTCGTTTTTAGGACAGACCTGACAAAACATGAATTCACAATTTCTATGAATCAGTATCATAATGTAGTTATTTCATCATCATTTTTGTTAAATTTATTGTAATTAAATCGCATGACAATCTGGTTATTTACAACAGCACTAATCCAGACTCCAGATATTTTCCTGAGACAATTATTGTACCATGAAAAATCTGTTTGTGTTGTGGCACCCTGCACATGTAAGATGAATAAACAGATGATCCTGCGGTCCAACTCGCTGGAGTGAGGCGAGACAAACATTTGCTTAATGTTTGGTGTGAACACAGCATTAGAGAAACAGCTGACTGATCAGAGTGTGCAGGATTAAGAATGAGGGCGTCGTGTTTCTGTACAGTGAGCTAGATATCTACAGCTACATTCATTCAAAATGGCAACAGAAACATTTTAGGAGCATGGAAGAGATTGATGCAGATACACAACTTGCTGTCAGTCAATTTATGGAATTGAAATTAACAACAATAAAGAATGAAATAAGTAAAACAAAATGATTGTATTCAGCAAAAAGTGAAACTGAAATGCAACAGGTCCAACCTAGTGTGAAAGCAAAGCTAGTTTTATAACTGGTGTTGATTGTGAACAGAAAAACAACAGTTTTCCCAGCCAATTAGCCTCAAATCTAATTTACTAAGTGAATGTAGTACCTTCATGGCATGCACCACGGCCTCGGGCTTCTGGACGCAGGACAAGTAGCCTGTGGCAGGAGAGGACTCGCTGGTTGGGAGACGGCCAGTACCCTGGGGGGAGCAGAGGAGGGAAAAAAAATAATTAAGGTTTTGTGTTTTCTCCCACAGTAGTCAGTGCAGAGCATGAAGATGAGAGAGAAGGTTAAGAGGCAGGTCTAAACCCAGAACATCTGGTGGACATGTCAAACTCCTGTCTTGTCACATCTGCTGTCACACAGGGTTTAACCCAAGAGTCACACTGAGCCACATCCAGGATAAAAACCCAACAGCAGGGAATAAACCACTCTCTCCTTCTCAGCGGGTGTTTGCTTCTGATTTAACATGAGAGATTTCTCGTACCACGGCACTGAAAATGCCATCCCTTTCATCCCAACTCAAATCACCTCTCCTCCCCTTGTGTTTTTCTTCTCTTTTTTTTTGTTGCATTCACCGCGCCTCCGACTCCCAGCCAGGTCTGCTACCTGCACGGTGTGATTTAACCTGGTGTGATGGGAGCAGCCAGCCAGCAAGAGGACCAGGGGGCTGCTCGACTCATCCTACCCCCCGGTTAGTTCCAGACAGTGGCTCTCTGTTAGAGGGACGCAGAGATCTCTGGGACACACAATGGCACCATTCACGGTAACCTGGCATCGGGGCCCTGCATTAGACACAGCTCCGTGGCTCTGTTAGCACGGGTTCAATTCTCCGCTCGCTGCTGATGCGTTTGTCAGCTCCCTCCGCACCCACTGGCCCCATTTAGGTGCCAGAATGAGCCAACACAACCTAATAGCACAGAGATAAAATAATAATCCTGCTGAAGCCAGGAGGGATGTTTTGTGGAAACTACCCAACAGTCTATTCATATCACGTCAACTGTATGAAATATAGATTTTTCGCTGGCCCTGCAGGCCATGGCCTGACAACTGTTTGTATTGAATGTATAGCGATGATTTTAGGATGTTTATTTACTGCCTGGGATGGTGAAAGAGTGAGAAAAAATAAACATAGCAGTGGTTTTGCCCTTTTGTGTTCATGTAGAAGTTGATGCTATCACAGTTCTGGTATTAAAAAAGCCAAACATGCTCTGATAGTATGAAGATAAGAGTCGCCCGCCATGAGGTATTTCATTCATGAGCTTTGATATCACAAAATCATACACAAACTGAAAAGGTTAGCATGAATTGTGTTGTTTCTTGATTTAAAGAGGTTGCCTTTGCACAGCATGCTCAAACGTCTGAGTGTCCTTTGAATGCACCAAAACATTCCCTACTTAAAACTTCATTTGAATTTCTTTTGTATTAAAGCTTTTTATTAATGCCAATACATAGCTGAAGATACCAAAACAATACTTCTTTCAATGTTACTGCCTCATTAATATACAGTCTGAGACAATGGGCCCCTGGCACAGACATGCAAAGGGCCCAAGCACCTCTTACACAGGAGCACAACACACAGACTTTATAGTTGTTAAGCCCTGTTTTGCTGTTGTTGCTTTGTGTCTCTTTGTAGTCTTTATGCATCTCTCCGTGGTCAATTTGTTTCTTTGTACTTGTTTTGTGTCTTTTGTAGTTCTTTTCTATCATGTTGTAATTTTTAGGCCATTTTTTAATTGTCTGTCAATTTTTTAGTCACTTTGCATGTCATGTAGTTGTTTTCTGTCTGTGATTATTTTATGTCTCTGTGGCTATTTTGCCACTTTTTCATAATCGTTGTGAGTCTTTGTGTCTCTTTGCAGCTGTTTTGTTAGGTTTGGCATCTTTTCGTGTCTCATTGTAGTTGCTTTATTTTTCTCTGTGGTCACTTTGAGTCTCTTCCTGGTTGGTGCGTGTCTCTTTGATTGACTCTTTGGAAGTAAAGGCTGGGAGGGGACACTTTGGGCCCCTTGGCCTGGTGCCTGGTAGGTCCGTTTGATAATCCATCCATTGGGAAAACAACAAATTCGACTCGGCATTCATTGCCAGCATTTCATGTTCTTTACTACACAGGAGTGGAATGTGACATTTAGCACATTTGTACATTTGCTCATGTACTTTAGTCAATTTTTTTTACATGTGGGTTTACTGTCTGACAGCCCTTTATTATTACAACTAAATGCATCACCAAGGTTAAGTCTGCATTTGTGAGAAAATGATATATAACAATCCTCTTGTTAAATACAAACACACTTCCCCATGAGTGAAGTGTTTCTTCTTGTTTAAGGTCACAGCAACAAAAAAAGAGCTTAATTTTCCATACAGCTTGTCTGCAGTGGACTTTGAAGTCAACTACAAGAAAAAATATGTAAATCACTGTCGCCTTCTTTTGATGCTCTCTACTGTGGGTTAAAGCTATTATTTGAAATGTGTAAACACTTCCTGCCAGCATCGGGGCCAGGTTTTTTTAATGTTTATTCTGTGCCAGAGCCGTGCAGTGGAGAAACAGATTTGGACAGCGCAGAGACGCAGCCAGCTCGGGGCAATGTTTACTGTTCATATGGATGTACAGTCGGGGATGGCTCGCCTGCATAAACAGGCCTGATTTAGGCCTCGCAAGATGAGGGGGGAAAACAAACGCTGTCAGAATCAATGGTTTGTATTTTGAACATACAGGGTCAGAGACGACTGTTGAGTGTTTGTGAGAATCACGCAGGCTGGCCGCATCCTTTCTCTATCCATCTTTTCTTCCCTCTTTCTTGCTCGTTTTCCATCTGACAATTGCACGCACACTCACTGACCTGAAACTGGGCCTGAAACAGACAAAGGACTAAATCTAAAGGATGAGCTGATAGATTAGGATGGCTATACACAGCGAAAGTCCAGTTCACTGAAGTTCTGCTGTTATAGTCTCCACATCTCTCATCTTCTCTTTCACTCGTTCTCTCCCTCTCCGTCCTCCAACAAGGGCTTTCTCTCACACGTGGATGAACCTGGGCTACATTAGAGAGCAGCCAATCGATCACCATACAGCTCCACACGAGTGCAGATTTGTGGTTATCACGACAACAAGGCTTTCATGAAGAGGACGTGAATTGCACGAATAAGTTATTCTGTTCTGCATGCAACTGTTTATTCCAGTAGTTCCAGTAATTCTACTTGTATACAGTACATTATACAGTATATAAGAGCTACCCCATTTTTCCTCTTAACTGTACCTGAACGTCACTATCTATCGTTTTTCTTTTAACTATCTGTCTAGAGGTCCACTAAACTGTATGTCTGACTAGACACTAGGTGTTTGGTCACTGTGTGCAAACTCAACCATCCCATTGACCCCCCTAACATCGTCAATAGTCGATTAAATTGTCCATGGGGGGGACTGCTAAACTACATCGTCTCTTTACAAATGATGATCATGGCTTTATGAGCCAACATTGGCATCCAACCACAACATGTACAACACATTTGTTCTGCTCGTCTTGAGTGCTATGGATGGCCATTACGTTGGTTATTAACACTGAACGTAAGATGCTCAGCTTTGTTCTAAGTTAACGCTAGACTAGCTACCTAGCAAAGACTACCCGGTATCAATCACGTTGCAGTTAAACGAATCAAATAAAAGTAATGATACACGTTTTAGTTGGTCTTGTTGGTCACGATAATTCCGCCCCAAGAGCCTGAAGTAAGAGGCCTGAAGTAAGACCACTAAAGAGTTGGTGCTGCTCTGGAACCAGTTCTCCTGACAGAGCACCAGAGAACTTTGGCAGTTGAAATGTAAAGAACCAGTTCGAGATTAGGGAACCAGATCCAAACCTGCCCTCGAAGTGCCTTGATCAGAAAGGGCTAAATGTACAGTGTGCCAAAACAAATCGTCAAAGCATCAACAGCTACATAGGCATTGCTAATTGATTCAAGCCATCGTCGACTGTCAATTCAATCGACCATGGGCCGAGCCCATCAGACTCAATACATTTTGGGGCAGTTGAAGATGTCAGTAAGCTCATGTTTATACTCAGATATCCTTGCAAATCTAGTAAATATCTAGGCCTTTCTTGCGTAAGAAAAATCATTAGACTATGTGGTTGGAATGCACTGCATACTCAATTTTATGTCACAGCTATGAATAGAATGTGGTTTCTCGTTCATAAACAGCTGATTCAACCAACTCCTGACTGACTAAATGTAGTCACACAAATCCACTTTCACTCTCCGTTCTCAGTCAGAATGACATCAAATGACGTGCCATTGAGCAGACAAAATTCACTACTTAAGCCAATATCATGACCTTGTTTCATGTGAACCCACGCAGGGGAATAATAATAAATGCAGGGAGACAACTATCAAGGTAATTTGCAGTTTAAATCCATCCTCCTGCGGGGAGAGACCTCTCGTGGGGGTCAAGGTTTCATGGACATTACTGAACGGCACGAACCTCCCCGAGGTGGCAGGTTTGACCCACAAGCTTAAAAGGTGCGAAGCCTGCGACCTCACGCTGGGCCTGTGATTAAAACACAATATTGATTTTTACACGGGGAAGATTTAGTCCTCTGGTTAGAGGCATAGCCCGGCCCTGACCTTCCTTAAGCAGTCAGAAAACAATTACCCAGCCTCTCCTCCCCAGACACTGGCTGGGTCAGGGGTGGCAGTGGATTGTGGAGGATTATTACTTTCATAGTGGGATTCAGTTCAAACAGGCTCCAGGAAAGAGGAAGAGAGCTGAAGAGACAGGATATGGGAGGAAGAATACAGAAGGCTGACTCCTCTTTATTTTCCTCGCTGTCTTAGCTTCTCTTCTTCCTCTTCTCCGTCTCATCCCCCTTGTTCTACCTTCTTTCACTCTCTTTTTCTTCCTGCCTATGTGTGTGTTTCATTTCCTGTCATGTGTTAGAGAATGTGAGGTTGCCTGTGGAGGTATAATTGGAGAGTTAGAAGTAAAGTGAATTAAAGCTGACTTGACTTGATTCCACTGTGGAGGCACTGGCACAGTCTGCGCTACAATTAAGTGTGTGCGCATGTGTGTGTGTGTGTAATTAAACCCCTTCCCCATACGTAACGACGTTTGTATAAGCAGTGTCATAGTGTTACTCTTTGATTATGACTGTTTAGGTGGTAAGGTATGAGTGGGTATCCCTCCATGTGCGTATCTGTATGTGTGTGACCTTCTTGTGTGGCTTGTGTGTGTGTGTGTGTGTGTGTGTGTGTTAGCCTCCTGGGTACTGACCATGTGCATGGCGTCCTGGCGTTGGGGCAGTGAGGACAGCTGGGACTCTGAGTGGTAGAGGGTCATTCCCTTCCTCAGGGCACGAAGGTCACCTGGGTTACACTGCTGAGCACACAACAAACACAAAACAAAAAAACAGAGATAAGGCTTCAGAGCCATGTCAGCTGAAAATATTCTTGGCATCATTGCTTTGCTGCATGCTAATTAATCAATGTTATTAATCCAAAATAAGATATGGATAGACATAGAGTTTTTTATAACGTAAAGTTTTTAGAAATTCTCAGATTTTTCCATCATCGCTGTAACCAAAATCAGTTTATTTTAAAAGTAGCTGTCTGCAGATAATGTCTTATTAACACACAACAGTAGATGAATTAGTGTGCTCAAAGTGATGTGGACGCCCTGTTTAAGTTGAAGCATCTGGTAGTGACATGCAATGTGTAGCTGGTGATGACACCGCTCCAAGTGTTTTGGGTCTTTTATTATTTTTGATCAACTGTTTTGCACATGTAGGCCTTAAAAAAATCATAGACGTGCCATGATTTAGTTGTTTTCATTTGATAAAAAAAAATACTTGTTTTCCAGTTTTATAACTTGGAAATGTGTTTACAGTTTTTCTTACATGTGTACTTCACACAATTATATATTCAATATTCTATTACAGTGTTGCCCACTTGTGTGTGTGTGTGTGTGTGTGTGTGTATATATATATATATATATATATATATATATATATATATATATATATATATATATATATATATATATAAGGTCCCTGGATAAATTCTGAGAAGTGTATTATGCAGCATTTGTGTTTATTGAATGTCATCAAGAGTGGAATCAAATTAAATCTATTCTGGATTTTATGAATCAAACTGGGAGATCAGTGCAGATATTCAGCCGTACAACATAACACTAAAACCAATATATCCGTCAGATAAAATCTATGTTTATATATTGTTCAGGCTCCACAGTGTGTATTAAGATGTGATGGTTCATTAAGGATCCTGAGGTTCTGTCCTCCTTCTACACTGGCACCTGCATTCTTATCGTCACTCTGACGCCGTTGCTCCGAGCACTTCATTTGCAAAGCTGATTTTTATTTGTTCCATAAATGGCACTTGAGCATGCTGGGCTGTATCACGTTGTGCCGTCATCGAGGGACCATTACGCAGGGACAGAGTCCCCAAGATTTGTCCTCATTAGCAGCCAAAGACCACTGGTTCCTGGAGGCAGTAGCCAGCCTAGCTTCTCTCTGTAGGCAGGAACACGGCAACACCACTGTTCCTTATGACATTTCTCATGTCACGCACTAGTGTTCCCTCTGCGCGGGGTGCGGCATGTAAACACACGTGATGCCCGGGAGCACTAGTGCAATAAATAGCCCAAATGAGCTGTGGGTGTGTGTCTATGAATTTGTGGGCATTGTGCTGTGTTGTCTGCCTCTGTATTATCTCTCTGTGTTACACACAGGTGCACAGCCATATACAGTTTTCACAGACACACACACACACAGAGCTACAATAAGAGTTGCCCTTGTCTCCTCTTCCCTTTGATATTCCCTCTCCTCTCCTCTCCTCTCCTCTCCTCTCCTCTCCTCTCCTCTCCCAGCTTAGCATCCTGCTGGTGTTCCTCTCACCTTTCACAATCCCTCCCTTGGCACTTCTCAATCTATCCTTTGGGTTTCCATATTCATGTCCTCAATTCTGTACCTTTGCTCGCATCTCTTTGTCATTTCTCCAGGCAATTATCGGGAAGCTATTCCCTAAATGTCACATCTGGAGGAAACACACGCTCAATTAAATGAAAAAAAAATCTGAATAAGACGACTCGTGAGTTTGGAAATAGTCCTGTGATGAGGTTTCCAGCTTCTGGAAAATATTCCAGTTGTGTGGAGTCCAGCACCAACACAGGGCTCCAACTTTACGTCCCTTCCTGAGTTGACCTTGACCCCTGAGACCAACAAAGCTATTTGTTTGCCAGACAGCTGGGGACAGTTGGCCCTCTGCAGTCTTCTTGGCTGGCCCCTTCGTCTATCCATCCATCACAATGTTCTTATTGCTGACAGGGAGAAGCTGTGGACGCCACACATCGTTTCCTGTTTTACTTATGAGAGGCAGGAGTGATACCGCCTTGACAAAAGGGCAGAGGATGGCAGTGTGACATAATTTAGTGGAATACAGAACAGAATCAGATGAATCTGAGCAGCCAGGGTAGGGCTGGAAGAACTACGGGTCAATTTATCTATTTATCAATCTTGAATGTTTTGGTGTTGGAGCCCGATGTAATTTGTCATCTCTCAAATACAATAGAACTATATGGTGCTTTGCTTTTTTATGCTTCAGCACCACAAGCAATGTCCCTTTTCAGAAATCAATGACCCGGATTTTTAAAACACCCCACTAGCACTGCCAAGATGGCGGCCGCAGGATCTGCCCACATAGAACTTAATTTAAGCTTGTCAGAAACCTATGGGTGACGTCATGGAGTCTACGTCCATAATTTATACAGTCTATGTTTCCATCTTTTCACCTCCTTCATCCTTCAAATCCACGACCCTACCGCATTGCACTCACAAAATGAGTTCAACTAGCCTCCAGTTAACAGATGGAGTGTCATCGGAATATGTCATATGAATCATTCAATTCTCAGAGTCACACCGGGCACTTACATGTTAATAATAAAGTGGAAGTGAGCATGGAGGGAAAGCCACAGAATGCCTTACCCTTCAGTGAGCTAACAGAGATAAGTCACGGTTGAAAGACATGGGAGATCAGAGTTGGAGAAAAGAGCAAATTGTGTACTTGCATGCGCCCGAGCATGTTTGAGTACAGGATGTGCGTGGGCGTGCACGTGCACACACACCTGTTTTCCTCACTGGGTTTACACCTGTGCTGCGCAGGCTCTTGTTAATATTCACCGTGGGACCTTGTTGTTAACTCCCTCCCTTTAGTACGGTACAGTCCTTCAGCCAAGCTGGTTTGGAGGGTCAACATTCCAGCGATAAGAGGCTATTGTTCCCTTCAGGCTCAGCACAAGTTTCACTGGGCCAGTTTCATAACACAGGAAGTTAGGCAATATGTCCATTGAGGCAACTAATCCATTGTTACAATCCAACCTGCTAGTTTCAGAGTAGTTAGGTTATTGCATAAGAGCCCAATTACTCCAGTGATGCTCTTTTGTTTCCTTTACTTTCTGGAATACACTTTTGTTTTTGTTACCAACCTTCCACTTTAATAGAAAGCAAAGTTTATTAATAACACAACCATGGAGGTAGTGTCTCTTAACTCCAGACATTCTGTCATCACACAGCAGTCGTCAGCCATGCATTATGGATAACTGGATCTACCTGTGTTGCCCCCCTGTATCTTAAATTATTCAGCCCACCAGACGTCCGGACAAGCCAGGACAAGCGTGTGTCATTTCTGCGCCAAAGCACAATGTAGCATTCAGTCACCGAGGACACCGCATACAGTACCAAAGACTGACTGAGCTGTGCAAAACAGCTCCAAGGACAAGAAAACGGGTCTCTTGCCAAGATAGACCACATACAAGCAGGGCCACCTGTGCTCATTCATTAGCGTAGCATGCTAGCAGTGCATAGCAGGGACTGGAAACCGAAGCAACACCGGTACAAGGTAATGCAATCCAAATCTAAACAGTGACACTGTGTTTCAAGGGTGATTCAGCTCTGAGGTAATGTTTGCGGCTGCACTTAGTTGTATTAGACTGTGTTTTCATGCAGAAAATATAAGCTAGGCTACATCACTAGTACATCTGAATGGCCTGAAACATATACTTTGTCATTTGGGAAAATATGCTCACTCACTTGGCAAGAGTTAGATAAGAAGATTGATACAATTCTAATGTGTACACGATAAATATTAAAGTGCACCCAGCAGCCACTTAGCTTAGCTTAATATACCCTTTATTTTCTTACACACTGTGGGACAAAGTTTCGATCTCTGTGTGTCTTATACATATGGTGAAATTGGCAATGAAGTAGACTTTGACTTGGTCTTTGATAAAGACTGAAAACTGGTCCATCCAAAGTTCAGAAAATATATATCTTTTTTTTTTAATGTACAAAAACCAAAGTGTAAAAAGGAGAAACTGTGGTTTTGGGATGGCTATGTGCGGGATATTTCTTAGCCAGGTAAAGTGACTTCTTGTTGTCACAAACAACATATTAAGTGTTCATTTGTGAGCTTTAGACTTTTATTAGCTAGCCTTTTCCCTGGTTTTCAGTCTTTATGCTAAGCTAAGCAAAGCTATCCTCTTCTGGCTGTTGCTACATACTTGCAGAGTGGTATCGATCTTCTCACCTAACTCTCAGCATATTGCCTAAAATCCCTCTAAACATTACCGCAGAGTCGATTCAGCACCTGTGAGAAAGTGTCAACATAAACTTCCGTAATGTTTATTGGTAATAATACTGAGTGCATTACATTGTACAGGTGTTTATTGTGTCCTCCCTCTGGACATTACAAAGCAACAAAGTTGTGAAAAGTCCCACCACCAAACGGATAAAAGAGTGAAAAGGCAGAAGAGGCTCCAGCAAACAGTGACGTTTCAGAAAGTTACCTTTTTCGTCTGTATCTGTGATAAACTATACCGGCTATAAGCCTAGGGAGAGAAAAACATAATAGTGTATATGTTCATCATTTGATTTTATCACACAGCTTTGTTGAATACTTGATTGTGAGCAGACAATTATGGTGTTATATAGTCTGTAGAAATAATAGGAACCAATTAAATTATTTTGAAATCAGTAAAGCAACTTTAAATTAACAATCTCTGTCAAATTATGTTCCTGATTCACCATATGACTGGGAATTTCACTCGCAGAACCCAGCTGTTGAGCTTTATAGAGGAGTAATAAATTCCTACTAGTCACAACTGTTTTACATTTTGCAATATTGGATTAAAGTGTGATTCTATTCTAAGTTTTTGCAGTAATGGAAGTTCTATTACTGCAAAAACATACTCATCCCAACCTCAATTTAAAAGAAAAAAACACATCATCACCTCTAATGTGAACAAGGACTATTAGTCGACTTTACGAAGCAGGGTCAAATTATAAGTCTTCATTGCTGTGAGACAATGTGTAGCACCTAATTGTAGCACTTAAGGGCTAATTATGAGGATCATTTAGGTTTCGTATCAGTGATTCCTGCCTACACTTTCTGCCTACATACGAATCTGCTGGGAGATAATTGGGGAAGGAGAAATCACTTTTAAAAAAAAAAGAATAAAGGCTTTGATTTAAAGTGTGAAATTCAAACTCGACTGTCTGCAGCCTGAGCTGAATTCAAAATGAGCAGCTTCATAAAACAGAAAGATAACAAATGATATATGAAAAGACATTATGTCGGAGATTTTACCAATAATTAATGAGCTATGTTGCACAATTTGATCCCCCAAAACACGACAATTAATGTTTCAGTTGTGAATTTCACCACTGTCTGTGTGTTTATGTAACACACACCTCTGCTGACTGACATGTGAACCCCTAGTGAACCAGGCCAAAATACCTTCCCCTGCTTCTCACACTCCCACCTCCGCTCACTCAGCCCTCCATCCTCCAAATTTGGGAGAAGTCAGAGCAAGGTCAACTTTGGGAGAAATGCTTTACTCTGTCACTGTCACTTAATGCCTCTTTCCCCTCCTTTTTCCTCCTCTCATCTCTCCTCCGCTCCCACAGTTCGCCTCGGGGGCTAACATCACTGCTCGCTACTGAAGCTTACTGACTCCCCATGAATAAAACATGGATAAACATATTCTCCGACTAACAGGCAGGCTGTTGTGAGGGGGTGTCTTCACACAGGCATCAGGCAACCACTTCATCTCATCACAGCTGCCGATCACATGTTTTGGGGCGAGTTTGAAAGTTCCACAAGAGGTGTTTAGGGAGGGTACAAGTTTGAATAGTACTGGCCGGAGCTTTTACACAGTTTACATGTACAGTATGTGTGTATGTGCGCCTCACCTGCGAGAGAAGCTTATTGTTGTCGTCCTCCAGGATCCGCACTTTAGTCTCCAGCTGCCTGATGTAGTTGGAGGAGGAATCTAGAGCACAGACGGAGAAGAAAAGAGGGGAGGAGAAGCGATTAGCATTTCAAAGAGCTCAAAAGGAAAAACAGGCAGGCACGACCACTGGAGCAAAAGGACCACATAGAGCTCAAAAGGCTGGACTTTGAGAGACCCAGAAATTAATTCTCCATAGGAGGTGGTTTCACATCAGGTTTAGTCTCAAATTGAAATATGTGCAATATCTTGTCTTGTTATTTGAACCCCTAACTATGGAGATATGATTTTTCTGTTTGTTGTACAAACTGCTTGTTATAAATTACCATATTTGACTGGTGTTGGCGTGTCTGGTCCAAGTATCACAAGGTAAATAAGAAGCCTTGATGATTATTTAAGTAGTGCCTCAACAAACTGTTACTGTCAATTTTCACCCTTCTGCTCTTTACAACTAGGTGCAAAAAGTGTCAGAAAACAGTGAAAACACAAAGTGAACTCAATGCCAACATCAGCATGCAACCTGTGCACAATAACAATGCAAACATTTGATGTTTTCCTGTTTTTTAAAGCTGCATTACAGTTACATTACATTACATTAAGCGATGTCCAGACTTTTCTAATACACAGTCGCCCATAAAGTTGGAATAATTTAGTTTTCAGACACAATCCTCTGTTAATTGTGGTTTCATTTTCACTGTGATGTGTTTGAAAGAGATTGATTAATAAAGTTTTCAGAAAATATACACTTTATCTGTCAAGAGTAAATCACATTGTCACAATCATTTCATGGAAAGACGTAAAAAATAATTTAATCCAACTTAATGGGCGACCGTGTATTTGCCTTTGTTAGAATAATCTGTGATTCTGTCTCTGTTGTCTGTCTATGTGAATGGGGGTCACTATCTGATTTACGCAGCAATTCACTAACTGTGTATGTAACCTCTCTCTGTGCATTTATAGATTAATCATGATTGATCATGTGCTAATATTGTTTTAAAACTATGATTACTCTAAATACACCCAAACTAAATACATTTATTCCATCTGCTTAAACGTTCTCTGTCCTACTTAGAGTAAGATTCTATCATTACAAAAATATATGTTTTATGTTTTATATTTTATATAGACATTGCAGAATCTGTGTCTCCAATAATATCTCTGCAAATCATACCAAGGCAGGAGGTTGTGATTTGAAAGTTTGTTCCAGGTCAGGTCACGGACTTGGTGTGCTGAGCAGAAAGATAACCGTCTTCTCTGCATGGTGACATGACGTGTCCACGTATTGATTAAACAGAAAGGAGGCACCTTCTGGAAGAGATCTACCTACATTCTTAGTAAACTTTGTCTGGATATAAAAAAGGGTTCAAGGGAAAGTAGACTGGTCCAGAATTCATGAACTGACCATCCTTTTGGTGTAATCAGGGAAGTGTAGTTTGATCCCAGAGACTCTAACTGCACATTTCTTGACGTATTGTAATAAAATGATGTTTAACTGAGAACTCGGACCTATCCTGCTCATCCTTTCCCCATCAAACAATTGGTGCAGAGAAATAGGTGAGGATATTGTGTTGGAGTCAGATCATTTAATTTTAAAGGTTTCCTCAATGCATTTCTCAACACCTTCTTAGTCATTATATTCACATCACTGATGATAATCGATCAAAATCTCATTGTGTAAATATTTTCTGAACGCACCAATAGTGGAAAATATCGTTGCAATATTGATATGAAGGTATTTGGTCAAAAATATTGTGGTATTTGATTTTCTCCATATTGCCAAGCCTTGAAAGGCATTAGTTCTGCAAGTATAAAGTCATAAACTAACAAAATAGACTAATGGGTAATACAGGTATCAAAGAAATAATTCAAGCAGGCATGCAAATAAAAGCTGTTTATCTACCTAAGCTGTTTATCTATCTTTAGAATAAATGCATAATTTTAACCTTCAAAATATCAGAAAGCAGTGACAAATACAGTGTTACACTGTCATGTTGCATGATTTGAGCAACTAAAAGTCAAAAACCCAAAGATATTTAATTTACAATCATACATAACAGAGAAAATCTGTAAATCCTCACATCCTCTCATTAATTGTTAAGTCCTACATTTCAGCCTGTTAGCTTTTAGGGAACCTGAGGGAACCTACTAACCATGTATAGTACCTCTTAGAAAGCCCTCATGTGCTGTAAAAACTAGTTGTAGCCTGATGTCAAGGGTCAAGCACTGAACATTCCCACCCAGATTAGCAGTGCTTGACCTAACTTCTGACCTCACACTCTACTGGGGCCATTTCCCAGTTTGGCCCACATTCTCCTGCGCCACTCATTGATCACTAAACGCACACACCAATGCCATATTTTCGAATGTTGCAAAACTGTCTCTATACTGAACACACCTACAAACAATGTAACGGTGGCCTAATTGCTCCGCAGAGATTTCCTCAGCTGTTATTTCTCCGTTAACATGAATCAACTCGACTGAGTTCAAACAAGGGACAGGAGCTGTGTGAAGCGCGGAGGTTCAGTTTGACTCAGTAGGTGGCACAGAGCCTGTTATCTAAAAAGGCATGTTTAATTTACAGTGAGATCAAAGCCAAGGTACGCGCAGGAAGCGCACTCCGGCAACTAGTCGGGTGCGAACCACTGCACACACAGCTTTATTTTGTTTTGTTTTCTAAGTGGAAGTACAGAGACAGAGAGTGGAGAGGGTGACTGGGAGCTATAACAAAGCCGGTGGGGAGGTTGCTGATGAATATGCTGGGTTGAGTTAAGAGGCAGATGAGAAGCCACTGTTGTAGGCTAGTGCACAAACACACACACATTAAAATCAGTGAGGTAACTCTGACCTTAGTTTGTTTATAACTCGCCCTAACAAGTCTAACAAGTCAGCCTGTGTTATTCATGGAACCTAGATGGACGGAACATCGCAACCAGGGGGCGCTAATCTGCAGAAATCCAATATTTTTAACTCGCACTCATCGGCAGGCTGGATTCCATAGATTTGCAATGACATACACAGTCACAGATTACAGCTACACCCTGGTCTCACACCTGGGTGAACATACAGTGTGTTTACTTAAGATAGCAGGTTTGGTGAGCTTTCTGCAGGAGCCTGAATTCCTATGCATCAAGCAAGACAGTTTTACACTATAGATTAGAGAATCCATATGTAGCTAGATTTCTGCTACATTTTTGGTGTATATATATAGATATATATGGTTAAAAGTACACTTTTTTATATTCACCCAGCTTGTCCTCTCACTTCAGTATGATTCTGAGCAGCTTCTGCACTGAATCTGATTATTGACCAGCTGCTTTTACTTGATTTTTCCTCATAACTTCTTGTGTGCAAAAAAGATGCTCTACTCTAGTTTTAAAATAAGCTTATATAGCAAAACTGAAAAATTGAATAAATAAGAAAGCACTCATTGTAGGTCAGAAACAAATAAAGCTCAATTCACAAAGCTCTGTAGATTGACTGGAGCCACAAAATTACCCTTGTCCTATTGGTTTGTGTGTGTGTGTGTGTGTGTGTGTGTGTGTGTGTGTAACCATATGTAACTATTCTGGATTGTGGAGGAGCAGTTCAAATGCGGTTAAATGATAAAATTGTAATAATAAGTTGAACTCTTTTATGTATTGTATTCAGATCTTTACTTCCTCAATTATACATATAAAAATAAAGAGAATGTGATTACTGATCAGCTGCTTTTACCTAATTTTCTCCTCATGACTTCTTGTCTGTGTACACATTTATAAAAAAAAAAACCATGAAGTGTATTAAAGTAACAACAGTGTCACTCTTGATGGCCGTTTTAGATAAAATTCCAGAAATGTACCAATTTATGATGGCACAACTGACTGAAGATATATAAAGATTATTTCCAATTTGCCCTCAAATCCACCATCTTTTCACATGCACAGAACTAATCCTTTTCCAGAGACCTGACAGTAAACAAGGGTAGATGATAGTATCTCCTGCAGGGCCTGCAGGCCTATCTATGTCCAGCCCCTTGACTTTATAGGACGCCCAGTGCAGACAGTGCTGTCAGTTGGCTGGTTAGACGACGCTTGGACAGCTAGAGGAGGAGGCTGCGGTGGCCAGAGCTTGTAATCCTCTCTTCCTGCCTTGTGACCCCTCTAATCTGGATTCATCTGCTGGCCTGACCTGCGGCCAGATCTCAAGCCGATTAGGATGAAGGCTCCTCAGTCTTCAGTCACCAGCAGCACACTCAAACAACAAAGAGAGAAGCCTCGGAACGAAGGGGAGGACGCAAAATGATTTTTCTCAGCGGTGTGTATATTAAGATTACTCCCAGAGATTGAGATCTCGCCGTCAGTAATCCAATAAACTCAAAAGTCATCCGAGTCTGTCAGGCTTATTTTTTTTTTATCTCCTTATGAATGAATTAAACAAAAAATCAAGATAAGCAATTAAAGATAAATATTGATATATGGCTCAGGCGTGCTTAATGTCAGGAATCCCACTGTCGCCAGCACACCGATTCCTCTCCCCGTCTGTAAGCCTTTGATGCGTTATAGGGGGTTAAATCTCAGAGCGCATCACACATGACATGATTAAGAGGTCCTGCTTAAATATGTGCAGATCTGCCGTGGGAACGTTCGCAATCAACACGCACAAAACGCCCGGACACCTCCCATACACACTCAGGAGAATCCAGCCGTCACCCTCTCCTTAACACCCGGCTCCGGAGAGTCATCCTAGTGGGAGAGGGGGGTCAGGCAATTAAACTGTTCCCTGGCTCCCCTGCCACCCCTCCATCCTTTTATCCCCCTCCATCCCTCCGGCTTCACATGCACTGCTCCTCCGTGAGGCAGCAGGAAAAGCTACAGATCATACAGGGGATCGCGTAGCCGAGGCAAAATAATTACCCTGCAAAACTCCGCTCTGCATCTACTCTTTTGTACACAACAAGCACCCTGGGAGAGGCCGTTATTACTTATGCATAAACTGAATGCGATCTTTAGTGCTGATGAAGTGGGTACAAGGCGCTGGGAAGTAGCAAAGTAAAAGTGTCCAACTAAGCAGTAAACAATACAGAGAGAGAAAGAGACGGGGAACCTTGTCCTTACAAGGCACAAGTAAGCTATTTTTACCCCTGCACAAGTGTTGTTTACCCAATGAATTGAGCAGATGTATCTTTATGTGTGTGTGTGTGTGTGTGTGTGTGTGTGTGTGTGTGTGTGTGTGTGTTTGCGTGTGTGTATGCAGGACAAAAGGTGACGCAGACTGTGGCGCGAGTCCGTCCCCCACTCTGCGTGTCACTGTGCATCACGTCAGTATGCTGTGACCCACTTCCAGCGGCCACTCCCTCCTTAACTCTGCTCCACTCCCAGTTTCCCTCTCTTTCTGTTTTACTGCATCCCTCCGCTCTAACTTCTCCTCTGTCCATTGTTTTCTTCTCCGCTCTTAAAAAGTGTACGGGTATTCGCACGATTTAGCTTTATTGGGGGTTTATTTTCTCACTACTTTTGCCAGATAAGCCAGGCTCCTAAAAACTTGGTGTGCTGCAATCCTCTAAAAGGTCATGACCTCAACTAGTTCGTCTTTGTGTCCTCCAAACATCCACCCCCCGTCTGTCCATTGCAGAGCATTCTGCACCTTCACAATGCAGCAGTTACTCAGCCTTACATTGTCTGCATTTTTTTCACATAGTTTTACAGCTGCTTTGAATAAAGCACAGTCTCCATCCAAAATGCAAATGAAAACAACTGCAGAACTCAAACTTTGTTGTGTTTTTGATGTGTTACAGAAAGAAAAAAACAACAACTGCAGAACATTTAAGAGCTGCAGAGTTCAACAAAAGGGATTGCCTGATTGCCCAGGGCCAGCGAGAATGCTGCATCGGACTAGTAAATCTATCAGTTCTGCAGTTGATGATGGAATGGTGGAGTGAGGGATCTTGCTTCTTTCTCATCTTTGTTGAGAGTTGCACACACGTAATTGGCAACTATTTCTTTGCCATCAGTGCTTACCCCTTTGAAAAAAAACATTAATATTGACCACTGATCTGCATTCTAAACATTAAAGTTCATTCTAGACCTCAGAAATAGTTGTTTTACAAGGTCGGCAAGCATGCGAACTGTATAACACAGAGCCTGTTTACACTTGGTTTTAAAATGCGTCTTGGCCGATCGGACAAGTGTAACAAGTAACAAGTGGATAGATGAGACACATTGGCGTTTACACCTGTGTGTATCATGCGTCTTCAGCTGACCACTTGTGTTCAAAATTCATTACTACACCACTTCCGGGAGAAGGTGAAATTGCCCGGCGCATTTATTACGTCAGATAACATAAACAACTCAAGTTGCTAGCCTTCGACAGTTGCTATCTTGCTTGCAATTCCCTCGTAAACGGCCTTGTAACCACATTAGTTTTCTTTGGACTGAATCTTCTGCTTAAATGGAAATCAGACATCTGTTTTCACTTGGACCCCAACCACATACATCAGTGCTTCTCTCCATTTTTACAACCGTTCTATCATCAAAACATCCTTGCTGGAGACGCATCGGCATCTACAATAAAAAAAATAAAATCGTCCATCCCGGCAAGTGGTGGGTGATCCGATCACAATTCGTTTTGGATCCTGTTTACTCTTGTATTTAGCACTGTCAAGTGTAAACGGGCTCACAAAGGCTTCATCTGCAGTCATCATGGATTGGAAATTTTATGGTTGAAAGATGAGAAAATCTAGTAAGTGGTCTTTGAGTTGGTTAGTTTTGTCAAATCTACGTCATAGACTTCCAGAGCAGTGTGTCTAAGTGTAAGCTCCTTATCAGATGCATGCTGCACAGTTCGAGATCTTCGGATGTCTTTTTTCTACCAATCCCTACAGCTGTTGGTTTCTACTCATTTCCCTTCATGATATGAATATCAGGGGACTCTGAAACTTCCTTGAGCTGTGTAATCCCAACAGTGAACATTAATTCTGCATTCATTTCTGTCACATTATTGTTGCTCGGTAATGCGGTTTAACTCCAGATTGATTTAAAATTTCTGCAATGAAATAATCCATAACAGCGACCTGATGTTCACTGTGATGGATTACACAACTCAAGTCTGGTGGTATTATATATCTCTTTGTTATTGTCACCAAATCCCATGAAAAGACCAACAAAAAAAGACATGAATTGTATAGCCAAAGCCTGTGCCATAGACCTTGTTTTTCAAAATGTTAAAAATGCTTGACTGAGAAATATGCTCAACAACAACAACAAGCATGAGCACTGTAGTTTATTTTGAGTCGATCCCACATATACTGTGATGTTGTTGTTAACACGCCCCAGTGCCTCCAATCTGCAGCTGAAAATAGTCCACAACAAAATGCACTATTCACTCCTGTTTGAGTAACGTTTGCTGTAAACAAAAGTGCCCAGCTGTTCTTTAGCTAAAATAATTTAGCCTTTTTTAAAACCAAAGTATATATTTTTAATGATTTATTGCAGGTCTTCAGTAGGTCAGGTTGGCTCGGGGCTGAGAGCCAGGATTGGAATTGATAAGATTTTATTGATACCAATGCCATCATTGATTCTTCCATTGGTTCAATGCCTTATTGAATCCAGGTCAATTTTCTGTGCGGAAAAAAAGAAGGCCTACAGAGGTTTACAGGATCAATGAGGTTTATTACTTTCGAGCTTAAACAGTGTGGAGATGAAATAAGAGAATATTTGTACAGCCGTTGTTTTCATTTAGGCTTTCTTTGTCAATAAAAAAAAGTTTATTAAGACTCATGTGATGTGCAAAACAAATCTAAAAAGGTTTATCAGTTTAGACATTAAAAATATTGTCAAAATATATGTCAAAAAAGGAATAACAAATGATCACATTGGGTTTTATTTAGGTTTTAGATTCTAATTGGTTTGGAAAATTTTAGAATCCATTCTTGATTTCCATCCCTAGCAGAGAGCTACAAAAAAGCTGGGGAAGTCTCTATCATACGATAGGGAATAGAAACAGCATTGAATGCTCGGAAACATATTTCACATTTCATATTTCTTAAATACAGCAGTGCATGATGTGCTGTTTGTAGTAAATGAGCTGAAACATCATCAGCCCTGGTATGGCCCTTTTAGTATTTGAAATCAGATAAGATGATTTAAGATATTTTCAACAGCAGTCTCCTCCTTACATTTCTAGTTTGCATTTCCATCTCTCTATTGTTCTTTCTCTCCGTCACGCCCTCTCTACATATGTTTCTACTTCCAGTAAAGGGCAGAGGCTGGGACTGAGTTTATTGGAGGTCACTGCAGGCCACTCTTTTAGGAGCAAATTGGGAAGTACAGGCAGCAAAGCATGAAGCCAGGCATGCTGGGAAAGGGGTGCTGCAAGAATTAGGTTAAAATTAGACCACACGTGTACAAATTTACACAAGGCATTTAGCTGATACTGACGGGAATGTTATAATTAGAGCAAAACCAGCCTCTGCGCTGTTGACTCCAAGGTCCTCGCTACATCAAAGTAGCTTTGGTAAAATTGTATAGCTAAAAAGGACCAGGCTTTCGTTGTGTTTTCAAGTCAGATCTCATGGCCCATAGAAGCCTGCAGTGCATTGAAATCACTCTGCTTTTATTATTCCTGGCTCGACTCTGGCTTTCATCTGCTATTCACAGCTGTATCGCAGTGTTTTAGCACAGAGACATGGATATTCTCTCAGCGCTGTGTGCATGTGTGCGGAGAATGAATGAGTGCTCATGTGCAGCATTCAGAAGATAGGGAATTCATGTGGGTTGCATGGGTGTCTAAGCTGACTGTGTATGTGTGTGTGGGAGGGAGAGAGAGAGAGCAAACGAGAGGGTTTGTGTGAGAAGGGGGATTTTTAAACCCATCTGTGATTATACTGTATGTGTGTGCATGTGTGTGTGTATGTGTGCTCAAGGCAGGAGGTTGGGTCAATTACCTCAAGATGTTGAAGAAAGAGCAGAAACAGTCTAAACATTCTCCTTTCTCTGCACCAACACCCAAGTCAAAGTACAGTGAATTCCATGAAATCTGACCTCACCGGCTACAGAAAGTCTAATTTATCATAGAAAACATCTCTATTCTCCAGCAGCTTCGACAACCTCTTGAAAAATCTGATTCTGACGGAGGCCCACTTTTAAAACTGAAAAACAAGGAAGGAAAGAAGAAAAACAGAGAGAAGGGATGTGAATAGAGGCGGCTGTGGCTTATGTGGTGAGTGGTCACCCACTGATCGGAGGGTCGGTGGTTCGATCCCTGGCCATGGCAGCCTACATGTCGAAGTATCCTTGAGCAAGATACTGAACCCCAAATTGCTCCCGATGCTGCGTTCATCGAGAATGAATTCCCAATGGTGGCAGGTGGCACTGTTTAGGGTAGCCTCTGCCACCAGTATGAATGGGTGTGTGAATGGGTGAATGAGCGCTGTCTGTAGTGTAAAGCGCTTTGAGTGGTCGCAAAGCAACTAGAAAAGCACATATAAGTGCAGGGCTGTTTAGTGCAGGGCCAATAGAGGAGAAGAAAGAAGGATAGAGGCACCACTGCCTCCAGTCAGAACAGTGGTGAGCAGGTTTGAGGGAAAGGAAGTTACATTAGGCAAACAATTAACAGTTATAAAGTATGATCATAGGATATGATATTGATTATAAAACTGTCGATTGTTTTTTTAGGATTGTTTAGTATATTAAATGTTATATAATTAAATGTTTCCGATAGTTAGAAAAGTGACCATAAAAACTACCACGATAAGCATACAATGATCATTTGCGAGTGCTGATGATCTTGGACCTCTGAGCACAACATTGTCATTTTAAAGCCCACATCCCCTCCGCCACACAGTTTGGAGTGCCATGCATGCTTAAAAAGTAACAATTCTGAGTTATTTAACAGTGCACAGATTGATTTTGTGTCTGCAACAGCAGGTTGAATGAATTCAAAGTGAAAGAGAATTTATTCACTATTCTATTATACACAAATTCAAACTTCAGTTACAAACACTTTACTTTTTAAAGACTAAGGAATGCCCTCATTTCTGGCAAAAGAACATCCAGATCAGTAAGGTGACAGCCATCCTTTTATTCTAAATGGTGAATATAGCTCCTGTAGCGGGTTATTTTTGCCCATATGATTTGATCAGTTTGAATGAATCGCAATATCATAGTACATTTATGTTTGATGCGGACATTGCCAAATCCTACTTGTGCAAAAAACGCAAACTCGGGGTAGAGGTTTAGCAAACGGTCAGTTGGTTAATCAACGAACTACTTCAGCTTTATGTTCCATATTTTCTATAATCAGAGTAGACCACACACACCAACACACTAGTCTAATGCCCACCTACCACCCTGCCTGTGTGTCTGTATGAACTGTATGTGTGTCTGCATGCATGTTCCATGCCAGCGTGTATCCATGTGTGTGTTTCCCTCCTCTGCTTGGCTGCCCAGCGCTCGGTCATAGCCAGGGCAATCCGACCAGAGGAACAGAGACGAACAAGTTAAGTGGGCACCCATGCTGCATTAATGAGGGGGATGGCAGAACCTGGCAACCCAAGCACGTAAACCATGGGCCCCTGGAAGGGCTTCAAAGGCTCGACTGGCTCATCAGCTGGCGGGGAGCTAACCCCATCTGACAAGACATGGCACCCGCTCTAAGGGAGAGAGAGCGCCTCACCTCCCCACGCACTCTCTGCTGTGTGTGTGTGTGTGTGTGTGTGTGTGTGTGTGTATGTGGGTGACTGTGCTCTGGAGAAAGAAAGACATGTTTTTTCATGTGCATGAGAATGTTTCTAAGTGTGTATGTGTGTGTGTGTGTGTGTGTGTGTGTGTGTGTGTGTGTCTGTGTGGGATAACAGCACAGTGCTACTTTATGCTTGAAGAGAGACAGCCCATGTTGAGTGACTGGTGTGAAAGTTAAAGCGCCAAATGGATTACAGTTCAAAAGGACGACTTGTGCGCATCAACAACTCTTAAACATTGACCAGGTGAAATCAGCTTTTTTAATCATTTGCCGCTGCCAACAGCAGGGTAAAGCAGGGCTTACTAACAGGCAGGGACAGCTCAGTCTGGATTTAACTCAGCACTGAATGCACTTTTGCACTGATGTGAAGTAACAGAGCATACCAAAAATCATCTGTGTCGAATACAAAACTGCTAGTAGAGATTTCTCCTTGAGGAGATTTTGGGGACTTATTAATATTTAGTACCTTTTAGTGTATAATGCTAGTATCATATTTTGTGAAGCCCTGCAGTGGAAGCTAGACTGCCAATTGGCTAAGAATGGACTTTGGACCTTGACCAAATACAGATTAAGAAAATACAAGCTGTGTGTTCTCTGTTAAAGAGTAATACTTTAGTTGTGATCAGTGTTTTCTGTCTACTACCTTTGCCTCATTCTCCTCAAACAACTTCAAATTAAAACCTCAACAAAAAAAGTTAACTTTCAGAACATGTGCTGGAAACTTTAATGGTGACGCAAGAGGGGAGCTCCACATGCTGGCAGCATGGAGGGAAGCCATGCAGGGAATCATCTGCATACCCACGCAGCAATGACACAGAAAAGGTTAAAAATTGGCATATATCTTCCTTCTAACAACTGACAATCAACAAGGAATCGATTGTTGTTCAACAGAAAATGTATTTTGATGATCAAAAATGTAATAATACCAGTCAATTTGTGGCTTTTCAGTTAGTATAGAGTAAATTGGGTAACTAATGCCAAATAGCAGCTATTTAAGTATTGTATGCATATAAGGTGTCTATAATGTATGTTTATTATGTATGGATATGTCTAATTTTTATTCTCTTTTTATATTTTTGTAAACTCCCCTGTCTGTATCTTGCTGCTGTGACAACTCAATTTCCCCACTGTGGGATAAATAAAGTCTTATCTTATCTTTCTGTTTTGTACTGTTGTTGGGAAAATAATCAATTTGAATATGGGCTATGGGCTTTTTAAATGACAGCTTCTGGCAGAACTTAACCTACTTCCAACTAAGTACTTCCAAGGTGCATGGAGAAGGGAAGTAGTCTAAAGAGGTCTTGTAGTACAAAGAACAACTACATTAATTATTTAATAAACATCCTGTTGCATAAATGTTCAGTAAAGTCTGGACTTCACTATCAACCCATTTGTCTGTGTTTTTCGAAAACTTTTTTTACATTATGAGCTGTTCTTTTTGTTTTGTGTTGTAGCACTGACAATGGCAGTTGTCAGTGCTACATTGGCTGTGTTCGACTAGTCGATGTAAACTTTTGTCACTCTACATCCTACATCCCTCGTGGCTTCACTTGTGCTCTGAGAGTACCTACTCTAAAATTGGAGCCAAAAAGTTATTTAAGAAACTACGATCATTACTAATTCTTGCACAATTCTTCGAGCTGTGTTCTTAAACCTATGAAAAAGTTCTTCTGGCCCAAAAGTAATTTTTCTGCAGTGGAAACACCCTTTAGCTTTGCTGTCCCAATCGGACAGCAAAAGAACAAGGATGGGGTGTCATACAGATGTTTCAGATCCTTCACCAGTTATACTGTATTCTGACAATCAGAAACATTCTCCATTTGTCCAGAAGAGTTCAGTGTAAACATATTACAGAATATGTGCTCACTTGTTTCCTGTTCCCTGCCTCTGGGCTGAACCACATTTCCTCTCATATGTCCAAACATAAATCAATCTTTCCAGATAAAACAGAGAACTTGATGAAGAATCACTGTTGACTTTATCTAATTACCCACAATAACCTCAGCATGGTATGTATGTAATTACACCCACTGTAGTCATTTAAAGTTGTTTAGAGGTCAGCTGGGGCTCTTTAACGCACCAGAGGTTATAAATGTCTATCGAGTGGAAAGTGAAGACCGATGTAAATCTCTCTGGTCCAGGTATCGATCAGTCTGTCAAGTATGCTTAGTGAGAGAAAAGAGAGAGAAGTGGTTTATTTATAGGACAGTAACGCAGACGTGTGTCTCGTTGCCGTCACACATCCTGTCCGGCAAAGTGTTTGTCCCCTCCCCTGTCTCCTCAGCTCAACGTCTCCAACCTTGCAGGGTCAGTGGACGTCTTCACGCGCCTGCAGCTGTTTGCGGCTGGCTGAAAATGTGTCCATGTATGTGTGATGTTAGTATGCATCTGTGATAAATAACACTCATTATGTGTAGGGGTATTAACATTTGTAAAAGTGTAAAACTTGTCAAACAACCTTGTCAAAAGGTTGTAAAAAAATATAGTTTTGCCGACAGCATTTCAGCAATCTTTGAGGGGCAGCTACAGCATAACTGTATTTAATGTGAGAAATCTGAAAAGATTACTTTTTTCGGCTTGATTTAGAGACATTCTGGACCCAAATTGGTGACAATTGCACCAAATTCTGAGGAGGAGTATCAAAAAAACTGCTTTGGACACAATTCAGATCAACCAATCACAATGCAAATGGGAATAGCTGAAATGGACAGATTCATCTGGACCTTTAGAAAATAAAGAATCGTTTCTGACACACACTGTTTTGTATTGCCAAAGACACACTCACAGTGTCCTTGCTTTATAGTCAGATATGAACTGCATGTCCAAAACATAACAATGAACCACCAGTGCCACAATTTGTTTTTGATGATCAGGCCACTTGTATCGCTAGTGCCCTTTGCCCTTAATCTTTTGATTAGGCTAGAAGAATGGCAATCTGGCAGCCAGTTGGGTTTAATCCCATGAAATCAAAGCTGTGGGCTTATATTTGGTCCACACCCTTAATTACTGTCCATGTTAGCGTGTGGTGACTATTCACTGTGAAACAAAGCAATAAAGATTAGTGACATTTGGAGATGGATTGGCTTCGGGCTATTATTAGTCAACGGGAAACCAGTCGTACATGTTTTGTTGCAACGACCCTTTTTAATCATCTTTCACCTCTGTATTGAGCATGTGAGTACAATCTGGATATGAAGTACTAATATTGCTACACTGAGCCTGAGTTTCTGGGTAAAAATACTGGACTGGAGTTAGGGGTGTGCCGTATCGCATCGTTCACGATTATACCGGTATATTTTTTTATGAGTAAAAAGTGAATATCCTGATATTTGCAACATTCCTACCTCTTGCCGTAGTGGCGTAAGGTTTTGCCATTAATTACCCAGACTGTGGCGGCCCGCCAGAGTCTCATGTGCTGCGCTAACGTCACATTCCAAGCTACTGAAAGTATATCTATGCTATTCATAATATGAAGTTATTTTGCGTTGTCTTGCCGATGCCTCAGCAGAGTGTCTGTCACCCGTCGGTCAGTTAAAACCCCAACCCCCACCTCTCCACCCTCCTCAGAGACATGCACGCACATTCACACTCTCACACACTGAATATACCGAGCTGCCGTGCCTACCTGTCTGTCTGTCTCAGTCCTGTCCCCACATCATCTCTCCGTGTGCGTCAGTGTGTGTGCGCACTGCTGCATTATGCCGTTCATTAGCTGCGAGCTAACATTAGCTAAAAATTAAAGTAATGTTGATCACAAAAAGCTACTATTACTTCCTTATTATTACTTGTGTTTCACTAAACACATGCAGCTTTCAAAATGAGAGCAGTGTGTACATCCACCACAAAATTTACAAGAAGACTGTCAAAATAAGATGCCTTAAATAAAACATACAGTAACCTTTAATGCCCTTTACAATATTTATTTAAAATATGCAATGATTAAGATCAGTGTATATGATTTTTGGTTAATTTTTTTTGATGATATTTTTTAGTATTTTGTTATATCGTCAAGAATATCGTTATCACAAAAATACCCTGAAATACTGTGATAATCGTTTAGGGCCATATCGCCCACCCCTAGCTGGAGTCCATGACATTCATGGCCCTGGACACTGAAAGTCAAAGGTCATAACTCTCGACTGATTTATGGATGGGACACTACATTCCTGAGGCTCGGTCAACCAGGTAGGATTTTCTGTTTGTGTAGAAGAACATGGTGGCAAACTACTGTGGAATTACTATGCTACAGAGCTAATCCTTTATTTGTTTTAAATACACAAAACTGCACAATCCCATTTGTTTATACATTATAGTATCAAACAGCCATTTAGAAGGGATAATTTGTTATGGTGATTACATGTCTTTTGCTAGCAAGAATTATGAATATTTACTTGTTGGTTAAATTGGAGTTAAATCATGCCCTTTCCAACAAAAACATTTAGAAAATGTCAACTAAAACAGCAATTTCGCTTAACACGTACCCAAATATGTTGCCTGTAAACGTCTGGATGTCATCAACATGATACCCAACATGGCCCATGAAAGGCTTTGCAGAAGAGGCTTAAGAGATGGCTGGCTTTACCCCGCACAACCCAGAACCCACCGTGTAAACAAACGCCAGAGGGCATTGTGGGTAGGGAACGTCCTCCCGGAGCCCATGGCCCTCTTTAACCTCATTCCTCTCACCGTTACCACGGTTTCACCACCGCGAAACCCCATGGCAACCCCATTTGCATAAATCTGCATACCTCCCCGTTCCTTTAAAAGCCTGTCTGACTGACTGCTGAGCTGGCAAACGTTGTGCTTATGTAAGCAGAGTCGGAGTGTTCTATGGTAAATACAGAGAATGTTCCTTCAATAAGTATAACCCTGAAACCCCTTTATTATCGGCCTCTGAAAATCCCATCTGCCATGTGGGTTCTTACGCATTCTGCAAACCGGGGCTTCTTACAGTCCAGTGAAAATAACCTTTTCTTTCCAGTGACATCATCTAGTGGTTTCATTACTGTTTACGTGAATAATAACTGCCTCTGATTTCATTCAAATTCAAATCAGAAAGAAAGAAAGGGAGAACAGACAAGATTCAACTTGTGGCTTTGCTATTTAATCCAAGTGTTGACAATGTCTGTCTTGCTCTGGTGTTTTGGTTGACTATATGTCCAAACAAACCTGTGACAACATGTATGCAATCCCAAAAATGACTCGAAAAGAACACTTGTAGGAATAACCCTCTAACAAAGGACAAAGCTCTTAAATGAAAAGACCCAGAGAAACCCATCCATTCACTGGTGTCATCTGGAGCTTCACCGACTATTAACCAAGCACCGATGGATAAAAGAGATCCCTGAAAGGGCTATTAGCACAGTAATTGCCACAAAGAGAAAGAGATCTTACGTAAGAGCTGTCCACAAAGACAGCTATCTCATCCAAACTGTGGCTAAAATTGGATTGATGTTGGACTGGAGTTCCGTAGCCTTTGACTCGCCCCGACAGCGGCGTTTTGAGATGTGCTGAGACTAAACGAAGGCGACAGTGCTTATACTCTGCAGTCGTCGGCAAAGAGGCCACTAGAAAGGAAACAGGAGAATGAGAGCGAGACGTACGTACAGTACTGTGCAGACAGGACACAAACAGGCATAATAACCAAGGGAATTCTATTACATCCCATTATGAATGGTTAGCGCTGGCTCAGGGCTACACTGCACAGCTTCATCCAGGTCTCCACTACAGAAGAAAACAAGGATAGCCAGAACTCATTATCCATGTCACTGAATTTATCCCGTGAGAGTTCTTCTGACTGATATTTTAGCTCGAAAAGTGACCAATGTATCTGGCTTTGAGTTGCAGACATCCTCATCCTCTTCTACACGGTAGAACAGTCTGAAACATGTCCAAATGAGGACGTACACACACACACACACGCACAGAAACAGGCTATTTTTACCCCAATCCCAACGTTAAAATCTCCTTGAAAGAAGCAGCAGCAGCAAAATAACATTTTAATCTTACAAGCGTCTGCACACACCCACACCCACACACACACTCCCTTTCCGCTGCCGATGGCAAGACGCCTAGCAGCTCCAGACAGAGACAGAGAGAGAAAGAACATGTGCATCAGTGTGTGTTTGTGTGTGTGAAAGATGGAGTCAGAGGTGTGAACCATCACAGTGAGGAAGAGTCAAGTGGGCGTAAATGCCAGCGACCTTTTTAAAGGTAAACTTTACGAGCCCTGACAAGCAGACATTAGGTTACAATGCTGCTTATATTTGTCACCCTGCCGGGTTGAGAGACGGGCTGCACCCAAACATGTTTTCTTAACACGTCTTCTGCCTGATCGGAGCTGCCAACCGTTCTCAAGTTGTCTGATCTTGTCTAATTGTTTCCAGTTTGAACTGACCTGGAGCACAGTGCGCCCCAGTGTAGTCACGATACTCGAATTTCCAAGTTTGATACCTTATACCTTGAAAAATATTGATATTGGATACCATCGTTGATACAACACAATTTGTTGTGTTAGCACCCTTTAGTTGTAAAGCAAGACTGAGTTGGAATTGGTAAAATGACATGTAATGTATTGGTTGGTGTTGGTATTGGCGTACATGTTGTCTGATATACATCAATATGAAAACTTTATTACAGAACATAAAATGCAGAGGAATGATGCTTGAGGTCATTAAGAACACCGCATAGTTTATCCAATCCTAAAATTCACAATATCTGGCGCCATATTGGTAACCTGTTAACTATTTCCTTCTATATTTCTCAAAAATGCCATAATGTTTGGCCCTAATAACATTATTTATCACCTGACAGGTGTAATTTACAAATAAAAATGGCAAATGTTGTATGATCAAGGCTTTTTCAAAGTGAAAATGACTCAGGTGTATGGAAACATGCTGTTATTATGCACAGTTATATCAGCTTAAAAAAATCTGAGTGGACACATCAGAAATTAAAAAGAAAGAACCATTTTGGCTTATGATGGCTTACAATTATATTAGACTGAAGCATATACAGAGTACAGTTAGCATGCAGTATGGAATTATGGCAAATACAGCTTGGGACCAAGAGTTTAGGGTGGATAAAGGAAGTTCAAAAAGTTAAGGTGATAAACAGAGAGTGCTGATCCACACACTCTGTGTACGGCCATAATGTGTGTGAGAGCTCTACAAAGTATACAATCAATAAAACAACTCAATCTAACACAGCTCCAATTGTGTGGTAGTGATTAATCACACCAGTTAACATTTAATTGCAGCTAATGAATGGCTTCATCAAGCAGCCTTGTTACAAACATCAACCCTTTTTCCACCCTGAGGGCAATAATGACATTTAAAACTGCGGCTGCTGCTGCTGTTCCTGTCAAACCAGTTTAAAATTTAGGGCATTACATCTGATCGGATTATAGCATTATATATATCCAGGAGCCCCTTGCAAAGGGAGGGTTTTAAATGTCATTATATACTGCACTGTTGTATATCATAACAGTCATGATTCCATAACTGCCACTGCAGCACTGAAGCACTCCATCCTTTTAATAGGCCTAAACCCCACCTCTGACTTTATAGCCATTAGGTTTATTAGTGTAGCTCTCACACACACACACACACACACACACACACACACACACACACACACATAAATACATGGACACAGAGGGGAGAATCACAGGAACAAATTGTATTAGTAGACAACTGGTTTATAGCCAGATGGTTAACCTGCCCTGAATAACTCTGATGAAAACTACAGTACCGTGGGACTGCACCTCACACACATACACAAACACACTCACACACATATAAATACCTCATAAAGCTTAATGGAAACTCATCAACCGGTAATTTTATTACACAAGACCTTCCCGACACCCCATCGTCTGGTCGTCATGTCACACGTCCTCACTTTATGATGCATGGCTATCATTTACACAGCAGGGTGGTTACAGAGGCGGTTTGGTTTGATACGTCCTCGGCCCGCCTCATCAATCTAACAGCAGTCTTTGAAGAGTTTTTGGAGTCTGGGTCCCATAAATGAATTGCAAAATATGCTCCTAAACTATAAAATAAAAATGTTTTTGACAGGAAAATTATAACTGTGGCTGTAAATGATATGCTCTCACTGGATTCCAACGCCACTGAAATGAAGCATGGTTGAATAAAATACCCGGGCTACTGGGCAAATAGTTTAAAAGACAGGGAATATTTGATCGGATGAATCCCTCAAAACTGGTCCTGAATCTTAATGAAAGGACAAAATGTCCAAAAACATGCATGCAGAATGCATATGAATGCAGTTTCTGTAGGCGAAGGGGACCGTATTTTAGTATCGGTACATTTCTTGTTTTTAGTCCAAGTAGTATTGACCAATCATGTTTGAGCAGGTTTTGATTGACTGCAGGTAAACAGTCCATGTAAGTAAAACAGACAGAACGCATGAGCCAAAATGCTATCTCGGACCATTGGCAATCATCTTTTGACGATTCAGCTTTTTAGTAGCTTAGCTAGCTCAGCTAAACTGGTTACTTGTGAAACAATCTGGTTGTAGATGTCGTCTCTCACCTCCAACTCTATTCTCATGTCTCAATTTGGGTTTTGGATCTTAAACAATGACCAGCGCAAAGAAGAGCAAGTCCGTTATCTGGATACCTGCTGGCATTTGACATTTGAGGTTAAAAAAAAACAAACTAACCCTAACCCTTTGTTGATGAGAGTTAAATGACAATATTGATACTACTCTCATGTTTAGACATCAGTTTGGAGCTTAAGCAAGTTAGCTTAGCATAGCAAGAAAAAACAGTAAAAACCTAGCCTGGCTCTGTACATTAGTAACTTCCTAGAAACTCTTGTTTTTTCCCCTCGTAAAATGTCAAAATGTAAATTCTACACAGATGGAGTGTGTTGATAAAACCTTCTGATACCTTCAGAGAGAGCCAGGCTAACCGTTTCCCCCTGTTTCCAGTCTTTCTGCTAAGCTAAGCTAAGCTAAGCTAAGCTAACCAGCTGCTGGCTCCATATTTACTGCACAGAAATTAGTGGTATCAATCTTTTAGTCTAACTTTAGGGCAAGATAATCTCATTTTCCAAAATGTTGAACTACTCTTTTCAACTAATACATTGCTTAAGTATACCAGATATTGTGAATAATAACATGACACCATCATTCAGCAGCAGAAAGTATTGCAGTTTTCTTTTTTCATTATGAAGATACTTTTTTTGGTCAGTTAGGAACTGTAACCTGTCCCAGCTGCCTCTTTACACAGTCACTGTGGAAAGTCCTAACAGGGCCATTGAAATTTAATGATGTGCGATATAACCAACTTAAATGAAGCAACAGCATGAATGACTCATGCTTAAAATTGTACTATTTCTTTACTGTTCATTTTTTGCCAAGTAAACATCCAGTTCTTTTATGCTTGTGAGGCTGTTGGTATACCTTAATATAACCAGAACACATCCATCACATCAGAGACCTTCACATCCACAGTGAAAAGGCACCAGAGATGAGTCAACAGCAAAAGCAAGACTAACTTTAGTCGGGTCAGACACTGCTTGGCCTCCATTGTCTGCTGCGGAGCCAGCTGTCCTTTGGGAGCTGCTGTGTCAGCTCACATTAGCTGTGAGTGACACAGATCAGAGTGAGCCAGTGGTGACCAGGTGGTCCCTCTGACTCAGTGGATCTTGCTAATGCCATGTTTACAAGGTACAGCTCTGCTTGACGTGACTTACTTATGGTACCATGTCCTTTTTTTCAGTTTCATTTGGCATTCCTGTGGCATTCTCAGCTGATTGACGTAGCACCTTTGCATCATTTTAATTTTCAAATCTTTTTTTGGCAATTGCAAAGAGAACATCTGCACGCTGTCAATTGTATGGCGTTTTTCAGTTATCAGTGGTCTGCAGTGTTTTTAACATCACCTTCTTGCCTCAGCTCCCTTGGAACCTTAATCAATATGATACCAAAAAAAATACCAGGAACCAGGTCCTATCCACAACATTTGCTAATGGAGACCCAAAAAAAGAGCAAGTCGAGTTGAGTAGAGTAGAGCCATGCTGTACCATGCTGTGGAAAGGCGGCTTAAAAGACTAATGGTGAAATGGGGGAGACTGTAAATCAGAAACTGGTGGAAGAGACATCCATAGATGAAGAGATGAGAATTGAGGAAGAGGCTGTTCATAAACTGTCCCTGGAGATTTTGAACAAGACCAATTCTAATATATTTATAGCTTAATAAAAGTGATTAAAAAAATTTGGAGCGGAGGAAGGCTTGAGAGAGGCTAAATCAGTGCTAACTGAAGAAGCCTTTAGCCGTTTTATGCCTTTTTGCAAATGGAGGGTTATCAAACCTTTAATCATCTTACTGTAAAAGCTCCAGATTAGCAAACAGGAGCATATGCTAGCTCTTTGTCCTCTACATCAATCTCTTGCTTAAAAGGTCTACTTAATTCATTGTTTAGGACACCAACACTTAAAAGACATGCAGGTTTGGCTTGTGGCTGTTAACTGCCCATAGGTGTGAATGGTCTGTCGCTCTGTGTGTCAGCACCCCGGTGGCCTGTCCAGTTTCGACCGCCTTTCACCTAATGTGTGCTGGGAAAGGTTCCAGCTTCCTGCCACCCTGCGCAGGATAAAAGCGGGTATAGAAAGAGATGGATGGATTATTGATTTTGTAGCATCTGTGTGGTGTCAGCACAGTGACCGAAAAGAAAGATGCAAGCCTGGCTTTTTATTTACACCGCAACAGTGGCTTAGTAAAGTGCTGCAGGCTGATATTTATCTGCTTCACAAGCTGATATATGACTTCATTTGCATTTATGTATAAACTTTTACTGCTTCAGCGCACTGAAATGTGTAAATAATCAAAAGCCAACAATGCCCCATTTCTCTCTCCCCCACTTGTGGAAAATTAGCTCTAATTCAACCCTTCTCTCACATTTTCCTTTCCACATGTGGATTCCCATGGGGCAGTTCAGCAGCAGGGCATGCTCGCAGACACTGACGCCTGACTTATGTAACTGACTTTTTATTACAGTGTAATGACAATGCGCTGCGCTCACTTTACCTTTCTTCCAAGTTCCTGTCAGCACGCTCTTCTTATCGACATTCCCCAGAAATTTAAAGGCAAGGCACGGTCCCACCCAAGAGCTATTAACCTCGGCAGCCTCGCAATAATGACAATTTCACATTCAATATCTCAAACTGAGAACGATAAGTCACAGCAAAACTGTAAATAAGTCAACTTTGGACCACCACTGAGTTATCTGATGATAGCAAAGCATTTCAGCAGCTGGAAACACTCCAAGTTGATCATTATGAAACACACTAATGGTAATATGGATACAAAGGCACAGCTACATCAGAGAGTGGCATAGTTTCCTACAAAGGAGCCTTAAATTAACAAAAGTAATTCCTTAAAATTTTTTAGTTTTCTGGTTTTCAGTTTTTGACAGACTAAAGTGTCAGGAATTGGTTAGTAAAAAGTTAATTTAAGTAAAAAAAACTCTTACTCACTTAACTCACTTTGAAATTCTTATATAAATTATTTGCGTAGCCAAAAGGCTTGTAAAAAGATAAAAATAAAAAAAATAGTCAAAAAGTAAAGCACAGTGATAGCAGCCGTGTGAGACGAGATGAAACAGATTTCCCTGTTGAAATATTTACTTCTCTGAATATAAAAAGTATAAAAAGTCGGCGGTAAGTCTTCACAGAGTGCTCAGTAGTGTGCACTTTTCAGCCCTCTGCAGGTGCGGTGATATTTCTGGCCTTTCAGTCTATTCCGGTGTTTTTTACTTCACCCTAACCTCTTAACGGTAGCAGCTGAGGTTTCAGGGATGGCCAATTTCCAGCAATGCCAATGTCTCCTCTTTTATATACTCATCCTTTGCCCTCCTCTCACCTGACTCTCCTTCCCTTTTCCCCCCATCTTTGCCTTTTCACCACTTATGTTGTCTTGTCTCCTTGCATCGCGTCCCTCTAACCCTCCATGAACCCTGACAAGCATCAATTTCTCTTAATCCCATCGCTCCCTCTTCCACATTTTTCTCAACCCTCCTCATTTCTCAGATTCCCCTTCTCCTCAGCCCTCATCTGCTGACGGCCACTGATGTGGGCTCCTCAAAAACCTCCTCCGTCAGCCTTTCCACCCGTTTGGTAAACCGCACTGCCACGACTGTGGTGAAAACAACATCAACACAATCAGAATCAGTCCCTTGCTTCTGCTTTCACACAATTTGGCAGGCTTTTATGATACAATTCTCTCATCCAGCGGTCAATTATTAACTTCTGCATTGAACCCGCTCACATTGTACCCTTTCATCTTGTTCCATGTATAAATACTGCACCATGTGTGGCATGGGGCTGGAGAATTACTGAGCATACGGCCACATGCTTCCTTTACATCCATCTTCATTTAATGCCGACTGCTTTTGTTTGTAGTGCACATGCCAACTACAAGAAGGCCCTACAGGTATACAGTCAACATTTCTCCCTGAGGGAGTTCAGATTTAAAGCCACAAAGTAAATTCCTGGAACTCTATGCATCCCACTGCAACATGCTTCAACGTGTTTGGAAGTTTCTCAAATGAAAAGAATAATACTTGACAGATGGAATGTATCAAAAGCAGGGCGAGAGATGTACAGTAGAAAGGCGCAGAGCTAAAGGAGGCACCACTGAAGAGAAAGCGCGGTAAAGCACACCCCATAATACTGAATAAAAGGGCATAGTATCCTAGCAACAAGCACGAGGAGAAGCTGCTTGCTCTGCAGTGTCCTTTGTTGCTCCTGGATCTTCAACCTTGCATCTTTCTTTTAGAGGTTCTCCTCGATAACCCTCAAGGAGTCACTTTCACCCCGCTACCCATCATTTATCCTTCTACTTCCTGTTAGGACACCCTGTTGCACCCTAACAAGGGCACTTTGATTAAGTGCGCCTGCCAGTTAACACTGTTATGTCTTCTAAAGGGTTTAAGAGAGTGCCTTGGTTCATTCAGTGCATATCATACGCAGGGCTACGTGCCATGTATTTAAAAGAGTGGTGGGCAGAGATACAGCGCTGGATCGCGCTCTTCAAATCTTTTTAACAGAGAAGCCCTCCCCTCCAAACACTCTGCCACTTTTCAGAGAGCCTCGGCAGCGCTACAACATCAATGGTTTAATCGCCTTACATCTTTTGTTGACTGAGAGGAGAGAGAGCAAGACAGAGAGGATATATGGGTGATAATACACTGTAAAAAATCTCTTGAAATCCCTCTTGGCTGGCCTTGTTACTCAATTAATATGTTGCAGATTGACATCAAAAATAGTGATGTTAGCTACAGAGACAGGCACAAGTCAAAGTGGGATCATTAGAGAAATGGGTGAGGTTTTAGAGAAAATATGTTTTGCGCAATTAAGAGTGTGTGTGTGTGTGTGTGTGTGTGTGTGTGTGGGTGGATTGGGTTCACTCATCGGTCTAACCTCACCCAGACATCCATTCTAACAACTGCAAGTAGAAGCATATTATATAATGCAATAGAGTAGCCTTGCAGCGGTCTGGGATCACTGTGATGGTGATGTTCCAACCTTTTTGATAGTGGCCATTTGATCAACTATAGTGTTTATAACATGCCTGTTGCGAACTGTCCGACTGCCTGGCCTCTGAGAAGCACTCATCCAAACAACTTCACACCATGGATGTATTATAACCTGTGGCCACCAGACTCAAAGATGGCAACAAGTCAGTCTAATGAAAACTGCTGACTTGGTGCAATCACCAATAAAGTTTTCTATATTCTGGGATGCCTTTGATGATATGTGTGGTCCACTAAATATTAGGGTTGCAAAGGTGTGGAAAGTTTCCAGGAAAATTCCAGAAACTTTCCATGGGAAGTCAAGCTGGGGAATTTTGGAAATATTCAAAATTAGAAACTTTCCATGGGAATTATGTAAATTTATGGGAATCAACCAGAAAAATTTAATTTAGACGGACTGCATCATATAACACATTGTAATGGTGTCATATATTTTTACAGCACTCTTCTTGCTCATGGACAGTTTTACAAATATTAAACCTCCATGGATCCAGCTCTGAAATATATATCAATGCTTAACACTTGCCAGTGCACTCCCTCAGGTCCTTGGAAATACAACTGCCAAGTGTGAAGTCGATGGAAGGAAGAATTATCAACATAACATAGACAGCAGTCACTAAATTTGAGTATGAAGCGTGCAACTATTCCACTTTTAAGGATATGGAGGGAGCCCTAAAGCCATACTTTATCATATCATTAAGCATTTAATTCAAATTGTTTGAAAGCAGCCCTACCTGATTATGATCTGCTTATAGAGAAACACTTATTTAACCTTTGCCTCGCGATTCAAAATGTGCTGATGCTGAACTCTCCCAAAACAGCAGCAGAGGAGTGGAGCAGTGTGCGATCAGAACTAAAGAGGCCACAGTGCTGGAGAGGAGTAACGGGCCGACTATAATTGACTGTCAGAAGTGTCATTTCCTCTCAGCGTGTGAGTGAGAAGTTTGAAATATGCTGCGTGATTCCCCTCTGAAGACGAATAACCAACTCCATTTGCCTCATCTGACACCTTCCAACTCTATACGAAGAAATAACAGCCGTCCTGAAAGTAACCAACTGCAACAGAATAAACAGGGGGTACCATCTCTTCTTTTTTTCCTCCATCAAAACACTTAAACTAAAGTCCATTTCCACTTCCATTCTCCATCTATCAATCTCCAGAGCCAAGCAGCTAATGGAGTTAAAAAGGATCAGAGGGAGACCCAGGAACATCTCCAGTTTGGGATAATCGTGTGGACATCCCTGATGGTTGGTCCATGAACAGTAATACCTCCAAAACCATGACATATATGAACATAGATGAAAGGATAAAAGCTACCTCTCATCCAACAAGAATGCCAGTCATTGATTTAGTCAGACAAACTCCCTTTCTGTGAGCCCGCATTTTCAAATGATTATCAGCTTTCACCTAAGCGCTTTATGATTGTGACAGTCCCATCGGTGGAATCGAACGCTCTACACTTGGCTGAGTTCAAATAAATAATGACTTACCCTTTTAATCTGAGGCCAAGCCCGGTTAAGTGGTGGTGGTCTTAATACGTTTCTGGTGGAATTTCAACAGCCATCAGATTGTCACGGAGTATTTGTCAAGAGCAGCACAACTAGGACGCAGCAAAAAGCAGATGAATCATTTCTGATTAAATATTTAATGTGTGCGGGAATATTGATGATTTTTTCACAGCAGTGAGATTTCAAAGCTGGCCTTTGACCTTCCCCATGTGACTCACCCATTTTTCATTTATCAGACTTCCTGCTTATATATATTTAACCTGATAAAGCACAAGGGGACTAAGAGTAACAACCCTTGTAGAAAGATGTAGAATTATTGATGTGACTGGTGTGTCTTATGTTTCATTAGTGCTTAAATCAGATCATTATTATTAATAAAACCATTATCACTTCTCAATATTAATTCAACAGCCTCTGTGTGGGAACAGTGATTTGAGCAAAATGCTACCCTCAGCATGCTTACAATGGCAATTGATATGATAAGCAAGTAATGTTTGCAATGTTCACTGTCTTAGTTTAGCATTTTAGCATGCTAGTTTTGCTAATTAGCACTAAATAGAAAGCAAGTTGGGGTGATGGGAATGGGATTAGATTTGCAGGTATTTGCTCATAAAGGTATTTTTAATTTTGACCTGGTGATGTTTTTACATGTCATCCTGAGGGAGACATGAATGTGTGAGCCCAATTCCATGGCAATCCATCAAGTAGTTGTTGAGGCATTTCTGTCAAAACCACAAATGTGAACCTCATGGTTGCTCTTGTTTTAAAAGTCAGAGGACTATCAAACTCAGACAGATTCATCATCTGGGAACAATGAATGTCTGAACCAAATTTAGTGCCAATCCATTTGGAAGAAGTTGAGATATTTCACAGGTAAATTTAAAACTTGGACCTGCTGGTAGCACTGAATGAAATGTCAGGGGATTACCACAGTCATTATGTTGTATCCTCTGGGGACCACAAATTTCTGTACAAAATTCCACATGAATTAATTCAATAGTTAAAAGTGTCTTACCCTTGCATAGCAAGACTAATGCAAACAAAATAAACTATACAGACACTTAAAACACATGTTAATTCACTACTTTTTCATGGTGTGTACCTGCTTTCTAAATTTTTAGAGATGAGAAACTTCCAAAGAAGCTCCCCACAAAGTCTTGAAAAAGTTCAGAGAGACGGACAGGACACTATTTATTCAACTGTCTTTATAACCTCCTGTGGATAGCAACAGGCTACACTGACAGATGGCCACTGTGGCCTTAATGTGGGCATTATTGGAAAGGAGGAGGAGCGCAGTTTAACTGCAACCCCTCGAACTCCCTAACCCCCTTCATCCTCACTCAAGACTTCTCTTAAATCAGTCAAGCATTTACATATTAAGAAAGAAAAAAGAATGCACACACAAACACAAAATCCATCTATCAATCTTCAATCTCCTTTGATTGATCACTTGTCATCAAAATGTTTCGACACCACCATCCAGGCTCTTAGTAACAAGAACAAGTTGGGAGAAATGTCTGTCCTAAGGCCCATCCCAAACCAAAACAAATAGATGTTTTTTCAAGTAACACAGTCCAGTCTTGGCACTTACAACTGGTCTGCAAGAGGAAATTAGCCTCCAGAATAGCAGAGCAAGGTTACCTGAAACCATCCCAAAAAACTTCCTGAGGATGGAGCAACAATGTTGAGACTGTAAAATTCATTCCAGATGCTTCAGCCGACCGTCAAAACTCCACATTATCTCATCCATCTGGAGGGCTTGCCGCAAGTTTCACATTTTTTCCAGGCGCTCCAGTTATGTCCCAACTATGGCTGTGAAGTTATCATCTAAGCAAACAATCAAGTGCTTCAATATTTCATTATTGCAAAATGGTTTTCCAGTCAGCTAAACCATTTGTACAAATTCCAAATGAGGAGTTATGTCTTTCAACTTTAAAACTAATGAGCCATTCCATGTGGGGCCTATCAGAAATGGCCCCCTGCCCACTTTTTAAGCACCAGAGTAAACAATCTATAACTGTTAAACTACATGTTGGAGAGAGGAGACAGCACTATCTGAATGCAAGCAAGGTGAAGACATCTGCTGACTCCAGTTTCCAATGTCACAGCAACCAAAAGCAAAGAGCTGACAGGCAGAAAATCCAGATGAACGCCTTGTTCCTCCCAGGGCGAGAAAGGAGCTGATGAAGAGGTGTTCTATCTCGGAGTTGCTGACTTTTAGCAACCTGGGACTGTTTTACTGTCGAAGGTCACTGGGTGTGTTGCATAGACAGAATCAAATTGCTGATGGTGAGTTTATAGTGCAACCCCAGATGGGTTGTTGTCATTGTGCCACCTGAACCCAGTAACTCTTTCAAACTCCCCTCCTGTGTCTCTCGTTTGCATCTTAATCAGTTGTTTGGATCTGATATATAACACAGATCAATGTGGGTCTTGCCAGGGATGTAGTACCACTCATTAAAATCATCTTCAGCCAGTAAAGGACATGCTGGCAATAGCATAGAGGACAAACATAGGTGGGTACCTTTGATAAAACCTTATACTGTGTAAAACACGCATCTTTGAAGAATGCCCTCCAGATGCTGGGTTGTAGAAGGCATTCTTTTGCAAATCAATTAATGCAGGTTAAGATAAGAAGAAAGTACAGTGGCAAGAAAAAAAGTGAGCCCCTTGAATTACCAACATTTATGCATAATTCATCCATTAAATTGGGTCTGCACCATGGAGGAAAGAACAATTCTCCCTGAATTGATGACATTGTAAATCTAAAAATGAAACTGAATGTTCCCCACTTCTTGAGCAATGTTCTGTGAGAACAAAAGACTATTGTGTTGCAGAAACACCTTGAACTTGAGGATTTATAGTAATAAAGCACTTCCTTGAAGCAAAACAAGGAGCAGGGAACACCACGATCTGTAGTTGTATTGCTGCCTCTGGGCCTAAACAACCATTACTCATTGAGAAAACAATATGATATTATTTAGTTTCATGGTAGCTGCCAGTCATCTGATGCTTAATAAAAGTTTGGAGACAGTGCTTGACAGTAAAAGTTGCCATCAGAAACCATTTTGAGAAATTGGCAAACAATTCATGACCTTAGGTTTGGAGATATAACTCAAAAATGTCCCTGAACACTGAAAAAGGAAGTAAAAATGTCTTGGACATAAGAAAGGTAATGTTTCAGAATGGTTGAAGTCATTTCAGGTCTCAAATCAATTAAGAATCTGTGGCTTGAACTCAAGAGAGCCATTCATGAAAGACATTCTTGACATATCAACATTTTTGAGCAGGGAGACGGTCTAAAATTCCTCCTGGCCAATGTGGAGATGTGACACATGTGGGAAACATTTAGTTGAGGTTAGTGCTATAAAACAAGGTTTCACTTTCTTTTTCCAACTTTACTTTGAATGTTCAAGCAAATAATTTAGTTATACACCAAAACATGCAGTTGTTGTATTCATTGTCCATTACTGTGACTCAGAAAACATTTATGACTTAATTATGCAAAAATGCAAGGAATTCCAAAGGAGTTCACTTACTTATTTCTTGTTACTTTATATGCAGCGACTGACTAACAAGTGGTTAGCCAGATTCTGAGAGCTTATAATAATGTTAAAGCTACAGAAATAAAAGTCTCTTGTGTCTCTCCAGTTTGCCAGCTAGTGAGTCACTTTGTCACATGCCAAGTCAAGTGTGTAAAGCTCATAAAAGAAAATCTTGTGAAATGTCAGTTATTTTCCATTTCAGATATTCTGTTGCGAAAAAAGAAAGTTAATTTGTTTTAGACGGAGAGCTACAATTATCTGCTTCTTATAATCACCCATCCCCGAGTGAGATTTCAGTCTCAGCTGGTTCACTAATAGCCTGTAAGTGAAAATGAGTGTGACTCACACCACACCCTGTTGAGTAGGTTACTTGGAACCAGTCTCACACACACACACACACACACACACACTCTCACACACATAGATGACCTAGCTCTGGCTGGCATCATTCTGTACGGGTCACCCAGCATGGAGGCCGACCATGCCCAAACTTATCCCCATCCCCCTACCCCTTACTTCCCTCCGCTTCAGTGACTCTGAGGCTAGGCGTGGGCGCCGTCCACTCGCCCCACTGATCATTGCTGTTGCCTAGGCGACTGAGCTACCAAGCCCCTCCAGCAGCCCACTGCCCAACGATCAGAAAAGAAGGACATATATCATTTAAATCAGTGCAGACGTAGTGGGAGACGCGGAGACAGGAAGGCTGAGATAAGTGGCTGAAATTGGCTTAATATTTCTAGGACAACACAATATTTGTTGGTATGACACCACATTTATGTCACTGAAAGATGTGACTGACGACCACCAGAGCACAACAGAGGATTTTTTATAAAAGGCACTAGCATTAGGTCTTACAGTGAGTCCACATCTGAGACTCATGCTGGCTCTATAACCTCATTCTGTCGGCTGAGTGCTGTGCTGATGAGAATGAACGGACAGCGGATCAGACAGCAGGTTCACAGGAATCCAAAGAGCGATGGATGCAGATGGAGGGAAAGGGAAAGGCTGGAGAAGGGAAGCCTGTTGGGTGAGGGACGACGGGGTGGTAAAAGTTCAAAAAGAAACCCAGACACACTCGCTCTCCCATCTTCCTGTTCCTCTTTCCACGCAGTCTCATCCCTGCTGTGTCACAAAGGAGAGAGAGACCCACTTCCTCTTTTGTTTATCCAGGAATGTGGGACGTCCTGACAGGCTTGCTTTTCATTGACAGTACACAGCTGAGAGTTCCCCCTGTGGCTCTTTCTCTCGACCTCTCCTGTGTGTATGGGTGTGTGTGTTTTTACTCCATTATCTGTGTTATCAGCCGAGCAGGCCTCCCACAGGCAGACAGGGCGCTGGGAAACGCAAGCCAGACAGTGCAAAGAGAGCTGCGCTGAGCTCCAGGGACACTGTCAAACTACAGTCCTGATGTAGTGAAGGTATACTCATTTGAAAACTGTACAAAGACAATACATTGAATGTTTTAACGTATCACTTCATGGTGGTAAATCTATGTGGTTGTTCTGATTTTGATGTAAGCAACATATTTTTAGAAAGTTGGGGAAATGAAAGACCGGAAAAGTTGTGTAATGCAAAAAAAAAAAAAAAAAAACACTGTTTGGAACATTCCACAGGTAATTGTTAACAGGTAATAGTATCATGACCTTAAAAGGCTCAGTTGTTCACAAGCAAAGACGAAACGAGGTTCAACATCCTGTAAAAAAAAAACTGCTTTACTATATTACATTGGGAGCACTTTGTAAGACTGTTGTCAGTAAAAACAGTTTGTCACTGCATCTACAAATGCAAGTTAAGACTCAACCATGCAAACAGAAAGCCATATATCAACATCATCCAGAAAAGCCGCCAACTTCTCTTGAGCAATTGAAGTCACATATCAAGTGAGAATGGGAATTTCGCTCTTAAGATTTCAACAATTAGTGTCTTCAGCTCCTAAACACTTATGGAGTAATGTAACACAGCCGTAAATATGCCCCTTTTTCAGCTTTTTTGGAATGTGTTTCAGGCATCAAAGTCAGAATAAGTGTAGAATAAAAAATAAAGTATTTGTACTTCAGATATATTGTCTGACAGATTTCAATTCAATGTATCAAAATAAAAACTCTACTCAGCCTCTAAAGTGTGAATTTCAAAATAGGCATTTTAAGTAAGTTAGGTAGTGAAAGAAAATGTGTGTCCTATTTGATATGTCTTCTTCTGAGTTATTTTGATTTACAAACGTAACACTAAAGTACAGTATATGTCAGCATTTACCTTACCTAACCTATACCTAACAGTAGGTATTAAAAATGGCTTCAATCTCTACTGCAGGTTTTAACATGACCCAAAGCTATCCTATCAATTTTCATAATTATAATAATCCTAGAGCTGCAATTTCCACTTAATAGTTGCCCTTTATCAGGAAAAACACCACTATAACCATTTGGGCGAGGTAGAAAGAAAACAAGTCAGCTTCTTGGAGCACAGAAACATGAATGTGAGTGTGGACAAACAGGATATGAGCGACGGAAACATCCTATTCCTGCTCAGACGGCCTCTTTTTTATTTAGCCCTTCAGACATGCCAAACAATGACTTGAAACCACAGCCGAGAGGAAAACACCATTGTGTTGATGATCCTCCGGTTTCAATTGAAATGAGTAGGAAGCTAACACAGGGAGACGCCAGGGCTCACTTTGACTCGCTGGTGGTGATTGATTGTGTATTTAAGAGGAACACAAGAGATAGTAAAAGTCTGGCAGGTTCTTTGAAGAAATTATACTAGCTATTGAGACTTGATTGTGATTGTGACCCAGTAAACAGTGATTCTGATTCTTCGACAGGCCTGAAACATTAAGGAAATGTGTTGTTTGAAGATGACACCAATCAAATCTCATTAAAGTGACCCCAATAGAGATTTTAAGTCAAGCTCTCAGCGAAACATGAAACTATCAAGGCGCTGACGAATTTGCGTTATGGTGATGAAACTACACACACACAGACACACTGGTGGCCAACTGGGAGGGCTGGTTCTACAGTTTCATTGTGAGCTTTTAGGTCACGTCACTCCCCAAGGGTAAAAGAAAAAGAAACTGAAGAGAGCACAAGACTAAGAGAAAAAAACTCACACTCACTGTGGCACCTCATAGATTAACACACACACATAAAGACAGGCCAGGTGCTAAAGACCTCAGTTGAAACACTCAATCCTATAACTTCTCAGTGAGTTAATTGGGACTAATTTGAACCTAGTTTAGTTTACAGGGTGACTCAACAGAGTGACACATACAAAGGCATGGTTAGACATGTATGGAGCCAGTGTAAGCAGAAACAACACTGATATCAAATTTGAACCCAAGCATTGTGCTGAAGCTTTAATGAGTCTTAATCCTGAGTGAATCACTAACCTATCTGACTGGTTTGTTAGAGCTATTCATCTGAATGGAGTGACAGACTCATGCTAATGAAGTCTGAAAAGTACTAGCACTAGTACTGGTACAGCAAAATTAATCTGTACTACTAATGTAGCTAATGTAGCTGTGGAGCTAGCACCTAACAAGCTAGCCAGACGGAATATTCAATCACTAGCCAATCACAATAGCTCCCTGAGCTTCTTTCCATTTTCTCTGTACTTTGTCATTCACTTCCCCCTTGGCGTTTTGTTCTCAGGGTTGTGCACCACTTTGTTCAATAATTTATACTCCAACAGTGGAGGGTTAATTAAAAGTGGATGGTGCAACACAGCTAATAAGCCAATGGCTTCTTCCATTTTGGACTCTGAGCTTTCTATAAAATAGAATGTGAGCACTATGGAGATTCAGATTACTTTATTGTCCATTTCATTAGCATAAAATGGAAATCTGTCTCCGGCACCGGCTTACATGAGAACACAACCTACACAACACAACTGTAATACAACCTAAAAAGAAATTCACCTCTGCAAAGAAATTAACTGGTTGTGGTGCTTCCATTGGATTTAAATTGATTTCACCACAAAATCTGTCTGTTTTAAATGCTGGTATGGCCAAGCCTTGTGAGGTATGTGAGAACAGGAGGGGAAGGAGTGGCCACTGTAAACTTTTCAGTAATGAAGGTCCACTGTTTTAGCATGCCGTCTCCAGTAATCAACAGGAGTGGAGCCTGACATAACATTGCACCGGCCTCTGGCACACACATGGAAAAGCAAACACAAACACTCCAGTTTGTGTGAAAGTGAAGGATTAAGCCACTGTGGCTGCACAAATGTGCTAAAACTAGCCTCAGTTGTCACTGCACAGCTGGACTAAAACAATTTAGTAAATTAGTGTTGCATTAACTGCATGTTTTACTACCTTGCACTCATGTGCATGTTTCAGTCCATGTGCATGCAATGATTTTACCCATAATACTCAGGCTACAGTAAATTACATTAAGTGAGCTGAATTGCATCAGTTTCTTGTAGGGCTGCTCCATCTTTGCTGATTACTCAACTAATTTGGTGTTAACTTAGTTTTTTCTCAGTTGACAAGTCATTTTTCATGCTGAATGACTTACTTCCAATAAACTGACAATGAGATTTAAAGTGGTGGTTTTGCATCATTCACTGTGGAGAAACTTAGTTTAAAACTGCAAGTCATTCATTATTTTGGTGACATAATGGACAAATTTCTAACCCACTTAATGAAAATTATAGCCCTCTGCAAAACATGAGCTGCTGGACTCTCCCTTCAGCTGCGGGAAAAGTAGCGAAATATGTTGACGTCAGCCTGATCGGTCGGTTGCTTCTCGCTCTCTGTCCACTTTTGAGAAAGCTCGCTCTCCCGCTTGTTGAGAGTCACTTTATCTGGAGAGTTAGAAACATTGTTCCTTTAAAGCCATTTAGCAGCTAAAAAGGGCAGGAGAATGTGCGAGTGTTAAAGATCAACAAGCATTATTGAAGAGAGGATCTTTATCAGTTCATCTGGACAATGTCAAAGCAGCACTTTGCTGTCTCTCGCTTGGGCACTTTGCCTTAATCTCATGCAGCTACACTCAAGTTTGTGTGGCAGTATAGGGGAGCCTAATGCAAGCTCTCTGTGACAGCATCATATTTCAGGCAGCCTTCCAAAGAGTTGGGTTCCAGACCCCCAAAAGTGAATGCAGACACAAGGAAGTCTGGAAATAGAAGTCACTATAAAAAGTTGTGAAACACAGTGGTACTCAATGTAGCCCCTGCTGTTTTCTCTCTTTTTATTTCTTTGCCCTCCTCATGCATTACGGTGCGCACCCTGTCCAAGTAAACATGCTCACACACAGCCTGCATCCCCGAAGGAAAAGGAGGGGAGGGGGTTCCTTAGCCGTGTCAACGCACAAGAAATTCAATTAAGCAGACAGCAGGATGCTTCGAAAACCCAACCTCCTTTGAGCTCAATATGCCCTCCAACAGACCCCCACCACTCCACCCCCAAGCTCCCCAGCCTACCCCTTACCGCCATTCAGCCACTCCCCCAACACCACCGAGACCCATTGACGGACCTTTCCCGGGCCCCCTTTCATACACTCCTCTCCCAGGGCCTCTTTTGCCTCGAAAGAGACAGACTTCTAGATTTACATTTGCCAAAGAGATGAAAACATTTTTAAAAATTGACTGAAAATGTATGAAACACAAGCCTCTAGCTCAACCAACTGGTCTGTTTTACTCTTGGGACACCAAACACATTCATCCTCCTCCTCCTCTTCTACTTCTTGCCGTCTGTGTGCGTCTGGCAACCGGACAGATGCTGTTCATTTAGCACTTGAGTGGCAATCCTCGAGCTTGTCTCCTAAATGCCCATGGGGAGCCACTGGCATTTGGACAGCATTAAATAAAGCCACTCTGCAGACCTCACACCGCAGCCAGATCTGACCTCACAACATGGTCACTCCACTCGGATTTCAAGCAGCCAATTGAGTAAATCTGTGCTTGTGAAGATTTTTCTTACTAGTCAGGCTTGGAGAGGCTAGTGTCGAACTGCAAGCCATTACAGGGTCCCCACTCTATTTAAGAAAGAACTTTCCAGGACCCTTCCAGGGCATATTTACTGGTAGGACTGGAACTGACACATTTAAAACCAGTTTTATTCCTTATTTTTACGGGTTATAGGGTTCACAGGGTGTTTCAGGTAACTCATTACAGGTAACGGCTTAACCCATCACCGCTAATTGTACAATAAGGTCGTCTGGTGTGTTCTTTGGCAAAGCCTGCATTTACTTAAGTTACACCTATGTCCAGTCTTAAGTGAATGAACATGGGTGATATATTGAAAAAAAGATTATTGTAATATGTAAGTGTTGTAATTTTAAATCAAATTTAAATATTTCAGTTGGTTGGAAATTGTCTCAAGACAGCAATCTTGTGTCATGTGAATGAGTCTTTGACAGTTCGGGTTGAGATGGCTGTACTCAAACTTTTGCTACGAGCTAGCTGACATAAGAATATGTATTCAAGTAATTTAAAGTAAAAAAAATCCTTTGTTTTCACCCAAGGGTTAGCCCACTGTACACTGCTTCATTAAAAGACTTGTATGATATGTTTGCTTCTTTATGCTGACATGTCACAAAGTAGTAGGGCTGGGCAATATGATGCATTGTCAAAAAATGTCTATAATCTATATTTTTCTGTATGATTCGGATCACAATGCCAAAAAACAGCTGTCAAACTCAATTCAGCAATAATTATGTTATTTGGACAATGTGTTACATTCTGATCCGTACACTTGGATGTACATGGATGAAGCATATAAAATAGGCTTTACCATGTGCTATTAATTATAAACTATTTATTTATTGGATTAGTAGAAAACATTATATATTGTGATACATATCCTTATCAAGATATGAAATAATTTATAATGGAATTGATTTTAGCCATGTCACCTAGCCCTACATAGTGGGCCCATTACAAACCCAATCTCACTAAGCTATGGTGTTCCAACAAAACCAAATCAAAGCCCATCGGCATTTTGTGAGTCGGATAGCTAGTTGGCTTCTCTAAGAGTTTCGCTCGCAGCTCCAAAAAACCCACAATAGACTAAACACCAATACCAAAACACTGGAATTCCACTCCTGAGGAGGCCAACATAGATTATTTTGTGTTAGGATATCTAGTTATTTTAAATCAATTTCCAGGTGTTTCCATGAATGGAAAACATGTCCAGGTTTTCCAGGACACATGTGAATTAAATTTCTATCAAAAGGTGGTTTTAAGGGTTATTCATTGATATGAGTGGTGAAACACTTCTAGCTACATTCATCCAGTTTATGTAATAGTAGATTAGGATCAATGTAGTATTGCTTTTTTGTTGTTTCATTGATTGACATGTCAACAGCAGTTCTGTTTCTTTCCGCATGGAGTTGTTTACTATTATGTAAAACCAGATTTGTTCAGGACTAGATAGCATCAATCTCATTACCACTGCATTGGTGTTATCAATGAAATAATAAACCTTCACTCAAGTGAAGCGGGTCTTTCCCATGTTGCCGTGTCATTGTGTGTGGGTATTTGTATCTGTGCATTATTGTCAGTGATGAGCACACAGAGCCAGAGCCTCAGGGGCACACAATGTCACACACATCAGGCGAAACAGCGGCTTAGAGAGGTGCTGGGCCGCTGCAGACACAATATTGATGTTACATAATGACAGCCAAACACCGCCCCAAAAGTGTTGGTGTGTGAGTGTTTCCGGATTAAGGGCTCCCTCGGTTCTCACTCATGCTTGTTTCCATCCTTTTGTATTTGTTACCTTCACGGATTTCACAGAGCACAATGTTCAGGAATGTCCAGTAGATAACGTGTGAGCTATATGATCTGATTTAAAGCTGTTTTCTTTGAGCTCCTATATGCTGCTGCCCCTTCCTTGTAAGCAGGGTATAATAATAAAGTTTCAACTTGGTGGGGGATTTTTTTCCTCCCATGAAACAGAATTTGTTCCCCTTTCCAAACAGATCATAGCGAGTCATCAGCCCATGTGCTAGCTAAACGAAGCTTAGTGTCCTCCTGTTCCATCAGGGCATTTTCATCCCAGCTCGAAGCTTTCAGCCGTGTATTTAGGTCTTAACACAGGGACATTGATTTCTGGTCCCATGCCATGCATTTCAAATGGGCCCTAAGCAGACATGAGTGCTCTTCCTCAACCAAAAAGGCAACAATGATAATCAGCGAATGACCCCAAAAAAAATCAATTTGCTGGTGCCCCCCTCTAAAAGCTATTAAGATAAGTCCTTTTCCTTGAGGACCACAAGTGCAGTGACCTAAATCAGTGCAGATTCAAATGATGGGGTAGCATGGGACTGAAAAGGCCACTTAGGGATACTGTGTGTGCTTATGTGTGTGTGTCATAATCAGCCCAATCAAGACTTTACAGTGAGGTTAAGCCAAGACCCCCCCACCCACCCACCATGTTAATCCTTCACAACAATTTTGATCAGCATATGTTGTCATTGCAATCACATCCTGACTGTATTTTCTCTGAGGTATGAAGCCATGAATAGGAATATAAATGTGATAGGCCAGCAGTGTCATACATAGAAATGTAAGAAATCAGCGATAATTTCAAAAGGCCTCACAAGAGCTACCACTTGTGTCACATATATGGAGAGTCAGGGGTAACTTTTGGTCATCAATCCCACAATTTTAGCCACAGAGATGACAGTAAACTCAAAAGGGCCATTTCACTAATGTTTAATGTGTAAAGGTCTGATTGGTTGGACTCTTGGTGTGCATCCTATGGGCCTGTGTTCTGGCACAAATTATGACAGCCAGGTGTGTTTCCACAGATGGAAGGAGTGTGTGTGCTTACCATTAAGTCCATTGGGGATGCTCCTGTGATGGTGTGGTGCTGACAGGTCATCCATGGACCTCCTCATGGTGGTGCCAATCTTACTGTTCTCTGAGGCGGGCTTGTGTATGTGGTTGTTGTTGTGATTGTGGTGATCGGGGCTCCCAGCACTTCCTGTGCTGGACGTGCTACTCCCATCTCCAACATCCCTGACCGTGCTGGTGCCACCATTCAGGTTGGTTAAACTGGACTGACTGTCTATGGAGCTCCTGGAGCCGGCTCCGTTCCTCTCCTCATCCAGCATGAGGATGATCTCCTTCAGCTCAGAGTTCTCCCTCAACACGGTGTCCTGGTTGGCCTCCAGCTCCTTCAGCTTCATCATATAGGTGCCCACTTCCTTCCACATGGCACTGGCAGTGTAGCGGCCGAAGCGCTGCCACTCCCGGGACAGCTTCTTGCCCTTCTGTCGGTCGTCGTCCAGGAAGCAGCAGAGCTCCCTCAGCTCATGGTTGTCGTCCTGCAGCTTCTGGTTGATCTCCTTCAGGCTCCGGATTTCGTGCAGGTGCACCTGCAGCCGCCGGTTGATGTCTTTCATCATGTTGCCATGCTCAATCATCAAGTTCATTTTCTCGCCGTCAACCCTCCTTAATCTCCGGACCAGCTCCTCTTTGCTCAACCGCAGCATCTCATCGTCCGTCAGCTGGCTCAGTTCATCCTTCGGTCCCTCGGACGGATTTTTAGCCATGACTGTCTTGGCTGTTAGTCTCAGTTGGTGTAAACGGTGGCTTGAAATTAACTGTCAAAACTAATTTAACCAAGCCTCAGTTGCGGAATTGTGTTAAAATATGAATACATTGTCCAAAAATATGAAAGTATACTATCGTTATGCCCTCGTCTTCAACAGGCCGATAATGAAAAAGAAAATATTAATGTGATGCTATGGCAACCCGTGCATGAACTGAATGCCCTCACTAGGCTAATCTTTTAAAGGAAAATCCTTTCTTATATTTATGAAACAACAACTGGTACTCACATTCCGTCAATAACGGAAACACGTTATTTTAAATCGATTACCAGTGATTTTCAACCAGGTCCACAGCGCCGAGTCCCGTCAGCAAAACACACCGCGTCCCATCGCAATGTGCACCGTCTCCTCTGGACATCGCTCCATTCAAACGATAGTAAACATGAAGCGCAAGAAATTCAAATTTAACTCTTAGATGAACTATAATTTAAGCAAAAAGGTAAAAAAATAAGCAAAAACACGACACCTCTAATAGCTCACTTTTTACCGGCGGTGCTCTCCTAAACGCGTTTTTCCGTCAACAACGGATAAGCCTCTTTACTGGGCTGCTGTGTTGGTGGACGGAGGTTTCAAGCCTTTCCACAGAGCCAGCTCGGAATTAGCAGAGGACCCCCCTCCTTCTTGTCCAAACACTCGGGTTTGAAATCATTCAAGAGGATTTCGACCAAGACGGCCAATCAAGACGTGGGAGAGAAGTGGGCAGCAGGTAGATGAAAAGTGCGGTGAAGCCTCGCGAGGCTCAGGCTCAGCCCTCTTAAAGGAACAGTAAGGGGAGCTCAGGAGCGACAAAAACACATCATTCATTAAAATAAATATAAAAGAATAACACAGCACTAGACTATGGCTTAGAACAGCTATTTAAAACGTCTTTTTCGCACATTAAACACAAACACATTTAAACGTTTTGTGTAGTGTTCATTGAGCTTTTACTATTAATAATCTTTTACATTTTATTAATACAAGCTTGATTTTTTAAAATGTGTTTATTTCTAAGCAAAAAAAAGCTGTGCTGTAGATGTAATTGACCCAGTTATATTGTTTCTTATTTCAAACTGATTTGAACGGTCATTGCGTGTGTCATTCTGGCTGTGGCAACTTCTGAGCGTTAATTCTCTGGAATTTGTAGTTTAACAGGTGCTTTTGAGCTTGTAAGGTCACAGCGCCCCCTTGTGCACAATGATAGAAACACAGTTGTTGATTAAAAAAAATCACTGCACCGCAAAGTAACCATGAATTAAAATGTCATATTGGGAGGTATTTAATGAATTGTCAGTTTATTAAGGCAACACCAAACCAAACGAAAAGATCTTAGTACAAAAATAATGTGAAAATAGTAAATTCAGCATTTTATAAAACTGTAAGTTCCAGTAAGATTAAAGTCCAAATAATAGTCAAAAAGTAGTTCATTTCTTTCCCCATATCCTCATTATTGTAAGGTATTAACAATCATCATCATAGCTGTATGTGAATATACTGGTTTAATTGTTTAAACAATACAATTTTCTTTACAAAGGCTAAAAAGAATTAGAAAAAGTAATAAAACAACTCTGCAGCATAAGAAGTTTTTGGCCAAGGCACCAAGCAAGTCTAAGCAACCTAAAAACCCAATTTCACCACATGGACCATTATAATTTCTTCTTCTGTTATATGGTACGATATGACCATCTATTTTTAGCTCTTCCTGTGTCTGACAGAGCACATCACTCCACTCTTCGGCCTGAGTGTACCAGTGTCCTGGAGGTCAAAGGTCTGTCCCGGCACAAGAGTGAAGTCAAACCTCTGGAGCAGCTTGGCCATCACCACTTTAGCCTCCATCTGCAATCATCCCATCATCAATTGAATTAATTCCAGTTTGTTTGTTTTTTTATATTTTGTGTGTGTTGATTATTTAGGACTGTTAACACCCACCTGAGCAAAGTTCTGTCCCAGACATGAGCGTGGACCGAGGGCAAAGGGGAAGTAGCAGTAATAAGGCCTTGGAAAAAGGTAAGAGACAGCCACACGTAATGCAAACCATTTTCTTTTTTAGCTGGGGTAATTATCAGCTGATAAAATGTTAAAACTAAAAATACCACATCATTATGCGAAAACGGGATCCTACTTACTTGGGAGCATCTGGGTGAAATCTGTCAGGATCGAATTTCAGTGGGTCCTTAAAGAATTTTTCCATTCTCCCAGTCACATAGGACATGAACTGAAATTTGAGCATTTTGATAGCAGATCTTTTTTTTTGCTTTGTTAGTATTATAAATACCTAGAAAATATAAGTATAAAATCTCTTTTCCAAGAGTGATCCCAAGAGGGCAGCAGAAACATCACTACAACAATAAATCCAGACAATACAAACAGACAAATACTGTCACACGCTACAAATGAGTACATACAATATAAATATAAACGAAAAAGCTTTATTCATATTTATACCTTTCTTTTCTCTCTTCCACTGACCTGGAGAAGGTTGTCCATGCTTTTACCTCTTCAAGATTAGACTACTGTAATGCCCTGTACTTTGGGATTAGCAAAGGAAACATCCGTAGGCTACAACAAATACAAAAAGCAGCTGCCAGGTTTTTAACGGGTAAAAAGAGAAGTGGCCATATCTCTCCAACCCTTGCTGCCCTCCACTGGTTGCCTGTGAGTTTTAGAATTGATTTTAAGATTGAATTACTTGTTTTTAAAGCTCCGAATGGTCAGGCTCCTGTCTATATCCATGAGATGCTTTTACCCTACGAGCCTGAACGCTGCCTGAGATCCTGTGGCACAGCTCTGCTTCTGGTCCCGAGGTCCCGTCTCATTACAAAAGGTGACCGAGCCTTCGCTGTCCATGCTCCACAGCTGTGGAACTCCCTGCCCGGCGATCTCAGGCAGGCAAGCTCAGTGGCTTCTTTTAAATCTCTTCTAAAGACTCACTTTTACCGATTGGCCTTCTCTTAATTTCCTTTTATTATCACTTAATGATTACCTTGTTGTGAATGGTGATTTTAAATTTTAAATTTTTTGAGTTGAGTTTTTTGTTGTTTTCAGATAATTGTCTTTGATATGTTTTATTTGTGATGTACAGCACCTTATAACTCGTTTTTGAAAGGTGCTATATAAATAAAGTTATTATTGTTATTATTATTAATAATATATTATACATATTTCCTACTTTAGAGGTACTTACAGCACATGTGAACCCTCCAGGTATGTGGATACCATCAATGACAATGTCTTCCAGTACATCACGAGATGTGCCTGGAGCGGTCGCGTAAATCCTCAGAGTCTCTTTCAGCACCTAGGGGGAGGTTACAGTTTGGGGTGCACATCTCAGATTAAAATATTTAAGCAGAATAACAGAGAAGAATCCTTCATCCTTCATAGAACATGTCAGGTGCTGGATGCTACCCCTATTGGCTGAACAACCCCGTGTACTGGGCCAACATTCTGCACCTCCTGGCTGAGTCCTGCTTTCGGCGTGCTAGTAGAAGACAGTATATTAATGTTACCGTCTCCAAAATGTCTTGTATATAGGGCGCCACAAGAGTGAGTTCTAAAAGCAGGAAGTAAGTTGGCTATTAGCGGCCTGGGGTCTAACCTTTCAAACTCAATAAGGATTTTGAATGGGTTTGTTAGAAGCCTGAAATAAGGTCTATGGCTATCACAAGCAGAAGAGATGTTTGTGATTTGTTATACGACATAAAATACATTAGTAAATATCCCCGCTTGTTGATTTCTAAGTTTTTAGTGTCCTTAAAAAGGCGGTTGCTAACAAGTGGCTAAATGAGACTACAGTGTTTGTCGGGGATATAAAACGTCATCACGCCAGACACGGACGGGAACTCTCTAACTAGTCTGACTTTCAGCCTCTAGAAGTGTTCTTGCAAACTCTTGTAGACTGTAGGTTAGGTTAATAGACAATTTACTAGGCTACGGTTCTGCTAGCTTGTCAAAACCGCTAGTTAGCTTGTCAGAGACCGTAGCTAAAGCTTACAATAGTGACTTTTAAGTTATGCGATCGTGGTGTAGTTTGCTATAACATAACATCAGCTTTTTACTTCTGTCGGCTGCATTAACGCTTCAAACATAATAAAAGTGGTGTTCGTTTGTGAAGATTATCCTGCTGAATAAAACGCATAAGCATCAGAAACATGCCCTTAGCACTGAGCTTATTTTTTTGCAATGATCCAAAATCCAATGCAAAAATCCCATAGGCGAATTTGCAATAGACGCCATGGAAATGCTATTTCCAAGTTGGCCTCCAAAAACACATCATTTTGTTTTTCTCTCTATTGGATGTCTCTTCAAGTTTTTTAAGCTCATAAATCCAGTCATACTTGTCATTGTATTGTAGCTGTTGTTTTTGGTATTTTCACCAACAAATCATATAGTAGGAGGCAAGAGAATGAGCATGGTTTAGCTTGGCATCTAAACAGAAAACATCTTTAGTTTTACTTGAGTCAGTGAATGATTATGGGAGTAAGTTGCACAACAGGTTGCTCAACATTTCACTCCAAAAAAGAGCTGAACCATTTTTTCCCTGACTTCATGGTATGTACCTGTGAGAGGTAGACCAGTTGCCCCAGATCATCATAACTGATCTCCTGTTTCATTCCGATGACATCATCCACTTCTTTCTTCACTCTGAGAAATAAAAAAACACATCTGAAGAAACCAGCTTTCAAAAGCTACATTATGACAATTTTGCACTGCATTATTGATTGTTACTTCTCCAGGATGTCAGGATGTCTTCCAAGTTCCATGATGCAAAAAGCCAGTTGATTAGCTGTTGTTTCTTGCCCTAAAATGTTAGAACGTTGTCTTTAAATGGAGCAAATGTGGATCAGCAACACACATTAAAGTGACCCTATTCTTTATCTCCATAACAACAAAAGACATGGATGTGAACTGCAACATGCCTCCACAAGCTAGTCATGTTGCAGTTCACATTTATGTCTTTTCAGACTCATGTAGCCCTGACAGTAGACAATGCTTCAAAGATGGATGTTGCTGCCAAGAAGCTACACATTCCTAGATGTGAATGCTTCACACAGAGAAGATCTATACAGCCACCACAGTTTCAACAGTGGTCCCACCAATTCAGTATCAGTTATGGGATTGAATAATGGCCAGAAAAATGTTTTTGCCGAATTTTATGAAGTTGATCTTTGACCTTTTTTAATATAAAATGTAAACATATCATAATTTTATTCCATTTGAATTCTTGAGTTTGGGCCTTGTCCACCAAACTCTCATAAGTTCATCTTTGAGTCCAAGTGGACATTTGTGCCAAATTTGAGAAAAATTCCCTTCAGGCATTCCAGATATATTGTGTTCAGGAGAATGGAACGATAATGCCTCCAACCACAGTCACAAACACTGAGCTAAAAAAAATTGGGTTTAAAGAAGCAGTTCATCTAAATACATAATCAAATTTAGGACTTTAATATTAGTGGTAATAATAAAAATAGAATGTTTTTTATCGAATTTAAGATAATATTAAATTTGGAATATCACCAGTTCACATCCTGGGTAAGAGATGAATAGGTATTATTGAAATGTTTAGGGTAACGTCTGTTTACCCACAAGCATAAACAGCACAGACTCACCTGCAATGAAAAATGTCACAAAATTGTCCAACATGACCTCTTCATCTTCTGTGGTCATGCTTTCCTCTAGAATATTAATTTAAAAAGAAAATAAATTAGCATATAAACCATAATATATGATTCCAGTCGTCATACACTTTATGGACAAAAGTATTTGGACACCTTACCATTATACCAACAGGGACTGTAATGAGATTGAATTCAAATACATAAACTTTAATATGGAGTTGGTCCCCCTTTCACACCTATAACAGCTTCCACTCTTCTTGTAAGGCTTTCCACAAGATTTCTGAGTGTTTCTGTGGGAATTTGTGCCCATTCATTCTGTAGAGTATTTATGAAGTTAGGCACTGATGTTGAACAAGAAGGCCTGGCTCACAATCTCCGTTCCAGTTCATCCCAAAGGTGGTCGTTGGGGTTGGGGTCAGGGCTCTGTGCGGGCCAGTCAAGTTCTTTAACACCAAACTCATCAAACCATGTCTTTATGGACTTTGCTTTGTGCACTTGGACACAGTCATGTTTGAACAGAAAAGGCCTTCCCCAAATTGTTGCCACAAAGTTGGATGGATGCGCTTAACACTACTCCATCCAGCACTTGTCATTGGACTTGGTGATGTAAGGCTTGTGTGCAGCTGCTCAGCCATGGAAACCACTTCCATGAAGCTACCACCACACATTTTTTGTGCTCACATTAATGGCAATGGAAGTTCGAAACTCTTCAGCTATGGAATCAGCAGTGTTTGTGATTTTAACACACCTTAGCGGTCGTTGACCCTGCTCTGTGATTTATGGTCTTCTGCTTCGTGGCTGAGTTGCTTTTGTTCCTAAACACTTCCACTTTCTAATATTATCACTTACAGTTGACCGTGGAATATCCACCAGGGATGAAATTTCCCAAACTGTCTTAGTGCAGAGGTGGCATCTTATCATAGTACCACACTTGAAGTCTGCATGGCTAGGTTTTTGACTTTATACACCTGTGTCAAGGGGTCTGATTGAAACAACTGAACTCAGTAATTAACAGGTGTGGCCAAATACTTTTGTCCATATAGTGTATACATAATTAGTACAAAATAAACATGGAAATCCATGTCAAACAAAAAGTTGAACTCTTTATAAACACATACATGTGACTATGTTATCTCTGTTGTTTCTGATTGTGAACATGTAGTAGGTTAACATTGCACTTCTGCTCTGCAGATTTAATAATATAAAAAGTCAATGATGCATGTTCAGATGACGATACTATAATTTTCTTGTGTAGACTCTATTGTTTGTGACTGCCATGACCCTAATCAATCAAGATGAACTTTAGGGACAATAACCTTTGCCAGCGGTTTTGATGATCTGCGTCAGTATGTCCTTGGGGACGTCATCACCATTTTGTATGGCAACCTTTCTGTCGTGAATCCACTGAGCTCCAGTTGTGCGCAGCAGGCGGCAAGCATCCCTCACTTCCCTTATAAATGGTCGGTTCTTTGGGTTAAACTGGAAATGCAAGATATTAGGATCACACACACAAACAGCGGCCTACAACGAAGAATATAATCTAAGAAGAGCAACAGAGGGGGCAAAAGGGGATTTAGGGAAACAAAGTATAAATATAATTCCAGAGGGGGTAATCCCAAACTCATATGACGAGGTCTGAGAACCGTGACGGATTAAAAACCCATTTCAGCACCTAACAGGACCACAAGGCCCTGCAAAAAAATTAAAGTCTCACTCCAGATAGGTTTTGAAGAACATAAAGAGAGTACGTAATATGCTCTTCCTCCCTCAGTGAAAACTTCAGGAGGACAAGAGGCCTGCTGCCGCACCTCTTCGTGCTTGTTTATATGCTAGCGTGACCAGTGAAACCAGTTGAGCTGGCCCAATGAGGTCGGGAAGAAAACCAGGACTGAGGGGCTCAGGAAGAGCTTCTGCTCTCAGGACACTACAATCCTAAATGAGGACACTGCCTCTCCATTGTTTGTCATTACACTTGTCTTATTGCACATTGAAAGGACTGACAGGATTATATTTCACAGAATATGCAGATTGTATGATTTGACATGATAAATAAAAGCATTGATTAACTGAGCTTATATTACTGACACCACACACAAACTTCATATTAACTTTGGACTGGATTCATACCTGAAAAAAGGTGTCCCGGATACTGTACACCATCCCTTTCAGACATGTTTCGATGGCCTTAGGGAAAAGTGATTTATTCTTCTGCTGGTCTAAATCCACACCAAAAGCAACCTAGGAGTAATTAAGAAAAAAAGTTACAACTTCACTACGTAAACTTTTTTCATGAGCTGGTGCTTTCACCACAGGCAAGAAACACTTCTTGGATCAGGGCTACTGCATGGAAGTTGTAAAACAGACTATGGTACAATACCTTAGCAATAACATCAAGGGTAACAAAATTGACTAGTTTGAGCATGCTGGTCTCCGTTTTGTTATCGGCAACATCTGTAAGTTTAATCATCAGTTTCTCCGCCCTCTCATTGAAGGTGCCCATTAGACCTCTCAAATATCTGAAAAAAATGGTAGTTTTAGATAATGGAGGAGTAGGACATACCTGCCAACTCCACAGACATTCAAATGCAAAGATAGCTACAGTCTGAATAGAATATACATGGATTGCACACACTGGTTATAAAATAAACTTTGGACAGATTCACTATTGTTTCTTTGTGATTAGTAAATAACTCACAAGCTGCTGAACGCAGGGTCCATGATCCTGCGCTGTTTATACCAATGGTCATGGTCACGTGCTGTTACCAAGCCAGTACCTAGGAATCTTGAAAATAGTTGAAAGTTGGAAAACAGTAAACCAACAAGTAATTGTTTGTGATTGTTTCTAGGTCAAACAACCTGGTACTGTATCTTTATCACTGTGATTTATCCAGTATCAGTAGGCTATAACTAGTCTAACAAACTACCTTTGACCAAACAGGTTGAAGAGGCTGTTGCATAAGAATTTGTCTTTGGGATACTTCGGGGACATCAGGATCTCCTGAAATAATGCAACCAAAAGAGGGTACTTTGAAATAGAAGTTTTTTTTAATGTATACATTATCAGGATATATGCATATACAAGCTTGCAAAAAAGGAAATATTTTGCACTGTAAGAAAAACTGCAGTTACCAAAGTAGCACTATCTGCCCATCAGTGCACTTTTACACAGATTGTTGTGCAATGCAATTGATGATTACACAAATTCTACTGAGAGGTGCAGCATTTACCTTTGTTGCTTCTGGGCAGGTCACAAATACTAAAACGTAATGCAGCACATGTATCCTGTAAGCAGGCCCGTAAGTCTCGGCCCTGTTAATGACATGTTGATCAGTGGTTTGAACTGCAAATAATACATCTAGTTACACCCAAAGTGAGAGTGAGATTAAGAGTATTAGAAAATAGACACGGAAACTTCAGCACAAAAAAAACTAAAATAAAAAAGGAATTAACAGTCAGTTAGTCACATTTGACCTCTCACTTATAGCCCAGAACAGCAGTTTGTAGGAGGAGTTTGTCCTGGGTTGACATTTTGCCATTTAAGTGATAAACACTTAAAATGCATGAGACACCGCTAGTGCTTACCATTCAAGAAACTTGTCGTGTACAAGGTCACCCTTTTTCATTATCCTGAGAAACGTTGGTGAATGTCCGAGGAGGAAACTGAGAGAAAAGCATAAGTTAATGTTAGTTTTAGCAAATTTTCGCTAACGTTATATGACCTAGTAAACAACGACCCACTTAACCAAGTTAACTTACTTGTCTCTCGGTGGCCCAGGAATGTGGTCATATTTCATATGCGTGTATTTAACATATAAGCAATACCCAAGAAACGCTATGAAAATCAGAAAGAGCACAAACATAGCAGTCGAGCTCAAACTAAAATGAAAGATCGCCATTTCGGTAAGGAAATACACAAATACCGCGCCGTTGTGCTGCTGTTTAGCTAGTCCGGAGTCAAATGATGTGAAGTGCGACAAGTCCAGTCAGTATGTAAATACTTCCGTATTTGATTTTGATTTGGCTTAATTGTATTCAAATGTTTATAGTACATCGGTGGAAGCAGAACGGGCTCCATAGCTCAGTGGTTAGAGCACTGGTCTTGTAAACCAGGGGTCGCGAGTTCGATCCTCGCTGGGGCCTGATGGGTACATGTTTTTCATTTTCGATTTTTTTTTTTTTTACGAGTTTTACTAATGGACATTAGCTAACGGTGTCAAATATACTCAAGAAGCCCCGATATCAGCGAAATGATGCGGCTGTTTATACTGATAGCCAACGTTTAGACAAATCAGTCTACAATTACATTTGGGTAGAAGTAACTTGACACCAACTGTAACGTTACGTTAGTTGTTACAAGTTTAATTATTTGGCTCATTAAGGAGGACTCTTGGCTAGTTTACATTGGCTATAGCCTACTAGCCTTTACAACCAAAATGTAAGCAACAGCATGCATGAAACTACCATAAATAAGCCTAGTCTTATCTATGGCAGACATTAACGTTAAATTCTTAAGAGGAAAAATGAGAAATGTTATAATAAGTTGTTTTTTATACTTTTATGAGCTTTCAAATAGACTACCTAAACATAAACGTTTAATTGGTAGATGACATTTAAAAATGTATATCTGCTGAGCAGCGGTGAGTCAAGGATGAGCCTTTTGAGGTAAAAGAATAAAAAACAATAGATGATAATTACAGGGGCGTCCGTCAGCAGAACTGTCCAGATCTAAATTAATGTTAAATTTGAATTTGTGTGTCTCTAATTCACACAGCACAATGCCTGAGGAGGTGTGAGACATTTATTCTGCATCGCCCTGGTCTTGGACTCATGACTACAGACAAAAGTCGTGAGCTTATTGAGGTGCATATCAAGTATAAACCTGAGTTGTATATTTTAAAAAAGTGTTAAGACAAAATCAACGGAATTTGTTTATTTGACAAGTGACAAACTGGTGTTTAAAGATGCTCTATTTCCATTGACTGTAATTGCTTACATGAGGATAGAATTTTTAAAAATCCAAGTTTGTTTGTTTTTTACATACATTTCTGGAATTTACCAAACTACATCTAACATAACATCCATATTTTGTCTTTTTTTAATGAACATTGAATATTTATTAGGTAATTTGCATTCTTTACAGTTAAACATTTTTATGTGGCCTCAATGTTTGATAATTCAGAAATCTGGCCTGAAGTGGCATGACTAACCATTTTGTACTGTGAATTTAAATAAGGCACCAGACTGCATTAAACAAATGATCAAAACAGAGCTTGTTTACTATAATAGGGCTGGGTTATGTATTTTAAAGTTGTTGTTTTGTTGTGCAGCTCCTTATCAAATCATTAATCTATTTCTTCTGATTATATAATAGTGTTCACATGTCAGCTGTGAACACAGATCTTTTTCCTCTGAACTCAGCTTCAGGTCAGCTCTTTAACACTGAACTATTCTGCTACTTATGAAGCAGAAGTAAGCATTTGTGGCTCTGCACCTTGTAAACTTCAGTTCATAATAAACATGACGCTGAGTTTTCACGACTTTAAAACTTTGAACCAAATTATTCTTCCTCATTCCTCACCGATCATTTTCAGCACGGAAGGACAAGGGAATTCCTCCATGACTGAAAATAGGACCAATGTTGCCAGTCGGAGCGTGCACCTACGTAGATAGATGCACTTCACACATCAGATCCTGTCAGCTGGTGAAGCGGGAGACCCTCCCTTGGTTTATACAATTGCACTCGTCTCCAGGAGCACTGGAACAACAGGGTAATTGTCTGAAACAACACAGAATCTCACTTTATAAAGACATGCATACAGAAGTAATAGGCCCAGTGATGCACATGAACATTGTGAAACCAATAGGCACTTATGTTTGCTCGTGTAAATGTATTAGCTCATTGTGCAGTGCTAAAAGGGGCTAAAAGGCTGCGACAAAGTGAGCATGACAGGCACAAAATCACATTTCTTCAAAAAATACCATAAATTGATTGCATCTGATGCATGTGCAGCATCCTATTTGTAGGAGGAAATACAGTGATCCATATGATAAAAACATTTCTGGCTGAATTTAGGGTATTTAGGTCTCGAAATGTGAGTACATTTTAACAGATAAACCCAAAAAAAGCTCAGCATGCCCTCTTGTAATGCTCATACACTCACCTACTTAACATTCTTTAGGCTGAGACGTATCCAGAAGTAATGAGCAGCACACTAATCTGAGCTTCATCTCAGCCCGTGGGTGGTTATATATACACACACTATAGGATTATTTTTACATGGTAAACCAGGCTGGTAATAGCTTTTCAGCGTCACAGAATTATCATCATCACGCTTCTGTGGTAAAATGCATGTGGTACATTTTTCAGTCCACTTATTTCAAAGCGAAGATGAAAATGAAAATGAAATGTTGATGATGTCATCTTTATTAAACCCTGCAGATAATGTTAATCCATTAAGCATTTATGTATCTATATAATAAATATCTATATCTAATAAATGTTTAGCTGATTAATGAATTCACTATGAAAATTACCATCAGATTCATCACTAAAGAAACACTAACACTTCAGCCATTGAAAATCCTATCCGCAAACCTTCGACAAACTACAACATTATCTTCTCAATTTAAAATGAGTTCTCAATTTGGACTGTTCTCAAGAGCCAGACATATTGCCAAAGATGATCTGCGTATCACCACTTTAACAGGACATAGTATTGAAATGGTTTCAGTATACAAATATCTGGGCATCTGGTTAGATCACAAACTCCCATTTTAATTTGATAGTGACATAAGCTGTGTTTCCTTTAGGGTTAGTGGCCACCGGGAAAGTCTCAGGCCACGCCCTCTCTAATGTTCGCTCACTCTGCGTGTCTCCACTACAAAAAGGCCCCGAGAGGGATTTACGAGACTCCGGAGGTGACGTATGGTTTTCGATCATCGCGACAGATTAAACGCTGGAGACGCTACTGTGGCCGCCGTTGCTAACTGTGCACAACGTCAGCAGCTGATCATAAACAAACCAGCATGGCTAATTAAGCACAGCTTCTCCGCTGATCATAAACATAGTGATCGTGAATTAACCGGCATCGCTAACTGTGCACAGAGTGTCAAGGTGCTTGTTGTAAACAAACAGATCGGTAAGTGAACACCTCCTGCAGCAGCAGCACATACACACTGTACTGCTACAGAGCTAACTGTTAGCCTCTGTGACTGCAGCTGGGAGAGACTGCTGCAGGAGGACTGTGCTGTTTCGACTCGTTCTTACTCCTCTCGTTAAGAAGAGCCGAAAAGTTGCTAATTATAGCAGCAAAGTTGCTACGTTGGCAACACTGCTTCGCTGGCTTTTACAAATGGCACATTTTGTTGCGGCAGACTGCTCATATTGAAATTGGGGGGGTTTCGGCGTGTAAGACCCACCTCATTCCAGGTATTGCCCGGTAGTGGAAACAGCCCTATACTTGAAAGTAAATTAAAACAAAAAATTGGATACTTATACAGAAAGAAAAAACAAATTTCCCTTTGTTCTGTAGGAAACAGATCATCTAGCCTTTCTTCCAGATCTGGACCATGCTGATGTTATCTATAGACATCCTACTGCCTCCACTCTCACTCCACTGGACTCTGTTTATGCTTCTGAACTCAGACTCATTACTGGTGACAGTTACTCCCCCCGTCAATTCATTTCATCATGGGTGGAGTTTATAAAATTGCATTTTATCTGTGAGTCAGATTTTCTGCTGCATCTACCTGGAACATCTTACAATGTTCTTTCAAATTCAACACAATTATTTCTATGGGCCAGTTTAATTCCCCAATAACCAATTGCTCCGCTTTTGAATGTCACTGTTTTTAATGGAGTTCTGTTCTGTTTGTTCTTTGGGTGTTGTTTTTTCTGTGCCCTCGACATCATTGAAAATGAGGGCTTGCCAGTAATCATTCCTCAAGATAAAAAATAAAATAAATGTGATTCTTGAGTTATGAGCTAAACTTTAAATGCAATGTTGAGAATAAATTACCTCAGATATGAAATAATATATAATATAATATAATAATATATAATATAGAAGGCAAACAAAGCTTTGACTGTTTTTGGTACCTATTTGGTTCCCAGAAAAAATACTATACACTATTTTACCATTTTACTGACTTCACAGACTTTAATTATAAGACTTCTGTGTTTTTTCTCACAATTGTATTACTTTATAATCTCAGATAATCATCTAGTTGTTTTGTGTGGGGTTTTCTCATTAATTTACCAATTTAATATCAGTTAATATATACTATTTAAATAAAATTCTTAAATTATAGGATAGAGGATGTCACAATTCTTTTTGATTTCCAGTTGTGGACTTTGTAATCCAGATAACATAGACGAAAAAAAAATCTTTTACAAAGTCATGTCACATCCAAACTGATTTTAATGCTGAAAATCAAAATTTAACATACCCCAGATAGTAAAAAATAAATTAATCTTGAAGGAATTTTGACAAAGTATTGAAAATGAAGTCAGTGTTGGGAGCACCCTTATTTCCTTTTCCATACAAAAGAAGAATACTCCCTTTTCACAACTAAACAGTAAAACATTGTTCTTATAAAACAGCTTTTTAGAAAAAGTGAGATAGAGTAATTATTGTCATATGGCAGCCCCATACATTATGGAGGGTTGGGCAATAAGAGGTCCAGTGTTCACTAAAGCCTGTGTACTGAGTTGTGTTGACCAGCAGGGGGTGCTCTGTGTCAGTTACTTGAATTTCCAGCATTCTCTCATCGCTGCTTTTTTCTTTGGGAACATAATGTAGTATAGACTCACAAGCAAAATCATACACATTATGATGTTTTTATGTTTTCTAACATCAAAACATGTCTGTGAATTCACATTTAAATGAGAATGCTGTCCGTTTTTGTTTCCATCATTCCTGCACGACATGATCTCACATTCTGATCTAAGGCATCCAGGAAACCTCATGTGACCTAAAGTACCACTTTCTTCTTACTTGTTTGCTACGATCCGTCCACTTCTGCCACTATGGCCACTTCATACCTGTACATATTGTTCGCAATAACCTTCAAGCTTGTCTGCATTCTTATCTTAAAAAGAACAAGCAATCATATTTTTGGTCCAGGGTCTTGGCTCTGTGTAAACGCTGGAGGCTAGGGGCTGTTTGATGTTGTTATGGCTGGCCGTCTGCCGCCTCAGTACTACTGGATCTGCAGGCCCCTCTCATGTCCAAAGGTATTGTGTTGGCTGCTCTTTTGATTATATTATCAACAGAGAGAGAGAGGGAGAAAATTAAGACTCCCACTGGACATGAGTAAACAAACAAAAGTTTGTAGAGTCTGTTCCATCCAAGGAATGTCAGTTATTCAGACTTCTCTGAGGATATTGATGTCCAGTGTTGGGATTATCAGCCTGAATATTGTTCTTGCTTGATAAAACAATTTCGCTGTACTCAGGCTGAAAGATTGAGGAGCATGAAAATGTTAAAGAGGAAAGGACATTCTGATACTAGTGAACCTAAGACAGTCATGTACACAATCATAATGTATATACCTTTTCAGCATTGCTAGTGTCTCTATGCATGGCAGTGCATCGGTCCACCACTTTGCTCCAAAATTAAATATTGGATTGCCATTGGATTTTGTACAGATGGTCGTGGTCCACAGAGGAGGAATCCTACTTACTTTTGCGATCCGTTCTCATTTCACATAGTGCCATTCTCAGGTCAAAATTTTGGTTATGATGAAATACTGCTTATGAAACTAGAAGCACACAAGGCCATGCCCTATCTCATATTGTTCATGAAAGTGGAAAATGATTTGTTGATTCAAATCTCCTCCAATATCTAAAGGTTTAGTGTGTAGGATTTAGAGGGAGCTATTGGTAGAAGTGGAATATTAATTCATAATTATGTTTCCATTAGTTTACAATCCCCTAAACCAAAGGATCTTTGTGTTTTCATTAGCTGACAATGAGTGCATTGTATACAGAGTGGGTCCTCTTCACCATGTCCGACATGTTGCACCACCATGTTTCTACGGTCGGACTTACAAAACACTGGCTCTAGAGAGGGCCCATGGGTATTTAAAGAGCACTGGATGCATACAAGACATATACAGTATTGGAGGCGGGACCCCATTCATTGCTATGAAAGTTGCTCAGTGGCTCATGAAGCCAAAGAAATTTGACTTCACCCACACTAGAGACGTCAGCTGGCTGAGCTGGTTACTGTGATTTGGCGCCAATTCAATCATGCAGCTCTTATCCAATTCTGATTGTAAAACAAGTTATTTTGCAGGGTTGTGACTTTGTGTCTTTAAAAAAGACAAACATCTCTTTTTTAATGTAAATCTATGGGAAAAAGTCATCATGTGATGGATGATGTGATGTGTAGTTCATGCTAATTAGCATGTTAGCACTGGTAACATGGCGAACACGGTAAACATACCTGCTAAACTTTAGCATGTTGATACTGCTATTGTGAGCATGCTGACTATTTCAGCCATCTAAGCTCTCTCGCCAGCCATTTTCACAAGTTTGAAATACAGTAGGGTGCTGGTCCCGCCCCTTTCTCTTCTGTTATGAGTACAACATTGCAGTATTCTGCATTTTTCCATAATATCAGTGTGAATGCACTTTAAAATAGCAAGTGTAAGTACAAAAGTAGGCAAATTATTTTTTCAAAAATAAACTACCAATATCACCTGCAGGTAGAGGAAAAGTGATACAAAATTAATTTTTATAGTGTCATTTGTGCCAGATCGCTCTTGGATTTCTGCCTCTTATGAGTGAAGGCTCCATTTTGAGATTAGTCTTGTTGATGACCTGAGAACAAGGCCTTCCTCTGTGTCAGGCCGGTCCAGGAATGGGGTAAATCTAGCTCCTGATAATCCATAGGATCCTAAGATCCACTGGCATTCTTACACATCATGTAGGTAAAACAGCTAAAGCATGTGTGTGGGTAAGCATATGTTTTTGGGTTATTTTTCCATCAATGCAATATGTGTGTTATGGATGGTTTTCACAACTTGACTGAACCCTTGTCGGTCTCGGTGTGAGTGTATGTTTGCTAGCCAGAGGTTAGCCTCAGCACAAGTGATCCGAAGGAGGGGTGGGGGCGAGGCAGCCTGTAACGAGAGCTGCGAGGGACTTGAAGGGCCGTGCTGTTTGCAGGTCGACCAGCCGCAGTACACCCAGAGGAAATCTCATGTTCCTGCCAGCCTACAAAAGTAAACAGATCTGTAACCACCGAGCGCTGGCACCGGGCCTGGGCCACCAGCGCTATAACTAAAGGAATGAATCACATCACATACACATTCACTGGCTAAAATGTAGCTGCATGTGTATTCAGAATTCATGCTAGTAATCCAGTCTTTAAACATTTGCTTTGTTTAACAATTAAAATACAATAGACGGCTTGAACTTCTGTGCAACCACAATGTACTCCCTCGGTGACATGACACACATGCCCTCCATAAACTGTGAAGTGTATTCACCCGTTTTTTAAATGCATCCGCCCGGGAACTCTTGCTTCATTCAATATTTCAGATAACATCTTTTAGCCACAGAGTTTTGAAACCTTCCCTCTCTCTTTTTTTACGCTCCCTTTTTCCCTCTCTCTTCTGTTTTCTCTCTCTCGCTGCTTTCTCCTCTGTCTACACATCTGCGGTTATTTATCTGTTATTCTGCGGCAGCAATGTGGTCAACATGTGTCTGGCTTCCCTCCACGCAGCACTCATCTGTAGTCAACTTCGGAGTCACTGAAGGACCATAGTAGACCTACCAAGCTCTTTATGTTCTTTTCACAGTGGATACTCACCACACGGACGGACGGATGGATTTCTCCCTGGTTATGCACATAACATGTACATCCTCTGCTAATTGTGTCTTACTTTTGACCTAATGTTCTATTGTAAACACGTAACCAGGCTTTTTTCTCCCTCTTTTCTCTTGGGTCAATGAGAGCAAGTGAAGGATATGACCTACTGGAATTAGAGACGTGTATTGGGATTGCCTAAGCCTATGGATTTGCATTACCCCGACCTTCGAACTTTTAATCTTAATGTTATTTAATCCTCTGGAAAGAGTATAGGCTCAGACAACATGATGGGAGAAATAGATCAACCTAGATACCACAATGGAGATGGATGACAGTGATGGTAGCTGTTGGTTAAGGCATGCAGGGGCTTAAGAGGTTTCATTTAAGCATTAGCAGGACTATTTTTGTCCAGTTGAGTGGAACCTTCTGGATAATTTCGATTACCAGCTGGTCTTTTCTGGAACCTGAATTTACAGGAATTTCTTACCATCCTGGTTTCTCTTTCTTGGACTTTGGGCCCCAACCACAACTGAAAGTCATATTCGTGAACAATGTGTCACTCTTGTGAATCACCCGAAGAATGCCCGCAACATATTTGTAAATCCTGAAGCATGCATGGTTCAAAAAGGCTGCGGTTGATTGTTTTGAAGTCTGACAGAAAATGTTAGTAGGACTTTTGACTTCTAGACGTGAACTCCTAAAGAAAGCCAATGTTTGATTGAGAACACACAGATGATAAAACTGAGTAAACTGTTTGATGCTGTTGGACTGCACTCACTGCTAACACGTGCTAGCAAGAGATAACTCATGCGTGATACCTAATTGAATCCTGTCATCGCTGTGTTCAGGATCTGTTGAATGAGGAAAAGGTAATGCAGATGAATAATGAGAGCCACATGCTACACATTATTTCTAATCAAGGCAGACGTGGACACACAAAACCACAAATGGTATTTACGGATTATTAAACAATTTAGCATCACAGCTTCCACCAGCGCAGTTGTGTGGACAGGACATGAATCGCTGAATACAGGGACCATTCCTTTGATGCTCTGCCTTTGTATTGGACTGTTAAAAAACTTTACAAGGGAATAAACATCCAACAGAAAGGTAGGAAATGCACTGGGTATTAGTACTTAATACCTTTAAGGCATTTCAGTACTGGGTTACTAAAATAACTCACTGAGTAGCATCGATACCTGGATTCTTGCTTACTTGTGCCCAGATCTAAAAAACAAAATCAGTATGGTTTTGCTCTTAGCCAATAAACGCAAGTGTTCTTTGATTTCATGCAACGTGTGATTTACCTACTACCAGTGCATCTACAGGCCATACAGTCAGTGGTTAGCAAATTAAGTGCAGAAAAAAAAGAATCAAATAAGATACTCTCTTGTTATGCAGTTTATTCAATGTGGTACCACAGGAACAACTGGGGGACACGATCCATACAAAGAGATGGCTCCCCCCACTCAAATTCTCAACTCCGGCCCGAATCGTCACCGTTCTCTTCAACCCGACGTCTCCCTACATCGATTCGCCTCGTCTTCCCTTCCGCCATCGACCCTCCACCCTCCTACATCATCCCAACTATCCACAAGCATTAAAACTTTTCTAAACTCAAAAACATATGGGCATGGTCTTTGTTAGTGAAATTGCTATTACTTTAAAGGTGCTAGTATCAGTATCCTAATTACACTCAACCACAGATGAGGAGAGACCAAATATTTTACATTGTTACAAAGTCAAGCATCTCAAGCATCAGCAATGTAACTTTCTAAATGATCGTTTTGTTTATGGACATAGCCTGGTCCAAAATAAGTAGCTGTTATAGCCATATGCATATGTCACATACACTATAGCATTGCTAGGGGATGCAAATGTCATGACGGCGAACTGACGGCTCCCTGTAGCTTCATATTTACCGTACAGACTCCAGAGTGCTATCAATATTTATACCTCTAACTCTTGGCAAAAAAACAAATAGGCATATTTCCCAAAAAGGCAAATTATTCTTTTGACATAAACCCTGCTTTGCTAATATCATGATATAAAGGAAGTTTCAAACATCTGAATGGTCTGTCAATTTATCTCTGGTAGGTGTTGGTACACTATCTTCCACTGGCTGTCTTAATATTTAGCTTTTTACTGCAAAGAAGGAAGTGTCATGTTTACATTTACAGGAATGCTCGCTGCACTGTACCTGTCTTGTTGGAGAGGAAAGGTACGGAAAAGTTTGCTATGTCAGTCAATAAAGAGTATAACTACTCAGTTGAGTTTTAAGGAATTTTGCTCAGTACAGTACTATGCTATGCTTGGCTCTGCCACTCAGAATCCAAAGTGTGGAAAAAGAAACGACACATTAAAAAGTCAGATGATGAATGCAAGGTCTTTATATAATTCTTCAGCATAATTGCAACAACATATTCATAGAGCACTGCAGTACAAAGTAGAATGAAACACAGACACTTGATGTTGCTGTATGAAGTGATATGAGGCAAGTGGTTTCCCTTTTGATAATGGGTGCCTTCATTTCTCAGTCAGATTAGTGCACCATGTTGAGTATAGACATTTCAAAGCTTCAGCAAACTTAAAAAAAAAGAACAGACAAATAAATACTGTACAACACCATATATGTAATACTAGATTCAGAAATCACAAAAAAGATCATGCTTTCCTCAACAGAACTCTTGATATATGCACTTTCATAGAACAATGCAGCATTTCTGGCGAGTTTCCCTTCACAATAACGCTTTCATCAACAAATGGCAAACATGAGTACATTTTGATATATCTTTTGTATATATATTTATATATACCTTAAATAAAGTGCCTTCCTTTAAAATCGGTGATTCCAAAATGTAAATGCGTGTGTGCATATACACATCTGGAAGCAGAATTCCTGAAAAAAAGGTTTAGAGCAAACATCCATAGATCTAGACTGGATAGAAAGGGCAATTTCTGGACGTAAGATTACTGTGTTTTGAGTGAGGTGCAGGCGCTTTTAACACAGTGCTAAAACTCTTCTGATTAAGCTTTATCATCAGCCATTTCAATCTTTGCAATATACCTTATGGGGTATTTGCTAATGGTGACAACCTACATGTTGCCTTTTCCTGTAGCCTGTTAGTTAGGGAAAGGCTTCCTTATGCTAATGCTTACGCTCCCTTAACCTGTAAAATTAGATTTGTTTAATTCAAATGATATGACCGCCACTGTCCGCATACTTTCATGCTTCCTTTATGTTGGCATGAATATTAAGTGATATATCCACTAGAGGGAAGGTCAGTTTGTGACAACAAATAAGGCGACACAGGAGGTTGTTGTAACGTACCTCTTCAGGAAAAGCCCCCAAAAAGTGTCATCTGCTTGCCTAGCCTCTGCATTGAAAAGTTTTTTAAATTCCCTCATTGTTTCTTATGGTAGAACTATTGGCTTAACTGCCTCCATGATTTACATATGGTAGGCCTGCATGTTTGTCCTCATCTAATGTTGAGCACAAATGAGCCTTAAGGGCTCCAAGTAAATGACCTCACAGGAATGCTTATTTCAATAGGAATGTCCTTTCTATCCAATCAAGTTCTGTACATAAACCCAAAGCCAACAGCTTAAGCAGCAATGACATCTTTCTACCACACACAAGGCGTCAACAACTATTCAGTTATAAGGGTTCCAACTGCTTTCTGTAACTGCACAAAAAGCATTACCTCTTCATCATTCACAATCTTGATTAGACATCCAATACCCTCCTGTTAATCGTTAACCCAGTACACTTTAGTTCCAATAGTACTCTGCTGTCGAGGTCAATGAACAAATTTGTTTATCATGGTCAGTTAGTCCCCCTGAGAACATTGTAGAGATCTATGAGCACAATCTACTCACTGTAGAGCTTTATTTTTTCTTACATTTGCACCGTAGAGACTTAGGAGGCTGGATTTACACAGGCACCAACAGTCTGATTTTTAACTCTTTGGCACCCAGATCATATATCTTCCTGGCTGTGAAAATGTGAGGAAACACATGAGATCAATCTGTGTGACTAAACATTTGAAATCGAATGTGCTGCACCAATACTTTGATTGGCTTTCCTCATAATTTTCACTACCAAGCTCGATAATGACAGCAGAATGTTTCAAATCCATTTAGCTTACCTCTCTGGTTGAGATCCCAAATTCTTCAAACATGACAAATTTTTGAGTCCCAAAAAATGGCTGAAATGTACATTACTGTGAATGCATGTGGCATCTTTTGGGTTTATAGATGTCCTGTTGTCTTGTTCCTCTTAATACCTTTGTAAAAACCTGAAGGATTTTATATTGTAGCAGCATAGTTGGGATATTCTGTTTGACTCTTCCCATGCATGTGTTTATTTCATCAATATAACCAGCCCACATTCATACATTTTCTAATGTAAAACCTACAAGAAGCATGATCAGGATGTTTACCATATGTTGCTATTGTCAATCACAAGCACTCCAGGACACCATCAAAAAAGCCAGTAGGTAGACATCATGCTTACACGCACCCAGGAGAGTGAACTGAATATAAAGAGAGAGAGCTTGATGTTGTGCCAGATGTGGAACAGGTTGGCAAGCGATGGGAGAACACTGCATTTTTTTTCCATTCTTGTAATTCTGTTCAGTTCAGTTGAGCCTGATATCAGGACACTGTGCCAAATCCTAACTTGAGACAGCCACACTTCACCATCATACCTAAGCCCCACAAATCTCCCAATCACAAATGTGCATTTCCTCTGAGTCAATGCATGACGCATGGTTTAGATGGAATATTTCATGACTTTTAAAGTAGGCAGTCTCCTCTCAAATTAGGATTGGGCCCTCTGACTGTCTGAGTGAAGTGGTAGTTTTGGCTATGGTCCCTCAGTACTCCCTGGCCTCTTCCAGTTCATTCATAAACACGTCTTCATGGGGATTTTCAGGGCAGCTCAATCCATTATTTGGTGGCCGCACCGCATGGAAGCGACTCCAGTCTCCCTTGCAGAGGATCCAAGGCAGCACATCCACTTTGAAGTGCAGCTCAGGTGAGAACTCGGTGCTAATTAGGTTAGGCGTGCCTGCGCCTTTCCCCCGCGTGATCAGCCGCCCACGATCGTCGTAACAACAGTGCTGCGCTGCCAGAGTGGATGAGTCGCTGGAAAGTGCCGAGCGGATGCAGCTACGCGCGGACGGCTTGTAGATGTCCAGGCGCTCCTTGGGGCCGCTGGCATCACGCCAGCGGAACTGCCGGCCGTGAGTCTCATCGTAGACACTGACCACAGTGTACGCCACCTCAGAGGGGAAGGAGCAGGGGCAGCTGGGCAGCTCGGACAAGACCTGGTGGAGGTACCTCTGGAGGAACTCACTCTTACAGTTGAGCCACTTCTCACAGCTGTCCACATCTGTTGGAAACAATACCACATGTGTGTTACAGTACAGTTCATGGTAGCAGTACGAGCATGATGAACAGCAGTCACTTTGGATTAAAGTGTGAATGTATGTCTGGCATCTTTCAACCTCTCCTGTATGTTACTGTAACCGTAGAACTATAGTATATACCTGGGTATGCTTTGAACATTGTTCACTGTTAAAAAGCTTGCAGGTAATGGGTTTAATATGGTGTGATAGTAGCCTAATGAAAGCTGTTATGGAAAACTTCCAATCAGAAAAAACTAACCTGTTCCAAATGGCTCTGTGCCATTCTCCATCTCGAAGGGGAAAGGCTCTACCACAGTGTTGACATCACCTACAAAGAGAATAGTTGTACATAAGATGTAGATTTAAAAACCAGTTGAGAAAGCATAATGAAAATATCTATGTACCGACGTACCTAGGTTTGTTCATTTTTTTCTCTTAAAATGAAAATATAATCTCACCGGGACAAGGCTCCAGGTCGCACTTAGAGGCTTCTGTCAGAGTGCAGGAGTAGCCACAGGACTTGGTCCTCTTCCTCTCACCATTTCCACATGTCACTGAACAGGGCGACCAAGGACTCCACTCATCTGTCTCCTTCTCTGTGGAAAGGAAAACACAATTCAAACATAGTTAGTGCCACAAACTCAGCAGAGGCCTTTGTGCTACATCAAAAAATGACTTTGCATTTAATGAAAAATCATCAGATTCAATTAATGTCACAATGTCATTTACTTATTGCAAAAACTATGATTAAGAGATGAATATAAAATAAAAGCATGTAAAAGGAAAAAATACCAGCAAATCCAGGAGAAACAGTGTAATGTTTAAATGAACTTGGTGTGTATTTCAACAGTGTAATCCAGAATAAGCTTTCAACTTTTCTGGACTGTCTGAGCCCATATAAATGACAATTTTCTCCTGGTCCCATGCAAACCCATATTCTTTTTAAGAAGGCCTCAGTAAAATTAGAGAGCGAGAAGCTGTGCTGTGGCTGTCCGCCTCCGCACCATGTTTCCTTGTGGTGTTAATAACACTGAAAACAAGTCATTCTTGATTAAAGGCGAGGTGGGTGCAGAAATACCAGCTTGGGTGTAGCGAGCACCCAATTTTACTTTGTGGGCGCTGCCAACTCGCCATGTGGCCATACGGGAATGAGGTCTCAGGAGAGTCTTAATTACAGAAGAAGCCAAGGCAGACATACTTGATTTATGTTCTCTGAGTCTTTAGATGTGACCACTTAATAGGCATTGTTGCCCTTTGCTGGCTCGACTACATGCACAACAGTCAAAAGGATAAAATCTATATATTGGCATTACAGATAAGAGAAAGGCTAAAGAGTAAAAACCAGCCACCTGCTACAACATTATGACATTTGAATACAACAACAACAACAATCACCAACAAAAACAAACTCAGTCATACACAGATTTGTATCTATGGGAAATTTCTCTGAAGAATGAAAGCCTTAGGCTGTGGTAAACCCATAACTACGCTCTGATCTACAGTAGGACTCACAATCATTGGCCACTGTCTAGCCCATCTCTTTCTTTCAGTCTTTCTCCATCTCTCTTTCCCATCCTCTCTCCCTTTCATTCACGCTGAACACCTTTCTCCATCTCTCTAATTATTTACTATCTTTATCACTGAATAAGTGGTTTGTGCACGCTGAGACACAACATGTTTTCCCACCAGTGGAAGGCAGAATTAAGAGGGGGGGAGAGAGAGCTGTAAAAGTTATGCAGAGCCCTGAAAGCCCCCCAAAATTCTTGAACTGGCTCAAAAGACTGAGCCGCAGAGGGCAGCGAGGGCCGCCAGGGTCTGGGGGGGGGGGGCCCATGGGGTCCCGGGGAAGGATGAAAGACCCGACCGAATGGCCCCTGTCATTCTGTGTTCCAAATCTGCCCTCTAATTGTCCACAAGCAGAGGGCTGTTTTGTCCCAGGGAACAGTGCCGGCCTCACGCTGCCATTAGCGAGCGCATCGGACCCATCTTCAAAAGGCAGGCCTCTGCGACCAGCACGACCAGTGTCGACTTCAAAGTGCTCATAACCCACAATGTGCTGATGGTCGAGTGCTCATGCTGCCTCGCATGCTGGCATTATTTGGTTCTCTCTGACTGTGAAGACAGTTATCATGCAGTCTTCCTAAGCCCCTCTGTTGTTCTCTCTCCATTGCTCTCTCTCTCTTTCTGTCTCTCCTTCCAGACTTCCCATTATCTCTATCTCTTCTTTAATATGATGTATTCAGTAATTATATTTCCATACTTTCCCTTTTTGCATTTTTTCTTTGCCACAGGATACATTTTGGTAATTTTTTAAAAGCCATAATCAGTGTGATGAAGTCATATCTAAAATAGCTGTGTGGCTGTACTAGCAGACAGCGAGTGTACCACTTGGCAAACCTTACCATAGTAGCTCTGCATTGGATCCCAGCCTTCGTTCCAACGCGTATCCCAGTCTCCGCCCACTCCGCTGGGTAAGGGCTCTTCGCTGCCATAATCCAGGGAGTAATCCTCCTCCTCCTCTTCCTCGCCAGTTTCCTCCGCGCCTGACCGGCTGTTGCTGTCCTCGCTGGAATCGGCGTCAGTGTAACTCCAGAAAAGGGGCCAGAAAAGCTTCTTGCCTCCAAGCCAATCCACTGTGGAAGAGGGTGAGGAGGAAGAGGCCGGTAGCCAGTCTTTTTCCTTGGCCAGGTCCATCTCTACCTCCATCTGGGGGTCGTCCACCACTTCAATGGTTACCTACGTAGAAAAACAATTATATCTCGGTCACTATAAAATAAAACAATACCTTTAAATGTCTAAACTGGCAAACCAAGACTACAAATTCTACTCTGACTGGCAAACCAAACTTAGAAATGAGTGGAGTAGAAGACACTGACATACAACAAGCCATTGAATTAAGCAATTGTGTTAACTCTGCTTTTGCCATAATGTGTCATAAAAAAAGTACTTCTAATACTTTAGTGCTTGAGTTACAAGCTCTTCTCAAGAAAGTGAACTAACTCAATTTTTTTGTTTTTTGCAAGCAAACCCGCTCCCCAAATCCAAGTCAGCCAGCCAGACGTGAGCATGAGCATTCAGCCAACCAAACGATCCTCTCAGGGAGAGAATGTGAGCATTTATTCTGGATAACTACCTCTCATTACCTCGATATGACTCATCCTAGATGCTACAGTACTTCCAAGGGCCCACTTCAGCTGATGTGAAGACCAGGCAACAAGGAGACTACAGGGAAAATCTTTTCGTAACTGTTGTGAAATTCGTTTCACAGTTAGGAAAGATGTATAATGATGGAAATGCTTACATTTGTCTTAGTTAAAGTATGGTACATCTGGTCTATATGCTACATGAAAACTCATCAGACATTTCATCAGTTTCTGTACTTGATGCAGACATCATTATGTCCCTCTAACCACATCCTGATTACACTGACCAGAGTTGGAGAGCATAACTGCCCTGAGATAAGTTAAACAGAACAACTTTTGGGGTCAATTTAGAAGGAGATGATGAGGACTTAATGGCTTACACTTATGATTACAGAGCCCGTTTTCCCTTTATTACACTATGATTAAATAGTAGCAAGAAAGACGCACCCGGGTGGCTAAGATTAGACTGAGACGTAGATTTTTTTTAACACATTAAGGAAATAAATCATTTCAACAATAAAAGCCAAATTTTCTCCTTTGAATGAAATGAATGTATGTGATTCTCCTCTCCAGACAAACCTGTATGTTGGGGTTCTGTGAGTTGATGTCAGCATTGGCCAGGTCTGGAAAGTTCTTGAGATCCAGGATGAAGGGTTTGGTCTCCTCCTCAGGCTCAGGCTGTGGAAGAACACCAATGGAGCGATGCTGGGGGTGGGACCACCTCCTCTGGTGGCTGTGGGGCTCAGGTAGGAGACTCTGGACCTGGTTATGCTGCTCCAAAGCCTCAGGGACATATTGGACCCCACCACTGTGAATCTGGTGGCCGTGACCCTGAAAATACAAGGTAAGTCATGAGATAAAGTGTTTATCTAAACTAGCTATTGTCAACCTTGGGGTCGGGACCCAATTGGGGTCGCGAGATGATTTCTGGGGGTCACCAAATCATTTTGGAAGTCAGCTCTGTCTCCACTGTGTTAAAGTGTTCATGTGTTAATGTGTTTTAGTCTTTTTGGTCACTTAATGCCTTTTTTTGGTCATTTTGTATATTTTTTGTGTATTTTTTTTTGTGTATTTTTTTTTATCATTTTGTGGTCAATTTGTGTCTTTTTTGGTAATTTTGTTTCCTTTTTTGGTCATTTTGTGTCTTTTTTTAGTCATTTTGTGTCTTTTTTGGTAATTTTGTTTCCTTTTTTTTGGTCATTTTGTTTCTTTTTTGGGTAATCTGAACTGTGCATGTGAGATTCTGTTCAGTGAGCAGGGGTCGTGGACAACATTCATGTTAAAATGGGGGTCACGACTCAAAAAGGTTGAGAACTACTGATCTAAACCATAAAAAATGATTCTGATTTCTGCATCGATACTGACTATGCAGACCCCATCCCGGTCAATATAAAGACCAAGGGAAACTGGAACATATTCAAAAGCCAATGGCTACTCCAGGGCTAAAGACAAGCGAGTATCTATTATCTATAGTGTCTTGCTGCTGAATATATAAACAATTAGTGCTCTGTTTCCAGGAAGAAACCTTGAAACCATCAAGCACTTCGTTGCGTGGTCAGCAATTCCAAAAAGCCCCTGAGGCATCCAACTAACCAGCCAAGTGACCAACCAGCCTTCGTTCATTTCATTCTTTTTTTTCCCACAACAGTCATGGCATCCAGGCCGTGGACAAAGAGGGGCCTGTGCCAGAGAGATCCTCTTTTAGCTTTAATGAGAGGGCCTGGGAGGCGTGGGACCCCTGGGTTGGTGCGAGCGTGTCTGAACCTGCTGTGCTGCCGCCACTACGGCCGCCACTCAATTTAACCCGTCAGGTTTTACAGTTACTAAACCCAGCAGGAGGAAATGTTGATCTCTGAGCTGAATGGTGATTAATGGTGACATTATAATGGTGGGAAATTGTAGATATATGTACTGAATCTGGAATATAGTCACTGAAAATGGATCTTATGTTGGTCAGATTCTCCTGGGTGCATGTGTCTGTTTCATGTCTAATAGGACACATATCTATTTCATGCCTGACACTGGTCAAAACCAAAATCCAAACCCTCTAATGGACCCTTGTCTCTCATTCACTCATGTCTATATCATCCTGATTATGCTAAATTGGCTCACACATATGATTGGACCGGACCTTGAGATTTAACCTGAGCCAGTTTGTGGTCTGCTCAGAACAAACCAGTTGCAGTTGGAAGGCTAAAGAGGAGAAGAAATGTCTGAATTAATGACCAAAGGGTTGATGATTTATACGTATGGCCTCTAGAACAGGGCGTACTTTTCACTGACTGCCTGTGATTGTCCCATAAAGAAGTTATGTGGTGGGTCAAATTCAAGCATGTGAACACATAATGCCTGTTTAGAGGAGAAGCCCGTCAAGCATGATAAATGATGGATGAAGAGAAGTTGGCCCCCTCCCCAGATATCTGTAAACTGGTGGTGACAAGTAGATAACCTTTTTGCCATATTTAGCCTTTCTCTCTGTAATTTATCAGCTGCAGAAACTGTAAGTAAATATAACACATATTGCAATACATGCAAATCAACTTTTTACCACATTCTTTGCCAAGAAAACTCAACATCATGTTAAAAAAGACTAATTATAGCAATGGTGAAAACACTCTGACGTGAAATTGTTATAACATAAAATACTGCAAATAGACCTACAATGAAACAGAACAATCTATGTCAGTTTGAAAATGTTCTGTGTCAATGTACTTACTTTTTTACCAGATTTTAAGTTTTAGGGGCACATTTGGTATTGCTATTGTTTCTGGTGTAACTTGGTCCTATTTTTAGTGGTGGATATAATGTAAGTTGAGCTGAAACAATTAGTCAACTAGTTGATTCATTGTTAATTGTATTGTTGTAATTAATTGTAAACAGAAACCTGAGCTATACATGTTTCATTTAAGTCTCGAGATTCAGACGAGCAGTCTGTTGTGAACCAAAATTGGCGACTAGCAGCCGTATTAGAGTTAGCATCTTCTATTGTTTTTATGTTGTAGCTGAGTTTGTAAGCTTGTACAATATTTTCTGCTACAGTGTTACAGTGTTTTTCACTCTGTACTGCACTGGAGGTTATCGGGTTTCCTCTCCAGTATTTGATTGGCTTTCCAAGTCGTGATGTAACTAATCTAGTTTTCCCAGCATACGTTTGAACTGCAGATTATAGTAATGTGCACAGACGGGAAAACATCTCTCTAGTGACAAACTTTGATACAAGTCAGTATAGTCAAGGTCAGACATTTTACAGGACATAAAAGAGAACATATAAGAAAACTTGTTTTGGGGTGGGGGGCTTTAAAAAGCCAACTTTTTGTGCATGTTTAAAAAATCAATTTCTTATCATAAGAATGCAAAAACAGGCAAATATTCACTCGTATTACCCCTAGTCTAATGAAATATAAGTTTGAAATCAAATGTCAGGAAGCGAGCATTCTACTGTATGTGAGGCCTTATGCTTTAGCTTCTCTCTATTACGACTGGTGAGTCTGTTGTAAGATTTTATTGCAGAAATCCTCCAGCATGATGCTCCATTTTACCCTGTTTTTTGCCTGTTATTGAGTGCATCACTGTCAAATCTGACTAGCACAGTGACAATATTCACTCTCACACACCAACATTCACTAACATGCTCTAACACCTCCACCCTCACGCAAACACACAAGGTCCAGAGTCATGAGAGAGGCCACATACTTTCACACCCTCCTCATCTCGTCTTGTTACACATCTGGATTCTGGATTCTTTCACCCTGTATATCACTCTCCTCCTCCTCTCTTCCTCCCCCTCGTTCTCTCTGATCCTGCTCTCTTCCTCTCTGTAGTGGGCCGCTTCTGATCAAAGGCCCGATGGCTGATGGCATGCAGTGTGTTTAACAGCGATACTATCTGGATGCAGTGGGGGACCGCAGCCTGGTCTGGAGTCCACTTCTCTCAGACAAACATTAACATCCACTCTTTTTCTATTGCATTGTGTCCTCATTTCATTAGATTAAAAGAACTGGGTGCATTTTTAGCTACTGTCATTGCTACTGCTGATGGTGACACACATTCAGGTCAGGAGACTGGATGGGGGCAGCAGGGGCTGAGGTGAGGGGCAGGGATCCGGTGGGGTTGGGGGGCAGGCTGGGAAGGCAGGCGGTGTGGCAGCCCTGATTTATGTGCCCGCAGATATCAAAGGCCTCTGCACTTGGCTGTTTCCAAACCATTACACAAGAACAATAAACTATGGACGCTCTTTGATCGCCATCTTTTGCAAATGGAAACGGGACAACAAATGCATGCCTGGTGGAATCGGGGTGAGGTTGTGGAGGTCAGGGTGGGAAGTGGGGGTACAAAACAGTCAGGGCAAACAGGTCCCAATATTTAGAAAAGAGGCCATTTCAACACAACCCCCCCTCTTCCTCGTCTACTTCGCTGAGAGATGGGGGTAAAACCAAAAACAGGAAATTCCACATTAACACAAAAAAGAGCCAATGTAAACAATCAGATGAATGACACTTGACCTGAGCTCCAGTGTGAGAGATGCCGAGGGCTCGCCTTATACTGGTTACATAAGCATCTCGTTACTGGGCACCCGCTTTACTGAGCCTCCCCTCCTCCTGCTCTCTTCCTCTGCTAATCTCTCCTCTCTCCATCCACTACTTACGCATCCAGCAGGTCACAAATGAAGGCACAGAGTCACCAACTGCAGCCGTTTGATGAATGAAATGCACAATCACACAAGCCATAGTGACATTTTTTCATCTTCTCACTAATCATTCCCTTCTCCTCTTCCCTCCCTGTTTTTCCTCTCTGTCTCTTTTTGCTTTTGACATCAATCAGACAGATGATGAGAGAGAGAGAGTCCCAATAGGGCATCCATGGGAGGCCACACAAGAAGGAGAGTTCAAAGGCAAAAACTGACACAAACACACACAAACAGGCTTTGATATCCAAATATGTCCGTGTGTAACACAAACATTCCCATAGACACACACCACACACAGCACAGCGTGTGTGGAGAGAGAGTTTGGATTTATTATAGCAGGGTGTATGCCCAGTGATGGCAAACCTTACTATACATGGAGAAAGCAGTGTAACAAAACAGAACATCATGCACTGATGAGGAAATTCTGTCATTTCAGATCAGTTAATTGATAAATTATTTAATGGAAGCTGACTAAAACTAAAAGAGCATTGACTGTACATGCCATTTCTTCCACGTTTTTTTTGTTGCTGCTGAAATTCAAATTTTGCAAAACAGACAATTCAACCAGGAACATGTGTTGGAAATAACTAAAATTAAATGCTTTTATCATTTTTCTAAATTCCTAAGGCCTCTGATTCTAATAGGACCTAGTCTTTAGACTTTAGTCCATTAATTGCCGTTTTAGTCTTTGGTGACCAAGTTATCTTTAGTCAATTCATTTTTAAGCTTATTTCATCTTCAACTACTTATTTCCAAGAAACTTCTCAGCACATCTCTAGCTTACACAAGGTTTAAAGTGGTGGTCTTGCATGATTCTTCCTCTTCTTCTGAGAGAAGCTCAGGTTTTAGATCTGTCTATTAAATCAACTACTCCATTAGTCGACAAAATCATAGTTTTACTAAGATATCGTCCCCCTGTTAAAATAATCGCCTAAGTCATTTTTTGTCAGAATTGGGTTTTTTTTGCCTAAATCATCTCCTCATGATGCCGGCCACCTTTGGTAAAATCACCTCCATCCTCAGTTGATCAGATCATGTGATTTTACCCCTTTAAGATAATGGCATATGTCAAGTGTGACTTAAGCGGATTTATTATGCCTAAGTCAAAATAAAATGTGACTTGAGCGTGTCATAAACATGACATGGGATGTATCATGAACATTAATGACACTTTGAAGTAACATTAATGCTCATGATACTTGTCATGTCATGTTTCTGACAGGCTTGTGTGACTCTTATGTAGACACCTTCAAAATAAAGTGTTTCCATATCTTGCTTAAGTCACAAAGGCATGTTCAAAAATTGCCTAAGTCAATTATCTCTCTTAAGTTACATCATTTACAAACAGTGTAATTACTATGCCAATAGCCATCCTTAATTACATCCTTTTTGAGTGAAATGATCAATAAATGTCATATGTTACACTTTTGGTGAAGTTTTTTGTGTTTCCTGCAAAACTTGAAAAAATTAGTTAGGCGATTTATTTTATATAAATCGCCATATATATTAAGAATTTCTTTAGTCAAGGACAGCCTTAGATTATAATGTCTGTTGTCCTCAATAAAAGCTAGGCTACTAATCACCTTGCTCAAATTAGCATGGGAATTTAGTTTAATTTCATTCACATTGCTTATAAAAACTACTATTTTTAACAACAAAGTCGGTTTGTTCACAGCAGGTGTGATTTTAAACATCGCAGCTTTTTAAAAGTTGTTGCTCCAACTTGCTCAACTTAAAAAAAGACAACAAATAACCGATAGGTGAAGAAAACTCACCTTGTGGGCAACATTCTTGTGTCTGGTAGGAAACCCTGTCCCCAAACTAACGACAAGTATCAACCAAGTCACGAGCAGCGTGTGAAACCTCCTCGCGATCTCTTGACGCATCTTCAAAGCTTCCTGCGAAGATTTGCAGAGAAAAAAAGTACTTTGGAGGCTTTTTTCGAACCTTTCTCCCTAAATTAGCTCGTTGGTTGGCAAGAAGCGTTGGCGTCCTGTTCGTCCTCCGTTTGTCAGCAACTTTGGCTCGGGACACATTAAGTTTTAGGCCTGGTCAGTGTCGAAGTGTCGCACTTTATGAAGATGCGCACCAGCGTCCAGAGGTATCCCGCGCGCTATCCATATCTGGCACCAGCGCCTCGCGCAGCAACTGTCAGTCCGTATGGCGGCTCGAGCTCTGCGCTTCTCTTCCCCATAAACCCCGCAGCTGCTTTAAGTACCAGAAAGAAGTTAAATACCCCACGCAGAATCTCCCCGTCCGCACCGGCGCTCGCTTATTCAACTACTTTAAACTGTGAGTCATCCCGCCGTGGGTGGGTGGGTGTTTTCTTCCAATACATTGACATCTGGAGTTCATAGTATGCTGTGCGTTTTTGCTATCTGTCTGATGCGTTAATCCATTATCCAGCTGAAGTTCATCCACCGGTTCGAGTAGATGTGTGTGTGTGTGTGTGTGTGTGTGTGTTTGTGTGTGTGCACCGCCCAGCCAACCGGTTTCGGTAAACTTGCCTTTTACGCACGCATTCAGAAGGTTGATGCTGAAGGAGTTGGGGGTGGGAGGCTTATTGCTCACAGCTGTGTGGAGGGGGGAGCGCTGGGCCATGGAGGTTCTTGATAAGGTACAAGGTTTAGTTTACATAGAACATCAAATAGGCTACAGGGCATGAAGTTTAACAAGTACTCACTCTTTTGCGGGAAAACACATTTATTTTACTTTTTTTTTAAAAGAAGAAATAATCCACAAGTGCCTTGAGAAGTGATTCCACTTGTTCCTGTAATGTCTGAAATGACATGTTATTTTCTTTAGGCTTGTTTTGCCATTTTCTAAACTCAAAACAAGTCATTATCTCATCCCACTGGCATACTATTTCACAAAAAATGCCATTTAAAGACCGGAGTGAATGACTGGCCAGTGTGGAATGCTGTGTAATGGCAGGATGTCAGTGACTTATCAGTCAAAAAGGCTTTCAAACATGTTTGTCATGAGCTTTTAAAGTTGTAACTACAGTCTGTGTGTGTGCGTGCAATAAATAAACACAAACCCATTCCAGAACTTGATACAAAGAAAGTGATTTAATCTTTGCAGCAAATGTTTCCAACAGCATGGTCGACAAACATCATGGCTTTACAAACTCCTCTAAGTGGTTTATCTTCAACCCAAATACAATTTCAAGGGCAAAAGCAACTGATAAGCAAGTTTCCACCGGTCACTGCAGGTCAGTTTGCAGGTATTTGTTGTAGGTAGGCTGGAAAAGTGTCAACCTACATCAAAGAGCTCCAAGCAACTCAAACATTCTGATAATCTCTTTCGACTTTAATTCCTCAGTTTCAACGAGGGAAACCTGGCTGAGAGAAACAGTCACGTTGCTGTTTGCAATTACATTTTTGCCTCCATAGACAGAAATGTAGAGACTTAACATACTGCATGGTGCTGCAGACAGCTTGAGAGGAAACTTTGACGAGATTTTTGTGTCAGAGCACATTTCTGAGGAGTGCAATTCCAGATCATAGTCATGTGTTCCACCTTTTATATATTTATTGAAAGCAAATGCATAATTTAAAAAAACAATATTGGAATGACTCAAAGACAACAATGCAGTTAATGGATGTACATTTAAAAAGTGACTCCCCAAAAGTTGTCGTACTGTGCTAAAATGCCAAAAACATCAACAAAAGCCTCTCTAAACTTCAGATGAGTTGAATCAATTTGATTAACTTTTACAGGAATAGTCACATTGCAAGACGATGGCCAGCTTTCTGACTGGCTACACTCCAATTCACATCAATTAAGTGGTAGAACATAAACACACACATGGACAGGAGATTTGACAGTGGCATGCATGCCATGTTTTGGTGACCTCACACAGAAAAGACAAAAACCAAACACTGAAAGCAGGTTGAAATGGAATGTAATTCCAAACGGAGGACGCATAAATTAGAAGATCAAACAATGACATATGAAGCAAACCTTTACAAATCTTGCACATTTCAGTGGCTACGTCATCCGTGCATTTACAATGCCTGTCAGTAGTGCTAGCACTGAAGATGTATAGGTAGTGAGTTAAAACACATTTTGAGCTGCCTTTCAGATATAAATATTTTTTCCACAAAAATAAGATAGCTGAAAGAATATGTTTTAAATAAATAAAGCCGTCTGTAAATCAGATGGGCATGGGAGCAACATCATCATACATACAGATCTAAGTTACAGCGTGTCATCGTGCTCGGAGGTCGTAGTCGACGCTGATTCACATGAAAGCACTTGAGTGAGAAGGATTTAGCAGGGGGAAGGGGGGGGGCGATCACACATGTAGCTCATTAGCTTATAGAAATGTTAAAGACACTGGGCTCAAGTTTTTGAGTGCAGGTGTAAACAGTAAATAAGGCTGAAAAATATTTCTAGAAAATAAGCAGTAAAAAATATTCCTTAAGTCTTGCTCCCTGGGATTCTTTCCCTGTTTTTTTTGTTTTGGAACATCTGCTTTGCATTTTAAGAGAAAAAGGTAGAAAACATATCTATACATATACATCCTTTGGTTAGAGAAAGAACCCAATATTCTATACTCTCTATTCAAGTAAAAGTGATTAGAAAAAAAGCCATCAGATAAATACATATGGAGTTCATATTCTGACGTTACTCCTCTGAAATAGCGTATCTCTCTTTGATGCCACCTTAAAGCAACATTACCAACTTCGGGATAAATAATATTTACATATATAATTTTTTCCTCTTGTGTTGATCATAGCAACAGCTGGGATCAGGTTTCTTTTTCTCCAAGTGCACAATGGCAAAAATCTCTCTACTTTGCTTTAGGTTGTTTAAATTACAAAGAAACTCCCAAGTTTGTTATTATTGCACAAATAAGATACACATTCAATGTGCACACAGGAATAAGACTTTGACGTTAGACTGATGTAGTTACAATAAGTTAGGACAAGCTGAACGGACATACAGACGGATGTGGGTGATTTTGGTCCTCCCCTAGTGTGCAGGGTTCAAACCGGTATCGACCTGTGAAGACTTTGGCTCTATGGCGATTTGGGTTGGAGAGACTGGCTCAGAGGAAAATGAGGGATATCAGATAAGAAAAGGCAAAGTAACGGAGGGACAGTGAGTTTGGGAGGAGGGCTGGATATGACAGGAAGTGGATGTCGTGGCTCAGTCTTGAAGCAGGCTCTCTTCAGTCATCCACCCGAGCGAGGGAAGAGGCTGTTCGCGCCTGGAGTACTTGAGCTGCAGCAGGTCGCCCACTTCATTGATGGCCTCCAATGCCTGGCAAAAGAACAGGAAGAAAACGGTTAATCCTGATCCAAAAAATACTTAATGTAAAGGGTTCACACATGAAGATTTCAAGCACCTTTCAAGGTACCGAAACCAAAAATGTTCAGTCTCTAGAAACCTGTATAATTACTTCTAAATTGTAATGGAATTTTTTGGTTTGCACGAGTAATTGTGGAGATGAAGACGGCGAAAAGAAGACATGCACATCCTTGTGCCCCATGGAATGGATGGGTGCTAGATCTATGAAAATAAATAGCAGAAACAAGAAATTCTGCACATGAAATAGCTCCCTTTGACAGGATTTTAATGCAAGTGATATTTTGAACAAACTGGCACTTCCTCAATACTTAGGGTTGATATTTTTATACGGTTTTCATTGATGTGATATGTCTCATGTTTGCAGAGGCACTGCATTGTGGCTATTTAAGATTAGGACTCTGCTATTTATCAGAAGTCTGAGGAAAAGCCGGTTGGCTGGAACATCACTTGCATTAAAAATCCTTTCAAAGGGAGCAGATTATCTTGTTTCTGCTAAATATGAAGAAGAAACACCAGATTATGCTGACAATAAAGCATTTTCCAAATCAAATTTATATTCAAATTCAAACATAATCCTGACCTTGATAAGTGTTAAGACTAAGCATTTTGAAAACTTTCAAGATTTTCAAGATTCTTATTGTACGAGTCCTGTATTTATGTCAATCTAAATTGAGTGCAGACAGCCAGACAGTCTAGATGAGCAGATTACAAACGTAGCTTGACAACTTGAAAGAGGATCCTGTTTGTATGTGATAAATGAAGTGATAAGCCTTAATCACACTTTGATTTTCAGGTGCTAAACTTGTCAGAATGTTGAAGATGAGAGGGCTCTGAAAGCAAAGGTGAACAGAAAGCTCCCTGAATAAACCACAACTGAACAGAAACTCCTCCACGTCTTTTCCACAAGAGACTGTATCAGCATTGCAACACTGCAGGACACCTGGAAACAATTTACCTTCCTCCTGACCTTTTTTTTTCTGATTCCATGCTTTGAGAAAAAGCGAGGGCTGGCTGTTCCAAAGACGGAAAAAGCGGCTCCTCGAAGTGCTCTACAAAGGCGGGCTGATGCCCTTTAAATGGACTATTACAAACGGTGTTGACATGCTCCTCAGTAAGATGAATGAAGTGTCTTTGGAGAGACAGAGCAGCTCAAATAAAAGTCTCCGTCTGAGCCACGCTGTAATACTTGGAGACAGCTTGGCCTTCCAAGCTCCTTCATAATAAAGGACACATTGGGAGCCTTAATTATTCAACAGGCTTTGAGTATGTGGACAGACGCACACACACATTCATACATAGAAAACTGTCAGTCAGCAGTCAGATCTGGTTGATCCACGGCTGAGAAAAGCCTACTGAGAGCCTGGATCCATGATCACACAGGAATCCAAACAAACTCTGGTATCATGTTGAGGATAAAATTAAGCCTTCAGGATTAAAAGTGTGTCCAGAAACAAGATCCCTTGAAGAGGACAGACTCTTGTCGGATATCTTTCCCTAGACATATTGGATGCTAAATAACAACAAAATATAGGAGCTGGCAGCACTCAATTAAAGCATAGCGCCCAGATTGTCCAGGAAACTAGTTTTACTCATCTGCCAAATCAGAAAAGAGGTATTATCTCACTGATGCATATAAGAGGTGACAGTGGAACAAATGCAAATATCCTTAGAAGCAGTTTTCCAGTTTGTGCTGACATGGTAACGGCCATTCTAATGTGATTTTCATGCCCATTTTGAAGTGTTTTGTTCCTACTGCAAGTGGAAACTACTACCATATCACTACACCATTTCAGTTTTAAGATGGTCTTTTAATGGCAAGACATCCAAGAAAGGCTTCTGCAATAAAATAAAAAAAAGGCAGAAAAATGTCTCTGCTGTTAATTGAATTTTAATGTAACAATTAAAAGAAAAATCTGCATTCACTTATTTTTAATATTGAAGAAAAATATATAGAAATTACATTTTGTGTTTTGGACATATGGATGATGGAACCTACCAGAAAAATAAACAAATAAATGAAAGACTTGATAAATAAATGAATATGTCATTAAATGTACCAAAAATAAGGTTAAATGAAGATTAATTCACTATTCAATATTGAGAAAAAAAAGGATTAAACAAGTTTGGGGAAATACATGGGTAAAAATGCAGAGGATAGTAAAAATAAAAATATAAAAAAGAAAGAAATTAAATAAATTAATAAAAAATATATAGATACATTTAAAAAATGTATTAAAAAATATTCAAATTAATAAATAAAAAAGGGGAAAATGAATAGGGAAGTAAACAAATAGTGGAATTAATAGATACAAATAAATAAGCAAATAACAATAGAATTTTTTTAGAAAATTTACGTCATATCTTATCAATTAATGCCTACATTTATTTTTTTAATTATTTTGGCACATATAATGGCATATCGATTCATTTATCGCGTCATTGAACTAGGAAGTTTGATTTTGGCAGCTTGCTTCCTGCATACGGACAATGATTGGACTTAGTTTTGGATGACTTACTGTATCAAGCATCTCTCTCGTATGGGCAGCCGAAACGCAGAAACGTGCCCTCGACTCGATGATGGGTGTTGCTGGGAAGCCGACAACCACTGTGCCGATGTTTCTCTTTAACATCTCCCGACCAAATGCCCTAAAAAGAAACGGCAACATTAGACACAGCGGAACACTAAGTGATGATGTGATCCATCACCACATCTTAGATGGTGTTCTCTTTAATGTGTGAAAGTGAAATCATAAACAGTTTTCCACACAGAGTCAGACTGTAATTGGAAAAGGGACAACAGTAATAAAAGTAATTGAAATTAGAGAATACGACTTTATGTCTTTTCCAAATGTGAACTCATTTGCAAGATTTGTCCGATTAGCGATCCTAATTAGGCTTGATGTGTAAGGCATTGAAAATACATCTGATAATATGAAATGCAGAAGAATTCCATACCCAATTTTGGCAGGCATATAGAGCATCATGGGCACTACAGGCGAGTCATCATTGCCGTAGATGATGAAGCCCATTTCACGGAGTTTCCTGCGGAAGTAGGTGGTGTTCTCCGATAGCTGTCTGAGGCGGTCAGCACCTGGAGGAAAAAAATAAACAGATCGAGGGATATTTAACAAAGTGAGCATAGATCTTTTATTAAAGTGGACATATAGTCCTCAAGTTTATACTTGTATTTTGTGTTTCTAGCAGGGAGGCAAAGTGCCTTAAGCTGCATTCTAACGAAAATTCCAGCAGGGGGTGCTAAGTTTGGCTGCAAAAAAATTCTGTCCATTAATTTCAATGCAAAATGAGAAAACTTCTCACTTGATCTATTGTCTCAGAAGTTTTTTTTAGGACAACACTATAGTCTGAATCGCTAGTAAAAAAAACCTAGACAATTTGATGTTAATAGTTCAAATAATGGCCCCCATTTAGAAGAAAATAGAAGATAAAGAATCGTATGATTTGGGGAGTGGCTACCTTTGATTGACAGGTCACTAACAAGGGCAGCCATCATCAGGAGAGAAGCAGAGATAAGCAATGCTTATCCATGGCACTTAAGTTATTTATAACATTATGTAGATATAAAAAAGGACGTTTAGTGGTTTGGTCTCACAACTTTGACCCTTTCACTGTATTTTCACTTAATGACAGTTTATTTGAATGTTTTGTTCAGTAAAAATGTCTTGTTCAGTGTTTGGTTGGACTAACAGACACTCCAAGGAGTCGCTGGTCAGTTTTCTGAGGTCAGTAACAAACATTTTGTTTTTGTTTTTTTGCTAGCCAAAATTAACATTCCAGTCAATGCTCCAGTTAATGCTAACATGAATTAGCAGCAGCTTCTCTCAGTCAGGTTGAGGTGTAGAGAGGCTGTAGTCAGTGATCAGATCCCTCTCGCTCCTCCACAGTCCAAATATGGTCTGCTCCCCGTATCGGAAACAAGATGGCGACGAGTGTAACGCTGAACTGATGCTTCCAACACAAACCAATGGGTGACGTCACAGTGACTATGACTATTATTTATATACAGATTATGGTTTCTACTAGCACATTTACATGCTTTAATGTTGAAAAGACACATTGTCTTTCCTCATAATGTCTGTCTGAATATACCTGTATTCACTATTAGAAACAATCCATTTTAGCAACCGTCTCTTTAAGACCCCCCTCTTGAAAAGCCTTCTCTGCTCTGATTGGTCAGTGTGTCCGATTTTCAGTATCAGTGCTATAAGTGCCTCTGCACCATCATTGCAGCCAGCAAATGACTGTAACAGCACTGTAGCAACACTTTCTACCCATATATATATTATTATAGTTGTGACATCACAAACTTACAGAAGTCCTGACAGCTCGTTTAAAAGCAGTTTATGAACACAGGCTGGGTACATTTCTCTGTGGATTGAGTGTTTTGATACTTTCACAGCATTTCTAATCACCTAGACCTGCTTTACAACCAAAAAGGCATGTAAATCTATTTTTACAAATGTGACCTTTAAGCTTATTACTCTTACTCAAAGCAAACTTGGACAACAGTTTAATTACTATAGAACCTTATACCTAATAAGTCTTTAGGTTGGAAAACCTGCCTTACTTTACTGTCACTGTAGCTTGACTCATTAATGAAGACTAAATTTCCAACTGATGAGAAAAAAAACAACAACATATGAAAACAGTTGTTCTGTTGCAAGTAAGCAACATTTTTTGCTCTATGAACTTCTTTGATTTAAAGGCCTTTCTGACCCGTGGTGCACCCACACAGGTGTTTTCACTTAATTTGCCTGATTAGACTTCATCTAATTATCCTGTTCCTGATTGGCATTTTCCTCACTCTCCAGTTGCACCTGTTGGGACACTTACACCTTTACTACTCCTATAAGTGCATGTGGTGACCACCCGCAGTTCCAGGAAACATGTACAGAGGTCTAATCAGTCACAATAAGTGAAAACACCTGTGGGTGTGCAGGTCCTACAACACTTATTGTAGGTTTTTATTATTATTTTTGTTATTTTTTATGCTTAAGCCTCATAAAACTGCATTACTAGCTCTCGTTGAGAGACCAAGTGCAGAACACAGCATTCACTTTTGTAGAGTTCTCTAATCATTGATGAATTTTTTTGTGTGTTCTAATATTTAGCCTCCTTGAAATACATATATATCATCTGACAACACAAGCCCAAGTTACTGTAATATAACTCATCAAAGGTGGAGTAAGAAATCCCAATGAATGAGCCAAGTCCTGCTCCAGTAACAAAGCCATGTGAACGAAAGAAAGATATCAATAGGATGAGTGCAAAAGTCATCAGTAAACACCTTTTTTATTTCCTTCACTGATTTGGAGACATTGCTGCACCACTTGCCTTTGAAGACAACCAGGATTCTTAAAGGTCGAGGTCAACGGGCTGAAACTAAACAGGCATCAATTCTCACGTGTCAGTCTGATGCACACTGTGGATTCACTCACTGAATCCTCAGGCTGAGCCTCCAGAGATACCATCTTAACCAAACAAATAACCATATGGCGAAAAGCGCCTACAGCAACACACATCTGCCTGGCTGTGCTGAAAAAAAAAGAGCAGAAACACCCCGACTTCAAAGCACCCTGAGACACAACAAAGTCTGACATTATATTTATCCAGACCTTGTTTTTCCTCAGTCAAGGAATCCAAAGCTATTCTCATTACTGAGGGATCAATTGGCAAAAATACAGTAGCATATTTTGCTTTTTACGCACTTAAGCATTCTTTTCATATTGAAGAAAGCTTTGCCCCTCCTGAACCCTTATGTCCCATCTCCATATTTGATTGATGTAAGCTTCAAACAACAAATGTCCTTTATGATGCAGGCCGATGCCTGGAACCACGAGCAGCTGTCCCCAGCAACTTGAGCAACAAACTGTTAGCAGGCAGCTCAACTGTCACTTTGACTTTGTGTCAGTGTCTGAGTCTTCAAAGGCCTGAATTTCAACAGTGATAGGGCTGCAACCAATCAGACTGTCATTGTTCGCCTCCTACAAGGAAACTTGTCAGTCTGGGATATGTTGTCAGGTCAGCCAGTTTGGCCGTCGCTTCTAGTTTGGAGAACGAGTTGATGACATTGTGGAACAGTCGTGCGAGAAAGTTTTCTTCAGGTGTTTATTCCTGTACCTAATGACTGAATGACTGGGGAGCTAGGTAATCTGATCTTAAGTCAGCATTTTAAGGGAGGCTACATCAATCAAGTACCGTAAAGAGTAAAGGGGGTGCCGCTCTGGAAGAAAAACAAAACTCAGTGACCTGTTTGTTTGTGTAGGAGATGAGTCCAACAGAGTCTGATCTGCACAGATCTCTGGTCCTAAGCACCATGCTGCTTTGTACCCAGCATGAAGGCAAAGAAGCACAGACACAAAGAAACACACATCTGAAAGCCATAAAGGCAAAGGGTAGAAGAGTCAACATACCACCACTTCAAGCCCTTCCATCAGACAGGAGGTAGTCCACACCTCAGTTTTAATAATGCGCATCCCGTAAAGATAAAGACAACCGAGTACAGAGATGATCAATTACACTGCATGTTTTACTTTGCCATCATCAGATTTGGTATCAGATCTGGGCAATATAGCCATACTTTGATTTTATGTTTTGATCATGATTATTTAATATTGCTATCAAAATTTAGTACATGAGTAACTATGTAGATGATGCACCAGAATATGTTAAACTTTTTCAAGGACTATATTCAAATGTAAACATATTCTTAACTTTAAAAACATGAAGGTTTAACTTAAGCATTTTCTTAACATCTAACACTGTGTATGAACCCCATCTATTGGGATAGGTCATTTTATAGGATATGTGTCTTGAAAAAGCATGTTTTTTCTTGTAATTGAATCCATAAAAATCTAAATTAAATAAAAACACATCATAAAGCATGTATACTCATGTGTGAATGAAACTTAAAAGTACTAAGTATTTGGTAATTTAATTAAGAACATTAGTGCAAAATGAACATAGCAGTTTCAAGGGATATTTAAGAAAAATAAATTAAGATGGTAGTTTGATACACGGGGGTACAAAACAGCAATCCTTATATGATATTCTCTCAAAATATTTCAAAGAGCAACTCTTCAGCTTACAAGAGTGATCCTCAAAATATGAGTGAAACTTTTAGAAAATAGTAATATATTTTCTTAGAGGACTCCAAAATGTCACTCCTCTTGAAAAAAAAAAAGATTATGTGACATTCTAAAAACACCCCAGTGGCATTTACATCATATCTAAAATAGGTTCACACATGGGACATAGTTTGATAAGGTTGCCTAACACACCTTTATTTACTGGTAAATAATTGCTAGTCAACCATAGATAGTAGCCTTTATCTCCTGGCTTGGAATGAAACATTCCCAAGGTAAACAAACATACTCAGTATCAAGGAGTCAAAGTACAAAAAGTGGCCTGGTTGATGTAAGTTGAATGTCGTAGTCACTAACGTTGGTCATCTGCTACAGACAGGAATTAATTCTGAGACGCAGGCTTATACTGCCATCGTGTGGCCACTGATGGGAGCGCATGCTATATAAAACCAGTACTGTGAATCTACACGGACGGAAAACCCATTAGAAATCTTGGACATTTCAGAAACACGACACTCCTGCCAATACAGAGATGCACTTCTAAGTGATTAGTGTAATTTCGTGGCACGTACCCAGTGTGGTCCCGTCCTCTCCCATGATGATCTCCATAGAGGTGATTATCTGCTGGACTACAGGAGAGGACATGGAGGTGGCGTACAGGGCACTGTGAGAGTGGCGCCGCAGGTAGTCGATCAGCTCCTGAAAAATAATTAGAATGAAATTAAATTATTTTTCAATAACAACAGGGTACCAATATATCTAATTTGGTTAGTGTGCCAACACAGAAGACTGTTGCATAATTAAGAACAATAAAAAAGTCTAAAGAGAGACAGTTGTTTCAATGTGGTAGCACTGATAGATAAAATCACTGGGTGTAAATACAATTCTGACCGACAGATTTTTCAAATATTTTGACAATTATTACAGTTTCTCATTTGCTTTGGCTTTATTCTTGGTTGTTTACAACATATTTTTCATTATTTCAAGCACATGTTTTGTTTTTCGAGATGTAGTTAGTTTTAACCCTGGCTAGCAGCCTTGTTTGCAGCACTACTCTGACGGAAAATGAAAGCTCACACTCAATCAATTCTCTTTCAGGAGAACAGGAAGCTACATTCCTCATTGCTGGTAAATAGTGTTGACCAATACCAAAAGTGAATGACACACAACGTGCTTGTCTCAGGAGTAAGGAAATAGCTGAGGCCCCTAAAGACGTTGACTAAGTGCTTCAGCTACTGTAATCATTATGATTCATAATTTCCTAACAACACAGAAGGCTTCATATTTCACTGTCTGGCCTTGCAGCATTAGTTTTATCCATGCAACCAACCTTTTTGCCTCCGATGTATCCTCCTGCAGCACCGAAGCTCTTGGTAAATGTTCCCATCATGATGTCGACATCTTTAGGATCCAAGCCAAAGTAGTCCACCACTCCCCTGCCGTTAGGCCCCAGGGCCCCGATACTGTGGGCCTCATCCAGATACAGGTACGCCTTGTAGCGCTTCTTCAGGGCAACAACCTCTGGTAGACGCACAATGGACCCCTCCATACTTCAGGACAAAAAACAAGAAACATCAACAAAGTGCCACAACTTATCTGTGCAAAAACTAAAACTTATAAATAAGTTTACTTGTAATGTTAGACTGATACCCACATCTAACCCCAACATCAGAAAGCTGCAGTGTAATTGAGGGAGCGTGTGAGCAGCTGATCCTACAGACAACTGTTTATTTTTCATGTAGTTGCATGTGTGCAGGTGTTGAAGCTTTTGTTTTCGAAATCCCAGTGGAAATGAAACTTCATTAAAATTCCATTAGCACGAGACATTGAGTATGTCAAGCAGTTTCTCTGACAACTCTATTGATCAACAGGATTGATTGCCTTTATAGTTAGTACACTGCAAAGAACAGGGAATACATTATGTTTAAAGGAGAGCTGGCACACTTCCAAATCGCCATTATTTGCTATATTTAAACAAAGTGATATAAGGGAGTGCTGCCGTCATGGCTGAAGGTCTTTACACACATGAGAATGCTAAATACTTGCCTGAGAATATTTAGCATCAAATAGAAGATGTCTGGCAGTCTGTCTGACGTCACTGAGTTTCCTTTTAGGGAAATGCTTTGCGTGGATTTGAGTTCCCTCTTGTAAACAGTTCCCTCTTGTAAACAGTTACCTAGTGTATGTGTCTATGGCTTTTATTGTCAGAGGTAACAATGGAAGGAACGGATCTGGAATGTGCTGCCTTTTGTCAAGGTTGAAAAAAGAAATGAAGTTTTTGGTCTTGGTTTGGTTTTACAGAGCCTCGATCTTATGGTTTTATAATACTCATAAGTATAAGTGCAACTCATAACCCTCTGCTACACTACAGAGGATAATGTGATGTTTTGTTCCACATACAATAACGTGGTTTTTCATTGCATAATCTTCACATTCTGTGTGAAAGCATGCATGACAAAAAACGTTCAAAAGAAATATATTGACGTGTGAATTAATTACATGAAAAACCAAAGCCCCCAGTGTGTTAAGGCCTCAAGAACCTGTCTGAAATTACGTGTCCTACAGTGACCTCTCACTTACATTTAAGTGCTTTGTTGTTTTACTGCAAATTAGTTAGTAAAGATGGGGACATTTCTATCATAAAAACAGCCTTGAAGACATTATGTTGTCATGGTGTAAAGGTAGTGATTTCCTAATCCTGTCATAGGTCTTAAAAAGGTAACATTCCAACTCCTGGTATGCATCAAACATTACTATCTGTTGGAAAGTGTTTCCATGCCTCCTCTTAGATGTACAAATAAAGTGACGAATGCCAGTCAAGCTAAATAAAGATTAATGAGTCCTCACCCAGACGACTGTGGCTGCCAATTAATTGGCAGTAAACACAGTGAAATGTGATACAGCAATGGTTTGAAAATACTTAACAATATAAACAGGAATAAACTTAATTAGCCAAGTTGGCTGAATTATCTAGCTCATGCAAGCATGTATGTTTGTGTGTATGAGTGCAGATGTAATTGTGTGAGAGCAAGATCATTGTGTATACCTGTAAATGCCCTCCACCACAATGAGAATTTTCTTCCAGGGTCGATGTGTTCTTGGCTGCCCGTGTGCGATAGCATCTCTCAGCAGCTTCTCCAGGCTTTGCATGTCTGCAATACACAGAAAAAAACATTTGTTGTCTAAGGATAGATTTTATTCCCCAAAAGTAATAGGAGAGCTTCCTTTAATTAATGGATGAGTGTCAATATTTTATGATCTCAACCCTTTGAGGAGCTTGGGAGCGTTTTCTTGGTGTCAACCTGCCTGGTTCCTGGTTGTTCAGTGTGAGTTTGGCTAACAGTGGTGTCTGTGTGCATATGTGTGTCTCTGTGTGTTCACCCTGAACCAAAACAAACAAACAAAAAAACACCACCCCTACTGTTGTTGTAGTTAAAGGGATATTTTGAATTGTAGTTGTATGAGATAAGCAACCATAGTCAGCCCCTGTCCACACCAGTGGAATGGCCACAGTATTAAGTATTAAGCAACCTACAAAAAATAAGTCTACACTGTGTTTACAATATTTCACTGCTTTAAATTGCTGTCAGGAGACCCTTTCTGACAGCTTACTTAAGCCGTTATGTCCATCAGTGCTCTCTTCAAAACCACCTGACTCCTTTGACAAACACAGTCATTGTACCTTACGTAACACAGGAGTTGCAGGTCTACTGCTGCCTTGACAAGTTTGTTTGTTTATCACTGGCCAATTTTAATCTGAACAAACCCTTTAAAACACCTAAATCACAAAGTAACACAAGCAGACTAACATACAACCCTGCTTTAAAGAATCCAAACGATGCCTTTAAACAAATGTAGAACTGTAGAAGTAAAGCAAGCGAAGTGCTGTAAAGAAAATTTGCATTAAGTGAAGCAACTTGCTCTAACTCACACCCAGATTAAATGCATTTACTCTCCTGTTGGGTAAAGCAGATTATACCTAAACCCTGTCTCATAGCGTGGAAAGATCCACTGTAACCACTATAATCCTATGTGTTGTGTGTTACTGCAGACACTGGGTGTATTTAAAGTCTAAAATTTTATCTAACTGTTCATAGGTAATGTGCTTATTATTAGAGGTCACCCACTGTTGTGTTTGAAGACCCGAATTGTGGAGCCAGACAGGCGGGCACCCAGCACCAGCGAAGCGTGATTCAGCTCGTCACTCAGAATAAGACAACCCTAAAAACGAGAAGAAAAACAGATGATGATTGATAAACAAATGTTGCAGTGCTATGACTTTGTTAGCGGATGATCAGGGAGGCAGCAAACCGTAATTAGCCACCAGCTTTGGTGTGGAACAGCCTACCTCTCCAGGTCAGAGCTGCACAGTCTGTTGAGCACTGTAAAACATTATTAAAAACCTATTTATTCTCCTTGGCGTTCAGTCCCAGCTAGGCAAGAATCCTTGGCTTTCTTTTTTACTTTTTTACCCTTTTATTTGTCTTTTGTATCTCTAACTCTGTTTTGGATTGAGTTTTTATTACTATTTTATTCTATTGTTTTTACTGTTTTTAGTATTTTATTATTTTTATTGTTTTTATTTATACCCAGTTGTGTATGATTTATTTTTTTTTTTTTTTGAACAATGTTTTTATTAATTTTCAATAAGAACATACACAACACATCAACACTCACCACACTAGCCACATAATGAAAAGCAGGCAGACCCCGCTGAACACACATACACAAAAAATAAATTAAATAAAATGAGTAAAAATTAAAATAAAATAAAAAAGTGTGTGAATATAAATAACAATTACAACAAATAATAATATATAAAAAAAATAAAAAATAAAATAATAATAATAATAATAATAATAAAAAAAAAAAAAATTGTTACACTCATTATGCTTACAGATAAATATAATCTACTGTTGCTTGAGAAAGTCCATTAAGGGTGTCCACACCTCTTCAAATTCTTGCACTTTACCCCTAATTACATAGGTTAGCTTTTCTAATGTAACACACATTGCCATTTCTCTAATCCAAGATTGTGTAGAAGATACTTCAGTCTCTCTCCAAGATAATGCAACCATCCTCCTGGCCTGCAGGAGGCCAAAGTTGATCAGAGTCTTACACTTAGAATTAACAGAAAAGCAATCAGGGTATATCCCTAAAATACAAAGTTTTGCTATACAAGGTACCTTAATACCTGTGATAATTCTTAGAGTGTGGACTACCCTTTTCCAAAAATCTACCAGCTTAGGACATTCCCATACACAATGAATTAAAGAACCTTTCTCAGCCATACATTTCACACATGTATCTGGAATGTCAGGTGACCATTTGTTGAGTTTCTCAGGGGTTATGTATGTCCTCATTAACCACTTGTGTTGTAGCAATTTCATTCGAGTATTAATGGTTTGTGATTGAGCTTTCAAACAAGCTAATGTCCACTCAGCCTCTTCAATATCTTCCTTAATATCTAAACTCCATGCCCTCCTTCTATCATGACTAGATTCCTCATCATGTGATACAAGTGTTTTATATAATGTAGAAATTTGTTGTTTCCCATTCATATGTTTTAACACAATGCCCTCAAGGCAGGACAGTGGTGGCTCGTGTGTAGCCTGGTGCTGCTTTGATGAGATGAAGTGCTTCAATTGTAAGTATTTAAAGAAGTGTTTTTTTGGAATTGAATATTTCAAACAAAGGTCTTTAAATGTTAGTAAAGTGCCCTGAACATATAAGTCTCCAATTTTTTGCACCCCCCTGTCAGCCCAAGCCTGAAAACCACCATCTGCCCTGCCAGGGGCGAACTGCGCATTATCCCAAATAGGTGAAAATTGAGAGATGGGGGGAGTATCACCAATATGTCTATGAGCCTTAAACCATATATCAACAGAGTTTTTAAGGAAGGGATTTGTTGTTTTTTTCTTTAAAGTTTTTAAATCTGCTGAATATAAATATAGGCTTATTGGTAGCTTAGATACTGATGCTTGTTCAATATGAACCCATGCTGGAGGAGAGTGTGTGACAAAATAAAACATAGTACTACGCAGCTGAGCGGCCCAGTAATAATACTGTAAACTGGGCATCTGTAATCCACCCCTATCATAAGGCAGATACAATAATCTGAGTCTTAGTCTGGGTTTTCTATTATTCCAGATAAACCTACAAAATGCAGTATTAATTTCTTTAAAAAATGATTTTGGCAGTGGCAATGGGAGTGACTGAAACAAATATAAGAATTTCGGCAAGACAGTCATCTTAATTATGTTGATCCGGCCAATCATTGATATTGGCATTGTTGTCCATTTTTCAAGCAGATCTTGTACCTCTCTCATCAACGGGTCAAAGTTTGCTTTAACAACTGTATTAATTTGGGGGGTAATCTTAATTCCAAGGTAGGTAAAGCCCTCCCTCGCATTAAAAAAGGGTGTACTTATAACTGGATTGGTTCTTTCTTCTTTGTTCAAAAAAAGTATAGATGACTTTGCATTATTAATACTGTATCCAGAAAACTGACCAAATTTATCAATTAAATGTAGTAATGTCTGGACACTGTTTGATAAGTCCGACAAAAAAAGAATCACATCGTCTGCATACAGCGATATCCTATGTTCATGCTCTCCGATTGTTATACCCGACAAATTGGCTTCAGATCTAATGGACATGGCTAAAGGCTCGATGGCCAAAACAAACAATAGTGGGGAGAGAGGACATCCCTGGCGAGTTGACCTCTCTAACGTTAACGGACTTGATAAATTGTTATTCGTCATTACACATGCTGTAGGGTTAGTGTACAATAATTCTATCCATTTCAGAAAATTTCCCCCAAGTCCATATCTTGGTAACAAGTTAAACAAATAAGGCCACTCAATTCGATCGAAAGCTTGTCTAGCATCTAGAGATAACAACGCTGTATCCCTGGTATTATTTTTAAAGTGGATTATGTTGAGAACCCTTCTAATATTATGAAAACCCTGACGACTCTGTACGAACCCATTCTGGTCACTGTGTACTAAAAAGGGGATATACTGATCTAGCCTTTTAGCAAGAACTTTACACAATATTTTTGTGTCTACTCCCATAAGACTGATAGGCCTGTAAGAGGAGCAGTCGGTCGGTGTTTTCCCAGGTTTCAAAATAAGAATTATTGTAGCGAGTCTTAAAGTCGGCGGTAATATACCATCATTAAATGACTCGTTAAACATATTCAAAAGTGGAGTCAACAACTGCTTCTGGAAGGTTTTATAAAACTCTATCGGTAGGCCATCAGGCCCTGGAGCTTTGCCTGAGTTGATACTTTTAATGGCCTGCAAAAGCTCTTCCACCGTTATGTCCTTATCCAGGTCCTCTTTAACCTCCTCTGTGAGAGTTTTAAACTGGAGCTGATCAAGAAAGGTATCTCTATAAGTGGGTGTGGGGGAGCATTCTGACGTATACAGTGTCTGATAAAATTCCTTAAATGTATTATTAATATCTTGAGGATCATTTGATATCTCCCCTGATTGAGTAGTTATGCCATTAATGGCTCTTTCAGATTGTGTTTTTTTAATTCTCCAAGCTAACAATTTGCCGGCCTTTTCTCCCTGATCATAAAAGGCCTGGTTCAGCCACAGTAAACTTTTTGCTGCTTTATCAGATGTTAGTTTATTGTATTCCGTTCTTAAAATTAGTAACCGTTTTTGTTTTTCAGGGTCATCTTTATTATTTATATCTATTTCCAAAGATTTTATTTGCTTCTCTAATTTATTAATTTCTGCTTTTTGTTTCTTATTTTTAGAGCTCGTAAAACTAATAATTTGCCCTCTAATATATGCCTTGAAGGCTTCCCATCTAATGCATGCATTAGTTTGGTTAGTATTAATCTGAAAATAATCGTCAATCTTATCTTCTACATATTTAACAAATTCCGGATTTTTAAGCCACTTCACATGCAAACGCCAATTAGGGGGAGACTGTAGAAGCTTTTCCATTTGTACAGACATAGAAATGGGGGAGTGATCGCTGATAACTATACAGTCATACCAACAGTTCTTAATATTGGATACCAGTTCTTGTGACACCAAAAAATAATCAATGCGAGACCTGGACTTATGTATTCCTGAGTAGCATGAATATTCCAATTTATCTGGGTTAATTTTTCTCCAGATTTCAGATAAGTTTAAGTCTGTGATATATTGTAAAATTGTTTTTCTAGATTGTTTTTTATGGGGATCACATTTTGTAGAGCGGTCTATCAATGGGTTCAAAGTGCAATTGAAATCTCCACCAATAATATTGAAGCCAAATAATGAAGACAAGGTTAAGAAGAAATGTTCAAAAAATTTTGGGTTGTCCTCATTAGGACCATATATACTGACCAAATTCAATGCGTGAGACATGATCCTGCCCTGAGCTATCACAAATCTTCCTTGGGGGTCCCGGATAGTATTGGTAAGTTGGAAAGGAATTGTTTTATGGATAAGAATAAGAACCCCTCGAGCGTAATTGTTATATGTGGCATGTATAACCTGACCAGACCATCTACGCTGTACCTGTTTAAGTTCAGTGACTGTGATATGAATTTCCTGAAGAAAAATTATTTTAGAGTGTAGGTTTTTAAGTCTATTCATTACCTGTTTCAGTTTGGTTATCTTATTGAGTCCTCTGACATTCCAGCTTGTAAATCTTAAATCAGACAGTTTTGGACTTTCCATGTTGGTTCATGTACAGTGAAAGAAATGACCATATTGAGTGTGACCAAAAAAAGAAAAAAAAAAAAAAAAAAAAAAAAAAAAAAAAAAAAAAGGAAAGAACAGAAAAAATACAAACTTAACCTGACATATAACAAAACACTTAACCTTTGAAATTCAGTCCCTCCCCCCCTTCCCTTACTTAAACTAAACATGTAAGGGCAAGCACCAATCCACACTAATGAGGAGTGGTTTAACTGTAGGCACTTCTCTCAGACAGCCCACGCGGTCCCCCCCAACCTCGCATCCAATCTGAACATTAAAACATTTATCGTCCTAGAATGAAGCATAGCATTATTATCGCTTCTTGATTTAACTGCCTCAGAAGCCTGTGTTAAATAAACAAGTGTATTGGTCAATAATAGGTGCATAAAATAAAGTGTCCACCAAATATGGTAGTAGCAGCTTTGCATATACTTAAAATAATAAAGTACGGAATATACACAAATCCATCTTAGCAGAAATTATATTAAACTACTGTGCACCCATATTGTCCATCATATTAGTCATTCTGTAGGTACCTATAATCCTCGGAATTCAGAAGTTTAGGAGTCTGGGATGAAGTTCGCCGCTTCTTCTGGTGTGGAGAAAAGAACTATCTTCCCGTTGTGTAGAACCCTCATTTTGCAAGGACGTAGGGTGAATCCCCGAAAAGTTCCAGCTTCAATGAACTTTCTCCTCACTGCAGTGAATGGACTCCGTGCCTTCATGGTTTCCGCTGATACATCTTGAGCAAAGAAGATTTTGTGACCATCATGCGTGAGCGAGCGTTGTTTGGATGTGTTGAAGACAAACTCACGATCCTGAAATCGCAGGAAACGGATGATTACCGCTCTGCTCTGATCCGGTCTTGGTCTTGCCAGAGTGCGGTGCGCTCTTTCCAAGGTGAACGACTTGGCGGCTTCGAGCCCCAGCCAGACCGGCAACATACGCTGGATGTAATCAATCATGGGCTGGGTCTTTTCAGCTTTTTCGGGGAGCCCTACCAGTCTCAGGTTCTTTCTCCGGGCACGATTTTCTAGGTCCTCCATCTTAGACTCTAAGTATGTGATGCGTTTAGCGGCGTCAGTCAGCTCCGTATGCACACTCTGCAGGCTATCTTCGGCGTCTCCGATGCGCCCTTCGGCCTCCGTGAGCCGCTCAGCATTAGCAGTGATGTCATGTTGAAGGTCCGCAAAACTCTTTTGCACAGCATCGACAGAGCTATTCATCTCAGCTATGCGTCTCTCCATGTTGTCGAGTTTTGCCCCAAAGCCATCAAGAGTACTTATCTTGGTGTTCATAGCGGTGACGGTCGCACTGAGTGACTGCAGTTCGACTAGCACCGCAGCTAAGTCACTCCGTGGGCCAGCTGGATCGTTAGCATCATCGGCTACCGCAGTTGTTGTAGTTTTGGGTCTCTGAGAACCACGGGATCTGGAGCTGCTTTCACAGTCTTTAAGGGTTGTTTGTTTAGACATCTTTTAGAAGCGTTAATAGTTATTAAACTAGAACTTTTAACAAAGTTGCGAGGAGCACCCACTCTAAGCTGCCATCTTGGTCCGCGGCTCTACAGCGCCCCTCTTGTGTATGATTTATTCTATTTTAATAACTGTACAGCACTTTGGTCAACTGAGGTTGTTTTTAAATGTGCTCTATAAATAAACTTTGACTTGACTTGGCCAAAGTCAAACAGTGAGATATATTCAACCTTCTTTAAAAGATCCCTTTGCATAATAGTAAAAACCCAGGATTTCACATCCTGGAGTGTTTTAGTGTTAAGCAATGACGCTCTAGCCCAGACTGTGATGTGATCATTCCTCTTTAAGGAAGACTGAATGGAAGTCTCTGGAAGATACCAGCAGTGTGGCTAGCTAATGATCCAGGGTTGTTCAGATTACGGTGTTCACATGAACCTTTAATGTCACTAAGTATACCTGCTGCCAGGAATAGATGTAGTAACACAATGATGTCCATATAGGGTTTCTGTCCTCAGAAAAGCATCCAGTTCTTTTTTGTTTGGCCAATTATCCTTGTTGCCTAATTACAGTGTTCACACACAGCTTTTTAAGAGTAAAATTCAGGCTTTTTCCAAGCACCTAAACCAAGAAATTCCAGACTTCTTTCATCAAGTCTTTATCCTCACGTCCAAGTTATTACTATAAATGAAACTTTGAAACATAACCTGAACAGTTTTCATTTATACCCACAGGGATCAATTAATATGAACACTACATTTCAATAGCTGAAGTGTTTGTGTGTTGATCATGATTATTTCATGAATGCTAACATCAAGAGTTAGGATTAACAGAGGACTTAGCTTGCTACAAGCTAGTTTGGCTCGTGTAGTGCGAGACAACAAAATACAACAAAAAAATATGACGATTTGTTTTCATGACGGATTTTTAATTTCAAATATTATATTAGATTTTTGGTATTGCCAGTGATTGTGTAGATGAAACTTATGTTAAAAAACAAGCAGTTTAAGCAGTGTATTTAAATCATATTCCAACAAATCCCTAACCATAAAAACATATTGGTTAAAATTTAATCCTTTTCCAAACTTTGTATGAACTTTGCAATGGTTTATTTTATGAAATTGTGAAATAATGATCTCAAACCAAATGTGATCTATTTGAATTAAATGGTCCCGTAACCCTGTGTGAAGCTTGCACAGACTGTGAACATTTACCATGAATGACTTAGGTTAAATATAAGCCACAATAAGATTTCTCTTGATTAGAGTATAAGATTATAATACAAAAATAATATAATTTCCACATGTACTGATGAGAACCAAGCCAATATATTCCCAGGATGGAATTTTTCCCCCCATTATATCATACATGTGGCTGAATCCTTACCCACCTCTTAAAGTCAACACACCCAAACATTCACACAGGTCACACCACTTCTTCTGGTCAATGAATAAATGTGCTTGTTACACAACACACAATTATGCCATCACTAAGATTTGAGCAAGCAGAAAAGAGACAGGAATAGTTAAGAATTTATGGACCCTTGAGACAAGGGCAAGTGACTCAAATCTATACTGTCTCACTCTAAGTTTCTCCCACTCTTTGTTTCACTCATGTGGTTGTCAGGAAATGTGTTCTTTGACTCACAAGATGCACACGCCTGTCAGCTCAAGATTTCTACTTCCTGTTCAAGCGAAGGACACAAGTAAAATCTGGAATGTGTAACTTGTTGGGGTTAGAACAACAGTGGTTGGGACACGTTGAATGTCAATCTTAACCCTGCATTGTTGCCCTTGACACGTTTTGAAAGCTTTGGTCGGAAACAAATGTGTTGTGGAACAGTCTGTACCCTTCAAACTTGGCCAAACAACTGAAAACGTGGTTTGTTTTCACTTTACACAGGAAACGGTGTTTCCTTAACAGCAAAACGGTTAATAATGGCACTGGCATAAATTCACAGGAGCCACTGTAAAAATAACATCACAGAAAAATAATTTAAAAAGTAATCAAATCAAGAAGGTTTGTCTATTCTAAGAAGAGAATAACAACAATAAAGGAAGTGAATGAAATTCCTTACCTTCCCGGTGAGAGCAGGAATGTTCATGGAGTTGGTTGCGAAGCCCATTCCAAAGGCCATGGATGATTCAACACCCAGGAACCTGGCAACCAACTGCTCCAGCTCCTCATGGATGTCCAGGTTCCCTGAAAATGACATAATCTCAGTTGAACTACAACTTCCTTAGTGTACTGGAACTTGCAAAGTCGTCTTCATGGAGAAATGTTGAAATTTCTCTTATTTTCTTTAACCTGTTAACCAAACAGTGAGGTCAGCCCACTTTCCTTAAAGGTCCACTGTGGAGCTTTTAAACTTCTAATAGCACTATGGTGCTGTTTTTTATGAGTGGGACCCTGTTTTGTTATCTTGTGCACAAGGATGCACATATGGGTAATATGCTACACTACCAATGGGTCACTCTTCTACTGAACAGGTGGCTGGAACACACCAAGATGTGTGCTGCATCAGCAAGCAAGAAAACATGGATGTAAACATAGCTGGATTTACAATCAATCTTATAGGATGCCTGCAAAATATCTTGGGTGAGTAAAACTGAATGTAAAGATAACTTTGTGTTATAAAGGGGCAGTACATGACATTCAGATCATGAATATAGCATTAGCCCATTGAGGCCTAAAACGCCTGTAAAACCTCTGGGCGATTTTAAAATAAGCCCCTAAAAACCTGAAGTTTTTCTGGAAATTCAACAGAAGTGTCAACGCTTCTACTAAATAATATATTTTAAGCCTCTGTAGCAGATAGAAATGAAATTCAAAAAGTATTTGAGAGCTTATACAAATACTACAAAACGACATATCCGCTTTCCAGGCTTCAATGGGTTAAACAACTATTTACTATATGGTGTCCTGAGCAGAGAATGAAGTCTCGCTCCCTCAGTGTTTTAATCTGAGCTCCTCTGTGTTGATGACAGCAAACAAAACTAAACTGTTGTTGTGGATAACGGTGTTGTCAGGGAAGCCACCCAGCGGGTCCCCTCAGGTTGCACTCTTAGCTCTGTCCCAAATGTTGCAGTTTGTTGACGCTGGCGGTAGCTTGAACATCATTTGCTGCTAGCCATGTTGAGAGCCGTGTACGGGCAATCGATATTCTCTATAATCCGTGTACAGCCACGTTAAAAGAAGACTCCACAGGGTCACTATAAGCTAAATACACCAAGAGCCTGAGCTTTTCTTTTGCTAAAGATAACAAGATTTAATGTGACAAACTAATCAGTGGCTGCCAACGTCAAAAAGGAGGCTGCAGCAAATTAGATGCTGAACTGAAACGGACTTGAACTTCAAAGCTTTCACAATGCTTCACTATATTTCAAACTCAACCTTTTAATCCTTCAAAACCACTTAAGCCTGTAGCCTCTGTTGTACGCTGAAAGAGCAACGGACAAAAGAGGGAGCAGCTGTGGTCCACTTCATCATAAAATCACTCCATTTATAAAATAAAAAGCACTCTTACATGGTGAGAAATCATGAAAAAAATGATTTTGCAACTCTTTTTCTACCCTTACCGATCTCACAGCGGGTGCTGCCCACTCCCACGCCGTACTTCTCTGTGGCTTCGATAGCAGCGTCGGCACAAGGCCCGGTGTTCTCAGCAAAGCCGAGGTAGTTGTATGATCCCATATTGATGACGTCCTTCACCACTCTGCCTGTGTGTCTGAGAGAGACAGCGACAGAGAACTGATACCCTGACTCCTCATCAATGGAAATAATTATCTTCAACATGTGTACTTGTCTGCCCTGGTTGCCTGGAAACTAACTCCTGTCAATGTTATCCTTTATCACAGTGAACGATAGCTTAGGCAGTTGTACAATAGTATATTGTCCCATCGGAATTCAGCTTGCAATAGTTCATATTATATTGCACATACTAATAAGATAAAATGGAAAAATGTGACAGTTTTCTCTTATGAAGGCTGTAGGTCTTAAAACATAGCAGAACTCAAGCAGTCCGTGTAAGACAGGGAATTCGGATGTTAGATGTATTGATTTGGATTGTATTATTATTATTGTCATTTGTAGAAGACTGTGGGGCAAATTCACAAAAGGATTGCGAGGCTTTTTGCGGCCACCAAGCGTGTAAATAAGGCAAAAACAAACAGTGTAATTCTCAAAGCACCTGCAAAGGGTGAATTGCATCTCTAACTGCAGTGCCATGCAAATTATTTCTCGGTGCTCGGGTTCTATTTGCACATATTTAAATGAGGTAATATGCATACATTTAGTGCAAAATCAGGCCTTTTCTATGCAAATGAGCTTCACTGCAAAACACCAGTACTTATAGCAACAAGTATTAAGAGTGAAATTATTAGCGTTTTCAGAGAACTGGTGGTAAATGAAGCGCATTTATAAGGACCAATAAAAGGTCCACTCAAACTCCTTTATGTTTGACAGGACTCTCCTCTCAGCTCCCTACGCGTCATTTTTTAAAATACTGGAGAAATTAATAAGGTAAATAAACTTCTTTTCTGGCTCAGTCCGACTCTCATAATGTGCAAAGCTGATGCACTCACATATGCTGTCATTAGTATTAGGTCCTGACCGATTGGCTGGTCTAACTCTGGGGATATAAATAATCAATGGAGACCTGCTGTTGTCCCTTACCTCTGAAGACTCAATACGTCACAACCCATACTTTCTTTTCTAGCACATTTATACTCTTCCACTTGGATAATTGCAATCGTGTAAAACAGGCAAATTGCGCTCAGCTTCAAAACTTAATGGTTGTGTTTGCACTGCGATATAATTAGCGCAATATCTTTAGTGAATTGGACCTTCTGACAGGGCAGATAGCAGTTGCATGAGCTGCGCAATATTTGGTGCTATCAGCGGCCACAATCCATTGTTTGTGAATTTACCCCTTTGTGTTGAGTGCTGCTTTGTGTTTGTGATTCTGTTCAATACCATGTGACAGATACTCGTGCTTTCAACATACCTATCTGAATCATGGCTTACGTCATGCTTATTAAGTAAGTAAGAGGTCAGTGACTTAAAGTGCAAATAGTGAACTTCCTGTAGAGCTAAGGATCAGTGGGACAAAAACAAACACACCTCTGGGGGAGTAATGACCATCATGGACAACACCTTAATTCTAAATTAACTCTGTGCACATGCAAGAAACATTAACAACCACTCCACAATGCAAAAACTCACTCAAAGGTCCAGTTGTAGTCATGGGAAACTCTCTCCACCAGGTCCATCTTTGCACCAGGAACGCTACAGATAGGTCTGTTCCAGTTGTCTCGAATTCTCATGTACAAGTTCCTGGTGTAAAAGTTCTCAAAGTCCTGATAGAGGGGGACGAAATCCTGCAGGGAGAAATGGGAAAGTTGAGGTGAATTCTTAATGGCATGTCTTGGCAGTTCATTATATTCCAAAGGAGCCACTTTGTTCTGTGACAGACGAGGGCAACAGTCAATGATTCCTGTCCAACCAGAAATAATAGGTGTGACAGAGAGTGTGAAAGACCTGCAACACTTTGACAGTTAACGGCCGGTTCACACTACGTGACTTTAGCCCTGGTTTTCCCCTTGCAGCCAGTTTTGAAACGCCCTGAAAAAAGCCCCAGATCAGAGGGAAAACAGCACTCTGCTACTGATCAGAAGGCAGGTTGTGTAGTGTGAAGTACAGTGATCTGATGACATTGAAAGTCAGGTCGTGTTAACTTAGCAAAATGTAGCAGGAGGTGACTTGTATCACTTTTTTAGGTTTAGATATCTGAAAAATTGCAATAAAAGTAAAACTATCTTGCAACTTGTGCTTATAAAACAAATACAGGAAAAACTTAGTTGAAGTATCATAAGTAGTTTTTCAAAGAAAGACACTTTTAATAAGGATTTTCATTCAAAGGGATCTAATGTAAAAACTACTTTACCTTCTGTTCCTCCTTCTCCCGAGCCACGTGGCACTTCTCGATGCCCCAGTGGCGAAGGAAGTCTCGGAGGTAGCCAAAGACGGTGAGGATACCATAGCCCATGTAGGTGAGCACGGCCACCAGTAGTGGAGTCTCCTCAAATGATTCCGAAAAGGGCTTCTTGTACAGGCTGGGGTTGTGTGTGACATTTTGGTTCTGGGGGACAATAAATTAAAAAAAATGTTATTACACCACAATTATTGTTATAACTAAAATAATTCAAGAAGTAGTAAAACCAAAGATATTTTATTCCCCAATAAATCTTAGGCCAAGGCACTTTATGTTGGAACAGAAAAAACAACAACATTCCAGCTTGTAGTTTCTCCTCTTAAAAAGGTAATCCACATTTCAAGTCTGTTTACTCATTAAAGCTGCCCCACTAGGCAGCCCAGTAAACTGTGATAGAAAGCAAAGCAGACCAACTCAGGATAAGCTGGGCACACAGTAGACGACAGCAGGGCTGATCTGTTAAAATTGTGTTTTTCTTGGAAAGAGTCAGAAACCTAATAAAAGCTACAATAAGCGCATTAATTCGTGGAGCCCTAACCATGCCCAGGTCCCTGTGGACCAGTGAGCAGTAAAATGACCATCAATCCAGGGTTCTAATTCATTGAGTTTTATGAATAGCAATATTGATCTTGGATTATGGGACCATATAAATGTGGTCACACACTAAAAGGAGCTCCACAAAAACCAGCATCATTTCAAGCTGGACTGTGAACTGGCTGTCTACAAATCCGACATTAAACAAATGAGGGCGGTTACTTATTACAAGCTCTGCCTCGCAGCTTAGCAACCATACCTCATGTGACCAGTCATGCTTCTCAAAGAAATACCTCTGAGCCAGGGAACAGAGGGCACTGCACTCTTAGTGTGTGTGTGTGTGTGTGTGTGTGTGTGTGTGTGTGTGCTTTAAAGCCATCAAACGGGTCCCTTTCTCGAAAGTAAGAAAAAATGCTTTAAAAGATCAACAGACCAGAAGCCATGGTTTGTGAACTGTCAAAGAGTGAGCACAAAAACCAATTCACCTCCATGTACACCACTCAAAGAGACTGTTGCATACTGATGCCAACCACAGCAGCTAAATTCAGTTTGACCGATGTCACATATTTGTTTGATCTTTTATACCTGTGGACAAACACGGACTGAGAAGAGGAAGTCCTCTGCCGTCCATTTATAACTGGACAGCACAGCAGCTGTCCCCAGAAAAACATCCGACCAACAAACTGTGGATATCTGCCCTGTCACATGATTGCTACAGCTCAACAGATGATGGTCATATTACACTGCATAGACAACAAGAAAAGCTTGCACATGGTGTGTGTTTCACACTAGGCCTTAAACAGAGTAAATAACAATAAATAATTGTCTATTCAAGTTGCGGCTCACTTTAAAGAGCAGTTATTAATCCTACTAAATCCACAAATCTGAAAGCTGTCAGTGAGGTAATTTGTTACTACCTGCTAATTAAAATCCGGTTTCGTACCATTTTCCTATAATGTCAATGTCAATATAGGGATTATGGCTAGCTTGATAGCTGTAGGGATGCCCCAATTAAGTTTTTTTGCCCCTGATCTGAGAAAAAATGTAATATTGTTCCAATGAAATACTTCAGTTCTCCTGGCTGCACAGCGCACACTTCAAGTACAAACTGAATTCCAAAAAAGGTGGGATACTGTGAAAAACAAAATAAAAATAAATGCAACAGTTTGCAAATGCTTTATATAGATAGATAGATAGATAGATAGATAGATAGATAGATAGATAGATAGATAGATAGAATTCTGAACAAGATTATTTTTTATTTCCGTTTTACACAGCATCCCAACTTTTTTCGGAATCTGGGTCGTACCTTAAAGTTATTTGAATCAGTCCGATGTTTATGCCTGACAAGTGAATAGCTCTGCATTGCATAAAGAAAAAAACGTGCTTGCATCCAAGTTATTGGTGGGTTTTTTATTGAAATAAAATATAAACTAAGAAACCCTCTCTAAGCTTTTTGGCCTTGTCGCTGCCTAAATGGAATGTCTTTCTCCCATTTTCTGTGTTTTTGGTTCAATTTGATTAAATGAATAAATTAGCATACTTTCTCCCAAGCAGGAACTGGGCTCCACCACTTTTAAAACACCCTTTTGATAGTAAAAATCTAGAGACTTACACTGAGCTGAAATTAAACTGGGTGCGCACAAATTACACACCTAATTCTCATACTGCATTCTGCCGTTGGGGTGGGGCAAAGCCTCTGCTTTCACACACATGGTTTAGCAGAGTGGAGGAGTGACAGACAACAAACACTAAGTAAGAGTACAAACACCTGTGTGAGATAAAAAGGAGGACTGAGTCAGGTCAAGGTAGCTCAATAACTGAAATAGATCAGTTAAAAGATGCCATGATTAGCCCATATACTGTGTTTGAGATCATCAGATCGGGACAATACAAATTACAGGTCTGTGACTGAGACCTTAGCATGCAGTAATGCAAATGGTCTAAATACTGTACTTTTTTAACTTAAGTTAAGAGACAGAGGATGGTCAGTTTGACCAGCTGAAGGTACAGAGACAGACTTCTTACACACCCAGGTTCCTCTTTCAAACAGAGGTACATGTGCATCTGACTCCAATTTCAGTTGCCTTATCAGGAACCAGCAGAGCTCATATCTCAACACGATGACGTGATGTCACGTTTTTAGTATTGATAGCAATCGTAAGCATCAGTAAACTCCAAGGAGTGGTAATCGATGTACTCATCACGGTCGGCCTAATTACACCGTTTGACATCACTGAAGTAAATGATCAACACAATGGTCTCATTCATCTGAGAAATAAAAAAAGAATCAGCCATGGTAAAATGTGTAAGTCTTGTGGCTACAAACAGTTTACTTAAGCAAGTTCCTTTTATCAGCTGGGAGTCACACAAATATCCGATCGCATTATCAGCAGTGATATGACCTGCAGCTCTACTTTAACTCGGCAGGATGGAGACATCATGCATAAGGATGGAATTAGTATGACAGCCAAAGCATCTGGACCTAATTGTGTAAATCTACTTTGTGTTGAAATCAGCAGCACTGTGGTTTTGGGTTGTTGCAATTGGAATTTTATGTTTTCATATATACAAGAGATGCATTTCTGTCTGTATGCACAGTATGTGTTCTTTTAAGATTCCACTTCTGTGCTGAAACTGAAAAACCGAAAGAAAAACAAAGGCATGTGTGTTTGCCCCCCACTTCCACCACACACACACACACACACACACACACACACACACACACACACACATATTGTTTTCAGTGATTTTCATTCCACCCTACGAGGGACCACACCCATCATAGCCTGGAGACATTCCTCTCCCGCTTAAGTGTCATGTGGAGACAGACAGACAGCTTCTCTCGTAATAACACAACAGGGCCCTGGTCTTCTTCACACTGGAGTCAGTGTAAACAGAGACCGGTCTAACCTCATCCGACACACACACACACACACACACACACACACACACACACACACACACACAACAGAGTGTAAGGTTACAAATAGTCAACACTACAATCCTCCCTGATCAGGTGGCACGTACCACTGAGGAAGAAGTTAAAAACGCAAAACAAGTGCACCGTTCAGAGCACATACTACAGTTTACAGGCTAAAATTGCGTTTCAAAACCACAAGGTAAAAAAATAGTAGGTATTTTGAAAACCACGTGATAAAAAAATGAAGTTAAAGAAATGTAATTCCGGGTAACAACTATCTTAAAATATGTCGCATAGGGACATAATGCTAAGCTCAGGCCATTATGATCATAGACATATACATATATGTATACATGTCTATAGTTATGATAGCTATATAAGCCGAACTAATTAGCTACATTAGCTAATGTTGCCCATTTTGTTTGTGAGGTGACGTTAGGCGTGCCTGCAATAAAAACACACACCAAAACAAGAATTTATAGACGAGTAAAACACGGCGAAACGAGAAATGAATTACAAATGAGCCAACAATGTTTTCTTAATTCAAACTCTTGTGCTCCACACAGTAGAGAAGATAACAATGCTTGTTTACGGTGCTCCATGTCGAGCACTTGGCTGGGCCTTACCTTCTCCCTGGGGCGACGGTACTTGTGTGGCTGCTGAAACAGGCAGTGGTTCTTCACCAAGCCATTTTTACTCGGTTTTTTGCCGTTTGAGGTCCGGTGACAGGCGTCTCCGTTTAGCAGCTTGTTTGCGGAGCTTTCCGTCATCTTTGTCGGCCGACTGTTAGTTCCACGACTTGAAGTTGCCCAACTTGTGAAAGGTTTATCGTGAAGTCATGTATGAGCTGGAGAAGAAGACAGATTAAACGCCCACTCTGCACTGTGACCGCACCAGCTCGCCGGAAGTCCACGCCCATCACTACTATCATTGGCCAATGGCCTTCCTCCAGTACAAAGATCGTCTATAAAACAACACATCACTCACACCAGGGGCCGGATTCACAGAACTGTTCTTAAGATAAAACTTAAGAAAATTAGGTAACGCTTTATATTAAGGTCAATAATAATAAGAAGGTAATAACCATGAATTAACAAGTAATAAGGCCCTTGTAAGTCCTTACAAGATGCTTATTAACACTATTGTGTGTTTATAAGCTTATATGTGTTAATAATGGCATTACAAACACCCATGACCCACCCATTATGTCTTTGCCATGCCTTTATTAATCTTATTTTGTTTGCTTATTGATATTAAAATATACTTTATTGCTCATCCATTATAAGTTAACTATAAGTTAACTATGCTTTTTGCAACTACCGGATCTAAAGAGAGAACAATGCCTTATTACTTGTTAATTAATGGTTATTAAGGAACTTATTATAAAGAGTTACCGAAAACTCTTAAGAAAAGAATATTTTCTTAAAAATGTTCTTAAATACTATTCACCATTTTTTTCTTAAGAATTGTCGTATGTCTGAGGAACTTCTTAGTTTTCTCACTTAGGACGTTCTTAGATTTTTAACATCAGATCACTTGCATGGTTTCAGTAACTTGGCCTACTTAAATAATGTGTTCATAGTGATTAATTAAGTAGTATCAAATACAACAACTGCCTCTGTGATTTACTAAGAGTGCATTGTAATGTAATCTAGGAATAGGCTGACATGTCACACAGACTGAAAGGACATTTAAATTATATGTCAACTGCCAAAATAAGGTTTAAGTGATACATTCACAAAAAAACTACTCTGACCAACTTCAGTGAACAATATTTGTTAACACATTGTCTAGGGCTAAACTAAATATTACAGGAATCAAATAAATGTCATACAAATTAGTTCTATTTTAGGAAAAAAACATTAAGAAGAAAGTTAAGAAAAAAATTAAAGAAAGGATAATAATTTCTTCATGAATACCAAATCTTCTTAAATTTTGTCTTAAGAGTAAAGTTAAGAGAGCATTTAAGAAGCATTTTTTTTCTAGCTTTGTGAATCCAGCCCCAGGACTGTATAATGTTGAGGGCACTGAGATCATGTCCCAACGTATTGAGCCTCTCGTGGTGAATTGGCAGGCTTTTAGGGTTTACATCCCACAAGAAAAATATTTACACATGGTAGATGTTGTAAACGCTTGGTTCTAAAACTCAATATGTTAATTTCTAATAATTTAGTGTCATCTGTTACCTTTTTACTGCTGCTTACTTATTTATGTAATCTATCTGTAATCTACTAATTATTAAAGTCTGTACATTTCTATATTTTGTATTGTATATCTGGCTATTTTATATTTTATATGTACTTCTCTTTCTTTCTATTCTTGTTGGAGTAACTGGAGCAAAAATAGAATTCCCTCTGGGAATCAATAAAGTATTTCTGATTCCAATTAACTATTTTTATGCTAATTAATGAATAAGAAATAAATGAGGAAATTAACTTATCCTCAATCAGTTGTAGAGCATTTAATTCAAATTTGGAGTACATTTACTCAAGTACTGTACTCAAAATACAAATTGATGTATTTTCACTTAGTTGTGTATTTCTTATTTATGTATACGTTTACCTCACTAGCCTACATTTAGGCTACCTAACATCTTTATTTACTTTTCAGATTACACGTTTTCTTTTTTCCTGTCCATTGAAAACCATGTATCTCCAGGTGTGTTGATTAATTCTTATGGTATCCTGAAAGAAGAATTTTTATTTTATGTGTTGGAAAATTATCCTTCTTTTTTAAACTAAATAAACATCACAAATATGAAAAGCAGGCTGTTTTTCTGAGCTCATGAAAAGTTAAGTAAAATACAACGTACAGATTAATACAGCAGTACTGTTAATCCAAAAACATCATATATAATAGTACAAATGGAAAGGGAACATTTTACTGCACAATATGTACTTTTAATTTTCATACTTTAATTACATTTAGCTGATTATGTCTCTACGTGTAAAATAATCCAGCAGGTGACTGCATAATAACACAGTGTATGAAAAATGTAAATACCAAGAAAAAAAAATCAGAGGTCTTTTTGGTGAATAGTGTGAGAGCTCCTGTCCTGTTTGTCACTCTTTGCTACGCCTCACCCTCTCTTCAGTGTGGGACGTCCTGAAGCCCAGCCCATGGAAATAACCCATAATAACCTTTGCTTAGGCGTCAGCTGAGTAGTTTTTCCAGTAGATCTTACCTGTAGCTGGGAAGATGAGTAATAAGGGTCAAGGCTATCTCCAAGGTTGTTCCCACAGTGGAAAAAAGGAATGGAAGAATGAAAAAAACTACTGTTGTGGAATTACTACCTCTCTTGAGTGAGAAATCAATCAAAGAGCACAACGATGTTCCTTTTAGTTTTCTTTATTATCAGACATTAAATTACACTGCCTAGGTACAGCGGAGGAGAACACTTTGTCAATCCTAAAGGCTGCTGAAAAAAGATGTCCCGTCTTCAATTAAGCCCTGAGTTCTCTCTCCTTTTTCTGTCTGTGTCAGGGCATTTAAACAGTTCTGTAAACCAGAATTGTAACAGCCTACAGTTCATGTATGGGGCACGTTTTAATCTTAAAAGGATGCAACTCATACTGTTTATATTCTGCTTCCAAACCTCTAATATCTGACAAATCCCAGACCCTATAGTACGTTATTTCTGGTTTAAACCAACTGTTACACAATCAGGAGGTCAGGATGTGACCTTTAACTAATGCAGAAGACTCACATATAAAAGTAACAATAAAATATACCACTTATAACATAAAATATACTACACTACACTGACCAGGTTTCACCCATGTAGTACTTCAGAAAAGTCTACATGGTAAAGTCTCTCAACTCCTTCCAAAAGCTTCTGTCTTTGACTATGAAATAATTAAGTGGTTTATGCGACTATTTTCACCTTCATTAACATAGAATAAACACAGCATGTCACTGAGGAGCATATGGTGACATCAGTCCCTTTATCTGAAGTCTATCAGGCTATGTAAACAACATTATCTTCAATCTCACAGCACCTGAATAGGAGTTAGTCGTCCATGGCCGTTTGTAAACTTTTAACCTACTTCATGGTGTTCTACAGCGGTGTTACTCGACCCGGGGGCCAGGACCCCCAAGGGATTTGCAAGATCATTTCTGGGTGTCATCAGATGGTGTTGGAGAAAATAATGTTTTTTTTCTGTATTCTTTATATCTGAGCTACCCATATAAATATTTCAGGTACATGGAGGGGTGGAGGACCTCTGGCGTGCAAGAATGCAACAACAATAGGAGAGCTTCCTGGAGTCACAGCCAGGATTTTTCGGTGGACCTCCAGGTTGTACTTCCTGCTCTTTTCCTGTTTTTTAAAAATGTTCTGGCGAAATGTGTCCGTCAGCACGATCCCTGCCATATTTGCATGTGTTTCAGATAGGATTATATAACACTCCACGTGCAAAGCAGCATTACAATGCCCTCTCCTCCCCCCAATATTTGCATGTGTTTGTTTGAGTGCTGGTGGTTTGTTTTTCATGCAGATGGTGCTCATTTAAAAAGTTCCATAAACCTACTCCTACTTTCTACCTTCTAGGTGGCACTGTTGGGCCACACAAAGGTTGAGCCCTGACAGATCTACAATCAGGGGTCATGCTGGTGCCGTGGGTTATAGTTCAGAGTTAGGTGGCATGGCTCTGCATCTTCTCAGCGTGTGACATCCACGATTAAGACATCGATGATAGCATCTGATGATTTCATTCTCTAATCAGTTTCAAAGCCATTCTCTTTTGTTTCCTCTCAAGGTTGTAACCTTGAATGTGCAGTAATGAAACATTAGTCCATCTAGCTCTTGCCAATGCGCACAAAGGCAGTTAAGCTCCCATCTATTCCAAACCTGATAAAGGTGATAAGGATCCAGCTTTAATAGGATCAGAGGCAGGGTTAAAAGGAAAGAGGATCTGCTCTCATTGATACAGACACAGCAAGGAGCTTTAAGAATGATTGGAATTCATTCTGATGAGACAGTGAAAAACAGACGGGCTCAAAATGAATAAGCAATTTATATGTTCATGATGGGATCTCTAAAGTCTGTTGGTAATTGTTGTGGTTTTGTTCTGAACTGAGCCATATGCAGTGATAATCCAGTGTGTATAAACAACAGCAGCTGGACTCAACAGTCCAAATACAATCCAACAATAATCTAAAAGGATTTGTGAGTTATGATGGAGGAATCGATGTAATCTCTCCCATTATCTTGATAATATAATTACACTTGTTTAACAGCTACTACAAATCACATGGAAGAACTACTGGCCACCTGATGAATTTAAAGGGAGCATATAAAACACATTTTTCTGTTCAAACATGTATTTTGTGTTTCTACTACAACATGTTTACATGCTTACTTTATTTTTCTCATCCTGTCTGTCTGAATATAACTGTATACACCATCTGTTTTAGCGCCTGTCTCTTTAAGCCCCCCTCTCAAAAAGCCCTGTCTGCTGTGATTGGTCAGAGTTTGCAGGTATACCACATTTGCATCCCTCAGCATCTCTGCACCATCAATGCAACTGGAGAATAATTGTAATGGCATGTAGCAACACTTTCTATCTATATATAGCATAGTTGCTATTGTGACATCACAACTTCACGGAAATACTGACGCCTTGTTTAAAGGCACAATTTCTGAATACGAGAATATAATATAAACGTTTGCATACATTACTACATACATTGATATACTATAAATATGCAGACAATTAGGTGAATATGTACATAAATCTGTAAATGTGCAGACAAATCTGTAAATGCATACATAAATGTGTAAATGTACAGTCAAATATATAGAGGAATCTGTAATTGCTATAGAAATAGAAATATAGAAATATAGAATGTAACATAGATATTAATGATGAAATATTTTTGCTCCAAGATCTGGAAGTACAGACAACCTATCAGTTCCAACTCAGGCAGGCCTCTCAGCTGGCTGTCTTTTTCTCTTATCTGCACCTGCACATAACCTGGATGACTGTTTCTGCAACTATTCATATCTATTCACAGTCAACACAGTCACAGTTGGTCTGCGCATCTATAATTGACAGCTTTCCTGCCAAAATGCTACCAATCTCTGAATGTGGCTTCTAGGTGTATGTGATGCACTAACATAATATCCCTATTGAGAAAAACATCATAATTACTGTGTCTCCACTGACAAGGTTACATGTCACTGCTGATGTTCTTACAGTATCATTCAAATGACAGATGATTTGCTATTCACTGAAGATGTATTCCCGCTCTCTGTTGCAATTTCCCTGCTTTGATGTCATCTAATGAAATCATCAGGAGAATCAATCTCTCCTCCTATTCCCCCGGCAGCCTATTAAGACCCAATGCTGCCAGAGAGGAAGTCTAGGCAAGCAGCCATTTTTCATACTTCAGTGGCGTCTAAATGTGGTAGATAACAAATGATGAAATCACAATAGTACAAAAGTAACCATATAAATGAGTATAAACGAGCGTTCTTATTGCTAGGAATTAGGCTCGTGCACAAACAGAGCGACTGCAAGTCACATCCCAATCAACGAGCCATTCTATGCTGACTGATAATTCCTCCAATCAATGTTTCTGACTGTCATGTAAGGCTAAGTGTCAATCAGGGCAACACTTTTCATTGCAACAAGTGCAGTGTGGAGCTGATCATTTCTTGTATCATTAACATATGAGTGATACATCCATTTGTACAAGCACATGTTCTCTTACAAACTACACTTTGTTTTTCCTCAGATGAAGACATTGGCTTAGGAGTCAATCACTTCCTGTCACAGCAAATCCCAGAGCAGTTCATGTGCACTCCCACCACGGATGGGCGGGTCCCTGCCGCCGGTGTGTTACAGGTAGGCTGCTTTCTGACTGACACAACCATTAGAGATTGTTACGCCTGTCTAAGTCTTCCCAACATAATAGATTATCCACAGAGGGAGCCGCTGACGAGAGGACGGATTCGGCTCTCCAGGATTTGGGTAAGGCAGAGAGGACAGAAAGATTGACAGGCAGACCATTTTCCAGTGAGCAGTAGACTCTGTCCGACTCTAGACTGCGAGTATAATGAAGAGTGAATTCCGGCCTAAATATGCACAGGTGAGGAACTAATGATAAGAAAGTGAGTGAGTGATGGAGGAGAGACAGGTTGCTCAGGTGTGTGCTGCTAGTGGTGAGTGTCAGATTGACAGATCAGATTTACAGACTGGGTGCTTCTGTACACTGTATTCACACCATAAATTCACAATATGTGTGAGAGTGGCATTGCATACATGAATAACTACATAGTTAGGACTAGGCCTGAGGGGAGCCTGCACATTATAATATGCAATAAATGTACACAACTGACAGCCATGTTAAGCATATGCATAATTTCAGACTACATATAATTAGGATGCAGGGTTAAATATGGACTTGAAGGCAGGAAACTAGCTGTAAACACAACATTAGCATATTAACATAAGTTATTATCTAAAGGTACAAACGTGTATAAAAAGATAAGGAACACTGAATATAACAAAAATAAAACTCAAGCTAGCTTAGTTGGCAAGTGACATCTGTAAGATGACTACTTAAAATGTCTTTTAGTACAACCAAAAGCTGAGCAAGACATTTTTAAGCAACCAAAAATGTTAAAAGAAACTTTCATGAACTGTCATAGGTTCCCAAATCCCAATTAGACTGTTAGACTGTATATAACAAGTGGATGTAGATACCCATTAGTTAAAGACTACCGTTATGAAGCATTTAGTTTGGCATTTTAGCTTTAGGCCGCTGTTATCAGCTAACGCTATATTATCAGCTAACGACAGCGCTAGCTTGATGAGCAAAGTCAATCATTCATTTTAAATGAACAGCTGACTCCTTAAATTGTATTGTACAACAGAACACTGAATAAGACATTCAGTGGCGGTTCTAGACCAATTTTACTGAGGGGGCCAAGGAGGGGCCAGTAATCAGAGGGGCACATTAAAAAACGTCAAAAATGATATTTAAGCATTCAAAACCTTTATTTTAGCTAAAACTCTCATGTTTGGAAGAACTACATTGATTGAAGCAATGAGACTTACCAACATTAACAGTTATTTTTTTACGACAATGACACTTTTTTTTATTTTGAAAGTGCAGTACAGTCAGAATGATCTTTATATTTAGCTTTTATTGCACAATTAAACTATTATACAATGTACACATTCTGGGTTCCTTTTGTGCACAATGAGATATTGTTTGAACAAAAATAGGTAAGAATTGTTCCGTTGTTCATCGTTATAAATTTATCATTTCATTATTAATTTGACACAGGGGCCACAGCAGGGGCCAAGGGCTTCTTCACAGGGGCAGTGGCCCCTGGAGGCTCCTGTGTAGAACCACCACTGAAGACATTAATAGTTGACCAGAATGTTACAATTAACTTTCATGAGCTGAAAACACACTGTGAAAAGGTCAAAGTCTGTAAAAGATGAAACACACAGGTGACTTGTCAATCACAAGGTAGCCATGTCCTGAATCATATTCTGCATTATTGTCTATTTTACTTTAAATTGGAACATACTTTACAAAATTAGGATCATGCTGTATTAAAGAAAACTTAAAACTAACAATTGAGACCATAGCCTAATTAGGAACAGGTTTACTGACTCAGTAAATTAAATGAAAAGTAGGGTAATTTTCATATAGACTTCTATACAATCTGACTTCTTTTTGCAACCAGCTGAGTAGCCCCCCCTGCTGGTCTTTAGAAAGAATGCAGGTCTAAGTAACTTCCACATTGGCTTCACTTTTCAGACCCAAAGGTTGCCTTGTACATGGCTTTGCGTCAACATTTCAGTCTACAGGGAGTAAGGCACTGTTTATGCTTGTGATTCAGCTGTTTATTCCTCAAAATGACTCATGTCTGTGTGGATGAAGAATAGTGTCACTGGCAGATAGGAAATAGAACCATTGTTTTCCATGGATGTGGGTGTGTTTCTTCAACAAAACAAAAAGGCTGCCTCTGTTACAGCAGCAGCCTTCAATACTGGAAGAAAAGAAGCAAATCTCACGGAGGGAGATAAGATCTCTCTCTGGCCACCGTCTTCGACAGGTCAACTGCAGCGGTGGGGACATTTATCACCAAACTTATTGCTTTGCTGCCACTAAGGGGAGGAAGGAGGGAGAAATATCACAAATGGCATCACAAAACAAACGAAGCTATCCTCGTCAAGTCCAAAGAGTGGAAAGATGCGCTGCAACAACTCAATATTGTTTATTATATCTGGGTTTGTTACCTTGTGGAGCAAAGATAAGAAACTATCCATCATGGCCTCTGCCTGCGACCTGAGGATTCCATTATGGTCCAACACAATATGCTCACCGTTTACATCCAACAGCACACAAAAGCAATGCCAAGGAACCAATTTCCTCTTACCTTCATGAATAGGAATCTCATTCATCTTCCTCTGTGCACATTTATAAAGGCAGACAGGAGCTGAGTGGAGCCCTATTATCAAGCTGTCCTTAACACTACAACAATGGACCAAGCACAAATGCAGGCTGAGGGGAGCACATCTTTTCTGTTGTTTTCAGATAGGAACCAAGCTGAATTGAAATAATTTAGTTGTGATGGATTTTGTATTTTTATTTTTAAAATGTCTGCCTATTGCATGGACTTAAATCATGTTTATAAATGTGCCTTCGAAACCACATACAACAGTCATTATATTCCCATCATGAGTCAGTTATGCTTAGCTGGTACATGTCAGATGGATTTCTTCACACTGACACTCAGACCAGGCCCTCACAATAAACCCCTGCTGTCCTTAAATCACCTCACACTGGTAGCCCGAGTGACTTTCCATCCATCCATTTATTCAACATTTATTTAACATTTATTTATGCACAGGGGTAGGAACATAGCACGCTTGATCGCGTTCCCCTTTCACGCCGTTGCAGACAACAGATCAAGCATTTAAAAAGTACACTATGAAAATGATAAGAGTCATGGCTGTACATAAAATAAATGAAAAGACGAGTGCTAAAAAAAAAAGATACGTCCAGGCATACCCAGACCTCTGTGTGGGAATGACAAATAGATTCGCCTCACAACATGATAAATAACAATGCTAAATTACATCAGAGACCCCTCTCCTGCCACAGAGTCATGCTTTTGTGTTGTTCAGCCTGTTTCCTCAAACCACCGCCTTCCCCCCCTGCTGGTAAGGAATCGGATGACTTTTGAGCATGTCAGCTCCTCTCCACAGGAGTATAGGTCAACGTAAATCACATCAGAGCCACTTTGCTGTAATTGAGAGAGGGTTTAATGTGTTTTAGCCTGGTAGCTCGGTTGGCAGAGGGAAGCTGGAGTGCTCCTTCTTTGACCCAACAGGCAGTGAGAGCTGTGTCGGGGTAGGGTGGAGCATGGATCAGACAAACAAACACAGGACTTTCACCCAGGAGACCGCAGTTTGTGTCCCACATGAACCAAAATTAAATGTTGACTTATTTTAAGTGTTATGTAACATTTTTTTTTTTGTTAAGTAATAGAGACCATAAACTCATTAGGAACATTTTTACATAATGGTCTTTTTCACATTGACTTCAATACAATCGATTCCTTTTGCAACCAGGGAAGTCCCCCCCTGCTGGTCACTAGAAAGAATGCAAGTCTAAGCATTCGGTTTATTTTTCAGGCACAGAGGTTGCCTAGTTTGGATAAATGCATTTTCAAATGAAGCAACTTGTATTATTAAGGGCTTCTTCGCACTACAAATAGTAAATGCAGGTGTGGTTAAGTTTTGAGGAGCATAGCAATAGTAAACAGATGTGACAGGGACAAAGGGGCAAAAATGCTTAGTAGGAAAATAATATAGGAGTTGATTCCCAACCACTCCAGTCCTTTTAGATTCCATTGAGATTCTGGCAAACGTGTTTTTAAGCTTTAAAACTGTAATGCACATAACCTTGCATATCAGTACAGAAAGTCAGTGGTTCTTTTTAATATCCCAATATAATTCAATGCCATTTGGCTTGTTTTCTGTCTGGTTTCTAGCTCCTTAATGTCTTATTTCTCAGTTCTAAGGTTATAATTTGTCTGACACTAGTACAAGAGCAGCAATAAGACATAACATACAAGTCCAAAAGACTGCACTAATACAGGAAGTCATAACTACATACACTGGCCATCGAAGAAAACATAAATCATGTGCATAATAACAACTGTCTGGGCCCTATTCGGGCATGAGTGAAAGATGGCACTGTGCAGAGATTTGTGAGTCTGCTGGGCTGTGTAATGCCGTGTTGATTATTTTCCGAAGCCCGGGAAAATAAAACTGTCAGACTGCATGAATCATAATTAATTGTAATTAATGGAACCAGTTTTGTTCTAATCATCGCATAAATTGCAGAGCCCATTTCTGGTAAGAAATGTCACTACTCACACTTTGTAATAGATGGCTTCTCTAAATACATTTTGGGCATTTAATCATCTATGTAAATGGGAGGCATTACCAGGGAAGTGATTAAAATAGGGGAAATCTACTACGAGAAAACTATAATAATTACACAACTAATGGACTTCCACTAAAAGTTTAGATAAAGCAGACTGAAAAAGCTGACGGGGAGAAAAGATCAAGTCTTATTTCCAAATTTTGTGAATACTGTACAAAATTGTTTACTCAATAAGAAACACTCAAGGATACCAATTACACACTATATGAAATTTATTCCATTGGTAGTAATGTACAAGAATTATAAAGCTGGTTTGCTTCACATCTTACAGATAAGTTTACTGCTGTACATATCTGCCGTCAAATACGAGTTTTACCTGTGCACAAATACACCAGGGGTTTAAATAAAACACAGCTGACAAAAATTAAAGGGGGGTAAATTAGAAAAAGGTAATTATGAGTGTCTGTTGGATTAACGCATACATGGTAAAAAAAAGAAAAAGAAATAAAGAAATAAAAAGCTAATCTAAACATTTAAAGGGCAAAATATCTTAATCCATATCTGAAATGGCTTTGTACTTTACAGATACATTTTCAGATGCAGAGGTTGATCTCACATACAAGAGCTATCAGTTTACCTCCACCTGCGCTATATGTAACGTGTTTACTCATGTCATGTTAACAGTGACACTGAATGCTCAGCATGTTCTCAAAAGAGCTAAGTAAACAACAAACGTGGGAGAAAATATGAATCTTTCACCTTCTCTCACACTAAAGAAAACAAAAACCTGACAGATCATTCCTGATAGAGACTTGAGTATATTAAAACCCCTCTCAACCATTGAGAGGGTGCAGACAACCTCCACATCCACCAATAAGCTAGCAGCAGCCCTACACGGACTCTGTGCCTGGCGGCTCTCACTCCTTCCTGCGTTTCTTGTCGTGGTAGTCGTCCTTTGAGCGGCTGCTGGTGGACGGTCTCTTGGAGCCGCCGTGCTGCTTGGCCTCCTCCAAGAACTTGTCCAGACCGAAGGGATCCTCCTCAAACTGGACTGGCCCTTCCCTCCTCTGCCCGTGGTCGGCACCTGAGAACTCTTTGTCTGGAACAAACCTGAAAAAAAGATGGAAAAATGATTATAGTGTGAAGGAAACTGACAAGTTACTCCAGTTATCCTCAAAGCATGAAAGAGGACAACCTTTTTTGTAGCTAACTACTAGCTGGTAGCTCCTTGTTCAACCTAATTTTCTATGAGAAGAAATACATTACTGAAACCAAAATATCCAATTATTCCATGCATATGTCCGTATGTCTCAGGGAATTTGCTTAAGTCAAAGATTTTCTATGTTTTGCACAACAGTGTTGCTCCCTGCAGCCAGCCAAACATTCCTAGAGGACAATGACAAGCTGGTGACTAAACATATGGGACAGGCTATGCTCGGCTAGTGGAGTGTGGCACTGCCGCCCCAAGGGCAAGGGCTCCTGCTGGGACATCATGTGCATGCTTCCCTCGTGCCTCTGAATGAAGACAGAATGACCTCAAAATAATGCTGTTTTTTATCGTTATTTTTTTACAATTATAAATGAGGTTACAACTTCAGCAGTTCTGTTAGTCGCCTGATGAACATGAATGTTTCCAAAGCAGCAATGGCAAACAATTAGTTTGGGATCCAATATTGCTTCAATGGATTGTGAAGTAACCTAATATTTTGCAATATTCCAGGGAAAAAGTCACATTTTACCTCTAGTTTTTAAAAGCAGTAAAATTTAAAGAGCCCTTTGATAATCACAATTAAAACTGGGGATGTGCAACACAAGTTGACTAGTTGCTTAAATGTTCCTACTATCACAAGTAAGCATCAGAAATAATAGTATGTTAAACATGTTAATAATATAATTTTAACTAAATAGTAATATATGTTTTAATTAATGTAATGTCCAAATATGTAAGACCTAAAACCTAAAAGACAGATTGGAACAAGACAACAGTGTCCACTGTATAAACAATCAATCAGTGGTGTATAACTTTTTTTTGCTGTTTTATTTCATGGCTCTCTGAAAAACAGTAACTACTGAAACCATTTCCTTATTGGGCTGAAGCAAAAATGTGAACAGGGATAAAATAATGTAAATATTTCAGTAGCCAAAAGTACCTGTTGTTGTGCATGAGTGTGTCGAAGTCATCGGTGTAGGCGTCCTTGTCGACATTCTTGCTCGGCCGATAGATGTTGGAAGCCATGTCTCTGCCGCTGCGGAACGGCTGGTCGTACACGTTGTATGACTCATCCTCGCCACCAGCAAAACCGCTGTCCATACCCTGGAGGAGATGAGGAGAAAGGAAAGGAGACTTTTAAAAACTGTGCAGGTGCACAAGAAGGTGACAGCTAAACCTTTTGAGATAAGTTTCACCTGCAAATAACTTTAACTGGCTTTTGCCTCCCTTTCATAGACAAATTGATGCATTTCTTCCTTGCATTTGGGTATCAAATTAGTCAGATTACTATTAAGAAAGGGGAAAAAAAAATCTATCATGTTTGCTAAGGCTTTCAATTTCACTTCAGTCTGGAGATGAAATAAGCTTTTTTACTCAAACAGATGTTTGTAACTAGTTTGTAACTTGTCTCTCCTACATACAGGTGCATCTCAATAAATAAGAATATCATAGAAAAGTTTATTTATGTCAGTAATTAAATTCAAAAAGTGGAAATAACACATTATATACATCCATTACACACAGAATGAAACATTTCATGTCTTAATTTATTTAATTTATTATAATTATAATGATTATGGCTTGCATTTAATGAAGACCTATAATTCAGTGTCTCAATTATTATTATTTTTTTTTTTACAAAAGACCAATTTTAAAAAGTATGTTTAATATGGAAATGTTGGCCTCTGAAAAGTATGTCCATCTATATGACTCAATACTTGGTTGGGGCTATTTGACTTGAACTACTGGAAATGGACTTTTCCATCATATTCTAATGTTATGAGATGCACCTGTATATACACATTCTAGCTGTGTATCCATACTCATACATATTTGCGATACTTTTGTCCAGTCAACACAAACCATTTATATTGCCATTACTGCAGTAATGACATATTCTAACCTTGCTCTGGTTGAAGAGCCGCTGGTCATACTGGGCCTCACTGGCTGAACGTGGGTTGGGCACGCCCAGGGCGATGAGCTCACTAATGTCCCTGTCCTGGTCTCTCTGCAGCTTCGACCTGGGGCAGAGAACAATGGCAGAAATTTAGCAAAGATTCATGGCAAAAACTTATGCACACACTAACACACAATAGGGGCATAAAATATAAGAATATAACTTCTGGGAACTTGTTTGAACATAGTTCTATTAATTAAATTATGTTTATGCAAAAAAATATATATTTTTGTGCTGTAAAATCTAATCTTTAAGTCATAAGAAAACATGAAATTTGAATATATGCCCATGGATAGAACATTGTGTAGCTTCTAAAAGTCATATTTCAAAAAAGTGCTAGGGTTTTACCAGAAAAACTCCAATTTAACATGAAATGTGTGTGTTATAAAAAAGTTTTGGTGACTCCAACACCTTGACTGTCCTTCAACAAACGCCACCTCAAAGTTAAATCAAAGGTAATTTTAAGATAACAAGGTTTCTGCTTTCTGACAGCTGGAATTGTGATTGTAATGAGCTCTCCTTGGAATTTCACTTCCTCCACTCCTCCAGGGAGCTACAATTCCATCAATTGACAACCTGACAGTGCACGCACACACACTTCACGCATCTCACATACACAAACAGTCTGTGGATCATTGCAGACAAGGACTACTGCCTGAGTACTCTGTTGGATCCTGCTGCGTTTGTTCAGTATTACTGCTGGCCCCATGAATGATTCAGCAGTGAGCACTGCATCTGTGTGGCTGTGTGTGTGTGTGTGCAGAGAGGAGGGGGTGAGTGAGTTCACATGTGGTGTGTTTAAAGTGCGTGTCCAGCACCTCTTATCAGGAGCAGCCCTGGAAATGTTCCTGTCGTGCTGTCTCTCTTTCCTTCTGTCATGGCGGATCTCGTCACGCTCCCTGGCCTCGCCGTCCTCGCCACCTGCAGCGGGAGACGGGGTGAGATGGACGGATGGAAAGTGGGGAAAGTGGGTGCATGAAAAAACAAAAAGGTAAATGTGAAAAAAAGAAAGAAAACCACAGGAGGAGAGTAGTGAACAGATGATGTGAAATTGTGCAGCGGAAAGGCAGAAGTGAAAAGAAAGGTGGGGACGGAGAGAATTGAAAAGACAGTTGACAAACGAGTCACAACAACACAACAAGTGCAAGAGGGTTGGATGTGATGGTAGGGAAGATGGAAAAACAGATGGTAGAAGAATGAAAGAAATGCAAGGCAGGGGGTTGAAACAGTGGGAAAGGGAAGATCAGAAACTCGTCAGTGGTCAGTAAACTTCAAAACAAAAACACAGCTGACACGCTCAATTTATAACAAATAGTCAATTCAGACTTAATTCTACAGGACGTGGTGTATCCAAATGATCATTCAGAAAGTTGCACAAAAACAAGACATGCAACACTGACTTCTCTCCTCAAAATATATATGAATTATCAGCAGGAGAGCAGCAACATCATTTCACAGCTTACTGGTCCTGTCAACACTGGCAGGGTGAAAAATGTTGTCATCACTTATGCCACTCATGTTCCAGATTTGGACCTGGCAACAGCACTGACAACAGAGTGTGCTCCACTCACTCAGAAAACCACACGCACAAGCAAGTCACACATGCTTACAAAATAAGAAACTTACAAAATAACTTTTTTTTGGCCCATAACTTTAGGACTCACCTTTGTCCCCGTGACTTTTGATCCCCGCCCTGCGGTCTCGAGCCATCTGGGCCAGTTCCCTCAGTTTCTCCTCCTTCTTTTCCTTCTCCTTCTGGGCCATCTTCTTCTCTACCTGGGCTCTCATCTCCACTGCCTCTCTGGCCTGTGAAAGAAATCAGCATTTCAATATGTAATTTAACCATCTGAACTCCACAACATGTGGGTTGAAAGACAAGCTTTCCTAAAAACAAAACAAGCAAAAATTGCACCATTCATCAAAGCCAGAAATTGTAAAAACAGAACAAATTATGTATTATGCTGGCTTAAGTCAAAAATAATAAAATTTACAAAATGAATATTCAATAGTGGGTTTAAACTAAATAAATTCATTCTACAAGGCTTCATTTTTTGGGCACTTCACATTTTTGTAAAATAAATCAAAGAAATTCAACTTTTCAATGATTTTTTGACATTATATCTTGTGTTCATAGAGATCCAGGACAAACAACCCAGATTCCAAAAAAGAGCATAGTGCATCAAATTGAGCGTTCAGTGTTATTTACAAAAAAGCTGAAGTTTATCAGTTATAGTGAAAGGGATTTGCAACTCACTGTATTCGGATTTTTATTCATGTTTATCCACAGCATCCCAACTATTCTGGCATTGTGGTTGTATTTAAATCAGTAAAAATTAGGCCACAGTGAGTAACACGCAGAAGCAAATAATGCCCTGAAACGGCTTGGAATTCAGAAGGTGAAATATGGGTAAAAAGGCATCTATTTTAGGCAATGCAACAATTACAAAGCGAATGTTGATCAGCGATCAGGGTGCCGTACCTTTCGATCAGCGATGTAGAGCGCCTCAGCCAGCTTAGCAAAGTTTTCATTGATGTGAACTGTTTGCAGCCCCCGCCCATCAGCTGCCAGACGTTTGTCGAGAGGAATGGTGTAGCCCTGAAAGATATTAGACACACACAGAGAAAGAAATGAGCTGGGGGCGGGGGGGGGGGGGGGGGGGACTCCAGGGCAATGAAACTCAAATCACTATGACAAGATCTTGAGTCCTAAAACTCAAATATTTATGCAATGTATCAAAAACTAAACAAACAACAAGCCTGGAAAACAAAACGCACGTCTGCATGACCTGCTATGTGTTTGACATTTAGATGCACAACAAGTCGCAGGTGTTCCAATTAATTGCGGTGTCACGTTACCTTAGCGTTTTTCCAGTTGGAGATACATGGAGGAATCTTCCACTCCTGCTGCTCTTTGACTGTCATCTACAACAAAGGGAGAGAAACATCAAACATAACATCTTTTGAATAATGCAAGGTTATTCTTTTTGATTTTTCAATATTTTATGAAAGCAGTGAAAAGCACAATGTTTCTAACATTTCAGCCAATTTTACCTTTCTACTTGGGGAATGCATTACAGGAGCTGGCGGAGACGGAGGTCCTCGAGGAATCTTTTTGTTGATCCTGAAACATACAATTATACCCATCAAATGTATTCATCCTTGTAACTGTGAAGCTACATTTTAAATTTTAGTCAAATAGGAATTCTCTACAAGAGCAAGATCTCTGAGCCAACATTAAAAATCGAACTATATCTTTGAATCTGTATTGTGTGGATGCAGTGCCAGCATTAAGAATAGGATAGCATGGATAACATGACTGTGACTCCTAAACCAGAGGATGAACTGAACCCTGATATTCTACGTATTGGTACATTCCGGATATAAATCTACCAATTAGTCTTTAAACATGGCTTCATGTTACTGTGTTGGACACATGTTCACTTACTTGAAACGTGGAGGTTCCATTGGATCTTTCTGCATTTCCACCATGCGGATCACCCTCTGTTTGGCCCCTGAGTTAAAAGCCACTCCCTGCTGGGACGGGGTGTACCTTTGGGAGAAACAAAGAGGAAGAAATGTGCCATCATTCATAAAAATGTAACCCTCACCCTCATATACAAATACAAGAGACAGACATGACAATTTTATTATTATTATTATTATCAATATTATGCACTTAAGTGTTTCATGACATAGAATGTCTAACTGGAAGTATCTTTACGCCCACATGATGTCAATGTATTATATGAACAGTGGTAAAACAATTCCGCTGTCACTTTGACTTTCTCCTTTCAAAATGTTATTGAGGCCGGAAATTCTAAATTCTAACACATACCTGATGTACTGTGCAGGAGCTTGTTTGTCTGCCGCTCTTACAGGCATGGCAGCAGCAATCTTTTGAGACACCTGCTTCTCCAGGGCACTGCGGGTCTTCTCTGTCAGCTACAAAGGACACACAACAGATTCTTACTCAATAAAGTTACAGTACAAATGGGTTGCCAAAATCAGTCCGTTTCTCATTACATGTTACAAATATTTTTGAGCACACAGTAACATTAGCTTTATTTTTTTCCAGTGACTAATGGATACAATTAATGACTGCACTCCCTGGGTAAATTGTGTAAATAATATTCTTTAAGTTGTCAAATCTGTGACAATCAGTCCCATGAGTAATGCAAGGGACATTGGCATGACATTGCAGCATGGCTTACCTCTTTTACAGCCTCCTCATCAGGCTTCTGTAGTTCTGGAGTATCTTCATTCAGAACTTCCTTTGGAAGCAGGTCTGTGTACTTACTGAAGATCACCTGCAACAATGACACATGGGAAATGTTTTGAAATAATGAACTTAAAAGCAAACTAAGACTCTTTTTGTAATCGCATCAAAAAATGACATGCAAAATGACATGTAAACGTTTATTTTGACAATGTGTAATATTGGAACATTGTGTGTAGATTCTGTCAATGAAAGGGACACAATTTACATGTCCCCTTTTGTTCACTAATTAAATTTGCATTATCATTGATTTGTGATAAGAGAAGTTTTTCTTATTGTTAAGATTGTAACTTTGACATTTCATCAATGCTGGATTTGATAGTTCTTACTGGTGTGTAAGTGTTGTATGAAGTGTTGTATGAGTGACATCCCCACATAATGAATAAAAAGATTTCTGCAGGTGTCTCTCGTCTTAATGTGTGCCCACTTGTTGCCCCTTTGACCTAATCTACCACCTTCAGAATGAATTATACCAATCTTTTAATTTTATAATTTTCAAATTATGCATTGATACATTTTAAGTGTGTTTAAGAGCATTACTGCTGACTGCTTAAGCAGTAAATTGGCTCTTTACCTTATCCTTGCCCTGTCCTTGTCGGGCGATGGCGTCATATTTGATCTTTCCTTCTGCATCCACCTGAACTGCCAGGGCATTGGATGTTTTCTTCTTTCTACCCATCTCCAGGGGAAACTGGGCCACGTGGATCTCTGGGAAAGCTCCTCCATCTCCAAAGTCCTATTGAAAGAACAGGTTTACAGCAAAAACAAAAACAAGTTATGCTTTACATTTTTTACTGACTACTGAACATTTTGCTTAAGTAAAAGTACCCATCAAGCAGAAAGACCCCATTTCACAATATTGTATGAAAGCATTATAATTATTGATGCATTGATGTGATCATTTAAATGTTGCAGCTAGTAAATTATGCGCTAATTTGAATTACTTTAGATACTTCTCCTCGCCAGGGGGTTAAAAAAGTGTTGTGTTATGTTTTTGTAATTATGATGTGTAGTGTGTAGCATAAAGCAGCATAAAATAAAACGTCATCATACTACTCTTATGATTTTTAGACTGGTGTTGAAGAGTCTTTCAAAACTTTATGACACAGATTTCCAACCAGGAATGAAACACTAGACAATGAATATCCCCGACCGCCACTAAAACAAATGAGAAAACCAGTTCTAAAAGTTTTTTCATGTCTGAGATAAACACACATGTAGTGAGTACATAAACTAACATACCTCAAGTGATCGAGGCACCCAGCCTTTTCTGTGTCCATATGGAGGGGGCTCTCTGCGGGACGAAACCAGCGCGGTGGAGTAGGACTTCTGGGCCCGGACCCTCTCTTCTGCCTCCAGCTGATCCTGAGACAGCTGGGTCGGCGCCGGTAAAAAGCTAAACACAAATGACACGTGTTTGAGACTCATTTTATACAGCAGCTCAAGCCCTAGCTCGCGTTAGCCCACCGTGCCACCGAGTAGCGTCAACTTCACCTTTACGCAACAGTGTTATCTGGGTATTAAAACGGACAGCCAGCACGCTAACAGCCAGATTACACATCCTCACAGCTATTATGAACCAAACCAAAGCATTAGGCAAACACATGATATGTAAACAGGTGCTAAACTAGTGTTGTTGACCATGTCTGCGTGCTGCTAAGCTAGCTAGCTAGTTTAGCCAGCGACACACAATTTCAGCTAGCTAACATTAGCCGATACCGTTAGCTTCGATGAAAACAAAGAAACAGTAGCCAGCAGAGGAACAACATCAATGTGAAATATTAACGGTAATCTATACAAAGTACAAAATTAAATGGAAACGACATATTATACAATTTAGTGGTGTAAAAACGTAAAAGGCCTGGTCGCGGCACTCACCTCGTCAAAGACATTTTCCCCTTTCTTCCTTAGCAATGAACTGAGCATGCGCAGTACTAGATTAGACGAGAACCGTTTGCTCTGCCTGTCCCTGTCAGCTTTTACTATTTACAATATTTGTTGTTTTAGGATGATTTTACGATTTTATTTTCATTTTCAACCCTCTGAAATCTTGGGCTATTATGTCCGTTAAAAAATCTGTTAAAAATATTTACCATGCCATGTTGGTATTAGTTTTTCAGCGTAACCTCACCTATATGTCCTGATAATTCATTTTTAACTTTGATTCAATTGATCAAATTGAATTGATCAATTTGAACCCAAAAGAAACAAAGGAAAACATAAAATCTGATCTTGAAAATTATGTTTCACACACAGAAATGTATATGTTGCAAATATGAACACAGGTTGCAAAAAACAGTAACTAGTTCTACATTTTATACTAAATATATTTGAAATTATCTCCGGTTTTACTTCTCCGAATATCATCCAAAAAAAAAAATGATATGGAGTTTCAAGCCAGAACTTTAATGTGCCGTTGGTTTCATGGACTCCATGGACTAAATGTATTTCATTCATTATGAACTTTGGCGATGTAACATCAAAATGTATGCCATTAAATCTTATTTGAGTGAGAGAATAGAATATAATTTTACTTTAAAACGTTACCCTTTTCAATTAGTTTATACGTATTCTATGTGATTTTAAAATAACAAGCTGAAATTGAGCTTTGGCAATGTAATTGTGCCGTTAAAACTTATTGGAATGAGAAAGAATCGAATAAAAACTAATAGAATAGATCCTGACAACATAGCGTTATGATAACCCTCATTCGTGAAAATATGTAATTTCCGATGAAAAATAAGAGCTACCAAAGAGCTTATAGTCAAACTTGATTTGCAACTCTTTAAGAAAGACAAAATGCTGTTATTATAACCACGGTAAGTCTTTTCAAGCTAGTTTAAAAGTAATTTAACAAATCATTTTAGATTTTTGTGCATGTAGTATCTCAACAAAATGATAAGAAGAATCTGTTTAATTGCATCTGAGTGGCAGAGGAGTCTGTTAATACAGCAAACAGAGCAACAGAGTGCAACTGACAAGAAACTCATTCAAATCTTTGCTTGCACAAACTCAGTAAATATTATTCTATAATTAATCCAAAAAGTAATTTGAAGTTGTTTCATCTCCCACAGACTAGATATCTACAAAATTAGAAGCGAAATCTTCCTAAAAAATAACAAAACCAGGCATTGGTGGAAGTACTCACTCAGATCATTTACTAAAGAATAAGTAGCAATACCAAGCTGTAGAAATACTTTGTTACAAAAACAAGTTATGCATTAAAATGTTTACTGACTACTGAACATTTTGCTTAAGTAAAAGTAAAAGTACCCATCAAGCAGAATGACCCCATTTCACAATATTATATGAAAGTATTATGATTATTGATGCATTAATGTGTTCATCATTTTAATGTTGCACATGGTAAATTATGGGCTAATTTGAATTACTTTACATACTTCTCTTCGCCAAGGACTAAAAAAGTGTTCTGTGTTATGTTTTTGTAATTATGATGTATAAAGTGTAAGTGTGAAGCGTAAAGCAGCCTAAAATAACACTTGTACTAATACTTGTTTGTTGAAGGGCTTTTTTTTTTTACACGGCGTCTCATAAAGATTTGGTTGTATACACTGTAGTCATCTATATGGGGTTCTATATAAACAGATGTTATGTAGCAAATAGTTAAGTTTCTGATATGGTTAACTGGAAGAATCTCATTAATGCTGATGTTACTGATAGAGTAGGCAAACAACAGTAATATCTATTATACTATTACTTATAAGTGCTGTGCTGCCAATTTATGGACAGCTAACTTAATTAGTGCTGTTATGCCTACTAGGCAGGAATTTAGCCAATATTTGTCTGCCAAATTGTGGATTTAAGAAAGTTTTGACAATGATGAGTGTCACAAGGCATGTTTTCTCATTCAGGTGAAGAGTGACTGCTGGGAAAGTCTCAGGCCACTAGGGATGGGTACCTTTCACATTTGAACCGATACAGTACCGATACCCGGTACCTGGGAATCGGTACCGGTACTCAACAGTACCAATTTTCGGTACTTTTGAGTTTGTTTATGTGGTAATAAATGTTAATTTGTTTAATAATAAAATCTATTTTTTCAATTCAACATATTTATTTCTCAAAATAATAATAACTTTAAAAAATATATCAAAAGAATATAAAATCCAGGATGAGCAGTGCTTTATTGTTGAGTGAACGTGCATTTTGTAACATGAAGGTTGCAGTGTTATCAAAGAATGCAGAGGAGCGCTCTCAGGTGCACGGAGGAGAAAAAAAAAAAAAGGTTGCAAGTGCATGTGTGATTTGTTGTGATGACGTCGTAGCTGTGCGGCGTAAAGTGGCAGGTAATATTCCTGAGTTGAAGAGCGGAGTATTAGCGGAGGACCAGAGATGCAGCAGCTAGCTGCTAGTTGTTAATGACTGGTCTACAGAAGAATGGAGAGAGCAAACGGAGTAAGGAAGGTCCAATCTCGAGGCAGACGAAGGCCAAGCCCGGGTAGAGACATTTGAGAGATGGCAGCTAGCGGCTAACAGGCCTAGACCCAGGCTGTTCGTCTCTGCGCCGGGTTGGAAGAGGGCAGCAGCTAGTGGCTAGTGGCCGCGGTGAGCAGACAGGACCAGACGAGGAGGTATGAAACAATGAAAACAGGTTGAAATCAATGATCAGTTAAAAGGTAACGCCGTTTAGGTACCGAAACATGGTACCGTTTGATTTTACATGAATCGGTACTCGGTAGTACCGACGGAATTCGGTCGGTACCTATAAAAGTACCGAATTCGGTACCCATCCCTACAGGCCACGGCCTCTCAAATGGCCACTCACTCGGCGTGACAGCACGCACAACAACTGCGGCCGCCGTTGCTAACTGTGCACAGCGTCTGCGGCTGATCATAAACAAACGGGCATGCTAACTGTACACAAAGTGTCAGCCACTGATCGTAAATTAACCGGCATCGCTAACTGTGCACAGAGTGTCTGGTGCTTGTTGTAAACAAACAGAGATTTCTAAGTGAACACATACTGCTGCAGTACATACATACTGTACTGCTACAGAGCTAGCTGTGTAGCCTATTAGCACTGTGCTACTGTGCACCTCATTCCGCAACGCCGGACTGCACTATGAAAGGGCAGAATATCACGCCTTACAGGATCACTATGAACGCCCTAAGGCAAAAAGCTGACACAGATCTTTCCAGCAATATAGTGGGACATTTGCGGGAACGCACGATGAAAGGGGCTTATGTTTGTTGTCGCTGGTGACTACTTGCTACTTCGCTGGCTTTTAGAAATGGCGTGTGTTGTTGTGGCGTCAAGTATTACGTCACATCCCGCTTAGCGATCTATCGAATCAGCAACCAGACTTTTTTCAGGCGAGAAAAAATGGCCTTGCTCTTTGACACGGCCAAAAAACGTCCAGTCAAACAGCCGCTAGGGACGGCTCATATTCAGATTAGGGGCGTTTTGGCAAGGGAGATCCGCCTCATTCCGGGTATTCGACTGTGGAAACGCAGCTACAGACAGATTCATCGTTTTTTCTGTTTTTTTGCAGCTGCACACATCTGGAATACATCCATAGTTTACCAAACTATTGCTCTGAGTTTCTTTTTTCTGTAGGTTTGAGTGTACAGAAGGAAGGACATGGATGAGTAGACTGCAGCCTTGTCTATTCTCAGAGTGACTGATAAGCACTTTCAGTCCTCCACACTAGGGTTACTTCTCTAGTGCAAATATGAACTGATTCTGGTTCTATGTAAAGAGCAATGGAGCAGCAGCAAAAAGGACAGACGACATTATTCTGTTTAAAATGGCCAGAAAGAAATCTTCAAGCTGTTCTGGTCTCAGTTATAAGACATATGATATATTTCACTTGAGACCGCTAAACAGACAGAAAGCATAAAAGCTTGAAAGATTAGTTTTGCTTGTGAATAGTAGAATTATTTAATGTTAAGTGTGATGAATGTCTTGCCTCTGCTGCCATAATCATCAGCAGTAAAAGTAACATCCGTAATGTAAATGAGTGGTACTTGTTGGTCTTCCGACTTTGCTTTTTGCTGTCTGACTTACTTTCTTTCTTTCCCTGCTAACGCTTTTATCTAAGTGTCTGCATCTTTTCCATCTCCCTATCTCCTCTGTCTCTGCTCTCTTCCCATCTTTCTTCCTTCCTCTCCCTCTCTGTTTCTCGGAGGAGGAGGAGGCAGTCTGTCAGTCTCTCAGCAGAGACATCGTTTATTAATGTGACACAGGGTAAAAGGACACGTCAAAGGAGATCAATCACAAAGCTGTGGCATGGGACAAGAAAGCTTTTAATAAACCCAATCATCTGGGTGCTTCATCTTTTCCACCGTGCCTGGCATTTGGTAAGGAGCTCCATACCATTCTGTCTGCTCCTCCACAGACCTGCTGCAGTATGAATGATGGAGCGGGCATCGTTTCACCACTCAACTGAAATCACTCTCCAGGGGGCTTGTAAGCAGCGCTCTGGATTTTTGAGTGTTTTCTTGAGGATAGTGGGAGATGTTTGAATTCAATTTTCAGTGGCGATATTCCTAACAGCAGCTGTATTGATTATTTGATTAAATTCACAATGAAATCCTCTAAGAATCAGCATTAAGTGGAATCAGGCTAAGGTCAGACCATGACAACAAGGAAAACGGTTTTCATTGTCATCATCATGAGGCCAGACTAACCACGGGAGGGGCTGCCACGTGCTCGTTGCAGAGGGCTTTGATGCGAGACGACATGGACTTTGTAGGGCCACCGGCTATGTTAATGCTCCCAGCAACAGAAATGTGTGGGGCTGAGGAAGGCGACACATGCTCTGCGGTACCTCATTGTCATCACATGCCCCATCTCCAGTGTCACTGTAGTGTACAGAGGGACCAGGGCAAAGACGGATCAAACTGGAGGAGAGCAAGATGAATAGACACCTAAGCAGTCATCGTTCTTCCTTTAAAGGGACAGTTTGGATTTACTTAAATGTGCTTGTATGAGGTATATTAATGTATTACTTACAGTGGATGGCGGTTAGCACGCCCCCAGTTTGGAGAAACAGACAGCTGCCAACACAGAACTATAATACTGCTAAATACATTTTTTTTTAAATCAATATCAGTTTATGTGTCGGCTACATTTTTTTTTTAGATTTTTAGATACATTTTTTGCTTTACCTTGTCACAGACCAAGGGGGAACTGAAGCTGTTCTATGCTATGGTAAAGCCTCCGGACTTCATTGACAAAAACAACAATATTACCTGGCAGATCATGGGAGATGCTGGGCCGTCTAATCAATAGCAACTATGTATACAGGAAATCACTTTAGCATCACTAGCTGTAGCTTAACAGTTTCAGGACAAATTATATATTTAGATTGACTACTTATTCTTGTTGTAGGTATATTTTACCTTGCAATATTTGCACCTGTACACACTTAGCATGAGTTATACGAAGGGGGTGAATATCTCATTATGCTATTTAGCTGATATTATTTGATCATTTAATCCAGTGCTATTTGAATTATGATGTATTTTAAGGAAGATTATTTTGTACTATTAGTTTACATTATTGAACAGCATTTTCTCACGTGTTGGGTTCAGATATGTTGTCTATATTCCATATTACCTCTGTAACTCCTCAATCTAAAACTAACAGGTCGTGTAATATTAAGCTAGCTTTAGCTGCAGTTAGCTATGCAATAGTTACAGCTAACTGGGTGTAATTATTTAGGAAGAACTTATCACTACGTTAAAATTATTGTGCAACCCATTTTCATGTAGTAATGCATAAATTGCAGCTGTTTGTGGATGAGAATGTTACGTTATGGCTGCCCTGTAACGTTAGCTAGCTCTGTGTTGCTAGGTGAGCCAGCAGCATCAGTTAGCTATAAACTAATCTCCAAAAGCTAGCCTTTTGTTCATGAGTAGATACATGCTTCCTTCTGTGTAGTGATACAGTAAGCACGTGTTGTGGAAAGAAAATAATTCCTACATGTCTATGTTCCCCAGGTCCTATGTTCCCCTCTTTGTATGAGACTGGGGAACATAAGACCCTTTTCCCCGCTTTTCCCAAAAAGTGTCCTATATTCCCCGGTCTGTTACTTTTTCCACCATTACTGCCAAATTCCATGGCAAATAGGCCTATGTAGGCCTACGGGCTGTTTGACGCGCATATGCAAATAACCCAACCTATCCCTAAAAGGAAAAAGCTAAGTCTTGATGCAAGACAATATGATTAGGGGTGGGAATATACAAACATGAGTAATCCTAGATTTGAAAAGCAAAAAAATGAACTGCAAAGTAACCAGATAGTAGCTGCTGTGCAAATTTAAGTTTGGGCAGCTTGAGCTAAGGTGGGCCATGCGACGGTAGGCCTGCTGGCCATGCTGAGAGTCTACCGTAAAGACTGATAGATTGCGGGGAACATAGTACCCTTTTTATGGAAAAGGGTCCTATGCTCCCAGGTATGTATTGCCTCAGGGGAACATAGGACCCTTTTTGGGAAAAACGGGGAACATAGGACCCGGGGAACATAGGGATGACCCCCTGTGGACCATCTTGAGTAACCAGGTCATGATTTCTGGAAAGAGAGGCAGCTCAGACTTTTTCAAATTATTTTTTTGTGGGTGGCAATTATTGCACTAATTCTAATATATTCAAGAGAAGGTAGACCTGTCAATTGCAGACATCTCCAAAACTTAGCACCTTAAACCAAAAAAAATCTACACTGATAAATAGCACTACATGTAAGAGGACAATGTATATTTATGATTTTGGATGAAACTGTTACAGTTACAACTAATAAAAGGCTGAAGTTATGAAAAGCTGGAGCAACCGGCTTCTTCTCTCAGAACATCATGTGCATGCACAACCATACAACAGAACCCTATGAGGCCTTCCCTGTAAAGGTGAGCCTTATTTAAAAGTGGCCTGCAGCTAGCAGGGGGAGCTTGTTAGCGGCCTTAGCCTCTAGATTTTTCTGCTCATGCGTCCATACTCTCCTGACTGCTGGGGGAATGTTTACCAGTGCCTGTGATGTCCAACCTCAGCCACGAGCAAGCCCACACATTAGAGCACATGTTGAAGAACTCTGTCTATTTTCTGAACCTGGCCATATAACAGCAGGGGTTCTGTGCACTTTTTTATTTATTTAAAAAAAGGGCAGCTTTTTAGAAGAAGCTGAAAATATAATTTTGTATTGTAGGCCATTTATAAAGACTTTGCCTCCTGGGTTCTGTTGCAACAGAGAAATAAAACAAGTTTAGTAAACCAAATAAAACCTGAACTAATCTAAATGTCTCTGCAGTTATTCCTGAAAATAGCCAGGGGTGACATTTACTGTTATTTCCTTGTGAGAGGTGTATGTGATTACACTTTTGAGCAACTTGAGTTGTACACAGTGAAAACGCAGTGTCTAATCACTTTGTTCTGTGTTGAAATCTATCTTCCTGTGGTCTTGAGGGGTTCCTTATCTTTTGATAAAACTGAACACTGTGCCTTCACTATGACCAGTGTAACATGATGGCTACACCTTCCCACTGGAGAAGACTGATAGTATCGAGACACTTTCACTCCTTTCAACCAATGAAATCGCTGCATAGCATCAGAGATAGAGGATCCGAAGAACATGTCCAGAGAGAGTGAATCCAAGAGGATCCCCATATCACATCAGTGCAGGGTTCCTGTGCCTGGCATATCATACCAGTGGCCATTCACTATTACATGTAATTCATATTCTATCTTCCAATTGAAAATGGGCAAGACAAGCAGTTAGTGGAGATATTTTGTAACAATGAGCTCATCTACAAATGAAATGGGCACAAACATGCACCATCTTTCCTGCACAGGAGGAAGACAGCCTTTAAGATGCTTTATTCTGTTTGTTGTCATTTTCTCTCTGTTTGTTGCCATTTGGGGTTCCTTTGTGGTTACTTGATGTCCCTTTGTGGTTATTTTATGTCTCTTTGTGGTTGTTTTGTGTGTCTAAGTGGCAGTTTAGTGTCACTCTGTCGTCATTTTGCGTCCCTGTTGCCATTTTGCATCTTTGCTGTTGTTTTGCCCCATTCCGTAGTTATTTTGAGTGTCTTTGCAATTGTTTTGTTTCTTTGCGGTCATTTTGCATCTCTTTGTGGTTAAGTGTCTCCTCAAGTAACTTTCTGCAGGGGAAGGCCAGGGGGGCCCTCTCATTTTTAACACTGCGTGAGTTTTGTGGTCCTCTGTGTCTTTTATTTATTTTATTTATTTAACTACGTCTTTTATTTTATTTTACTATGTTTATCTGTTTGATTGTATTGTTTTATTTATGGCATCATTTTAGATTGATACACTTATTATTTATTGCTGATTGGTGTGTGGAATTGTTTGTTTTATTGTTGATTTTATGTACAGCACTTTGGAAACGTTTGTGTTGTTTAAATGTGCTATACAAATAAAGGGGGATTGGATTGGATTGGATACCTTTAGGCCTCTGGGCCTGTGCCTGGTAGGCCTGTTCAGTAATCAATCCTTGCATCTAGGGCTGGGCAATATATTGAAATGTTCTTATTATTATATATTCTATAATTCCAATCATATTAGATATTTTTGAAATGGTGCAAATTATGACACACTGTCCTGATATTACAAATAAAAAGTGAGGCAATTACTAACACGTTTTTTCCAGAAAAAACACACAAATTACAATTTGACACATTATACACAGTCGCTCATAAGTTGGAATAAAATATATTTTTTTACCTCTTTCCATGAAATGATTGTGACAATGTGATTTATTCTTGACAAATAAAGTGTATATCCTCTCAAAACTTTAGTAATCAATCTCTTCCAAACATATCACAATGAAAATTAAACCACAATTAACAGAGGATTGTGTCTGAAAACAAAATTATTCCAACTTTATAGGAAACAGTGTGATTTGCCTTACCTAAAAAAATATTGGCTTATACATTTTTCCAAATTCCTGAAACTTCTTCTGAAACTGTCTTCCCTGCATACATCAGCTCATGTTTCCAGCCCACCTCAGACACTGATGCTTTCCACGAAAAATCACCCAAAAGGTAAACACGGAGACACTTGTAAACCCATCAGTTGCTTGAGCTGTGGGAATCGAAAAAACGTTTTTTTTCTTCCTCTACCTGGCACTTGTAGCGGTAGTTTGTTCTCAAAGCTGAGCTCCTCCCTGTCGGAAGTGATTCATGTCACAATTATTACCAGGTAAATACTGGGAGGAGAACAGGAAGAAGAAGGGGGCAAAAAGAGAGAGAGGGAGAGAGAGAGAGAGAGAGATGAGGGGAGTGAAAGCAAGAGCCTTGTGGCTGCTCATGGGGAGTGAATGAAAAATGAAAACAACTCAAAGTGGGTCAGCAGCTTACCAGATCCCAGTCTGGTGAATGCACATGCACACACACACACACACACACACACACACATGCATAATATGCATGCACACACACACAAATTTAGATACTCGAGAGGACGTTTACTGCATGAGGCACAGTGCATTTGACAAAGTGAAGCAATGCTATAGTGGCACTTTGCTTATTCACTGTTGCACTGCAGCCTGATACAACAATCTCACATAGCTTCCTTACTTTGTGTCTCCTTAGATTATAGGTGGCCGGAAGATGGTTAGTTTAAGTCTATTTCCATTTACTCCTTACCTGTCAAATATGGTTACACAGTGAATGTCGTTACTGTTCCCCTCTGCAGCTGTTCTGATGAAGGGCATCAGTTTGAATTACATGGATGTGTGTTTCTCTATATTGGGCAAAACATCATTCATAAACGCAGGAGACAGGTATGGAGAGCTGCTGTGTGTGCTGGATGGTTATTCCTGACTGGTCATTAATGCGTTCACACACTGTCTACTATCCATAAATGTATTGGTTACACTCCTGCTGGGAGTATATTCGTCTAAAAAATCCATATACTCTGAAAAAAGGGGGAGAAAAGCACACTGAGAGACACTAGAAGTTGTTTTAATGGTTGCTAAATTCTCCTTAACCTTTAACACTGACCTTAACCCAGTGTTGTTGAAACCGCTGGGCATACTATCTCGCCCTCCCAGAGTGGAGTCCCTCCTGCTCCTCTTTGCCAGCACCGGGATGGAGTTCAGAGAAAGACAGGGCCAAACAAGGTCAGTAGAGGGCTTGCACAGCTTATGAGGGCTAAATAAACTGCAGGCAGTGCCAGTGGAGCCTTTAATCTAAAGGAAGGGAAGCAGCGATGAGAGCCCTGAGGAAGAGGAGGGAGAGGGGGGGGTGGATGATGTTGCATGACGCACTATTAGGTAAAAACGTCACTCTTCATTTTTGTGTAACAGTATTTTGTCAGTCTGATTTGGTTTCACTCAGCTATTTTTTTTACATTTGTCTTATGGACATAATTAGGTCATGGGAATGGATGATTAGGTCTGCAGCAGAACGGATGATTCAGTGTTTATGACCACGTAGTTTATGCAGTGATGCAAACAGCATAAATAAATTATACATCACAGTTGCTTTGATTTCTGCCTGAGGATATAAATCATGTGTTAAACATTGTCTTTCATTTTAATGTAATAGCTAGAGTGAACATTCTATAAGCCAAATTGGATATAATGTAAAGGTATTTCTGTAATATAGGAATGCTATCATAATTGCATGGTTGTTTAATTGCCCCTTTTCATAAATCAAAGAATGAGTATGTGATGTAGCCATGTGTTTATTCACCCATGGGCTTATTATATGATGAATGAACCATGTCACGAGCATCAGATGCAGTGCAGCTTCAGTTCCTATATTTACCACTAGATGGCAGCACCACTCAAAGCTGGGCTGTCAGTCTTGTGCACATGAATCCGAACACACACACTTTCACAAGTGACAACAAAGATGCCTGCAGGTGTTTCCACGACTCTGAGCTTCTACTACACTGCATCTGCTTTGCATGAGAAAGAGACAGACGCTGAAATGGCGAGATGATGCTGGAGCTTTGTAGGCAACTGTATGTTTTTCTCTGTGAGTGCGCTTGTGCTGAGTGAAAGCCAGAGAAAGCATTAGCAGAGGGGTGAGAGAGGGAGCCAGCAGCGGCCAGTCTGGGCCTCTTTGCATCAGCAGGCGGGCTGTCTGAGATACTCTTCCCCTCTTGTGCTTTTGGACTTTTTCCAACTTGCACATCCCGTTCACGGTGCCAGGAGGGAGGTGGACTCCCATAAGCACCAGAGGTCCCATCATTGGCCTCACAATTTGGAGGGGAAGTCATTAATTTCCTAATCGACGCAAAATTGCTTTGTCATTTGGAGAGAGCTTGTTGTCGAGAGGGCGAAGGAGAGCTAATTAAAATGCTCTCAGCACACATTGACAGTCTTTTTACGCAATTACTCAGCCTGCTGTGTGTGTTCAAATAAACAAGTAAGCCGAGTTGCTCCCTGATAAACCCCATTACATGCTGCGTTCATGCCTTGGCGCACGTGGCGCCGACGCCTCGGTGCTGATCTGACCTTGAGAAGGGGAAGGGGAAGATACAGGCGGTGCTAGTAGGAGCAGCAGCGCACAGGGCTAATCTCCAGAGCATGTCGCTCGATGAAGGGTGCTGATAGTGAGCAGCGGCAGCAGCGTCTCCAGCAGTGGAGATATGTATCGCTCCAAATTTGAGACAGAGCCCTCGAAGTGAAGCAAAGGCTTTGAAAGGGAAGTTTAAGCATCCTGCTCCGTTTTATGTTCAGTAAAGGTAAAACGAGTCAGGTCGAGAAGAAGGGGTGGTAAATGGGGTTGATACTGCACTGCACGTGGCAGTAAGAGAACTTGCAGAAAACTTATCACTCAGAACTTAATGTTTGTCGAAGAAAGCCGGAAAACAGTGCATCTGCTGTTGGGGGTGTAACGATAATCATCAAAGCAATCAGAAAATGAAGTTGGAGTGTGTGCAGGATTCTTCTATGTATGTCAGTGGACATGACTTCACACACACACACACACACACACACACACACACACAGCTGTATGTGGGACATATTCCTGTCACAGTTGGGGAACTGCCAGGCCAGCTGCGCCCTCAAACCACTGTCTGATTGATTTGTTGGAGCAACGTTGGCCCCTGTGCTTTCATCTTTATGCATGGAGGTTTCCTGAGGCGGTCCACCCCCCCAATTTCCCACACTTCCCTTACATTTTCATTTCTTCCGTTCACCCCATCACCTCAACCCCACCCATAACTTCCCCACCACCAGCACCTAGTGTTCCGAAATGGACCTCATTATCAGAACGAGTAACGGCGAGGTTCACCCAGGGACAGCTGCATTCTCCACAGCAACCAGACGACATGTTTTGGTAGCGGGTGGTGCGATGGGGCCACTCCACCCTAACTGCTTTCGACAGGTAAAGGAGACGGGAGGTAGGATGTGCAGCTGTGCCCCACACGTACCTGGTAGCAGATCAGCTGGCGTCGTCTCCTGAGGAAGAAGGGACACAGCTGCGGTTTTCAGGGTTTACTCCACCTTGTAGAGTTGGTATTTAATGATGTAATGTTGGCACATGCATTTCAAACCATTGGTAATATTCGTCCAAAACCTTTATGTGGACAAAAAATTTTGACAAAAAATATGATTATTTGAAAAATGTTGGGTTCTCTTAGAGGCATATTCCAACATTTTTTAAATACTATCTGGGTTAGATGTAAAAAAGTATTGAATGAATCCATTAAAATCAAATTTATTTTATTACCTTTTTATATATTTTTCTCTCAATGTGCTTTTTCCTACTTACTCTCTGCTATGACCATACTCACTATCAGTCCATTGTTCCTATTGGGGATAGAGAAAGTAAAATAAGAATAAAATATACAAACTCACGACCTTTTGACCTGGCATAGTGCTAATTGCTTGTTTGTTTTTCACCAGTAAAACTTTTTTAATATGAAAATTGATACCATATGTATAGTCTGTAGGGTAAATAAGCTACCACCAGCAGCTGATTACCTTATGTGCATAGCATAAAGATTGGTAGCAGGGGGAAACAGCTGGCCTAGCAACAAATCCCACTGGAAATGTAGCGGTTAGCCTCTACAAGGAGAGGGAAAATGCAACTACTTATAACTCTAAAATTGTCTAACATAAAATTGTAAGTTTAGCTGGCTTGCTAATATTCACAAGCTCACAGAGTGTGGGGTTGAATCTTGAGAACTGTGTGCAGTCCGCGGGGCTAAAGTTTAGCTAGCAGCGGATGGTCACTGACTGTAAACTGTAGGCTTCTACTTCAAGTAAAATGTCTTTTTATTTTTTTTTATTTTATAGCTTTGGAATTGTTTGAAGTAACTTTTGACTGGACTGAGCCGAGCAATGTAAGTAGGCTAAAGAAAGGTGTAAGGTTAATAATTCATTTTTCTGCTGTGTCAAAAGGTAATGCAATTGGTTTTTTTTATTGAGTAAGCAACTTGCTCAATGCAGCTAATTAACTGTCCTGATTGTTAAATGAAGTATAACAATTTTTAAAAATGGCATTTATGCCAAAAGTAGTCCGGCATTGACCCCCATAAAGCCAAAACTTGTGGTTTAGGTTTTGACAGAAGACAGCAGTTAGATAATTTAGCTAAGCCTAAAGACTGAAATCAGTGAGAAAAAAGCTTGTCTGGTTCTTTCAGGCTAAAGTTCAGCAACTGTAAAGCTCAGATATGAACATGCTAAGCTAAGCTAACTGACTACTCACTACAGCCATATATTTATTGACAAACATAACATTGTCAGTCTTTTCTTCTATCTCTGCAAGAAAATGATAGATATTTCCCAAAAAGACAAACTCTTCCTTTAAAATATTATTTTATTTTTATAGTATGATGAGGAGGGTTTTTCCTCTTCATATTTTCATCCAACTATTGCATTCTGTCAAAGGTATTAAATTACAAATGGAGCAAGACCAGGCACATTGGACGGTGGGGGTGGATAGTCATTTACATCTCGGAGCCAGTCAAGGGTAGCGAACCCAAATGGAACTGCCACTACTGTCTCCCCCTTGGTTTTATCAGCCTCTCTCTGAATTAGCACTGTATGAAAGCAAACTGTAATATGGATTTGCAAGGCCTCACCACATAAAGATAGCTCAGGCTCCACCACTGGAGGCCCAAGCGAGGGGGGACTGTGGAAGATCACAGGGCATGCATTTCATCGCGCCGGCCTGAACCGTGAATTAGCCATGCATGACAGAAAAATACAAGGCATGAAATTGGCTACAGCTCCCCTCCTCTGTGATCTTTCTCCCTAGACATCAGTTGCTCCCTGCTGTATTTTTTTCTCTTACTTTACTTTTTATTACAAATAAACCACCAGAAAAATGCAGATTATACTTATTATTAGGGGTCAGCACTACAGAGCGGTGTTGAAAGTCACATTCAATGCAATTCTGTTATATAATTTGCCACTATATAGAATAAAAGTTTTAGTAATGTGTGATGCATTTCAAATGAGTACACATTTTTTACTGGCAGCAGCCGTGAGGTATTCTTTCAATTATTTAAAGATGCGGCTGTTTTAGAATGAAATTGTTTATGGGGGGAGAAACATGGTGCAATGATGCTTTGAAATGTCTAGGTTTTATGTCTCAATGGATCTCCAATCACCACAAATAACCACAACTATATTGCACTTATAGCAGCTGCAGAAAGAAAAAAGGGATGAGATGGAAAGTCTTCTGATTTCTACTTTCATGTGAAAGTCTTCAAGGACATTGACTCTTAGGATCTCTTGCCAGGAACCATTTTCATCTGAGGTTTGAGTCCCTTGGCTGGCTTTCTGGAGATCAATGCACATATTTACAACCATTTTATGTTCCCATGTGATATACCCAAACTTGTCCTTGTAACATTCTCTAACCAAAAGAAACAAAATATGTCAATTGCGATGCCTTTGGGAGGAAGGAGTCACTCGACATTGACTCAATTGACCCGGCTCTCCCGCTGGATTGAAGTGTTTTTGGCTGAGTGAACAGTGTTTCAAGGTTATGGAGAGAGATGCAGTCAAACGTAATGGCAGCCTGTAATGAGTGTTTTCCTGTGGGATTGACGGTGACTTTGTGGATGGCAGGTGATTCAAGGCCTAAGGGAGAAAGGATTAGAGACTCTCTTGCCATCTCAGAGTTCAGACTAATTTAAACTCAACTTTTATGCTAGTCTTTCCTCTTTTTGTTATCTTTTTGTTTTACCGGTTCACAACCCAATTAAGTTTCAAAACAAAAACATATTGTAATGATGGATTTCCAATGGGCGGAATCTGAATCAAAGAAACCACCCCATGGTAAAAATGACAATAAATCATCTTGAGAGATCTTTCTGCAACAAAAACATTGATTTGTTATTTTAACAACAAAAAAATAAGTATCTTGCAGGGTTCGATTGATTTCCAGTTTTGCAGGTCTGGTCCGGAGTACCAGCCTAAACCGGTTTGATGTTATGCATATTGGCTGGGCTGGCATTTGTCATTATGAGGCATAATGGTTAATTAAAAAGTAGCCCACATCAGCAACCTGTGCTGACAGCATCGCAGCGCTTAATGCAACTGGCATTTACAGTGAACATGAATCTTGGTTTACATTACGTAAACATGGGCATGGTGCAATGTGATAACGTGACTAACATAATATTATGTTTGCTTACAAATGGACTAATGGAGTCACATGCCTCATGTTCTGCTTTTTCTCCTGTTTATTGGCCATTTGCAAACCATCTGAAATGTCCATTACCCCTACCAAGTAGACTGGATTTGTTTCCCCTTGACACTTATTTCTTTATTTCTCCATCCCCCTTCTGGGGACATTCAGGTCCCCTGACCATTCCAATGGACGGATTCTTTTTTTAAAGAAACCCAGAGTAAGAGCCTTGCACTTCCTCCTGAACAAAGGGGTGTGGCTTGTGGAACACTATGATTGGCTTTTAGAAATCTAATCAAATAGGTTTATGCATCTGGCATCAGATGGCAGTAGTTATAAATAAAGACGTCCTAGAAAAAGTTATGTCCATTGGCAAAGTCGGGACATCTGAAAGGGGTAATTTTCAATTTTGCTTGGTGTCTCTATGTCTGTTTGGCTTAATCTCACTCTTATCTTTGTCTCTGTCTGTTGTGGGCCTGCTTCTCTTTCTGTTAATTTCCACCTGTCTTGTTTTTTTTTCTTTTTTTTTTCCAGCTGTCTTTGCCCTCAGTGCCTCGGGAAAAACTGTGATATCCGTCGAGTCTTTTTACAGATTTAACACTCACTTCTAAAGACGTGCATTCACATGGCTACATCGTCGTCAGCTGTGTGTAGGGACTCACTGGCATTAAGCGCCATATAAAAACCCTCAAGTGTAACTTGGCTTCAAGTATGAGGAAATCATTTGCCTTTAACTTTTGCCTGAGAAAAATAGACCAACTCAGCTGGACTGTATACACATGCTTATTGCCCACAGGCACAAACACATGATAGATATGTGTCTTTAGATTTGAAAAAAGCCCAGTCGTGCATAATGTTGCTTCTCATATACACATACTATATCATGTGTTTATGCGACATACCACTCAAAGAGTTACATAAGCTTTTTTTGAGCTCAGATCCTTATTTGAGGTCATTACACACACACACACACACACACACACACTGAGCCTGCAATAGAAATGACACAGTCCCCTCTCTGCGTGTGAGACGTATGTCATGGCAGTAAATGGAGTAGAATAAGAGTTATCGGCCAAAGCATTGTGGCAGAAATAAGTGATAAATCACGGTGCAGTGTGATGTGGACACTTCATCAGGCTGTGCGTTTGCTGAATACACCCGCTGTAATGCTGAAGCAATGAGTGCCATCACTTGCTCCTCATTGTAATTAATGTCACCACAGAAAAGGCAGAGTGTGAGAGAAAGATAGAGGCAGAAAGGGGGAAGAATGGAAAGACAGAAGTGCAAATGAGCAGCTAGCAAGCCTGAGAAGGAAGATGTAATTTAGGGTTGGACAAAATGTCTTGACTGTGAGATAATGGTGGTAATACAAGAATCAGGGCTGTCTTTTTGGGGTGGGAATTGAACAAGCTAAAGAGAGGATTCCTATAATTTAGGGTGATTTCAGCGACATGTCATAGATAGTACATGAGCACCCAATTGTGTTATATATATGGAACATTCTAAACTTATGGAGGCAGTGAAAAGAACTGCAAACACCACATTAACATAGTGTCACTTTGTTGTTTATGCACCCAGCAGACACATAGTAACATTTTTTTGAGTCAAGTTGTGTTTCTGGCCACCTGATGAATGTAAATCCAATATTCACTCCCCTTTTAACATTGGTTTGGTCTCCACTAGCTTCTGAAAATACATTTCTCTGTTTATAGCACTAAATGCTCCTCTGTAATAACTAGCTACTTGCCGTGTCAGTCTGTTATTTGGTGTTAAACAGGTAGCTTACACTGATTTAACACATTTTTGTTTTAGCTGAAAACAACTGCCTGCTACTGCTGGAAACCTGGGGGCAAATTCATAAAGCTTTCTAGTACAAAGAGTTGCTCCTTGTGGCAAAATTCAAAGAAAATTAAAAGAATAACAAATGAACAAATGCCCAGGAGAATGGGATTCATGTCCCATGTGAAAACAAAAGTAAATTATAGTTTACGTGAGTTATGCTATTTTATGTAATGTCCGTTATTTACCTAACTTACGTTGTTTACCTAACTTACGTGACTCACATCACCCTCCACCCACCTAACTACTTCACTTTCAGCATCTATGTACATTTATTTACTGTTTAATCTGTCCTTTATAATGCTTTACCAGGAAGTTTTTATGAATAAACCTAGGTCAGTGCTCTTGTAGCCTAAATTCACAGAAACTGCAGTTTTTTTTTACAACTGTGAACTGTACGTGTACTTATAATGACGTGTGTGCTATTTTTTAGAACAATCCACACTCATTTTGACAAACGCTCATATGTGTCGTTATGGGCTGTATTGACAAATGGTCAATTCTGTCTTCAAGGTTGGAGATCTTGTTGGCTGAAAGACACTACAGTGCACGGAACCAGGGAGCCATTTTACATTACATGAATATACTTGAATTGGAAAACTAACATGTAACATTACTTGCTCCAACAAAAAAGTCATCTGAGTCAACCCCAACAATAAATATGTATGCAGCTTGAGCAGAGGCCTAATTAACTAATAAGTGAAAACACCTGCATGGGGGTGCAGGACCTCTAAGCTGCTACACATTAAGGTTAATTGTGAGCTTTCATGTGGGTGCTAGGAATTGTGTCAAGTTACCAGAAGCCATATTTGAGAAGAGTGTTAATGAATAAGTGAAAACACCTGTGTGGGTGTGCAAATGTACCTTTAACCCTGGTTTCAATTTGTCTTTAAAAGCCAGTGTAGAATTTCTTACTTGGGCGACTCCAAGTGGTAAAAGGCCTTTTTCACAGCAGACATTCTGACAGGTGTAACTAATAACATTAACAAAGGCTCAGGTATCACAGTGCAGTGTGACAATAGCCAGCATGCATTGTGTTAAAAGGCATCCAGCTGTATGGTCTGATGTATTGTATATCTCCTTATTACTGTCCACTTATATTGAGATTTGGGGGATGTGGGCAGTGGAATTTTAGGGGGAGATAGCAGGTCTACAAAAAATGCCACATAGAAGTGGTGTACATCATCTGAAAACTGGGAATCTGGGGCTGGATTCACAAAAGTTTTCTTACGATAAAACTTTAGAAAATTCTTGAGAAAAAAATAAGATGTTCCTAAGAATGTTCTTAAATGCTATTCACCATTTTTTCTTAAGAATTGTCGAACTTTCTTAAGGATCGTCAAACTTCTTACTTTTCTCACTTTGATCCATTCTGTCTCTCAGAGGCGTGGTGGATTTTGCTCCCTAGCTGCCACCCAAAAAACGTTCATCTAAAAGTAATAATTGAAAGGACAGTTCTTTCAGTAACTTGGACCGCTTAATTAATATGTTCATAGTGATTAACTAAGTAGTATCAAATACAACAGCTGCCTCCGTGATGTACTAAGAGTACATTGTAGTGTAATCTAGGTATAGGCTGACATGTCACACAGACTGAAAGGACATTTAAATGACATGTCAACTGCCAAAATAAGCTTTATGTGATACATTTACAAAAAAACCTGGTGAGGGTTTCTCTTAAAGTTGTGAAGAAATATAGGAAGAAATCTAAGAACTTTGTTTTCAAGAATCTCATTTGTTCTTAAGTTCTATCTTAGGAAAAAACGAAAGAAAAGATAAGAATTTCTTCATGAATACCAAATCTTAAATTTTGTCTTAAGAGCAAAGTTAAGAAAAAATTGGCACTTAGGAAGCATTCTGAAGATGAATTAATTAATGAGATGCAACTCAGCACTGTGTGTCAATACAGTGTCAAAATACTTAATCAATTATTAAGGTGTATAAGGGTTCAAAACAATATGTTTGGCTTTCTGAAGTCAACTTCCATGGTCAATGCAGCAACTCCAGAATATTACATAATTTTCCTGACATGATATCATCACATGGTTAGTACCAATGGGTTCCTCAGATCTAGAAAAAAAAAAAAAAAAACACTATAAAAATGTGATGTTCAGCCAGCGGGTCAGTTAAAAAACGAGATATGCTATTGCAGTGCATAGTATCAAATGGTAAGAAGGCTTTACACTGTGTTATCAGATACTGCGTGTTCCATGTTTTGCAAGTGAAATGTATCCCTGGCATATCTCCCTGACATTGTGTATTTCTGACTGCTCCATCATGTTTTTCTCCCATTTTCTAGAAGTGTTTCTTCCGGTCATCTTTGGAAATCAAGAGGTAGACGAGTGGCTGTGAGGCTTACAGGCCTCCAGGTGAAATAGAGGGAAAGTGAAAGAAAGGGGAAGCAGATGCAGAGCAGGGCTGGCTGTCTGACAGAGCATGATAAGAAACAAGAACAGGATCATGTATTTATCTAATCAGACCTGGAGTCCTAATGATGAATATCAACACATGGGAATTATTGCTCTGTCAAACAAATGAGTCTCTAGTTAGGCAGCTGAAAACAATATTATGTTGTGTTCATTGCTTTGAATTTCCATAGCAACAGCTATCTCATGTTCTTTTCTTATGACGAGAGCCCAACTGAGGCTTGATTTACTGATATCGATATTTCAGCTGATATAGTATAAACAGTATGCAACATTACCATATCACCCCTCTTTGTGTCACATATAGGCAGAAAGGGCATAGCAGTAGAGCTGCAACAATTATTCGATTTATCGAACAATAATCAATTGTTAAATTAATTGTCAAATATTTTGATAATCGAATAATTGGTAACCCTAAAGACAATATGTCCAAATTCTCTGATTTCAGCTTCTTCAATTTGAATATTTCTGGTGTTTTTTTGTTCCTTTATGACAATAAACTGAATATCTATTTGGTTTGTGGACAAAACAAGAGATTTGAGGACGTCATCTTGTGGTTTGGGAAACACTGATTGATATTTTTCAACATTTTATTGACCAAACAACTAATTGATAAATCGTTTAAGTAACTGACAGATTAATCAATAATGAAAATAATCTTTAATTGCAGCCCTACTTAGCAGTTTTTAAAATTTTCAGATTTATGTTTCTTTTTGCTACAGTGACTTTTAGCTCTTGTCCCATGTTGAATGACATTTTAGCAGAAATGTGGACTTGAATCATTGTAAATTGGACTTGAGTGGACTGTTGAATGACTGTTTTGATGACTGGCAACTTGACCTGACAGAACATAAATGACTTGAGACTTGACATGTACTTGAAAGTTAAAGACTCCTCACTTGACTCGAGACATGGCAACTCGAATGACTTGACTGTGCTCATTCAATTGCTGTATTTCTGTTAAAGTAAAACTAAATTTGAAATTTTGCATTAAAGAAAATTAGGTTGCTAATCTCAAAACTTTGGCCACCCACAACACAAAATGGAGAGAAGACCAGACAGCAGAAACGGCTTTTTTCCTTCTTCTTTTGGGTTTTCTGGCAGAGCGGTAACAGCTCATCAGTCATGTGGGTTAAATGTTCGCTACGTCAGAACTTATTCGAAAAAAGCTTTTCTCTCTCCCATTTAGAGCATTAACAATTTTTGGAAAAAGACGAGCAAAAAAACTTTTATGCACATTTTCTCATGCAAATCTTCAATATTTGCAAAGAAATTTGTTGTTGTAATGTTGCAATGTTGAAATTAGACGTTATGTTACATTTCTGCTAACCATCGATTCGTTGAAACCCAGTCCTAAGTTAAGTTACATTTCAATGATTGCTTTAAAAAAAAATCTAAGACTGCTTTAAATGGCTGTTTTCTGTTGAATATTTATGTTTTATGTTATGACTTGAATTGAGACTTGACTTGCCCAAAACAAAATGACTTAGGACTTTGTTGAAACTTGGACAAAATTACTTGAGTCACAAGTCTGCATTATTGTGTTGATATTGTTGAGAGCAGCTTTTTTTCTCTAATTCTAGGCTGTCTGCCACTGGATTGTAAATTAGAGTGCGCTCTGCTGGATGAACTATGTGATGACAACATTTATAGTCCTTAAAAATCTGCAAATTCCATAAATATCCTGTGAAAGGCCAATATCGGCTAATATTTTGGTTGGGTTCTACATATGACAACGGTTATCTCTTGATTTATTTGTCATGTATATATGCATTGTGAATGTGTAAATCATTGGAAGTGTCCTTGAAAAGAAATTGCCCAAAGAGCTGTTTAAAAGTTTGATTTGTCCCTGTTATATTGATTTCTGATATGAAATATAAAAGACACTTAGATCAAAATGCACCTCCTTGTCAGCGCTGCAGTGTTGATCTTCAGTACATGTGCGTTCAAATCCACATTTGTCCACAAGAAAATCTTTCTCATACAAGAAAAAATAGATGCATGTCAATGCTAAAACAGGCTTACTGATGCAATACTGTTTTGTTGGAAGAACACCTGCAGCAATTTCTTCACTGCGCGCCCCAAAGCTCAGCGGTATTTAAAATCCAGCACACCTTTGATCGACACGCATGATGCATTTTCACACCCTCTCCAAACCGATAGCAACAATGCATACTTAAAAACCTCGGGGAAAGGCTACAAATTAAACATTGAGTGGAAAAAAAACAAAAAAAATATACACTTGGTTTCCATATTACTCTCACATCACCCTCTCCTGCTGCCTCACTGAGTTTGTTTGCTTTTCCTCCAATCCCTCATGCAGCCCCACACTGTAGCAACCCAAGGCCTGTTGATCAATGCAACCTTAATTTGAGGGCATAGATTATAATAGAGGCATTAGCGTCCATTGATTAGAGTTCCAGTGAGAGGACTAGTTGCAGTATGAATGGAGAGTCGATGGAAATATCACTTGCAATGACAAAGACCTGCAGACCCCCTCCCAGCCACGGGGGGATTTAAATGTCAAGAACAAACTTGATGTGAGGGGGAAGTGACTGGGCTTTATGTTTAGTTTGTTCTGGGTCTTGTGTGAGGGCTTTTTAAAAACAGAAACAAGACAAAAGACACACTCTTTGAATACATAAAAACAAAGACTTGTAAAGACAAAGAGATGCAGAGAACTCATTTTAAAAATGTACAAAGGTGAAATAAAAGGGCAGAACAGATAAGACTCCTTAACAGTTCACACACATAGATTTCATGTAATACTAAAGAATAAAGGTAATGATGTATTGTAACGTCTGCTTGTTCTGTCCAGCGGCGCCATGTCATTTTCAAGGGAGGTTCCTACAGATTTGTTGCTAAAAGTTACAAAAAGATGTTGTGATGTCATTGCAAGGTGACATTATTATGTAAATACATCAAACTGGCCATCTCTGTGAAAAATATGATTTTAAATTTGTTGGTTTAGATTTGTTTATTATGACTTATTTTAATGAATATTGCGAAATGGACTCAACACATTTTTTACGATTGTTTTTATTTTTAAAATTAAAATATATCAGTGTGTCTTGTTAAATTATAAAACCAGGATAAGAAACATTTAATGTATAAATGGGCTGTGCAAGCAACTTATTTCGACTCACATTTATGTTTGTTGTGAGGCAGCGACCTCTAGTGGCTGTATTAAATATGACAGGAGCGAAGGTGGAAGTCAGGTGATGTTTAGTGCACAAGGAGGAAGAACAAATACAGGACTTTCTTCTTTTTTAAAAAAAGATTATTTATATGGCATTTTTCTGCTTTTTTAGATAGTGACAGATAGAAAGGGGGAGATAGAGGGGAAGACATGTGGCAAGGGGACCTCAGGCCGGATTCAAACCCAGGTCCGCCGTAGCAATGATTCAGCCTTAATGGGACGCCGAATACAGGACTTTCATCCAGGAAATCACTGTTTACGGCCTGTGTGAAACCAGAAGTCACTGTTGACAGGGTAGATTGTTGAACAGCTGTCAAGCACAAACAACGTGTCATAAACTTTTATTTTCTCGTTACCTAGAAAATGACACATTCTAAACAATTATAATTATATTTTATAAGCAGTGTACTTGTAGTAAGTTAATTGATTTGACAGTCCAGTTTTAGCATGAGTCAGTTAAAAATAAAAAAAGTTAGCTGGGTAGTCTGAAAAGTTAATAAATCTAGCAACAAAATTGCTAATTGGCAATGCTGGTGTTGTTCATAAGAGTGAAGAAAAACATAAACATTATTAAACATTTAATCTTTTACAGAAGATGAAGTTGTTGGTCAGTGCTTCCATCAAGTGCTTGAGGGAGCAAGAGCGGGTTGCAGTGATTCAGGAATGTTAAAATTCAACATATCTGTGGGTCAGAAACATCATGATTCAACTTGGCAAGGGATAACTGCTAGTCTTGTAAAAATCCCAAAAGAATTATGGTTTTTATTACTCTAAAGAACTATTTTGAGTTATATTTTCAAAAGTAGTCAATTTCGCACCCAAATTTCACTCATGCATGTACAATTACCATTGCCCCAGCAAGATAACACGCATCTCTTCCCTGTAATGTCCTGTATCCAAACTGAGATAACAGACAGTTTGGCTGGTAATCCGATTAATGAAACAATCAGGCAATCAGCAATCATTAACCGACCGAGCCGGAGTTTTTTTTTTTTTCGTAGCAAAAGGGCTGAGGAAACAACAATAAATAGAGCCAATCGTCTTTATCGGTGAGCAGCACATTGCTCATCCACACCCTCTGCAGCCAGTCATCCGAACCCTAATTAACTCTCTGGAATTGGCTGGTTTTTTTTGGCCTCGATGTTCCTACCCCAGTATTCACAGTGCTGGAGATTATCTTTATGGTTTTTTTTTGCTGGGCAGTGATAACCTGGGTGTACTGCAGGGCTAGGAAAAGCATACCTGGGGCAATAATATTTCCACTCTGCTTGCACTTTTATTGACTGTGCTGTGGCTGACGGAACCTGTCTGACAGTCAGTCACCGAGAGGCATGATCCTATACTGCTCTCAGGGTGAGGGGGAGGATCTGTCAAACCACTTCTTTAATTTTGTGGGGATACATTACAGGGAGACGTGCAGGATTCCTCAGAGCTAACAAGGTAAGAAAGATATACGACCACATAGAGGCGTACTGATTGTCTGTTTCTCTGCACAGGAGCCCTGCTGATGTACAGCATTGTTGTGGTTTCCATTTCTCTAAAGGCACTATGTGTTACTCGCTCTCCTTCCTCCTCCCCTCTTCATCCTCCTCCCGTGAAGCATGAAGTAATAGCAACGCTGTGAAACTGCTACGCTTGCTTTTTCATCCCCCCGTGGAGCATCTGGTCGGTTTGAGCCGCGTAGCTGCGAGAACACACACCCCGGGCCCCAGTGAAGAAACTTCACCCACTAACACACAGCGATGGCATCTTCCAACAGAGCATTTTTCCACAGCTTATGCTAAATATGGCTCTGTCGTGCAGCTGGAGGTAGCTTGTGGAGACAGAGAGAGGGAGACAGAGAGGTGGAGGGCAGGGTTGTGGAAGGTGACGCAGGGACACAGAGGTCTTATGGGAATGAGCAGTGTGACAGGGAGATGGGCTCGGGCGGGTGAAGGGGTGAACCGTGTTGTCATGTTTTGCATCAGCTCGGGGGGTAAAGGCTAATTTGAGGCCCAGAGGGGAAAGATGGGAGAGGAAATGCAATGAGGCTAATGTGGAGCGATACGGAGGGGGAACGAGTAGACTCAGTCAAACAGTCAGGTTCACTCATTCAGTTCATTCCCACAGAGGGCTGATGTACGAGAGAGGCAGACAGAGTGGGTGGGATGGAGAGAGATATAAAAGGGGGGATAAAAGAAGAAGAGAAATATGAGCTTAGGGCATAAGTAGGAGTGTTACATCATAGAATTGTAAAAGATTGGGTCAGGTGGGAGTCTGTCTCCTCCAGGACTGAATTTAAAACCTCTCTGCTGCCTTCACAGAAAAACATCCCGCCCGATAACTCAGAGAGCTTATTATCCCACAATCCTCCACTGGCAGGTCAAGCAATAGCCTGCACCTCCGAGCCCCCTGGACGGAGCTGTGCACCACGGGGAGTTCCGCTACCGTTCTCCGCCCCCCTGCTGCGGCAGCAAACTACACAGTCACCCAGGGGCACCGTAGACTCTGGGTGTTTTTAAAAAAAAGAAAAACAGGCCACAAGAGCTCTAGTTTGTTTGCATTTTCATCTGCATTAGTAAGTAGCCTGGCAGTTCTTGGCTTTTAATTTTCATTCCTGATGTGGTAGTAGTCAGAGCCCGAATTCACACAAAAGTAGCAGTATGACAACGTAAAAGTACTACATTTCAAGTTGAAAGTCTTACTTAAACCTGCAATATCTGGTATTTTTGGTCACTTGGGAATACATCACATTTTATGACAGCTATGGAGCAACATTCTTATTAATTTGGAGTTTATTTTGGCAAATGTGAGGAGCTGTTATTCATACAAGTTGGACATAATATTCATTTCTGAAGCGATTTTAGTCTTTGACAAAAATTATCATAATTCACATTTTAAACATTTTTATGCTTCATAGTGTTACTCCAATTTTTTTCAATGACAGCTCAAAAAGTTTTAGCCCAAGTTGACAAAAGTCGTTACATTTAAGTCAACTTTTAGTCATTCGGTTTGCTGAAATGTGAAATTCTCTAAACCCATGTTTTTCTCTTTCTCAGCTTTTTTTTTATTTTATTGAGTCATCAAGCTTATTTCTGATTGGAGGAAATAATTGTTGCTATTGTCCTCATTCTCCGCTAGTCAACCTCAGCCTTGTCATTAGATTATATCTAACATTTCAGTCAGTTTAGTCTTGTCAAACCATATTTCACATATGGTTTTATCTTATCATTATCTAATGAAAGATACATGTTGAACAATTCTAAGAGCCGATCAACACCATCCAACATACAAAAAATACTGAGGACTGAGCGGTGCTGTAGTGGCGGTTTAAACAGTGTGTTTGTTTGAGAGAGAGAGACAGGGCGAGGATGTTTTCCATCTTTGAACCAGTGCTCGAAGTGGGCTGGTACTCACTGGTACCAGAACTTCTACATTTTGCTCTTTAGTGTGTGTGTGTTTTTCTCACACACTGGCAATCCAACTTGCTCTGTTTAAAACTATGTTTTAGTGTCGTTGTTTTTCATCAATGATATTGCCTGTTGATATTATCACAGTCTGTTGGTGTGCTTCCATCCACCTGTTTTTATGCACATTTTCAATTTGTGTTTAAAACCCTGAGTGGAAATGGCATCATTGTGAAAAGTCTTGAAATATTGCAAAAAAGTTTTATGCTTGGCCAAAGTGATAAAGTTGGTTTATCGATGAAAGAAAAATGTGACAAAGTACAGTGGAAACACAAAACATGGAAACAGTGAATAAATGTTGACAGAATTATTGAATAAAAAAGGATATTAGATTTTTTTTTTTTTACTTAAAGTGAGCCACATACTTTTGAGAGAGGCTAGACAGCTTGAGTTCTAGTTATTAGTGTTGTTACTAATGTCAATTAGTCTTTATATTTGTCAAATAAACATAGTGGACAATACAATACACACTCTAAAACATAGAGGGGTAGAAGTATAAAGTACAATTTAAAGGAAATATTAATATAGAAGTTCCTAAAAACTACAGTTCTCTGGGGGATGTACTTATTCATGGCACAACTGCCTGCTATTTGGGGTTTGCAACATAAAATAATGACTAATTTAGCCTACTTGTTCCTCAATAATTCATGCTAATCATACATGTATTTTCTCCCTGCCAGGTGGAGCGTCATTCATATTGTAATGAGCAGCAAAAAGGCAAAGTCAAACGCTTTACTGACGTCTCTGCAGACAAAAGATTACTCTGATTCTCCCTCCTTCATTGTCTCTGTTCACCTCTTCTCTCTCTCCCTCCCTCTGTCTGTCTTTTCTGTTTCTCCGGAGAGCCCATTCTTTCAAGCTTATTTCCCATGAGCCTTTGCTGATTGTGTGATTGCAATCACCCCACGCAGCTGCCATGGTGACAGGTAGGGGTGTATTCTTGCTCCGAGCGCAAATTTAACGCCACATTTGATGACATAAGCAGAATGAGGTGTACAAGGATGTGTCCCAGTGTGTGTGTGCGTGTGTGTGAGTGTGTGTGCATCTGCGAGTGTGCCTAATTTATCTAACTGACTTCAACCCATCACTAAAAGGCCACGGGTATCAGAAACAGAGTGTTATCTCTGCTGTCTTGCAGCATGTACCGCATGAGGGTTATTGCATCAGAAAATAAGAAATACCGACAAATACAGTAAAGTTATATGTCAATTTGTCAGCCTCCTCTCCTATGGGATATCGGGTTTGTCAGTGAATAGAGGTTTTATGAGCGCTGTCTGTCTCTACGTCTCTGTATCTTCCACCAAACCTCTCTGAGGAGTGGAGGATGCCCTTGCTTGTGTCAAACCAGTGTGTCAGAGCAATCTGTTTTGACAGGCTCAGGGAGATGTTTGATAGTGAGGTGCCTTTTCCCGTCGAAAAAAGGAAATTGGATGGCGTTTTTGCTCTGTGTCATACATGCCTGACTAACTGGCAGAGTCACTGTATTATTATATATATATATTCTTGAGTATATTATGCCATCCTCTGTTGAATTTTTCCCAATTATGGGAGTGGCAGCTGGTTTGCACTGTGACAGTCCTTGAGTAAATTATGGTGAATGCAGGGAGAAATAACACCTGAAAAACCCAATTTCACACCACATAAAACTGTACATCAAGCAGCTAATTGCTATTCTGGATATATTCTCTTGCATTTGCCGTCGGAGGCAGTCAAGCCGAGGCAATATCAGTGACACCTTTACACAAGCTTAAAGTCTGATGTCGCCCAGTCAATGTCAAGCTTTTCTGTCCGGCCTGAGCCTCTGCCAGCACCTCCAGCACACAGCTTTTATTGAACCCTGTCCACACTCCACTGACTGTGGACTGAAGCTGCTAATGCAGCCCTCCTCGTGTCTCCATCTCCCTTCCTCTCCTTTTCAGTCTGTCTTTACACATCCCTTACTTTTCCCCTGCCTCAGTGATGCTCCCCTTTTTTACATTCACACTCCATCTCCTTCTCACTTTCGCTACACCCTTTTCATTTCCGCCTTCCTTTATCTTGCTCCCATTTTTCCGCCTGATGATGCTTTCACTCCTCAGGTTCATACTTCATCTCCCTCTTTCTTTCACTCTTTCCTGCTTTCATTTCCTTCCCTTTCCCTCATCTTGCCGTCTTTTTTCTTTTTTAATACCACTCTTGATCACACCATAGACCACAGGCAGCACAGTCAGATGTGCAAATGTCTTTCATCATATTATTATTAATAAAGTCTATTCAGACAAAACACAGGATATCAAACAGTTGTTCAGAAAATTACATTAAGGCTTAGCTCGACTGTTTTTATCTTGCCTATGGTGCTACATGCTTCTTAGAGTAGCTTTAGGCAATAATCACACTGCTGAGCAGTAGAGTACCAATCAGTGTCCTCTAAAGCTCCATTCACACAAGCCTTGCAAACCTGAACATATCTACACATTACCTGGAGGAGCTGTATGTCAGAATGCAAACGTCCAAATTGGCGCACAACTAGAGAAATACGAACATCAGATAGTAAAGAAGAAAAGCCATTTATATGAAAACGAAACAAAACTGTAGTGCCGTCAAGATTCAACTTAACTGGTTGTAAGGCCCGGCGCTGAAATCGTTCTTTTACAGATTTATGAAGCCCACTCAGCCTGAGCAGAAAGCAGTGACATAAGTTTTCACAATGTGCTGTGAATAAACTATTGTGAATGCCACATTAGTTTGGTCACACAATAAGTCACACAACAACACAAACTAACAAGGCACAAGACACTTCCATGTTGCTCTGCAACGTTTCACATCAAACAAGCCTCCTCACTGTCCATTTTAAAACTCATCTTAAAACCTATTTTTACTCCTTGGCATTCACCCATGCATGAGACTCTGCTCTTGTTTTAGTGTTTTATGGTTTGCTTTTATTTATTGTTTTTAAATATTTTTTTTAAAAAAAGCAATGAAACTATTTATTTTAGTGTTTATTCCTTTTTTATTTATTTTATTGTTCTTGATTTGCTTGTTTATGTACAGCACTTTGTTGTGGCTGTTTTTAAGTGCTTTACAAATAAAGTTGAGTTGAGTTGAGTAAAATTGCTGGTTTTGTCAATGGAATCTGGTGGCTTTGAAGAGAGTATAGAAAACTGCTTCAGTTCCCTGTCGTTAAGGGCGAGAGTATAGTGGTGAAAATATAGGGTACAATTAACATATATCACTCTTAAAACGCACCAGCCTTTTCAAAAAAATGTTTTATAAAACAGTGGTTTTACCTGGCAGAGCGACGTAGGAGTGGCTTGATTCATAAATGCATTGTTAGTTTGTTTGTGTTATTGTGTTACTTTCGGTCTCAGATCTGAAGTGCCATTGTCTGTCCATTCAAATACGGAATGGACTGACCACCGTTGGTTAAACACACTGGCCTAGAATAATGTCATTTTATAAAAATATGTTTCAGGAACAAAGACCCAGCTCAAATACATCCTACTTCCGCACAAGTCCACATCCCTTAACCTCATCTTCCCGTCCCCCATCGACCCCTTTATGCTTCAACCCTCCCTTCCTACATCATCTCGGCTCTCCATATGCTGTCACGGTTCCAGTCAGCCAGACAGGGCATGGCTCCCCTAGTTTCCCTCCACTTCAGAGTCCACACCTGTCTCAAATCATCTCATTATTAGCCATACTACAAGAACCCTGGTCGTCCCACAATGTGGTATTGTTCGCTCTCAACTCAAAATGATCTCAACTTTGTTAAAAGCATTTTTTCCTTGTGATTTTGTTACCCTCTCTGTGTCTTTCTTTCCTTGGTTCTTGTGTTTTTCTTTTTATTTCCTAAATAAATCTTCTTCCAATCTGCCCATTGTCTCTGCCTCTGCTCCTGGGTCTTGCTCTGAAAACCTTACCCAACATATGCATTAACCTTTTCTGAACTCAAATCTATACTGACAGTGTCTTCGTTAGGGAAAGAATATTTGTATAGCAATGTCGTCATCCAGAAATCTACATCAGGTAAACGTCGGAAAAAGTTTTCAGAATGCTTGGAAAAGTAGCATTTTAATACTTACTTCAGCCAGAGTGTGAATGTTTGGATTGGGATACATAAGGAATACTATCAGGAAACTTCAATATTATATAAAAAAAAACCTAAAAGAAAACAATAAATAATGGTCCCACCCTTTAAGGTGAGGCTAACAGTTTAAGGCCGTGTACAGAGGGACAGCAGTTGCCCAGTCGCTCATTTCGTACTATTTCAATTGGATTGCTGATCTGGTTAAGCAGAGGCGGGGAAAAAAAGAAAACTTGTCTCAAATCTAGTTGCAACTTCATATAGCAATGCCCTTCATTAACAGATCACCTGCAAGCACACATTCATTGTATGCTGTATTGGAGTGTATCTGGGGTCAAAGTTCAGATTAGTGTTGCACAAATTGGCAGAAAAATCCACACAGTGTTTGCTGCTACAGCTCATGCAGCTTCTCCCCGTTGGAAATAATGCCCTTCCTCTCTGCAACACCGAACTTGTGCTTTTGGTGTGAAAAGTCTTATAAGGCATGACATCCAGAACCACAAAGTGAATCCCTAACATTTGCTGTCTAATCATTAATGCCATGAACACATCAGGGAATAACCCAAAACCAAAGGCTTAATCTGCCATGTATCTCCACACGGGCCTTTGTGGCAGACATTACTGATTTTGATGCCCTCAACATGGGGCCTCAATACAGAACAGCTAGGGTGGACACTGGGCGGATTGTTACCATTAAAAAACTCCCAGCATTCACTTTGGTTAGCAGCAGGAGTCAGATCCCAGTGGCCTTTTCTCCTGAAGACACAGAAGTCTTCAGATACTCATCACTGGCACACTTTTTAATAGCCTGTTTGTCCGTTTCCATTGGAAGTTTTATGACAGCATTAGTTTATTTTTCAAGATCCGTGCATGACAAGCATGTTCATGATCTTTCAGTGTTTGGCCACTTAAAGAGAATTAAAAGGATTGCTTTGGCATATAAAAAAAAGGTTTACTCTACATTACATCACTTTCCGATTTAGAAAAAAAAGAAAGAGGGACAGTGATGGAAAACTCTTTCAAGTTTGGATTCCCATTATGGGGAACACCCAGTGAATGCAGCTCACGGCAACAAACAAAAAAACAACTAAAAAGTGATGCAGCAGTGAGAAAGGAAGTTTTTTTTTTAACCTCAGTAGTCATGAAATGCTTTGGAAAATGAGTTGATAGATCTTAATGTAAATCTTAAATCCAGCCAACCTTGATCTGCTACAGTGTGTTTACCGGTCTAGTATTAGATGTGTGGAAAATGCTCTGCATGCTCGAAGGTAAGACGCCTACGTTAGAATGTATAGCTTTGTACCATGTAAATTGGTGTTAAAGCCTTGCTCTGTGAAATCCCATATGCGGTTAGATGACTTTTTAAAAGACAGACATTGAGAGTATATAGTTGCTCATCTACCTTAGTTCACAGGAACACCACAGGGTTGATGCCTTTATTCGACAGACTGTTCGAATATGACTGTGTTGACTAGTATATTAACAGAATTGTAGAATATGCAGAGGACAGTGATATAACGTATAAATGACGACAATAAGGACGCCTATAGGAACGATGTGAGGGACCTATCCATCAAGAAACAACTTCTCCCTAAATGGAAAGAGAGGGGGAGATCATGTCGATATTAGAAAGTCTAAAACTGTTCAGCCACTAGTTAACATTAACTATATCTCTGCTGAAATTGACTAACATCAGATTGATTTTAGACAGTCAGAGCCCAAAGGTGAGGCCCTCTATGGATGGGTCCAACAGGCACATAGAGTTAGTATAGTTTGTGTCCCGTGTGCAACAAAAATATTTGGGAGTTGTGTTCAGTTCAAGTTCAAGTTAAAATTAAAGTTATTTTAGTGTTGGTTTTGATACGTTGTCATGTGACATGATGTCACGTAATGTAACAACTTAATTATATGCCTAAACATTTTTTTCCTCAGAAGTAGAAGTAGTTTTGTTACCTAAACCTAACCAAGTAGTTTTGTTTCACATAGGTGACCATCAGTCACATGACCATATTACAATGTTTTAAAAGCCACAGTACAGGGAATTAAATGCTTGACATGACAGGGGAAATGTCTTTAAAAGTGGCATGCTATTTGATCCTGCTGGATCTTGGATTCCCTCTCCTGGTCTCTGGACACCATTTGTGTTGTTAAGGAGGCACAACAGAAAATATGCTTTCTGAGTTGTCTGAAAACGTACTGAATATCCACTAAAATGCTAGTTAGTCTCGATCGGACGACCGTAGAGAGCATACTGGTGTCGTTGGGCAACCTTACTGAACAAGACTGCAAAAAACTGAGAGGAAAGTAAAAACGGCAACAACAAAAAAAGAACAAATTTGCCACAGATTCAGGACATTTGCACCTCCTGCTGCAGAAGGAATGCCCTTAGTATTATGGAGGACACCAGCCATCCAACCCATGGTCTATTTTTATTCCATCCCTCAGAAAAAAAGCCTGCTCAGCATCAAAGCTTGGACCAGCCACCTCAAAGGCAATTTTTACCACCTCCTTTCAATATACATGACAATAAACTTGAATTTGAACTTGAACTTTTAGCTGCAGTGGATGAATGTCTATGGAGAGCATGTCACTTATTGTAGTTCCTGGGATCCCACATTTGCAAGTCCCTTGCCTCTAGTCCACACAATGGGGATTTCCTCTTTTGGTCTCCACATGGACCTGCATGCAACCAAACGCTGCTCAAAAGCTGTTGGCCAATACTACTTGGACTACAAACAAACAGAAACAAGAATGCTTCCTATACCAAACCTTCTCACATTGCCTACAATGTGTGTATTTAAAGGCAGATGTCTTTTTATAGAGATTAGCGACTAGCTAGTTTGTGAGTGCTAACATGTTGAGAGTGACCTGTAAGACATAGCAAAGGGCAATATTGCTTGATTTGTTCTCTCTTCACTGCAAGACTTCTCCACACAGCTGTACAACCCTGAAAATATATTAGAGGTGACCTTGCCTGACCTCTCCAAAACCTAAAGAAGTTTAGAGGCAGCATCTTTCCTTGAGCTTCACAATATATCAAAGATTGAGAGGAAGTCTGTATATGACCTTGGTGTCAGTCAGTGTTAACACAGCCAGCAAAGACTGCAAGATTAAGTGGCAGAGTCACCTTCAGCCTCCAAGGTAGTGAACTCCTATATGAAATGTCTTATTAATAACTTGGAATCAAGGCTGGCATTCACAGTATTGCTTTTGAGCCACATTTCAACCAATAAGCTATATCAACCTCTCCATTTCACTGAACTATACACTTGGTGCCGTTACTAACACCCCCCTTCATTGTGCACTTTAGAAGGCGGGCGGTGGTTTTTATTTAATCACTGTGTTTTGTGTTTTCTCCTCTGTCCCGAGGGAACAATTTTCTCCTCGCTCAAGCAAAACTGGTTATCTCCACTACATTCAAGGCTGAGCAAAGCTGTTAGTGACCTTTTGACTTTGTGGAAAACCTTGATAACAACTACAGGTTAGGAGCTTTACGTGTAAACAAAGAAAAAGTGATACCATGTTGTTTAATAGTCTGCTGTGTGACGCTATATGCTCCGTGGACCATATTATTAGTAGGGATGTTCTGCGTACCACATGAACTTTAAATGACTCAATAAAGACATTTTAAATGTCAAACGTCTCATTTTCTAATTTTCTCTTGCTTTTGCTGTTTGTTCCGTTTTCACTCTCAAAACCGTCTCCTCTCCATCCTTCGCTCCTGTGTCTGCCCCCCCCCCTCCCCATCTCTCTCTATTCTAATTGTCCCCAAGCCGGGGGCACGATTACACAGAAGTTGTCGTTATGTAATTCATTATCTCGCTACGTCTTCATTGGCTCACTTGGACAGAGTGCGGGGAGGAGGGGCGGGGCGGTGGGGGAATAAAAGACACACGGTACACAGAGTAAAAGGACGGCCAAGGAGTGTGGTGGCTGGCACTGCGTTCTTGCATGGGTCATTGGTTTTAAATATATATATAAAGAGAGAAAAATGAGAGGTGGTAACATCTATCAGCAGCAGCTTCTCCTCATCTTTAACACACCTCATTTGAAGGTCACATATTTTTCCTAAATGCATAAAATATATTTGAATGCAGGGATGCACACAGAAATCAGAGCACCTTTTATAATGAGAAGTAGTAACACATACGCACGTCTAGCCCTCAATGCTTCCCATGTTTGGTTCATTATCTGTCCGTCTGGATGTGAAGACAGCAGAGGAGAACATTGGGTTAATAAATAGGTAAATAGATAACAATTTCTGCACTCAGACATCATAATGCATGACTTCACAAAGCCTCTATTGCTGGCCAGTGACAGATTGTTAAATGAAGCCATTCATTCTGCTTGCAGCAATCATAAATGAAATCAAATTAGGGATATTCTTCATTTTTCTAGGACACTTGGAAAGCACCAGTGGCGCCACTTTGGCTGCACAGCTTACACTGTAAACATGTAGGAGACAAAATGATGGGACAAAAGCGTGCATTTAGAGGCTCAAAATAGCAGCTTGATTGTCTCCTGGATATTTTAAGTCTCATATTAAAAGACTCAATGGAGCTATGCGCCGTCAGGAGCATCAGCCTGGCATCCGACCGGCTGGGCATGCCAATAAAAGTGCACCTGTTGAAATTAACCAAAATTTGCAAGATCACACTTACATGTTTAATGAGAAGGGGGAAAAAAAGACAGCAGAAGAAGAAGAAGGGGAGACTGTGTGGGAGAAAGAGATAGCAAGTGAGCAACGGGAAGCGTCGCAGCTTATAGCGAGACCACTGTCCCCAGCATTGTGTGTTTGTCATCATCTGCCTGATTCACGGCGGTGTTACATAACACCAAGCAGAAGGCCCTGTTTTTATATAATAACTGCTCACTGCAAGAAATGTTCATCTCAGTGTGCCATTTAGCCTTGTATTGTAACATTGGTAGGAGCTAGCCTTGCTGTGAGGTCAGACACAAACACACAATCCTGAACAAGGAAACTGTTTTCCTTGACCTCTGACCCCAGGAACAATAAACACTCCTCTTCAAACTCAATTTACTATCTGACCATGGATCTGCATTGTTGCTTGGTAATTGAATGAGAAACATGTTTTTTTTTTTTTAACCAGATGTATTTTCTTTATTATATGTCGGAGCAATGTTATAAGAAATACATTTACAGAAATACCATGAGTTAAAAAACGTATAACGGTATCCTGGGACACACTGGATACCGTTATAAGTGGAGGTCTCAATAACTGGTCAGTTTTATCTGCTTCTTGTGTTTACCAATAAGGTTATGATGCCAGTAGAGATTGCTGATAATGCGGACAACATTAAGCAAGTTGAAGAAAGGCTCGGTTATCTGCTCCTTTTCAGTACACACATTTAGCAAAAGTTATCTCCATCGCAAACTCTCCACTTGCTGCGCTCATCCCTCTCTGTCACAATGGATAAAAGAACATGAACACGGCAACTGCAAAACTTTGGTTTGCTTTTCCGTGAAGGGGACAAGGTGAAACCTCTCATTATCACTCTACATCATATAATTGCAAATACATTGGTGAGATGAAGAGTTTGCAGCCAGCTCTGTCAGACTGTACTGATGCATTGCATTGCAGTGCTTTGAGCTTAATGCTAATGACAATGCTAATGCTTTGCATAGGCTATGTAGCTATGGTGTAACATCTAAAACACAGATCCAGATTCAAGAGTCAGTGTGGTTTGGAGTTCCTTCAGTCCTTCTAATGTTGAACCAGCCCCTCCATAGCTTTTTAAACTAATCTCCAGGGCTGTAATTATCTGCGGCAGGCATATGCCTATAAGACATTATGAGTGTGTATTTATCTGTCTGTCTGTCCAGCTGTCTGTCTCTCCATCCGTACATTTTTCTTATTGCTAATTAGGATGCTGCTAATTCTCATTGTTTCATAGCCAAAATTGCAGAAAGTAATTTACCATTTAGGAGCCTTTCAATGGATATCTATGAAGCCCCCAGGAGGCAATTTGAGATAGTGGCCAAAGCAGTGGAATTACAATTTCTGGGTTCGTCATGTGATGTAATGAAGCCTCCAGAAGACTTTTCCCCATAGACTAACATTTGGAAAGAGACGTCTGGAAATCAGCTGATGCATTTTATGAATATCAACTAGACTTAACAATCAAAATCTAATGTATTTAGATTTGCATTCTGGAAAATCTAGGAAAACCATATGACTGAATCATTTTATTCCCACTATTTCTAATAGTACTGTCAGTATTTTTATGCATGGAAGTCAAACTTTCTTGGCTTCATGCACCACTGAGCAACTTTCATAAGAATGAATGGATGCCCCCTTAAATGCTGTGACCAGTTCTCTTTATACAGCCTTAGTATCTACTGTCATGGCCTAGAACATTTTAACACCATTTAAACCCATGAATTGTGACATTTTGAAAATTTCCCATCCAAATTAATGATTAATGATGATTTTTATGGTCAGTGATCTGTGAACACAGCACCCCATGAGGCATCCAGAGGCATCCTATTTGCACATATTTTGTTTAAACGGCTGTCTACTTTTACACCAAGGTGATGTGAGTATGTTTTTTTTTCTTTGCAAGTAAACTAAATTAAAATAAACTGTCAGTGGGCTTTGCCAAAACAAGCCTCCTGACACCTTCTGTTTATCGGTTTCATTGAATAACATCTTGTTACAGCAGGTAATGAAATTTGAGTGTAAAGCGGTGATTAGGCAAAGTACATCGGCATTTTTCATTGTAATGCACACCAGCACACACAAAGATACCTACACCCCTCAAACACGCAGTCACATTTGACCATATGAATTGCACCATTATCATGATAGCCGTTTACATCCATCTTGTCTACTATTTGCTCTAGACAGCCATATTTAAATCTAATGAGCTTCCCTGAGACTGAGCTCCTGGCTCCAGTGAGGTTGTGCAGGACGTGTGGAACCTAATCCTCTCTCACACAGATCACTGACTTACAGCGATCAGCTAATAACTCTGCCAACTCGCTCATTAACCGCTCTCAGTAACTCTGGCCTGGCGCCTGTGAACTCACACACACACACACACACACACACACTTTAGTACTAGATGAAAAGTGAGAGACTTTTACAATGAAATGTAAGCATACACATATATTTACTATTACACTTTTAGATTAATTCTCTAACCTCCCATTTTAACTCTCATCACTTCATACTTAATGATGGAAATATTACCATAACACTCACTACATTTATTTAAAAATGCACCTCGCTAATGGCAACACTAAAGAAAAAGTCAGGAATCATTAGATCATCAGAATACAATTCCCAAATCATTGTTATACTACAGTGCTAACAGGAAATTAGCCCAACAGGCCTGTGCAGAGGTTGTTGTCCAAAGTGCTCTTTAATTAAGTTTTCCAATTAAAATTTTTTTTTTGTGAAGGCCCGCTTGTGGCCCATATCAAGATTGACATTTAACAAATAGTAATAATTTAACTATAAATAAAATCACCTGGCTGACGTCACATGATGACCTGCGGCAGGTGAAAGGTCATCATGTGACGTGCCCTCCGTTTTGCTAACGTGCAGCTGTGACGCAGGACGCTCCAGACACACGGCGGGAACGTTTAGATGGTGAGTTTGTGTGATGAATTATCACGTTATATTCTATTCTAGTCAATATTTAACGCGGCCCGCGTGTCTGTGGGTATTAACCCTTTGCTGTGCAGTGGTTGATGTTATCGCTCGGTTTTTATTTATTTTTTATTTTATACATTCTCTAATTAGTTTACAGCATGTAAACTAAAGCTGCTGTGTTGCTGCTGATGTTCCACTGAATCATGTCGTGGTTGTTCAGTCACCTGTTGATGTGTGAGGGTTGAATGAGTGTGTGCAGGTCTGCTAGGAGCTCTGAGGACTTTAAGTGAAGTTGTGCTGTAGAATGATTCATTATCTGAAATAAGACCATGTCTTTGATACATGCATTGCCGCTTTTTTATGTGGACACATCTTTTAAATCTGTTTTTTGTATTGAGTATGTGTAGTATTCAGTATTGGTCTGTACCTCTGAGCTCTGTAGTACTGTATATATTTATATATTTTAAGCTAAGAAGTAAGTCATGTGTCTATGCTATAGGCAGCATATGATAAACCAGTTTAACGTTTACTAATTGATGTTTTGTTCATCACACTTTTTCAGATGTCATTTGTTGATCACTAAAGAGAATGCAGTGTGCTATATTCACATCAAAAGCTGTGAGACAGAATAAACTAAAGGCTTGCACCTTTTACTATGACATGCCTTATACAAATTCCAATCACATGCACTAACTCACAAATAAACAAACATATTTGCACAGTGGGCCTCTAGATAGCCTAATGAGCCACAGGAAGTACCTTTTTAGATGGAGATTCCAGGTTTGAGACCTTGTGTTGGTAAGCAGATGATGCCCTTGAGCCACTTCTTTACCTGGTCCTGTATATCATTGATTCATCATGCATTTACATTGAATTGTGTCTTATTGGACGATCCACAGAAATGTTTAATAGTAAGGCTGTTGAGGCTTTCCAAGTTTCTTATTGCTCATGAATTATACAGTAGGTTGTAGTGGTAAAGCTGCCCCAACTGTTAAAATGTAAATGAGTTACATTGACGAGTAAACCCAGTGCAGCTTTGGTGTGGTATTGATTCTGAGTGAGTGTTTATGTTGTGTGTCCGTGCATGTTCTCACACCGAGGCAATGATACCGCATCACAACTTCTTCTCACAGTGCTGAATTGGAAGGGAAATCACACAAATCATTTTCGAGGTCCAAGTCCAGGTGTTCACTTTAAGACTGTGGCACTTTCCTTTTCATCCGTCTCTGTGGGTGTGAGCCTATGGAATATAACCTTGTTAATGCTCTAATGATATCATCTCTGAGCATAATGAACTAATGCGTCAAGTGGATGTCTCTCCTATCTGCCAATCTCCTTTTATCTAGTGAAGTGTTTGGTAGGTGGGCATGTTGGTAATCTTTATAGCAATTTTAATAGCTCCCATAATTCCCCTGTTCCACTCCTTTTCACAGTGATTCAAAACCTGCTGACAGCAGCAGCCGGCTGCCAAGCAGCAACTGGCGTACTCATTATTTCACAATCAGGAGTCTTTTATTTACCTCCATCGCCACTCACAGTCTCCATGGGAGCTAATGGAGACGTTTTTCTTATTAAAATGAGACAACAAGGGGAGTATGAGCTTCCCAGCAGTGAACTACCAACTGTAAGCTTCCCAAATGTTGTGCCCATTGGCTACACATGCATTTAACATATCCTGCATTGCATTGTGGGAATTAATTCAAGAAAAATTTGTGCGAAATCTAAGGGTGGGGAGATCATCTTTTACTTCCTGAGAAGTTAGCCGGAAGCTCAAGAAGCTCTATGGCATGTCTCTGAGCTGCATCAGCCGACTCAATGGTCGTTCAGGGATCTTTTGTCAAATGCTGCCTTCACAAAAGATGTAGTTATTGTAGTTACTGCTTGGCCCCACACAAAAGTATCACTTTCACACAAACACACTGTATTGTGTAGAACTGGAGGTGTCCAAAGTGAGTTATGGGCTCTTGTGGTTATTTGGACAAAGGGCTATTCTGGTTTATGGCCATTTTTCTTCAGCACTCCCTTACTATTTCACATCACTTTAAAGTGCTATTTTCCCATTTTGTCTTTGTTACTTTTTAAAATAAATTCAATCATATAAAGATATTGTTACCCTGCCAAAAAGGTTGTCAATAGCATCAAATAACTTATTAATCTCTCATCATTCTACCCCCTTTTATTGAGAATTGGGGGTTGGGATGAATTTTTTTAAGGGGGAGATAGCAGCTGAAATCATCTGAAAGATGGGGATCTGAAGATTAATTTTAAATCCAGCGCAGCACTGTGTGTCAGGTTGTTCTGGTAATAAATCTGGTAATAATGGTTTCATTAAACAATTATTTAACATTTTTGCACTAACTTTGGCGCATTATAATTTTACCCCATCTCAACATGATGTCATGACGTGGTTGGTACTAATGGACTCAGATCTTCTAGCTTCATATGATATCAGTCTCTTCTCTATAGCCTTAAAACTGAGCCTGCTACAGCCTTTGGAAGAAAATAATGTCATAAAGACATCAGAATGCCATGTTAAAACCAAACTTATCAGAAAAATAGACACTCATACATATAGATAAGACCTAAAATGACAAAAAAAACGTCTTTGGAAAAAATGTATCAGATGTTTGCTTCCCATCCTCTAACATGCAGTGGGTGTGGCTTATGACCTATACTGCAGCCAGCCACCAGGGGGCGATCAATATGTTTTGGCTTCACTTTGACATTGGTTGCCAAATGTCCTCTTCATTTACAACACTACCGATAATCATGTGAATGTAGTGCATGTATCTCTCAAATGTTTATTGTAGTTATTATTTTCTTAGATTTTCTGTCACTGACATAGTTTAAAATGGCGGGTCAATTGTGAAGGGTCAATTGTGTAAAATAAATGGCTTAGTTGTGATTTATTCTACCGAAAGTCACGATATGTAGAATTGTTATGTTATAACAACATATTCAAAATGTGTCTGATGGCATACTTTTTTGTGGTGAAGCCTCTGTGTTCCATTCCCAGGTGTTTTCTCATCAGTGCAGGTGATTGGCAGATGGTTGCTGGGTGACCTCATATAGTGTCTGCTTGGTTGGAAGTTTTATTTTGGCGAGAAAAACAAGAGTCAGTGAAGCAGAAAGCAGTCTCAGTCTCATCATAGGCTCAGACTGTATCACTACATGTCTGCATTAATCTAATGCTCGAAAGTTGGAATTAAAGTGTCTCCCCTGCTGCGATAGTATTATTCTAGGGAAAAACAAACTTTTTCCACATGTGCCTGGGAGAATTGGAAAGGAAAAATATTTAATATTACGACATATGCATGTGAAAAACAGCCAGAATGAAATAGTAGATATTAAATTAAGAAACATCTGAGGAAAAGATTCAAAACATCTGAGGAAAAGATTCAAATGTGGACTTGAATTTCAATATGTTACACCAAATATAGTATTTAGTGGCCCGATTTTCGTGACATTTTGTGAACAAATACATGACTTATTTTGTTGCAAGATAGACCATTTTTGCTGCATTCATGTGGTGTTGGAATCATTGGAAAAAATAGTTCCTGATCATTTTATTGGCTCACCTGATATATTTTCTTTACTTTTTCTTGTCATGCAAAAACAGGAAACGACCAACGTGTGTAAACGCTTTGAGTAATAAATCACAACTCATCTTCTTTGTGGCGTCCATAATGTTTCCCTATCACCACTTAAAGCTCATAAATGTACCGATTTGGAAGAATGACTGCCCAGCTCTGTATATGGGACCCTCCAAGGAGCTCATGAATGCCATTGGCCTTGACAGGGGTCTTCTCTTTCCGAGTGCCATTCTCGTTTTACCTTGGTCTTTATCACTTTCCCACTTTTTATTTTGCCGGGTATAGTTTCCTGAGTTACCTAAGATGTTCCGACCTGGTGATAGCTTCTGGGGAAAACAAAAGCGATATAGTGCGCCACAGAAGTTAGTTCCGAAACCATGAAGTAAGTTAGCATTTTAGCGCCCTGGGGTCTATCGTCTCAAACTCAATGAGGATTTTTAATGGGTTTTTGGTTAGATGCCTGAAATAAGGTCTGTGGTTAACACAAGCTGAATAGATGTTCGCGTTTAGTTGTACGACATAAAATATGTTGGTAAATACCCGACATACGTGTCATTCCAAAGGCGGTGGCTAGCAAGTGGCTAAATAAGACTACAATGGTTGTCGGGGGCATTAAACGGACAGACACTCTCTCACTAGTCCGTCTTACAGCTTCTCGTCAAGTTTTTTAGTGTTCTTTCAAACTCTTGTAGACTGTAGATTATATTAATAAACAATTTAATAGGCTTCTGTTTCGCTAGCTTGTCCAAACCGCTGGTTAGCTATTCAGAGACCATCTGAAGCATAATGCTAGTGACGTCATGCGACCATGGTGTAGTTCACTACAGCATAATGTTTTATCTTTTGCTTCAAACATCATAAAAGTGGTTCAAACCATGTTAAAATCAGTTAAAAATGTAAACTTTACTTATTTTATAAGACTAGGAAATTGCAGACTATAATATCTTGGGAACCAATCTTAATGCACATAGTGTCATTATTCCATAGCCTTTACAGAGTGCAATCAACATTTACTTTATAATGCAAAAAAATAAAAGGTCTACTGGCAAAATAATATCAACCTCCTTACAGCTTAGTAATATGTCAAGTGTTTATTTCTGAGATACTCACATTACTCATTCAGTTTCAGAGTCAGATTGTGTTGTACTTCACATTTATTATAGGCATAATTTGCAACCTAGTTTCCTTTCGCAAACCAGTTCTGGAAGAATAAAAGATGTCTTTGCTGAATAATACACAACCTAAAAAAATCCATACAATCCTGGCAAGAAAAATGGGTCCTTGTAACATTTAATTATTAGAAATTGCTGAGTAGAAAAGTTTTGTAATAATAGCCCTTCAGAGGAATACATAAGCATTTATCCTGTAAGGGATAAGGCCTGTGGTTGTTTGCTTTGTAATTAAGGACGCCACAGCTCCTGCAGCTACTCAGCTCTCCTCCTCCTCCTCCTCTTTTCCTCTCCTCTTGTCGGCAGCAGCGCTCAGTGTAATCTCTGGTCCTAATAAACACGCACACACATGCAGATACATGCGTGCACACGCTCTCCGACACACACATATTCTGTGTGAAATCCCTTTAGCTGGAAGAGCATGGCGTCTTAGCGGTGCAGGCCTTCACCACGCGCTGCAGCGGCTATATATAGAAGTCATCATAGTCGGCTTTCAGGCCCCCTCATCTATTTTCCCTCTCTTCTTCTTTTCTGTATTAACCGCACCAGTGGTTTTCTTTTCCTAAAGTGCTTTCTAGCCGGACAGCCCATCCTCACTGCTGTCCTTGAAAAGGTTACGCACATGTTTCATTCTTCTCCATTTTGTCTGTCTCCTGCAGAGAGAAAGTGTGGGAGAGAGAGACCGCGAGAGAGATGAAGAGAGAGAGACAGTCCCTCCTGATTGAGAATGATTAAAAGCAGCGGGTTGTCACACCCTGCTGGTACTGATGACACGACAAAATTACAGCGTGTTAAAGACAGTAGGAGGAGGAGGTAGGAGGAAGGGAGAAGGAGGGAGAAAACACAAGGAAAGAAATTGCAATCCAAAACCTGTTTCGACAAATTGATGTTGAGTAGAGCCTGAAATCCCTCGTGTCTTGCTGCCCCCCTCCCTCCCTCCCTCCCTCCCTCCCTGCATCAGTTGCCTCATTATACACCGAATGACCTCATTATTTCCTAGAGAAACAGGCGTTTCCCTGTACGACCCCCAGCCTTGATATGTAGGGCCCCTAGGATCCCATTAAAGCGACGCTCTGTTTGAAGACCACTCAGAGACCGACACTGCTTCTCCTGATTCACGGCTGTTAATGTACCAACTGTTGTAGTGCAGTAGCTCTTAGCTGCTTGCGGTGATGTTGTTAAAGTTAATGTTTTATTATCGGGTCTCTGATTTGCCATCTGGACTGCACGGTAGCGCAGACATTAGTATGGTTACAGCAGTGCCACATTCTGTGCCTATCAACATCTCTGAGTGTAGAAGATCATTCTAGCTTTCTTTTTTCCTTACCAGATGAGAAGGTGAAAAATGAATTACCGTGTTAAAACGGGAGAACAAATCTGTGACAGTATAAATTGCATTTGCATTGCAATTTAAATTAAGAAGCACCCTAGAGATTTTCCAGTTTAAGATGTTTTGAAGGTGCAAATCACTGTTAAAATAAAGATTAAGACATTGCATACTATGATGATAATGTTGAATGACTCAAAGCCTGTTGCTTTGACAAAAAGTCCTCCAAGTTAAACTGAATACATGATTTGCCTTCATGAGCCTGTAGCACCAGTTGAATCTAATAATTGATATGAAGTTTGAGGGTAAGTCAATGTGTTTGATTCTTAATTAAAAGTAAATCAAAATGAGCTTTCAGTTTCAAAAGCAGGTTCAGCATTTCAGCTTGGCATGACCTGTTGTGACCTCTAGGATAATCACAGCCTCATAAAACTTTACGTAAAATATGTAGAACTTTCCTAGGTATGTTGACATAAGGGGGTTTCTAAACAAAATTGCTCCCCAATCCAATCCACATCCAATTTAACATTTTTCAACATTTTTGATAAATTCAAGTTAAAAAACATATGGAAAAAAGGGGTATCAATCCAAAAAGTGCTGCATCTTATAATACATAAAAGAGCATGGGAAATTACATAATATAGTCATATCACAATGTGCACTTCTTTTTGACGAATTGATTAATTCATCAATTAAAGAATTTGAAAATGACAGTTGTCAGGGCACAGAACCTACAATGTGCTGATCTTTTTGAATCAACACTGGATATTCTAACAATGACAGAAGCATTAGCATTTAAATCAAATTGTGTTAGTTTCCCACTAACTGTTTTACAGTCCACTTTGTAACCTTCCAGCACATTATTGTTGAGAATGATGTTTAATACAATGGAGCATTTATTTGGGAAGTGACAGTTATTCAGAAAAATAGTTTTTGGGTGAGGAACAAGCTGCAACCTCTGGAGCTGAGAAGTGAAGCCAATCCAAAAGTGCCCAAAAAATGCAGTTCGACGACTTGCCATTGAGTCTGGCTCCAAAAGTGAGTCAGTCCTCACATACGTCAATGTTAAAATCAACTACAATGGAATAAACATGTTTACAGCCTGGCCCAAAAACCGTTTTGATCTCTATTGCTGATTTCCCCCCCCCCCCTTTTTTAATTGTTCTTTTTCCCCATTTAAATTAAATTAAGGCTTAAAATTTAGCATAAATAATAGCGTGGCTGCTTTGAGTGATGTGTGGCTCACCATTGCATTGAGCCCGCCTCAGCTCAGCCTAGCTTCACCACCTACTTTAAGATTTATTTAGGCTCTTCAGAAACTCAAAACTCAAACTCTCAACTCAGTCTTCACAGATAATCTATACAGTGTACGATGAGTGAGGTCTGCCCTGTTTATAACACAGCACATGACTTCAGAACACATGAGTTGAGGGTTATATGGAAGTAGCATGTGAACATAGTGGAACGTTTAGCAACAACATAGTCAGATATTTCCTTAAGTATATTTCCTTAAGGAGCTAAAATTAGAATGATTTTTAAAGTTGCATTCATCAGTGGACACAAACATGATTCCAAATGACGGCTAATGCTGCTTTGTACTGGGGCTGGGCAATATGGACCAAAAGTCATATCCCGATATATTTAAGCTGAATATTGATATACGATGTATATCCCAATATTTTTATCGCAAAGTTAGAGCAAATGTTAAGAAAAAGTCAAAGCCAAGTAGTTTAATTTAAACTTTTTTATTTGAGTGAACATAAATACTGTATAACAACAGGGGTAAATCAAAGCTCCATGAAGTGCACATTTATATAAAAAAATGTTTTAAATAAAGAGAGCCTATGAAATAAAATAGGCCAATCTTTTTACGTAATAAATATATTTATATGAGAAAAGAATAACCAACATTATAAAATAACTAAATATGACAAACCCTAGTAAGGGCAGCATTTAAATATAAAGAAAGGAGGAAAAAAATTTAACTGTATCAATATATGCAATATGGTCTAATTCCATATCACATAAAAAAATATATCGATATATATATATTGATATATCGCCCAGCCCTACTTTGTACCTGTTGCTGATTTTGCGTATCATATAAAGGTGATAAAATGTCAACATGCAAGTTTAAAAAAAAATTATCAAAACTTTGTTAAACACATCAACATGTTTTTTTGTTTTTGTTTTCCACATATAAGTAATAAGTACAAGCATTCTTCCCAATAGAACTCATCAGCCTTGAGCTAACGGAAGTCAAAGGATGCTTTCTTTTAAATCACATCCTGTAATTTGATTATGATTACTCAACCAATTTTCCCAGACTGCTTTTCAAGGCTCTATTAGTGAACAGCAGCAGTAAGTCCTGCTTGATGGACAGCAGCAGTCTCATGCAGAGCCCATGGGGAGGAATGGGTCTGTCTGTTTAAGAGATGCCATGTCTACTTTTGTATCCTGCCAGTGCTACCCGTTCCATGTTAACATTTAAATTGCTACCTCGCTGCAGGCCCAGAGATGAGCAGAAATGTCATTGTGTGATGACAAACAAACAATGCCTCTGCCGTATCTTGATTCTTCTCTTTATTGGACAAAAAAGCGGAAAGGGCCATTTGCATTTTTATAAAAAAACGTTGGCTAGAAAACCCCGGGCGCACACAAAGAACTGCCGGTGTGACGCTTGGAAATGTGACATCGTGCCACAAATAAAAGTCAATCCCTCAAAGGCTACACGCTTTACGCTCTTGCTCTCTGTGAACAGTCTCTTGCACGCACACACACAAGCCCAGCGGCCATTCGTTGTTTGAGCAGCATGTACCCATCAAATCCTACCTCCCCTTCCCCATCCTCGCAACCTCTCTCTGCGAGCGTATATCACAGGGCTGACAGACAGCGCTGGGGCCGAATGGCTCCCTCAGCTGTGGAGGTCTGCTCTTGTGAGTAATACTGATCTGTGTGCCATCAGCCACCGTTGGCTTCACTTCCACACTGCCTCGTAGAAATCCAGTTTTACTTCAAAGGTCGAGAAACAATTTATTTTCTACCATTTCAAACACCCATGGTAGCACATTATTAAGCCGGTGACCCAGTGGTACACATCTGTGAAACTCTTTTGTGTTACACCCCAGGTTTTGTTTTCCTAGGTTTAAATCTAATAACAGCAGACAGCAGACATTGAAGGTGCAGCGGTTGAATATTTTAGCTTAAATTGCCATCCCAGAGCCTCTTGGCTATCTGTAGACAAATCAAACAGACTCAGCATTACAGTAAGGCAAACAACGTCTCATATAGCTTCATTATCGGTAACTACCATTTAAGGGCTGTAACCCCTGCAAGCAACTTACTTTGTGATTCAGTTTGTTTCACACAGCAGCAGCGATCAGATGTATAACTGCAAGGCATATGGAGGCAAACTAATCCAGGAATGTTTATTAATTTAGCAATCGCACCTTTATGAGCTTCCAACAGCACGCATAACTAGACTGTTGCAGCAACCGTGCTGCACTGGAGCGTAAATGAGCGCTGTCTGAATTGCAGCGATTCATTTAGCGTGCTGGGGAAGATAATGTTTAATCTGTAAAAGAAAAGATGTTAATCTGTTATTTATGTTGATGACTGGCAGACCCAGCTGGATCTGCTTTGCTATTCATAGAGTTGAGACTGAGTCTCCTCGCCTCAGCCTGTTCCACAGGCCGTTAAGGGTGTGATTTACATGCACAAGGCATTGCCCCGCTCAGATACACTTTGTGTGCATGTGCCTGTGTGTCGGTGGGAGCGAGGTTGTGTGCAAGACCTAGTAGCTCTGTATGTGTGCAGCGTGGAGATGGCTTTCGGCAGCGAGGTACATGTTTTCATCACACAAAGCTTTTCCCTCATCCCCTGAGCCTCTGGTCCATTGCTGAGCCATCACTTTTATTGAGAAAAATCAACAAATCTAAGACAACTTTCGAAAAGTATGTGGGGATGCTAAAGCTCAAGACTTTGTGGTATAAGTCTGGCAGACAGTTCTCTGTAAAATAATCTAAAAATCAGGTTAGTTTTATTGACTTATCCTGCTCAATTTCCGACAAAATCAACTTAGATCTGCAAGAAATTTTATTTTGAAATCTTGCCTCGGGAGATATATTTTGAAAAAAATAAAAAAACAAGGTTAAGCAATCTAGCCTCTGTGTAACATGCAGGCTACAGCATCACCAGGCTCCATTACCTTTGGAAGGTCACATATGGTTGGCTTTCGTACACAAGAATGATGCAATCTTTTTCATGTTTTACCTGGAAATTTCATCCTGCTGCGCCATGATGGAAGATTTCCAGATATTTCACCAGGCCCTTTGCTGGCACGAGTGTCCTGAATGGAAATACCATAAAAATAGGCTGAACATTTACAGGGGAAAATTGCATAAGAGAAGCAAACATATGGCTCCCAGCTGAGAGACTAACTGGGAAATGGATTCCAACATGATACTGGCTGATCTCTCAATATGACAATGGGATTTAAATGTGTTACTTAGCCCTGCAGCTAAGCACAAGAACACAATGATCTATTCACACAACTCATGCATTCAGTTTTATTATGTCTCAAAAGTCTTTCGGATTAACTTATTTCCCTTCTGTTTTTAGAAACTCCATTCTCTCTGTCACTGATTTGTGTAGCAGAGAAGCTAAAACTATCTCCTTTACACATTTGCAATTTTCCTTATATTTCATAAAGAGATGAGAATGTCCAGAGTGTTTTCACTGTGGTAACTGACAATGTCGAGACATTTGAAGACGAAGATTATGGTATAGGAATAGAGGCACTGTTGCCAATTTGGCGACGTTCTCGCTAGATTTAGCAGCTTTTCAGACCCTCTTAGCGACTTTATTTTTAAATTGCGACTAGCAACAAATTTAGCTACTTATTTAGACAGAAAGGGGTTGAGTAATTTACTCCCATGCATGCAGTAATGAAAGTTCACAGCTCTTTTGTCAGGAGCTTGGGAGTCTCTTCTTCTCTTGTGCCATAAGACACAACCACTAGAGCAGGGGTCAGAAACCTTTTGATATTGAGTGCCATTTTACATTTACATTTACATACATCAAAATCTCCAAAGGAACTTTTATTTAGCCTAATTATTCCATCCATATAGGCCACTGGTTCCCAACCTTGGTGTCACAACGAGGGTGGCAATACCTGGAAAATTTCCATGGTAATTAATAGGAATTTATGGGAATAAACGGGAATGAACCAGAAATTTACAACATTAAAGGTTGGCCCTTAAAAATTTAAGTTTAGTTGGGGAAAATATATCTTAGAATAAATTTGACAAACAACCAATTTCATGCAAGTACACTTAAATATCTGCTGTTCCTGCCTGTAATTGTAATGGACACCGTAGGAGAGAGGAATAATGTTGTTGGAGAGACAAAAAAAAAGTTAAAAATTTTTTTTGTTTAGAACGACAAATACACTCTCTTCTGTCACAATTCCAACCTTCCTTCTTTATTGTTTTCTTAAAATCTCGTCTCGTTCTTGTAAACCCAATATCGTGTCTCGTCTCGTGAGCTGAGGGTATCGTCACACCCCTATAACACATTCTTTTTATAAGGATAGATGGTCAGATCAACAGATCTTCCACGTCGGAGAAGCAAAGTTAGCTGTTTGTTGTTTACCATGGGATCTCACGGTCTCCCGAATGTTCAGGATTATCGCGGCTGGCTCGCTAAGCTGACGTCACACGCCCGGAGTGCATCAATTCACTCCGGGCGTGTTCTGCAAGAGTAAGAACGAGTCTCCAAAAGTCACCAGAAAAAGTCCCTAGATTTGTCGCTAGTCGCTTTATTGAAAAATGGGTAAATATAGCGTCAGAGTCACTAAGTTGGCAACACAGGCTACTGAGACCACGCCCCCTACATGTACTGTGGATTCCGCTATCACATGTTCAATTCAACATTTACATGTTTCCCAGGGGTCAAGGCGGCTTTGACCCTGAAGCTGTGTTTTGACCCAGATACTACTAATGAGTCCATCTGGTACTAAAAAGATTATGAAAGCATATCAGAGTTGAAATCAATGACCATACCAACTTTCTAACAATCTTGTTAATCAACAAATAATTGTCCTTTTTTACCTACAAATTTATGAAGTTCCCATTTCAACTGCTTTAAATTACATTCCTTCTTTTACCAAATGTCGCAATAGCAGCAAATGTCAAAAAGGGAGAAGAGGAAGGGGAAACAAGCCGAAATATGAGCACTTTACAACAATTTTGCCGTCCTTATCCGAGAAGTCATTTGGCAAGCAGATGAAAGGGAAACGAAAAAAACCTCTCTTGCACAGTTATTGCTTGTGTGACATTGGTTAAGCTACTGTATGCCAGTTGTGGCACCTGTACCTAAGGTTGCTGACCCCTGCATTGTGAAAGTTCACAGACATCACGTTGCTCAGAAGTCTGCGTGGCGTTAGCAAGCTAGCTCGGTAGTGGTAGCCCACCCTGAAAGAATGAAACACAATTTTTTAAATTTACCTTTATGTGTACGAATTTCATTTCATTTTCATTGGAGCTGTAAAAGTGGCATTTTGCTGTAATTCACGGTCACTCTAGTTTTGCTCCTCTGTTTTGTTCTCTGTTTCAGTGAAGGCGGGGCTTTGCACACACATGCAATGTTGCTAACTTTCTCGCTTTAAATTTAGTCATTTGTTTTGATCCTCAGGGTTTTTTTTTCTAAAATGCGACGAGTGATACATTTAGCAACTTATTTGACCATCAGGGAAAAAGGAGTACATATATATTCCGCTCCTGTAACAGCAGCATGTGATCTCTTCCTCTCCTCTTGGCTGTGTGTGACAAAACCACCTTTATTTAAATAATGCCTGATGATGTCACCAATATACAAATGAGCACATGGTGTCATCTGGTGACTTTTAATAACTTTAGAAACTTCTCAACACCCACCCCAGCCCCTGCAATTTAACTTTCAATATTAGTTATTAATGTTCTCAGTTATACGCTCGCTGTGTGATCAGCTTAATGAGAAGTAACAATGAACTACACTTTGTGTGTGCTGAATGCTGCAGTGTTCTCATTACCTTCACGTCTGTAAGAACACTAATCTGAGTGTGAAAAAACCCGGCTGGCCTTGTTGAGTTCAATAAACCTACTGTATGTTGATTAATCACCTTAAATTACAATGGTACAGCTGTACACTGAACCACACACACGCACAGACATACACACACCATCCATTAAGTGGTGTGTCGGATATCCAGCCGTGAAATCAACCGCTGAATATGGAGTGCTTCCGTTCGGGGAAAGAGAGATCCATTGATCGCTGTCTCCCAACATAAAAGGAAGTATTGATGCCATACCCCACAAGGATCGGTGTTAGACGTGCAGACGAAGAGGAATCACACACAGCGGAGAAATCTGACCCTGGTGACCCCCCCCAAATACTTTTTCCTCCACTGGTGAGCTTTGATTTTACTTGCCCTGGGAAGGCTGTCGCTCAGTTCTTCCCCAGAGTTTCCGGTTAACAAAGGGAACATATGATAGTAAATATGTTTTCTACAAACAATACATCCCCAGATTTTTATAACCAATACCACCCGCCCCACCACTAAAACATGAAGCTTTTTTCGTACTCCTTCTTCTTTCCAGGGACAAGCCAAAGAATCCTGAACTGAATGAACCAAGTTGGTGATAATGAGCAGTATGATAATGGCCATGCTACACTCTGACCCTTAGCTCCTTATTCACATTCAGTGTGATGATGGGATTAAATTTCTTCCAACCCTGGCCCGAAAAAATGAGTGAATACCCACGGTCATTAATGCAGCCTGATCCAGTGGAGACCCATGAGAAAAATGACCTATTTGAGTCACACGTAATAGCTTTAAAAGAACTGCAGTATCAAATTATTATGCTTTAAGATCACAATATTTTATCCATAAGGCACCATCACTGACATGCTTCAGAATTGTTTAAAAAAGACATTTACTTAATCTAAGTAACGAATCCAAATCTATATTTAATACACCTGCAATGTGGGCTCCACTTCCTATAAACTGAATTTATTAGTGTGGCATCAGAAAAAATGACTTGCTAAATATTGTGCCCACAAGCAAAGGATGTGACTCAGTTTTCATGTTACACGTCCCCAGTGGAACATTGGCTTATAAAGTGCTCCTCCATAAAATGTCTGCTGTTATGCCGTTCTGCCAGCCTCTGGGCAAAAACTGTAGAGGCAGTTTGATCTCCTCAGACGTTCAATTTTTTTCCCTGTGTAAAATGGGAAAACTTCCCTGTAAATATGCTCTAAAATGAGGTTTAAAAGCACAAATCATCTACATAATTTTTGCTGGTTTCTGTAATAAATATATTTTAATATTTCTGCATTAGATTCATGCCTTCTTCCCACTTAGTTGTGTTTTGTGTCTGCAATTCAGCATAGTACACAGAGTATGCCCCCTAGTGTTCAATGCAAGGAAATGCATCACTTTATGGATGGAAAGAAACTTCCACTTTTATTTTACTTTGATTTTCGGTGATGTAGCTTATGCTAACATATTGTTATGAACGAGTTTGTATGATTTCTTACAAAAATGTTTGCAGCATGATTTAGATTATATCCGATTATGACGCCATAATTGCTGATTCAACAGATCGTAAACACATGACATACAAACAATCATTGCTTTAAGCGTCATTATCACTGTTTTAAAAATGTAAATAATGTTTTAAAACAGTTCTGTTTAGGTACCAAAAACCCTTGCTTGAGGTAAGACACCAAAAGCACATGGCTAAGGTTAGGGGAAAAAGCAGGTTAAGGCTTAAAAAAAACCCACTTCTTCCACACATTTCAACAACTAGGACACAAACACAATTTCTTGGCTGAAACTCTTTTCTTTGGACTATCCATCTTCACCTTCAGCCGTAGCGGGCCTATGTGGCTATTAACGTTATGTTGCTTAGTCAGGTGGCAAAATGTTGTAGGAATGAGATCAGCCTATACAAACAATTTATCAAAATAAAATCACATAAATTCACAATATTTTAAACTAGCTGACGGGGGCGTGTCCAGGAGTAGTCTGATTGGCCATCCAATCATCTTAAACATTGGCTATCTGCCCGGTTACAGTCGGATCTCATTATTTATTTATTTATTGAATTTTGTTGGAACTTTATATTGTAAATGCATTTTTGAATGTTTGTTTTATTTAGTATGTAGGCTACTTTTGGAAGCCAAATTTCTTTTTTAGGACCTAGAGAATGAAGTATGGAAGTTCTATATTATGTTTCTATGGTGCCACTGTTGTGATTAGTAGGACTGTTCATCTTTAATGACAATTTTACTAAACATTGCAAGGTTAATAAGAGTAGTGGTAGCGAACAGTAGAAGTGTGTGCACATGTATATACTTAAAGCCACCCCAGTCAAAAATATATGGACATGATTACCACTGCAACACATGTATACAACATATTCTGACAGTTTCCAGCAGACACGCTGTGATAGCAGAAGTAGTGTCATTTTTCACACACTTTATTTACCTCCAAACGTGCCATATTTCATGACAATTTACAACATACAGCCGACTGAGCAAAACAGAGTCAAAAGCACTTGTGTGACTTCCCATGGAGTGGGTGCTAGATAGCTGTCTGTCTGCCTGCCTGCCTGTGTGAACACACATCAAAGCCCCCTGTCAGAAAACTTCTGATGGAGTTGGAACAGTGACATATTTCAGAGCTATAATCAGTCACAATATGACAGAGAAATTACCACCTTCCCTCAAGAGCAATCAATCAGTTCCAGAGCCAATCAGCTCATCTGACGCTCACACAAATAGACATGTCAAAAAAACAACAACCTGTACTCTGCTGTAACACAACAGTTTTTGGTATTTGTAGCTCTGACGAGAAACCGAGGAAGCTTTACACTCCTGAGACATTAAGTCCTTCAACAAAACATCTGTGCTTGCCTCATTTAAATACATATTTGATTCTCAAAAGCAGTGCTCACACTCATCAGTAGAGTTATTAACTTCTTCAATTTGCATCCATATGATTTGCAGAATAACTCTAAAGAATCATTATGTAACGATTCCACCTAAAAATAACGGCTTCAAAATCATTTTGATGCTACACTGACTTGTAATGGGGAGAATGGTGCCTCTGTCATAACCACTCTGTGCCTCGAAGGACTGTTCTCACACTATGTAATGTCGGTGAGCAGGTGCAATCTCACGCAAGAAGTGGCTTTACAGCACTAACACACCACCAGCTATCTCACTAATTTTGGGGGAAATTGGATCATAACTTGTAGAGAACATTTTTTTTGTTTTTCCCTCTGACATCCTCTGGCTGCTCTGTCTCAGCTCTCAGTGATTTAAGAAGTTTTCCTGACAGAAAGTCTTACTTATTTCTAAAATAGCGCTAACCGCTAAGTGTAGCTATTGTTAGCCAGATAGCTTAGTTAGCCGGACTGCAAGGATTTTGAACTTGGACAGTCTTTGTATTTACACCGCTTGGACAGTAGCTTTGGACCGATGTGAGGAGGAGGTTTTAGGCTCTTGGTGGGGGGAATTTAGGCTGGGAGCATAACCGGTGTCATACCTGAACCCGAGCCAACGAGCAGGCATCAGAACTGGGTTCAGCAGCCTCTACAGAAAAAGGACAGATTGACCAAAAAAGAGGCCTTTCGACTAGAGAAAATGTTGGACTATCTTTTAGAGAGCTTTGTGAAATAAAAGGCTGCAAAACAGATGCCTAGCTGGTCTTGTCGCTGTAAGTAAGTGATATTAGCTGGCTTGCTATGTGCTTGCATGTGTCGTTGCACTTCCTTGGCTGTTTGGCTGCAAAATTGTAAACTATTTTTTGATTATAAGAAATATAATAAACACGAATGCATCTTTACAGGTGTCCTGTGAAATGAATAAATTAAATAATGAATTAAATCAACAAATCCTCCGTCATAAACAGCAAAAGAGGGCGTATGTCAGTACCACAAATTACCGCACGTATTGCGGCTCGCATTTCAGGGCACATATTAAAGTATCGCGGTGAGGCTCGCAGGGTTGTGATACAACAGCTTTTTTTCTATAAATAACACACATGTATGGTCCACCATTGTAAAAAAAGACTGCGGTTTCCGTGGATTCATGTTGTAAAACCACTGACCTTAGTTTTAGGGCAAAAAACTTCTAGTAACCCGTTATTAAAGACAGTTTAAACAGTAAATAAATGTACGGAAATGAAGTAGCTACAAGGGTTATGTGACTGCTGCAATTTACGCAAAAAAACACAAGTTACGTTCAAAATCGTGATTCACGTAACTTCCGTAACTTCCCGCTCTCCCGGGTGAAAGTCCATTGCTTGTTCGATCCATTTGGCCTCCATCTGACTGCGGGAATCCGCCCTTCTAAACTTTGCTTGGCTGTCAATCACTATTACGTCAGCAAGATGGCGGCAGCCGCATTCCAGCTGACAGTGAAATTTGTAAATATAGCTCGTTTTTCGCTGCCTGTACATACAACCTATACTGACGTTTTTGACAGGAAGACAGGCTGAATTTAACAAATTGCACTTTGAAACTTTAGTAGGGGTGGGCGATATGGCCAAAATCTTCTATCACAAATGTGTATGTTTATAACATACCATACTTCATCACCTTTAATTTGCTACTTTTACTTTGAACTTCTACAGGCTACAAACAAAAACAACTGCCTCACATGAGACAACACTTCCCAAGGTTCCTGAGAAAAACAAAACATACATTCTACATAATGTTGCTTTAAGTGTAAGCAAGCAACTGCAACCACATCTTTGACAGTTTATCTTGCAGTGTGCAGCCGGCCAGTGCTTCTACACAGTGTTAAATGATCATGTTCCAGTCTTATGGTCTAACCGAGATGTGCAACCAAGATGCCCGGAGTGACGAGGCACCATTTGAGCAGAAAGATAAGACGGCCTCCTACCGGTGTGCCGTTGCCGGAGGAGCGCAGCAGGGGTGGGAGAGGTTGAGGGTGGAGATTTAGGGATGGAGTGGGGATTGCGTGTGCGGGGAATGTTTTCTGTCGCTTCCTCTGTAATCTGACCAAAGCAAGGAGAGGGAATGGAGGGTGAGGCGAGGTGAGTAGTTGTAAAGTGAATGTGTCACACTGGCAGGCCCTTGGGAAGACCCTGTAAACACTGCTCAGTCACAGCTCTGATTACAGAGGCAGAGGAGGGAGGGAGGGATGGAAACATTGGTAGGAGGAAGGTGTGACAACAGGGGAGAAGGAGGGATGAAAACAAGCGGACAGAAAAGGACATGGAAAAGAGAAGCAAGGGGGCTGGGGAGGAAGGAACATAATCTAGAGATGGCTGATGAAAGAGCTGATAAAGAAGGAAGAAATAGACTCTCAAACAAGGGAAAAAACAGCATGAGAAACTAAAAATCTAAACTCTTTGTGAGTCCTATTTTTGTTTATCCAGAGTTGTTTTTTCCCACAGACGCTTCTATGGGAAATCATCCAGTCGACAAGCTTTGCTGCTGTGTATAACTCAATCCGAAAGTCAAGACATGGATTTGCCTTCTAGAGTCAATACACTGAACTCAATTCCATTTGCATTGCGTAAACGCAAGGCAGTGTGCACCCCTCTGTGCTATTGATCTATGTAGCTTTTGCTTCACGAGGATTTTGAACACTTGGGAAGATATAATTTTCATTTAAGCAGTGACACCTAATTATGTGGCATGAGCAGGAACACTGACGAAAAAGCAGGAAATTAGCCTTGCCTTCTGCATTAATCAGTGTTCTTTGATACAAAGCTATGAAATTGGAAATACTAATTATTTTTCATATTATAGATTATTACAGTCACTGATAAGCACAAAGAATGAGCATCAGGAATGAAAATCCAACCAATAAAGGGAGCGGAAACAAAACGGGCCAATCAGAAGGCAATACACACTCGGCATGTCGAAGTAAAGCCAAAGAGACACAGTGAGAGGGAGACTGAGACTGAGTAATGAGAGTCAGTGTTCGTCTGTCTTTGGGCTCAAGGTTGTTTCTGGTCCTGATAGCCATCTGCATTCGGTGACGTGGGCCAGATGGATTAGTTTAATATTGAATTAGAGCTGTCTCTTTAGAATGCCTCTCCATGTTCACAGTTAGCTTGTATAATGTCTCATGTCATTCATCTGGAGCGGCCTTCCCCTCAGCTTCTTCCAGGCAGAAATTTAGAGAGTGGAGAGGGAAGTTAGGTCTGAGCGTTCTTTTCTTTTTATGTACTACTACAATACATGGAAATATGGAGGTCATCTGCTACCATTGTTGAAATGAAATGATAACATTTTTGTAAAGATAAATAATAGTTATTTGTCAAGAAAAAAAGTCCAAATTGGCTTATGCAATGGCAGCCCCGGCTAGAAACCACAGCAGTAGAATGGTATTGTCTGATTGGTGCATTTCAGTCACATGGTCGTATATCCCATCCAGTGGGTTACATGGTTGACTCACAGCTTTCACAAAACAGGCCTTGGAGAATCCTGCCATCATGAAAATGACCATAAAGAGCCATCTCCTTTTCTTTTTATTAGGAATGAGGTAAAATCAGGACATAAGTCCAGATTGCCGTTTCATTATTAGGTTAAGGCTGCACATTGTCTGCCAATTTCAATTGGTTTGAACAGTTAGGTGTTCTCACCTGCTAGGCTCTTTGACTGCCGCACCTCCACCAGTGCCAACTAATGGCATCATAATATTTTAATTGTTATCATGGCAGTGGGAGGCTTTTGGGTGCACTGAAAAGTATTTGTCAATGGAATTTTTATTTATAAATATCTATCGATTGATATGTTTAATCGCAATTCATTGCATAATTGTCCATAATCAAATTAATCGCAAATTAAGATTTTTTTAAGATTTTGATCTGTTCAAAATGTATATTGAAGGGCGATTCTTCAAGTAATCCTCAGATCCTCAGACAAATATGCTTGCTTCATGAAAATTTATTTAAATCTTTTATTTAAATCTATTAACATCACAGTAGTTAGAGGGCTACACATGTATTCATAGAGTTACTACTAGAGTTACATTCCGTCACTACTATTTCCCACTGCTGGTCAAACATAGTGGTCCTCATTTATCAATCAAATGTAGGAACCGGCAAAGAACCGAGCACATAAATCATCTTAAGACAGGGTTCACGTGTGATTCATGAAACGTCCGTATCTCACCAATCTTAGGGTCAAAATAGTCGGCTGTTGATAAATGTGGCAGCTGAAAACAAGCATCATTTAAATATCACGCCCTAAAATATACTCTGTTCAGAGGACTCGCCCCAAGTGTTTACGACATCGAAGGATGTCGTAAACATTTTCTTTTACCTTTTTGTTTTTTAAGTCACCTTTATTAGCAAAGTGCACGGTTACAAATAACAACACAGAGGAGTGAAATAAACATTTCAAGCCAGTACAGAAATATGAAGAACGTAAAAAACATCCAGTAAATATTGAAATAATAGTATATCCTTGTTTTTATACTTATAAACTCAAACAAGTTCAGTGAATGTTTTAAATTTCGGGCATAGATTTGAAAAATATATAGAAAATATGATTTTTTTAGTCTGTATAAATAAATAAAAAATGTTCAACAAAATATAAATCAATCATAAATCAACAGTTGCCAAATACAAAAAAATTACTTTTGTACATTTTTAAGTACAATGCATCAATCTGGTCCACTTTGAGAGCTAAATGTGAGCAAACACCTCACATAACATTTTTCACAGTCAACAGGGCTTTCCACTAGGACAGGGAGTAGCCAGACAGTAATGAAAAAAAGCTGGCTAGGAGGTCTGGGGGCATGTCCCACTGGAGAAATTTTTTTCATAAAAGCCCAAATTTGGTGGCCTCTCACACATTCTAATGCCACTATTCCATCATATACACTGATCTTATCATTGCATAGTTTAATTAAATATTGTAAAGGAGAATAAAGGTTCTTGTATGTTTTGACAGTCTTCTTGGAAAATCTGTGGTGGATTTTATACACTGTGCTTTTATTTTTAACGCTGCATTGTGTGTTTAGCAACAGGAAGTAATAGTAGCTTTTTATGATTAACACAACTTTAATTTTTAGTTAATGTTAGCTCGTGGATAATGAACGGCATAATTCAACAGTGTGTTCGGACCGTTTGGACCTCTGACCGCCCGGGCAGGTTGATAGTATTTAGAGAGAGATGATGTGGGGACAGGACTGAGACAGACAGGTAGCTCTGTATATTCAGTGCATGTGAGTAATGTGTGAATGCATGCGCATGTCTCAGAGGTGGACGGAGAGCTGGGTTGGGGTTTTGATGAATGAATGAACCTTTATTGTCATTGCAAAGAGTACAAGTACAAGTACAACGAAATTGAGCCATCAACCCGTCCAGAACGCATAATACACCCACAAACAATATCACAAGGTAGACAGGACAGGAAGACAGGGTGAGAAGAGAAAGAAAATACAGCACACATGGGGAGAGGAAAGGAGGAAAAAAGCATGAAAAAAACCTCAGCAACATGGCACATGGCATGGTACACTTTTACAACATGAATAGACTTATGACGTGCAGGGGGGGGGGGGGGGGGGGCAGCATAGCCAGGCAGTCATATCCGGATCTTGCAGCCGATCGGCGCAGCTCACAGACCCGCCTGTCTCGCTGGGGGTATGAAGCGTCGAAGGCGTGGGTTGGGGGGTGGTTGGGGGAGGGATGTATGAATATCAGTATATGTGGAGTGTGTGTAGGCCTGAGACCCGCCTATTGTCAAGCACCAAACAGTTCGTCTCAGTTCGCTGGAATAACAAAAGCGATAAGCCTGGACGTTGCTAAGGAGATGACCTTCCTTCCTGGGCCAGAGCAAAGGCAGACAGTTCAACAGGTGGTAGTGGGAGTCGAGAGGGGGGGAGGATGGGATGGAAGTGTCTCGCTACATTCCTCAGCAGGGAAGATTAGCAACGGCCTTCGAGCCGAGGCTGTTGTTTGGGGTAAGCCAGATAAGATTGGAATTTGAGCTGTGGGTGGAAGTGGCAGCGATTTTCTGCTACTAATCCTGTCGATGGTAAAAATGTCCCCCCTGGTCTCCAGATCGATCCCTTTCCAGGGCTGCAACCCTTTCCTGGATGGTATCCATGGTGCGGTTTGTGGCCACAGTCTGAGTTCCGGCAGCCCTGGCCATACATTCCATCATCACGGGCAGCTTAATGGGGCCTTTAACAGCTGACACCGTTTCCTTTGTGTTTCGATAAACCAGAGCAAAGCCCAATCCAAACAGCAAAAACCCTGTTATCACGGTTCCGAATAGGTAAACATCTTCAGTGTCCTCCAGAGACAGAGGTGCCAGGCACAGGACACGCCACCTGCTCCAGGCGTCCATCGTGTATCCGGCCACAAAAGTCCCCTCAGGACACTCGGGCTCCCCTGACCCCCGACTTCTCGTTGAGAAGATGGTGTCAATTGCGATAAGAGACCAGTTGATCAAATCCATGGTTTTTGGTTTTGAGAGCAGTGTAGAGAGAGTCTTCCAAGTTAGACAGTAGACAAGACGAGACGAGACGAGAGGAGCGAAGCAGGGAAAACACAGTGGGAGGGAGAGAGAAAAAAGATGCGACCGCCTCCGTTGAGAGCCAAACGAGAAGGACTGACACTCTGCTGAGCACAACACAACGCGAAATAGCTTCATATTATGAATAGCGTAGATATACTTTCAGTAGCTTGAAATGTGACGTTAGCGCAGTACATGAGACTATGGTGGGCCGCCACAGTCTGGGTAATTAATGGGAAACCCTTACGCCACTACGGCAAGAATTAAGAATGTTGCAGATATCATGATATGCATTTTTTTTTCTCGTAAAAAATATACCTGTTTAATCATGAACCTTATGATATGGCACAACCCTACTTCAAGTTGAAAAAAGAAGAGGAGGAGGAATTTCTCAGGTAGAAGTTGAAGGTGGCATCAACAGGAGTCATAAAAATGCAACATGGACAATTTCATGTATACATCTGTGATATGTATAGCCTAATAGTCTACATAATATGCTAGTGTTATTGTGATAATGGAGAGATATTTATATTGGAACATTGATATAAAATCAATTTAGAAAGAATTCTGACAGACGTGTGTGTTTCAGCGCTTATTGTAAATGCTTCCATGTTCCACAGCCGGTGATGGAGGAGACACTGACGGACAACAGGTGTCCGAGCCGGATAATGAAAACATTTATTAGCAGAAGACAATGGTAAACAATTAATAGGCTAGGCTAGTTGCCTGTGGTTGCAGGTTTATTTTTTTTATTTTTTGAATGATAAATTATATAGACTAAACATGCTTTGGTCAGATTTGATCCCTCCGTTCACGTCCAAATTGCACAGAAATGACAATACGTCCACTTTTCTGTCGTAAGTTTGGTTCGTATTGAAGCCAAGGTGCTGCCTGTCATCCTAAAGGGAACTGGGATTACTGTCTTTGATACAGTGGTGGCTCTCTAGTTTCCATAGGCAAAGTGTATCGTAAATCAATTTACATTAAGTATCAAAACAATTAGTGGCATTAAAACAAATTTTCATTTACATGTTATATCTTAAAACTATGCATTTTTTGAAAGCATGGCAATCAGGACTTTTTTCAATGTTATTGTTATCATAAGCAAAAAAAAATACATTTCCTTTTTTATGACTGTTTTTAACATTGGCATCACTGGGTTTCTGTACAAATGGTCCTTTATTTTCCTGATTTTGTGTATCTTTCACTCTATTTACGTGCGTTAAATGTCACCAATTAATTAACTTATTCTGTTTTTGATTAAAATGTCATATTAATAAAGCTCCAACAAACTGTGCTGACCTGAACTGAGGATAAAGTACTACCTTGTCTCTTCACAGAAGCAAAGAGGCTGCCACACACCTGTCAAAAAAAGAACAAGTGATAAACACTAAAATAGAGCAAGTAAAAATAAAACTACGGATTGAAAGAGTTGGTGAGGGCTTCAGTGATGGGCATCAACACCTTCCACACACAGAACGAACTCCAACATATTTAACAAGCGTTACCTTTAAGTGAGTATTACTGAATCAGACTGCAATAAACTTCCAAACATCCTCATAGATGTGCAAGAAGAGCAAAAACTTCCCTCAAAATGCAATCATACACTTTGCAGCCAGACCATTTCCTGTCCATATCATATCCTCACAACAAAGAAAGCGTTAACTAAGTTGGGTTGGATGTTTAAAAAAATATTTGACATTGCAGCAGATTTATCCCGTTTGAAAAAAGCTGCTGCATCATGGCCTAAATAAGTCAGCCAATGAAAAATGGCTCGCCGCAGATGACAGATGTTTGAGAAAAATACTAAGAAATTTATTAAATGAAAACAACCTCTGTCTCTCTCTCTACATCTGCAGGCACTCCCCATCCAGCCGACACACTACAACCCTAACCACACACACACACACACACACACACACACACACACACACACACACACACACACACACACACACACACACACACACACACACACACACCTTTTCCACTTCCATCATTCCCCATACCCTGAGCTGACTCCCCCAGACTGACAGTGTGGATGATTTCTCCTGTCAGGCTGTCTTAAGTGGGCACTGCCACACTCTCTCTCTCTCTCTCTCTCTCTCTCTCCCTCCCCCCTGCCCTCACCTTCTCTGTGGGCTGCTCTCTCCCCAAACTTTCTCCTCCTCCTCCTTTCCCTTACATCTTCATCTATCCATTGTGCAGACTCATTTGGTCTCAAATCACTGCCTAACTTTTCCTTTACCCCTCCAACACAAATTCTCATCCTTTCCATGTGGGCGGAGAAGATGGAGATGGGAGTATAATAATTGGCTTTCAGGGGGAGCTCATGCGCCGACGGATGATCTGCAGGGGTAGCTGTTGTGCATGCGCTGTTTTTGCCAAGTCAGCAGTGGCCTCAGGTCAGTTTTTTGGTGTGCTGAACTCCATCTGACAATCAGCGGGTTTAGTCGTTTCAACAATAACACTGATCCATAGAAATGAAGTGCCTGTGTATCAGCCATTGATCTTTGCAGGGATGTTATGTAGCACAGAATTTGGGTTTACGCTCTGCAAAAGTCAGAGTGTGGCCAGGGAATAGCTGAAGTGGGACGAGAAAGTGGTGACTGCAGCATTGCAACTGTGATAGAAAAGAACATTTATTTTTAACCCTTAATATTCTGTTTGTAAGTAAAATTGCCATCAAGGCTAATATGTAAAGACTTTACAGATTAATAAAGCATCTTTCAAATAAGAATTGAAATGGGTTCACTTATGCTGGGGTCTTTTATGTAGAGTTAAGATGTCCTAAAATGTACTGTTCAGCAATGTCCTCTCACAGTAAGAGGGTCACAGGTTTGAATCCGGCCTGCGGCTCTTCTGTGTGGAGTTTCCATGTTCTCCCTGTGTCAGCGTGGGTTCTCTCAGGGTACTCCAGCTTCCTCCCACAGTCCAAAAACATGCAACTTAGGTTTAACTGGTGACTCTAAATTGCCCATAGGAGTAAATGAGAGTGTGAATGATTGTCTGTCTCTATGTGTCAGCCCTGTGATAGTCTGGGTATACCCCAGGGTGTACCCCGCCTCTCACCTAGTGTCAGCTGGGATTGACTCCAGCCCCCAGTTACCAGAGCTCTGATAGGAGAATGAGGAGAATGGGTGAATTAATGTTGAATGGGAGTTGCAGTTTAAGTTGAGTTTTGTCTTTTGAGTCTTTTTTAACAAGTTACAGATGAAAACTAACTCTCTCTGTCCCCAGGTTGGATCCATGTTAAATGAGGAGTATGAGTATTCAGAATGTTTAAGACATGATGGCAAGTACAGAAAAAAGTTACTTACCCATTGGATTACTTGTACTTTTAACCATGCCACTGTATGTAGCTACTATTTTAAGGAATATGGGACGGAAAAAACGACGATGAATCAATGACAACTCTGTAGCCAATCAATCTTATATTTGTTTAAAATGTTTTTTTTGTATTGAAACATATTTAATGGGGATTTCCCTGGTGGTAATGGCGGACTCCTCCACTGACAATGCAAACTACTATATAGAGAGGTAACTCATGAGTTTAAAAACATTTAATAGCTGTAGTACAATATATATAATTCATACATTCATCCATTATCCTTAACCGCTTATCCAAACTGGGTTGTGGGGGCTGGAGTCAATCCCAGCTGACACTGGAAGAGAGGTGGGTCCACACTGGACAGGTCTCCAGACCATCACAGGGCTGACACATAGACACAGACAACCATTCACATTCTCATTCACTCTTACAGGCAATTTAACCTAAACTGCATGTCTTTGGTCTGTGGGAGGAAGCCGGACAACCTGGACCAATGTTGTTGAGGTGTGGTTGTCTATCACATCCGATTTGGCCTCATCAGAGATCAATGATGGTGAGCCCCAGACCAGCATTTAAAGTGGACCCACAACCGTCTCTCTACTATTTCCCACACCTGACTTTAAAAGCAGCTTTCATAGTGTTTACATCAGCCCAGAGGGTAAACTGGTTTTCTTAAAATTAATTATTGCCAGCATTCTTATGTTACCAACATTTCTGTTGTGTATTCCCACAACAGTGATTAACAGTCTTGCAAACAGATTTAGGCTTTTTTGAATACTAATACTCCTCCTTTATGTTGAAGACATACTTAGACACCTTTATTCTTATTCCGTCTATAAAACATGAGTACTGAAGGACATTTTCTAAATGGGTTTGAATCAATATTAGTGCTGCCACACAGCAAACATTTCTAAAACGAACACTTCTTCAATTACTTCTATGTTAGCAGGTGAAACAGGAACATTCTGAGCAATAAGAGACAGAATGATAGACAGATATAAAGAAATTAGGAGAGGGAGGGGGAGAGAGAGAGGGAGAGAATAAAGGATGGTACAAATTGGTTTGCAGCAGCAGAGATGCCTGCAATCATAATGGGGAAGACAGACAGCCGGATAGATGTTTGTGGGAAAAACCACAGCTAGCACTCTAACCGGATTCTGAACCCTTACTGGAAATGTTTGTGAGAATCTGAGCATTTGTGGCTGCCTCATATAGAAGTGGCAGTGCTTTTTCTTGATCACAAAAGTTAGGAAGACAAACCAAGAAAATCAACAAAAAGATCCAAACAGAGAAATGGTGATACCCCTATAGCTTGTTTTTACACTGGTTTTAACTGCAGATTGACACCGCTAAAGTAAACAACTTTTTAGATGTTTTCAATTCAGCGTAGTGCCAGGGTTACAGAGTGTTACAGCACTCTATATGGCCTTAATATCCACTTTCGATTCACTTGTAAGGAGGACAGAAAGGAGGATCCATGGCTATTCATCCTTATCACAGCCGTTTTTATCAATTTGTCATATTATCGATCGGACAGGGAAGCCGAGGCTCTGCGGCATCCGAGCAGAGGTGAAAGAGGAATAGAGATGGTACCTCTGGAGTTTGACTGTCACACCACATAGCTCAGCACTGCACTGTGTGTGTGTGTGTGTGTGTGTGTGTGTGTCTGATATGTATGGGTGAGCACTTTTGCTCGGAGCCCCCTGATACCTCCACTGTACAAGGAGAGATGGATGAGGCACAACAGAACAATATAGCCTCTGACCCGGATACTAATGGATCAGCCCCAGTCTTCTTTTACTTGTTGTTCATGCACGTACACACATAAATGCACTGACACACACACAACTATCTATACAACATTAAAGGATAGATGTTTTTCTTATATGGTGCAGAAATTTATAATAAAAAAAAAGTAATGAGAGTGGTCGGGTGTGCCTGCCAGAGTATTTTACTCCAATCTGTTAAACGCTGCAAAAAGTGAGCAGTACTCATATAAAAGAAGTTGTCTTGTTGTTGTTTTTTCTTTTGTACTTGCACACCAAAGCCATTTTTCAGAACATTGTTTTACTTCCATTCCACAGCACCTTGAAACATATGCCTTGCTGCTCACATTACTGAGAGTTGTTGGCGTAGTGCATGTTTTCCCACACCCATTTGTGTGTGTGTATTTACAGGCATTCGCAGCGAGACTATGTTTGCCATTATTAAATATTAAAAGTGGGAGTGTTTGCTCTGTCTGATAGACCAGCTACTGCTAATGGCACTGTGAGTGTGTGTGTGTGTGTGTGTGTGTGTGTGTTAGTCATGAGATGAGGCACTTTATGGCAGGAGCTGCTTCTCAACTTCTCGACAGAGGGAAACACTGCTCTCAGTATTTCAGCGAGGGTGGCTTACCCCTGAATTATCTGTCTTGCCTCGGCGTGTAGGCTGTCTCAGCCATCTGTCTTTCTGCTCAGGTCTTTCTTAAGATTCACTGCCTGCACTAAGGCATCACTAGGAGGGTTTACTAAATGAATTCCCAGAGGTTTTGGGAGGTATGATTGAATATGAATTTCAGTTTGGACTAGGTTATCTGTATGCCCAACGGTATGTTATTTCTAAGCCCATATTCAGCAGTGTTTCACAAAGAACATGATGATTTTTCGCAGGAGCTTTAAAGTCAATTTTTACTTTTTTCCCTTGGCAGAATATTCTCCCGTAATTTTTAAAAGCTGCACTAATCAATATTTTTGCATCAATAATGGGCCGAGTGACTTTGTGCTTTTTGAAAAGTTTCGCTTGCGACGAACACATTGAAAATCATCACCCACCTCTGCAGTTCCCATCAGCTCTCTGCAGCGTTTTAGCAACTTTCAGCTATTTGTTTAGTTTTGACCGCTCACACATTTATTCTCTTAGGTCAGTCTTACCACACATTAACCCTATCTTAGCAGCGTGAAGCAAAAACAGCTCTGAGAAACCTGATGCTACCTTCACAATACTGCAACTAGCAATATGAACATTGTGGGAGTAGGTGGAGACCAAAATTGGAGCTAACGGCAGAGTGAATATTGGACTTGGGTATTACTACTACATAACTATACTATAACTATACCTATACCTATACTATTTCTATTACTTTGATATTTGATTGTTCCGGCACAACTCCAGATGAGTGCTTAAAGGAATAGTTCCCCCCAAAACAGTATAGACTGTGCATATAACTTACCTCCCTAGGCTATTTCTAGTGCCAGAAACTATTTATATCAAGACATTCATCCAAAATATGAGACAAGCTATTGAAATATGAAAGCACATCAATGCAGACAGACTTAGACAGGTTATAAAGGTCTAAAAATGAGTTCCTGCACTGCATTATCCAAGTGTCTTATAACCATTCATGGCTTTATGGAAATCCAGACACACTATTTTTGCAAAACTCTTGTTGACCCTAAAATCCCATAATCTATTTGTGGGATTGAACATGATATTTACTTTTTAGATAAAATAACACTATTTATCCTAGCCAGAAACAATAAACACAGAAATTATCATTAGATTTTCACATTTCCATCGGCCCTTTAAACAAATCATGTGTGGTGAAAGCTTCCATTAGGAAACATAACCCAACCTAAGTGTAAAATAGTGATATTTAATCAGAATGACTTTATTCTAAAATTCTCTTCTCAAATATATTAAAAGAATAAAGCAAACTCAATGGATCCTTTAAAATGAAATGCAAATTCAGTTTGGACTGAACTGCAGGTTGTTTACACAGAGCAGACAGCAGAGGACAAGACAGGTTGTAAATAATTGACATTTCTTAAAAAATAATTATTAAAGCAATTTCAACTTGAAAAGTAAATTATAGTAAAAGTAAAATGTGAAAAGAGGGGTTGAAGGGTTAAACAAAACATCCCAAAATGCTTTATTTAGCAATAGTTCATTTTTCAGGTGCTCTACTTACCTCCCTAGCCTCTCTATGGTTCCAGAAAAGGTTTTCTATTGCATGGTGTACAAACCATAGACTGTATAAAATAAACAAACATAAACAATGTATTCATTTTATTACTTGTCTGGATTAATAATCTGTTTTGGATTAATTATAATGTGTCTTATTTATAAAAAAAAATAGGCATTTAATAGGCATATTCTTCCTTTCATTCAGCCCTGCAGTTGCATATAAAAATAGTCTGGGGAATAAAACGAGGCCACCTTATTTAGTACATCTCAATGGATGGTTTCCATCACCTACCTTGAAAAACATTGGGCTCAGGTGGTCCAGCACACAGGTACCCAAAGCAGTGAAGAGGGTTGGCAGCAATTATTGCTCAGTTGCACCTGCTGCCATTGTTTGACTGTTGAATTGAATTGACGATTGGAGTTATGCTTCAGAAAAGGATGGTGAGCCAGATGACAAATGTTAAAAATGGCTAATGAAAACTTCACTGTCTTGTTAATACATACAGTTGGTGACATACAGTATATGTGGTTTTCTCTCCCAGTAATTTAGTGTAAGCACCGTCTGGTTTCTTTCTACCTCCTGTGACCATACATCTATTGTTTAATCTTTTTTTTCTGTGTCCTTTACTCTCTTTCCAGACTCTTTTCTTTTCGATCAATGTCCCACTCTATTTGCATCAGTCTGTCTCACATGGCAGCACCTGGGGAAAGGTTTTAAAGATTTATTATGAATTAAATCACAACCCTGCAAAACAGTATGCCAGTCTTCTAAAAATGTAAATTATTGTTTCAATAATAATGTCAACCCTGGTTTGCCTTGTTGTAGGTGCAGACAGCAAGGAACCAAAGTTAACATGCAGATATTCCTACACAGTCAATCAGTATTCATGACGTTATGAGTTATGTGTGCCAGAAAATGCATTTTTGATCTTTCCTATCTTGCAAGTATACTGTACCAGACTCTGGCAACTCGTGCATGTGTCTAGAGGGATATTTTGTCAAACCACATGGAAGAGTTAGCAGATGGAAGGACTGCTCATGCTCAACAAGGGACAGACAAGAGGGACAATCCAGTAGTGACATTTAGCTGAGGAGCACTGCCCTTTAACGAAAGTCAATTTAGCAGGAACACACAAAGGTCAGTGTGTTTAGCCAGGGTGTTCTAGATGAGCTATAAACTGCAGCACTCTGACAGCATTCAGTTGTACATCATTTACTTGTTCACACCTTTCACTTACTGTAGCTGTCATAAATGTATCATAAATGTCTTCATGTTACAATAAAAACAGGGGTGGAGTGGATGGGGTCTTCTGGGGCTCCAGCCCTGAATGCTTTCTCAAAAGTGATGCATCTTTTAGTATTTTAAAATGGTAAACTCTGGGTCTAAAAAGTGAACCCAATGTAGAAGTCACTTAAACCTGCCTTCTTTCTCATGGCCAGCAGGGGGCGACTCCACTGGTTGCAAAAATAAGTCAGATTCTATGAATGTTAATAGGAAAATGACCCAACATCTCACTTGATTTATTGCCTCAGTAAATATTTTTCTCATAAGTTTGTGGTCTCAATCGCTAGTGTCAAATCTTCTACAATACAGCACAAGGTTCAATTTGTAAATGCTGGCCCTAATCTGAGTAAAGTTGTATGCTTAAGAAAGTGGCTGCCCTGTGATTAGCAGGTCACTACCATACTGCCCTGCAAACTGCAGTAGCTACGCAAAGGGTAAAACTGAGAAAAACTGCTTTAAAAAAGTTTTTTAACGTTTTTTAACTGGCCAGCCAAATGGGTCATAGATAGGTTAGTGATATGACACCTATTTGTACATGTATTGATGATGTCATTTTTATGCTAAAAAAATCATGATGATTTTTTTGACCTTTGACCCCAAAAATGTATTTACTGCACTCTGGTTTTGCATTGCTGTAAAGGGTTCTAATAAAAATGTTGTCTTCTTTCAGCTTTTATATTTTGTTTTCAGAAAATAAACATTTTCAAAAAGGAATTTGTTATAAAGATAATAATTTCCCTATCAAATAGACTTATTATTTCTATTATTCTATTATTCAAGGTTACACTGTATCACAGTCAAAGCAGCCCACTTGCTGCAGTCTGCTTTGGTTTTATGTTTAAATTTGTATATATATCCAAAGCAGACTGTTGGAAGTGACCTTACTGCTGTCTGCTTTGGTTTTGAGTTGGATTTTGTAGTTACTGCAATTTTAATATCAGGATTTCTCTGAAATAAAGTAAAATTTAAATCTAAAACTTTGTCACAAGATAAAACAGACATCAAGGAGTTCATTTTCAGTTATAACTCAATTTCGAACAAAATTATAGTTACTGCAGTTAGGCTTTGTAGGGCAGCATAGTGACCTGTATGTTTTCGTCCTAGAACTTTGACCCTTACACAGTAAAGTAAATTGCAACACTTTGGCCACTTGTTGAGCATCAGGTTGTACTAAAAGACACTCGCAGGAGTTGATTTTGAATTAGCTAGCACTAGAGTAAGCTGATGACTAAGTTCACACTGCAGGCCTTGATGCTCTATATAAGACTCCAGTCTAAACTGACCTGCATCTGCAGAAGAGCAACATTTTTAACTTTGTCTCCTTTAAGAGGCAGGGCAAGTTTATCTGTGTGCGTGTCTGTGGAGTGAGAGAGAGCGAGCGGGTGATTTGCAGCAGGAGACGAGAGGAGAAAGGGGTCGGCAGGAAGGAGTCAAAGTGGTCACTTAAGCAGTAAATATGCAGTGTAAGTCACAGTTCTAACTGTTAAAATGGGGTTAACCCCTGGAGGAAAACACATCTCCCCTGGGCTTTCTGACCGCAGTCAGGGAGCTCGAGTGACGTAAAACTCGTGACTGTTCAGACTTGAGGTTGCTTTGAAAAACATCAGATATGTATCCGATTTAGGACCATATATGAAAGTGGCCTGGATCTGATTTGAAAAAATCTGATTTGAGCTGTTCAGGCTGTCATAAGAAAATAGGATCTGAGTCGCATATGAGCAAAAAATAAGATTTGGGTCACATTTGTCGTCCAGCTCCTGATCCATTCTGTAAATGTTGGTTGAAAAAAAAAATGCGATGGCCAAAATGCCAGTCTCAAGGTTTCAAAACCAGAGTCAACAAACCAATTGGTGTCATAAATGATTTTAATATAATCTGTGGTCATTTCCCCTCAGTCTCTTTCACTGGGCCTACAAATGAATGCACATAGTAACATTGTCATGGAGGGTTGTTCTGTGTTACCTTACCACCATTATTACTATGCTATACTCTTAATATGTTTAATATATTTAAGAAAATGTGTTAGAGTACTGAAGCATTTACTTGGCATTGTTAAGGAAGTACAGCTGCCCATATTATTATGGGATGAATTCAAGTGTAGTAGATTTGTCAGCTAAACATCCATTCTGTGAACCGTCCAGCATTATATATCAAAAAAGTAGTTTTTTTTTTTTTTAAGTTTTTTTAAATTAATTTAAACAGAACACAACATAAATCACCAATGGACAAACACAGTAAAAAAAATAAAAAAAAGAACGACAACAAAATCACGAAACCAACATAAATAAATAAATAAAACCACAATAATGAATAAGAACTTTAACACATTAAAACTAAACAAGACACAAACAAACATTGCAGTTGCATTATAGTTTCAGAATGATGAAGACAGTTGGAGAGCAATTACCTACAGAATTGGAGGTAGGCTGTAAAGGATGTTTTTCTTTTCTTTGCAGCTATCATGTTTCCCCTTAAAGATTTTGAGGCATTGTATTGTCAAATTGTGTGAAAACTGATGCATATTGCTCTTGTAAATAGGGAGAAAAAATCTCCACAGGGGGTCATGCCCCAAGACCCCACAATGATTGGGCTGAGCCCTGAATGTTTACAACATCTGTCTCAACCCCTAAATGAAAAGCTACAATAATAGCTCAAATATTTGCATGCATTTTTAAAATATATTTCACAAGCTCTATAGTTTGAAGCTTACCCAAGCATAAAGAATTGATTTCATTTAAAAGAAAGTTTGAAGAAGTACAGAAATCATTTCATAACAGATTGCTCCACTGAGTATGCATCACTTCCTTCCTTTCTTTTCCTTCTTCATTATAACTTCCTTTCAGCTCCACCCTACATTATGCTCTAGCAGCATATCCTGTTTCAACCAGAAATAATACAAATTTCAAAGGCATAAGGGGCCATCTGAACAGTTACAAGCCTTGTGACATCTGGTGGGATCACTATCTTGCAGTCGTGGTGCCAGAAAGTCTTAAATGTCAGATCACAATCTGGCTATTGTCTGGTTTCTGGCTCTATGGTTTGTATTGTCTTACATAAGTTGTCAACATTGATTAGTGGTACATTTTCAATACTATGTGTGAATGTGCAGATCTGAACTGGTCTAGTACATTATGCACTTTATACAAAGACAGTGCACTGTCAACATTTGCATTGAAAAGAAGCCCCCATTGTCTTCCAGCAGCGGCTTCTACCTGAAGAGAGACAGGCGAACTCAAGGCAGTTAAACCACTGTGAATCAGGAGAATAGACTTCAAAGATAAGCTGATTTATACACAACTTTTCACCTCAGGAATGCTGATATGGGGATGTTAGCATTTGGTGAGACAGGAATGTTGAAGCCGGCCTGGCTCTCTGTGATGTACGGCACAGAGGGGCCGTGTATTATTTCATCTGTCTCCAAACGCTCCGTCTTCTCTGCTCTCTCATGTTGTTTTCAGAGGACGGGTATTATGTTCTATTCACAGATCCTTTTTCAAATACTGATAAACACGATTTGCGTTGGCATACATTAAACAAAGAGACAGAAATTTAATCTGTGCAGTAAATGAGCTTTGGAAAGCTTTTTGAATTAACATTGTTTTATATTCACACACTCTGAATACTTTCATTGATGAGTTCACTTCATTTATCTTGGGATTATTGAATCAAAAATGTAAGTTTTGTTCAAATTAATGGAATGTTTCGCAAAGATCTGCATATTCAAAAACAGAGGATTAGTGCCTCAGAAATACTGACCAGTTTTTATCATCAACACTTACATTATAACAGAGTAAAATCCTCTCACATTCAAATTCTAAGTCATTTATGAAACAATCAATGTACAAGCTAATACAGAAATGGAATTAAAAAGTAACTTGTTCTGTTGGTAAAAGCAAATCGTGTGTTCAGATAAATGCTGAACATTTTATCAAATAATGAAATGTGCTTTCATTCCACAGAGAAAGATATCAAAAATGCATAACAGGAGAATAAAATGTATCAGAACTTGAAATTATTCAAGGATATCTAAAGGCCCTCAAGGTTCAAATATGCCCGTAGAATGAGAGATGATTACTGAGGCCACAGGTTCAGGTAAACAGTGTCTGTGCTTTGAACAAAGCTTTTCATATTTACTCCTACAGACCTGGATGCAGCTTCCCCAGTGGTATACAACATCACCTTCACCATGCGATCCTTTGTGGATCTCAAAAGTTTGACTCAGTCTCTGTGTTTTCTTAGCCTCTATCATCCGACTCTCATGCCGCCTCCTTCCCCTCCGCCCCACCTCTCCCCAGTCTTCCTTTTCATTTCTCCTCTTCTGCCATTCTTGCTGGTGATGAGAAGCATTATTTCTCAGAGCTTTTTACACCCAGGAGGCCACTGCCTGGCTTTTGGCAGACGTTGATAAGGGATGATGCTGCGGTTGCCAAGCCATACAAATTATTTCAGGAATAAAGAGATCAATAGCATCTTTTAGCAAATCCTCCTCCTTCCCAGACCACCGTTCATTCTGAGTTTATTTTTCACTGGCAGAATAAAAGTTAGGGGAAACAAAGGAAAATCTGAGAGAGGCAAGTTTTAAACTGCGTTGTGCACCAGAGGTCATTCATAAGAAACAAGGAAACACAAATGTCAGCTTTTCTGTTTGCTGAACTTGTCATTCTCAGGATCAAAGCTACAACTTTTGTGTGTGTGTGTGTGTGTGTGTGTGTGTGTGTGTGTGTGTTCACCTAAGTTTCTTGCTTTCAAGCTTTTAAATGAGTGAAGGATTTTTTCTCCCTTTTGAGAACAGGCAAGATGTATTTATTTGTATTACTTGGAGCAAGAAGAGATGTTTGATATCAAATTCTTGTCTGTGGGTTCATCAGGTAGCACGAGCAAGGACATAGTTAGCCTAGCTTAGCATAAAGACTTGACGCATGAAGAACAGCTAGCCTAACTCTGTCCAAAGTGATAAATATACTTAACAACACCTCTAGTATTCAATTTACGTTGTTTCTGTTTTTGTTAATCCAGATCTAATACTTAAAAGCAACTCTGTAATTCTAAGGGAAGTTTTGGGGTGTCAGCAGCCATGACCACATGATTCATTACTTTATAAATATTTCTTTATAATAACTGTCTGTGGAAAATGGAATTACTACCGAAATCATGTGCAACAATTTAATTTGTCACACTGTTGTTACATATATACATATTTGGAAATATCTATATTTCTATTTCAATATTTCCATATTTACCAATAAAGTATTCCTGATTCTGATAAGTTGTTTTTTAGCTAACAATAGCCAGGCACAGTCTATGGCATCATTCATTTCCCACTTAGTCCCGCCCTACTGTGCTGTAATTGGCTGTTTCGCTCCTTGTGGCCTCGATGGAAACTTGTGATTGGATCAATGCAGGAATAAGTCCTAAAACCCAGAAATGACTCAGCATTTTAGCAATTATGGTTCCCTCATCTTAAACTTCAACAGTTTTTTTTATAATGGGGTTTTGGTTTGGTGTCTTAAATACGCTCTGAGGTTAACTGTTCAAGACATTTTCTGGGGTTGATATGCTGTGTTATTTAGTATATTTTAATGTGTACATTTGTCCAAGCTTTATGCTAAGCTAACCAAAATGGCTCCACGCTTTAGCTACATATTTACTACAGGTAAAAGAGTGCTATTGTTCTTCTCATCTCAAACTTGAAACAGAAACATCTACGTGAGCTTAGCTTCACCTGGCAAAGGAGGAAACAGATAACCCAACTCCGCCCAAATGTCAAGAAAATCTGTCCTGGAGCAAAGAACGACGACCGATTTTCTGTTTTTGATGATACATACAGTTTTAATAAGCAGTAATATTTTCTCCCCTTTCCAGGATTTATGCTCAGCTAAAGATAAACGTCTCCTGGCACCAGCTGCATATTTACTACAGATATGAGAGTGGTACTGTTCTTCAGATCTCACTTGTGGGAAAAAAATCAAATTAGCAAGCTTCAAGAATGACAATCCATCTAACACATTCAGGCAGTCTGCCTCTTTTTTCTTTTAACAGTATGTTCTGACATTTCACAGCTGCGAAAGCACAACCATAATTAATTACCTTAATTGCTGCATTCCCTTCAGGTGTGTCAGTTGTAGGGCCTGGCTTTGTACGCGTTAGCTCCCTATGAGGCGATTTAATGGACACTTTAAAAGAACCATTCTATAACATATGCTTTTTTTTTTTTTGCTTTAAAACGTAGAACAAATACACCGGGATAACTTATTTTTGTGTGTGTTTCTTGCAGTATAAATGGCAGTATAAATCTCTTCTTTTTCTGCAGCAATGCCATATATTACAAGACCAAACAAATGAAGAAATAAATGATGAATTGTTGTTTTCTTACATTTTTAAGGCGGTTTGCCGGTGTGACAGACTGCTGAATGAGGTAAGTTGTGCTACATGTTTCTCAAGGACACATACACAGTAGGTGTTTATGGAGAGAGTAAAGGCTGAAGATAGCAGACCTGTAGCCATTAACATGTTCTGGTCTTAGATAAATAAGATTTGCAAGCATTTTGTTGCTCAGTGAGATTTCTGTGACAGCATGGGATCTGTTCTGTTCATCGTTATAATGAGAAACGTTCACGGTTTGATCAGAGATTTTTCTCATTATTATGATATACTAACTTATTTAGGTAGAACAAGAAACTTTCCTTGTTATAGCAACAAGCTAACTTATCTCATTATAGCAAGAAACTAGTTTTAATGAAAAAAAAAGATCTCAGCTCAAAGGGAAGACCTTGTAGTCTTTGTGTGGGTGTTTGTACGTGTATATGTGTGTGTGTGGTGAGGAGGTGCTTTCTAATTTGTTACTATTGACATCTTTTTGTTCTCTATTATTTCTTAATGAGTTTTAGTGAGCAGTGAATGGTTTTATGGGACCTTGGTGGAAGACACATTGAAATGTAACATATGATGATTATTCAGCATTTTCTCATTAGTGTTAACAGAACCTAAACTGCTGCATTTTTTTTCAAATTCATAATAAGCAGAGCAGAATAAATTCTATATCCTACACAGAGGCTCTATGCCTGATTATTTTGACACCATCTACTGTGCTCAATAATGGCAGAGTATTGCCATGCACTCTCTAAAATAATGTGCTGAATTTGCACTTATTGGGGTACAACAGCTTGTCACTGGGGCAGTACCCTCTAAGGTACAACAGTTGTACGCATAGACTGTATGAATAATGGACATAGTCTCCTTGACATCACCCATTGGTTTGTGGACTGCCTGTTTGAGGCATCGAGTTCATCGTTACAATCGTCGATATCTTGTGTTGCCATCTGTTTTTTTGGAAACGGAACATATTTGGACTGTTGAGGAGTGAGAGGGATGTGACTACACACCACTCTACACCGGCAACCTGACTGAGCGAAGTCGCTGCTAATTCATGTTAGCATTAACTGCTTAGTTTTTCTTTATTCACACGTTGCCGTGGATACACATTGCTTTGCTTCTCCTGATGTCGGTTCGCCTCGTTAGTCACCTGTCAATCAAGGTTTCCCACGCCCCAAATCATATGATTCTTTATCTAATATTTTCTTCTAAATGGGGCCATTGTTTTACACTATTGACATCAAATTGTCTTGAAGATTTTTTACTTGTGATTGAGACCATAGTGTTGTCCTAAAAAAAATAAATCTGAGGTAATAAATAAAGTGAGAAGTTTTCTCATTTTGTATTGAAATTAATGGACCAAAATGCTTCTGCAGCCGCCGTCAGTGCCCCCCGTTGGAATTTTTTCGGTAGAATGCAGTTTAAAGCACTTCCTGGTTTGCCTCATTGCTCAGACCTGGAGATTGTCGCTTGGTTGTACCCTTTTGTCTCCCAAATAGATACATACCTTGATATCCAATTATATTCCTATCAGAAATGGTGATTGAATTTGTACCTTTTGGGGTATAACGCTGCTGTAAGGTACAGTTGTTGCACCCTTAAAAAGGTAGATGTCTTGAGTTCCAATTATTATCAGAAATAGGGGTGTACCGTATGAGTCATTTCTCTCCCCAAAGGTGCAATCTACTTTATTGTACCCCCAAGGGTTCATTATTGGACCTCAACTAACTACGTGTACTTTCTTGAGGGTCAAAGAGGTACATAAAGTACATGTTCGGAAGCCAATGTCAAGGACAGACAAAGGGCTGTACCTTAGAGGGTACAAGCTGTTGTACCCCTAAAGGCACAAACTCAGCTCATTATTTCATGAGTGTGTCCTAAACCAAGCATATATTTCCATGTGAAAGCTCCTTGTTATAACATTCCTGTTATAATGAGAAAGCTATCTTGTTTAACCTAAAGAATATATCATTAGGCCTATATGATGAAAGCATAGTATGTTGTTATACTGAAAAAAAGCTCTTAATATCAAAGAAAATGTTCTTGTTATAAAGAGAAACTGATTCTTTAAGTGTCAAGACGGGAGCAATTCACTGCTGAAGATTTCATCCCGCTCTTCTCTATGGTTTATTAGTTAAGGTCATTGTAATGCCAGTGTCTGGTTAGGAGCACCATATCTCTACATATACCCTGCTCATGCTCCATGCATAATGATCTACAGAATCTGTCATAGATCTCTCAGTGTAAATGAAAGGAATGGCCGGACATAATGGGGTTTTGCAGCCCTAAATGAGACATGGATATGAATGATGGAGCATTACCATGGTAGTCTTTGTCATTTTCGGCCATGTTGCAGCTTCATATCAATGTGCTGAATGGCCCATTACTCATCATTGGAGATCGGTACGTGTGTGTGTATGTATATGCAAGTACGGTATGTGCAGACAGAGAGATGGAGAGACGAAAGAAGTATAGTGCCTGTAGCATTCTGCATCTCTAAGGTTTTTGTGTGTAGGCAGACTTTTTGTAAGGAAATACTGTAAGTGAACTCATCACATCAACCCACGACACTTATTTAGACTGTTATTGTTAAAAATGTTCTATATCTTCAGAGAAGAAAAGTAAGATGGTAGAAGGCTGACAGCAGACAGACTATGTCATGCTTTTTAGAATTAAAATACGCATTTTAAGATGAGAAAATGTCAAACCAATCTAATTTCCCTACTGTATCTCTTCTTTTTTCCCCTGTTATTTTCATCCCATTCAGTTGTCACACCATGCTTTATATCTATATCTACTTGGTAGTGTTACTGATATCTAATTTCTATCAGTAATTATGTCAAAGACAGTCTGACACAGCTGCAGCTGAAAAGAGCAGCTCCTGTAAAGATGTCCTTGAAAATGGCAATTAACCCCTAAGTGCTTCAGTGGAGCTGCTCAGTGTTCACTGTAGGTTGTGACTGCAGTGCGGCTGCACAGAGCCGCGGCTGTAGAAAGTATAAAGTGAAGTGTTTGTGAAAAAGATTAAGTCGCACCTGGGAAGCCTAGAGGTTAGGGAATAGGCCCGTGACTGAAAGGTTGCCAGTTTGGGTTGAGAAAATAAATGAAAAAAGGGCTCACTGCTCCCTTAGCAACTGCTGCTGAGTTGTCCTTGAGCTGGGAAGAAACTCTAAATTGCTCCAGTGGAACTGCTCAGCAGCTAATAGCAGAAGATTGGTGATTGCAGTGGGCAGCTCCCAGATGTGGATGTGTATAACAGTGTGTGAGTGTGTCTGTGTATGTGTTCAGAACAGGATTGAAAAATAACCGCCAAAATAATGACATTTCTGCAACATATCTGAGCAGTTAATGTGCTATAATACAGTTTTTTTTAACCACATCATTGATTTACAATATGATCCATAAGCAACATTTTATTGAATAACTCTAAACCCAAAATATTTTGTTAATTTTAAGGTTCATACTTGTATTTTTGGATTTAAACATGTTTACTTACTTTAATATTCCATGTTTGTATACAGTCTATCTGAATATACTTGTCTCTTTAAGACCCTTTCCTGATAAAGCCCAATCTGCTATGATTGGCCAGTGTTTCTAGGTCTCTCAGCATCTCTGCACTGTCATTGCAGCCGGGGAGTGATTTTTATTTAACCAAATTGTAAAACGGTAAATTCAAATTACTTCTATATCCTTCCATTAAACATGAAGCTAAAGCCTGCAGCTGGATAGCTTAGCATTAAAACCTATTATTTATTATCTTTACACTTCTGTTTATCTACGAACCAAAACTAAAGTGATATGTTAAATATATGATAAATATATGATAAAGTGTAATGTGTTAATTAGTGGTGATAATTTTGTTACCCATTTTTGGACTAGCTTTTTCCCCTTTTACAGTCTTTATTCCAAGCTAAGGTAACTGACTCCTCATATAGCTTCATCTTTAACGAATATATTACAGTATCTCAGCTACTATGCTTTGTCATTGGCGGTACCAATGGTCATGGAGGTGTGTTCTTAAAGTTTTAAGTTTGAAGCTTTATGTTGTAGACAACATCTGTAGTTTTTTTAAAATTAGGATTTTATATTGAAATTGATATGTATTGATATTGTCACTTTGAATCATTGATATTGGATTGTTCAATTATATTGATCAATAAATCAATATATGGATCCAGATCGACATATTGTTATCACCATAGTTGTGAACTGGGATGGGGCTATACTTATTTTGGGTTTATGGGGAAAACATTTAGTGGATTTCTTGTTGAGTTGTCTGAAGTCTGAGTCTTTTAACACTCACACAGACAGACACACTCATATAGCTTTGCTTTCTTGATTTAAAACTCCTATATAAAGCAAATTAAGTCATGGTTTATTTGTATTTACAGTGCTGGTTTATGGTGACATATTTCATTCCTACCTGATGTCTGCTTTATTGTTTTTTATGGATTGACAGCTACTTTCTTTCTATTTTACAATTATTTTTAATAAGAGATGACTGATTGTTACACCTATTTTTTACATTGTTCTATAGGCTATATCACCATTATGTTACCTCAGTTGGTGATTTAAGACATTGTTTTTATGAAAATCTACAAGATTATTACTATGATTACTTAGATATAAATGGTTTAATTATGACTAAAATATTGAGAAATCAAACTCAAAGAGCACGTACGATTATTTTTTATTCTGAGCCGTTACCCACTGCAGAGCCAAACGGTACCTTTTCCCTGCTTAAACCCATCATCTTAGGTGTAAAGCCTACTTGTCAGAGTAGGTAAACCTATGACCTTTTGTATGATTGAAACCAGCCATGGCATGGCACATCACATTATTTGATGTCCTCACCTCGATCGGCACAATCAGTCAAGCATTAAACGTCTACTTTATAGCTATTCTGAATGTCATTCTCTCTCCTTCATCTCTTTAAAAAGAAAGGTCTTTAGCTCTGAGTGAGCACAGCTGCGAGGCACCACACATCTCAATCACACCTGTTCTACACAATATCTCCGCACAAGTGGAGAGGTGAAATCCTTAGACAGAAGATTTATTTTGCTCTGCTTGTGATTTACCATTGAACTGAAACATTTCTGGTACACTACATGCCACCCAATGTCTTTATAAAGATGACAAAACACGTTACAGAAGGCATAAGAGGAGCTCAATTTATTTCAAAGTCTACTCTTGTCTCACAAAGGTTATCTCCTACAGCGGCGTCATTACGATTTTTCTTTACTTTTTTTTTTTTTTTTTTACCTCACTGTACATCAAATGAAGTTTAGTATAGCCCTTCATCTAATTTACTGTTCAGAAGATGTTCACAATGCTCACATAACGCAACGGCTAATGAAAATGGAAAACCTTTCACCTTAAAATCCCCCTCTAGAATAATAAGGTAAAGTCTTGTCGAAAAAAATAATGCTGGGAAACTTTAGCAGAAAGGAATGGTCTGTCTGAGTAAAGACAGGTGTACAGTTGGCACTAAAAGGAAATTGCAATGACATTAAGCATTGTTTATCAAGGTTATCAGATAAAAAAGATGTCTCTGTCACCATGGATTACAAGACACGGAGACAGAGTCTGTCCAGCCGCAACACAAACAGCACAGTGCAAACACATGGACTGCTTTATATGTATAGAAAAATACTCTCAAATCACACAAGCTTGTGTAATGCAGACAGGATATGTTCCCTTTTTTCACATCTATGAGAGCAGCATTTTATATGACTTTCAAACGTGTAGTTTAGGTACACTGGAGAGGAGGACTCAGATATTAAAGGACCATCTTGTTGGTTTTGGATGCTGTTGCCTAAAAGTTGTGTATATTACGTAAATCTAACATGAAATCAACAGAAGTATTACTCCAGGTCCTCTCAGTGCAACTGAGATTTGTAGCTGTTCTCATAGCATCGTTTTGGCAGCAATTTGCAGTTTTCAGTAAAAAAAGCTCTAAAAACCCACTGTTGGCCCCACACCAAATGACCAATGGTGATCATAGTGGACAAGGCTTGACATTAACATTTTTGACCACTGTTTCTAAAAAAAAAAAAAAAAAATGTCCTGGAGTGAATGTTCACCCTCCCCAAAAAAGTTGTTTCTTGTTTCTCTTATTATCAAGTCATAATACGTCTGGGCGAGCTGAAGCAGATGGGGTAATGTGACTCAGGAAGCAATGCCTGGGAAAGAATCATTGCCATTTGGTAATTGCAAAGCTGACATTGTTTGAGATGTCTTTGTTATGGCAACTTCATATTTACCATGGCAACATAAAAAACAGACATAATTATGTTACAGACTTTCAGACACTGTTTAGCTTTATGTGTTGACTTTACATTAGACTGTCTTGTGGCTGGTTTGACATTGGCTGTCATGAGACCATTTTAATTGTGTCATAAATACAGTGGTACAATTTGGACTGATCATAAAGATATTATTACATTCAATTACACTGTCAAATTATTTTTTTTAAATATTATATATATTTATTTTTACGGTGTCATAATTAATTTCCTTGACTAATCATTTAGATTTTTCATTAAACTGTCATTAAATGTTATTAGCCAGGCAAGGCAGTACAGTAGTGAGGTGATTTTCAGACTGATTGACAAATAGCTTTACTTGTTGCTAAAGTAACCGCTAACGGTAGATGCCATTAGATAGCTAGCTGGTATAGCCATGCAGCTAGTGGTTGTATTTATGATCGACTATAGCGTGGATCCTCCTGCTCCACTCACATCTAAAGGAATTAACATATAGGACTGCAAGTTGCGTGGCTGTGGGACACAACACACATCCAGAGCTATCAGCTATTGAAAATGGCAAAAACAGCACTCTGCTGAGATCCCAGTGAACACGGCTGGACCAGGACAACATTCAGTCAGTGCGTTTACATGCACAGATTATTTGAGTTTTGCTTAAAATTTGAATTTTGCCCTCTACACTGTAATAAATTATTCTGTAGTCATTTCACTTTACTTAATGTATTTGATAAAATGTATTAAATATAAATACGTCCTGATTTTGAGGCAGTTGTTTGAGTAACTTTAATATAAAAATGTTTGAGATATAATCTACTTATTTTGATCACATTAAATATAATCTTTATGTGTATGTAATTCTAAATCAAGATAATTTTGAATGAATCCAACACAATAGAATAAGTCTGTTTTTAATTGACACTTAACACTTCCTGTTAAGTTGTTATTAACTCAACTTGTAACGTAGTTAGATTTAATTTATAATATTGCGTGCAATCTGTTGCCTCAATTTTATTGAGTACCTATTGTTTATCTTTTTTTTTTACAGTGTAATCAGACTTCTGTCCTTGTCCCAGTTTACATGCAACTGAGAAAATCGAATAACTGATGGGAACGTGTCCTCCTCCTCAACATCAGGCGCTGATATGCGTCGTTTCCATCTTCCAGTTGACCTATTCATCATAATTAACAAGTGAAGAAAGGCGGGAAACCGGCATTTTCGAACAACAAGAACAACAGGTGGCTGGTGATTTTGAGGGGCATTACATTTTAGGTGAGGGTACATTTTGCATGACTTCCCATTCGTTTTTGCTTTCAACCTCATAACTGAAAGAGAACAGCTGATGAAGAGCTTTCCCAGATGCTCTTACCTTTTTTGTCTGGACAGAGAAAGTTAATGATTAAAAAAAAACAACTTTGTCGCCAAGTGATATTACTCAACATGGCATTTATTTAGTTTCTTTAGAGGTTAAAGTCTGTTTTGCTTTGTTTTGTTTTAGGAATTTTACCACATTATCAAAGTTTCGACCCATCCCAGTAAATATTTATGACCTTTTCGACTGCAGCTTCTGGAAATCTGGAAGAACATATCTGCTGTATACTGCTGGCCGTTTATTTATTTATATCAACAGGCTAACACCTACTATAAGTCCATCTGGCAAACCATAATACTTATTATTCTTTCTTCACAGCTAGACAGTGGTAACTAGAATCATCAAGTTAAGCACACAGCTGTTGCAGGGCAAAATGAGCTAAATGCGTGAAATGATGCTGCATCAAACCTCTTATTAAAACAAATGTGGGCAGAGAGTGGGTGGTTACACTGATCGCTTATTCACCCACTGAAACCGTAATTATAACAATAGCTGACACCATTGTTCTCCTTTTAAACATGGCTTTGAGCCGGCGAACACCTGCTGGAATGAATTACATTCATGATGAGCAATTAGAAGTGTGAAGTGAGTGAACGCTACACTTTTTCTCTTAATTTGCTTTTGTTTTTCATCATCTCTTTCATTTACTGACATCTGTGCACTTTAATTGCCCTCTCTCTGAACTTTATTCACACTTTTCCAGTTGAATAAAACTGAGATGGGGTGAGTGGAAGAGAGAAGGATACGGAATTTAAAAAAAAAACTACGGTAAGAAGAAAAGGGGAGACAGAAAAGAAAGCAGAAGGGTGTGAAGTCTCATTTAGCTTCAGCAGCAGCAGAATCTTTCAGCTTCAATGGTTGGTGTTGATAGAGAAACAAGAACAGCCGGGCTCCCCCACAGAGAAAGGGACCAGCACAGCGAGATGAAATGGCTCTTTCAAAAACGCCCTGATCACGCATTACAGCAAATTACTTCCCATCACACAGGAAAAAGAAATAATAAATAAAAGAAATCAGTGTGCATTTTCAGTGAACCATGGCAGTACGTTCTGTAAGGCTGAACGTGGATGCTCACAGCCTGAGATGATTTGTACTATACAAATGAGATCCGGGAAATGCTTGTAATTATAAAGTAAAACTGCATACGTGAAAGTTTTAAAATGTGGGGTTCAAATAAAAGTTGTATTTAATAGACGCATCCAGTGCTTTAACATCTCGAGATACACTTCATGTATTCATTAGGCTTGATCCATATTGCTAATTAACTTCCCCTGTGCGAGTCTTATCTCAAATTGCCTGTGCGCTGCACAGATGTTCAAGAAGCATCTTTAAAAACTCTGGTCCCTGTAACTGAGTCTGAGTTAAAAAAAAAAAATGCCAGCCTCAGGGAATTATTTTTTAACGTCATGCAGTGACTTACAAGAAAAGTTGGTTGAAAGCAGTAAATGTGAATGCATCAATGCCTCTGTAAGAGGCAATTCAGGAGGCCCAAACTGGAAGAGGCATATGCATTTGCTAGTTACGCACCACATATTGCTCAGCCCGTGTTGTTGCCATATACAGTAGCTGGAGGGGGGTTTATCTTAATATAGGTGTTACTCAGCATTACTATAAAAGTTGGTGGACTGAGGCACAGAACTGAAGGTTCATTTAGATTTCTGACATAAACTCTGCCTGAGATGGAATTGGGGGTTTGACCTGCACAGATTTTAAGGTGTATTTGAACAATGAGTCAGCGACAACTCTCCTACTGGCCTAGGTTTGGACATGGTCAACTTTTGCATAATGGGTTAATCATCAAGAGACTTGATTGGAGACTTGATTGGTTATAATGTGAGGTGCATTGATGTAATCATAAATTATGGAAGGAAATGAGCTAATGACTTTTAAATGTCATTGTACTGAGGGAGATAGAGGGAGCATTGGCAGTGTTTGTGTGAAGAAGTGTGATCATGTAATAGAATGGATTAGATTAAATGGATTAGTTATTGAGGTGGGAATCGGCAGAGGCCCCACAATACGATTTTATACCGATACAATGCGATATTATCGCTATGTTAAGCATTTTGCGATATAGTGAGTATTGTGATACAATATATTGGGATTTAACTGTTTAATTGCATTTTGGGTCCACAAAATAAATTAAATCAATACTTTTTTGGTCAGTTTTGTTAAGTGAGAGAAAATTCTCAGTCTATTCATCTCACTTCAGTCTTTATTCCTCCACAATGAGAGTCAAACCCACAGACTGACCAACAAAGTATTCAGTCAAACTGAACTGCACTGATATCAAACATGTATGTATACAACAACTGCAGCATTTTATCAAACTTTCCTCAACTTTAAGCTTCACTCCTCTGAAATATAATAAAAGCCTAACTTTGCAGCGTTATTTCAAACATTTCCCGAGATGACATCCCTCATCTTCTAGTTTCATATGATACCATTATCTTAGGAAAATGTTTACTAATGTACTAAAACCAAGTGAGAAGTAGGGTAATTTTCTCATAGACTTTCATACAATCAAACTTCTTTTTGCAGACAGGGGAGTCGCCCCCTGCTGGTCTTTAGAAAGATTGCAGGTTTAAGGCACTTCTGCATTGGCTTTGAAGTGACAGTGAAGGCAGCAGTTTTTTTCACTCTGGATTTTCTGCTTCATAGTGCATCTATTTATAGCATGTGTATGAATATGCATTTATAGATTCAATTGAACAATAACCATTGTGAAATTACTTTTGAATTCAATTTGGTGTATATGTAACTCAATATAGTAGGCCAAGAATACACTTTCTTTTCAATTCTAACGTTTTTTCACACTGTTTAAAGTCTTACTGAGGGATTCTAAAACAGCCAATAAATCACATTTGTTAGAGATGCTTTAAAAACAAACCCCTATTTTTATTTAAGCTGCTCTAAGATTTGAAATTATATTTTAAAGAAGTGTGAAATGACTCATATGTGCTGTGAGACTCCTATCAGGCAGGTTAATGTCATTTCAAATGAATGGGCCCTTTGAAAATAACCAATTGATTTTGGTGCATTGACACATGACCTTTTCCAAATGCAAAACAGCATTTATCAAACCTAGATTAGGCCTTACTGAATCATTGATCCAGCTGCCTCTGGCGTGTCACAACATTTTAACTGCACTTAGCTCTGCAAATCTCTTCAGTCACTCTGAGTTCTACTGTTTGCCCGAGTGAACTGTTGGATCCCAAGAGACATACCTCGAGGCTCTACAAACCTTAACGTAAGCACTTCACGCTATACACAGCTTCTTCTAAGGTATTTGTTCCTGTTGAAGTGAGAACATTTTAAACCAGCAAGGCAAAACAGATGGCTGCAACAGATTTGAGCCAGCAGCTGGGCATCACATGCCATTAGCTTTAAGCTGCCCTCTCTTGCCAAAGCACTGATCATATTGTCTCACCCCATCTTGTACATGCAGATGTCTTCCTACTTTAGCAAGAAGTCCTAGACTCTAGGTTTAACTTTCTTCTTGTGTTTGTATGTGTAAGGGGATACTTCTCACCTCCAAAATGGCCATATAGGTTGTCTGTACAAGCAGCCTATTATGACCAATATTTATGTTTGTTGTTAGGCCACAAACTCTCGTGGCCAGAGTAATTATAAGTTGACATTAATATTAGTTTTGTCATATGACGCGACGCAATATAACATAATGCCACATAATGCAGGTTGCAGTTTAAGCTCAGCAAGCATGTCTTACCTCACAATGCTTCTTCATGGTGGAGAACAAACGATTGTCTGGCTCCCCCAAATGTACCAGTTCTCCAGAAAAAAGGCAATTAAGGGCTGTTTCCACTAACGAGCAAATACCCCGAATGAGGCGGGTCTCACTCGCCGAAACGCCCCTAATTTGAATACGAGCAGTCCGGAGCTGGCTTTTATCGGGACTTTTTTCCATCCCCATCGAAGAGCAGGGTCTTTTTTCTCCCCTGAAAAAAGCCCGGTTACTGATTGGATAGATCATTAAGCAGGATGTTACATTACATTACATGTCATTTAGCTGACACTTTTGTCCAAAGCGACTTACAATAAGTGCATTCAATCTGAAGGTACTAGACATAGACCACAGGAATCAAGTAAGTACATAACTTTAAGAGCCATCTGTTATCACTACAGGAGTGCTTTACACGTTGAAGAAGATAAGAAGAAGAGCATTTTTTTAATTTTATTTTTTTAATGTTGTTTAGGTGACCGTGACTTAACCGAGGTATTGTTGGAAGAGGTAGGTCTTCAGCCTGATGTCGGTGGGGAGCTCGTTCCACCATTTGGGAGCCAAGACAGAGAAAAGTCTGGAGGTGGTTTTGAGGCGAGTTGACCCACGCAGGGTGGGAGTCGCCAGCTGTTTGGCTGATGCAGAGCGGAGGGGACGAGCAGGGGTGTAGAGTTTGTCAAGGTCCTGGATGTAAGTAGGACCTGAACCATTAGCAGTGGAGTGCGCCAGAGCAAGAGTCTTGAAGCGTATCCGCGCAGCCACCGGTAACCAGTGGAGGGAGAGGAGGAGAGGTGGTGTGAAAATTTGGGAAGATTGAAGACCAATCGAGCAGCTGCATTCTGGATGAGTTGCAGAGGTCGGATGGCTTTGGCAGTCAGACCTGCCTGGAGGGAGTCCAGGCGTGAGATGACCAGCGCCTGGACCAGGACCTGTGACGTAGTACTCGACGCCACAACAACACGCGCCATTTGCAAAAGCCAGCGAAGCAGTGTTGCCAACTTAGTGACTTTGTTGGTATAATTAGCAACTTTTCGGCTCTTCTTAACGAGCTGCGGGGGTCAGCGGCTCGTTAAGAGTCGAAGCGGCACAGCCCTCCTGCAGCAGTCTCTCCCAGCTGCAGTCACAGAGCTGGCTAACAGTTAGCTCTGTAGCAGTTCAGTGTGTATGTGCTAATAGGGTAACAGTTATCTCTGTAGCAGTACAGTGTGTATGTGCTGCTGCTGCAGGAGGTGTTCACTTAGTGATCTCTGTTTGTTTACAACAAGCACCTTGACACTCTGTGCACAGTTAGTGATGCTGGTTAATTCATGATCACTATGTTTATGATCAGCGGAGAAGCTGTGCTTAATTAGCCATGCTGGTTTGTTTATGATCAGCTGCTGACTTTGTGCACAGTTAGCGACGGCGGCCACAGTTACATCTCCCGCGTTTAATACGTCGCGATGATCGAAAACCATACGTCACCTCCAGAGTCTCGTAAATCCCTCTGGGGGTCTTTTTGTAGTGGAGACACGCAGAGTGAGCGGACATTTGAGAGGGCGTGGCCTGAGACTTTCCCGGTGGCCACTCACTTGTGAGTGTGCCACAGTGATAAATGCTTTTTTTTTTAAACCACTTAGTCATTCACTTTAGTGCTGGGCAGTATGTCCAAAAATGTATGTCACGTTTTTTTCAAAATTATAACAGTTTCACTGTATATGACTGTATTTATTTTTCAGGCATCATCAGGTGTTTACAACTTTTCTTACTGGTTGAGAAAGGAATGCAGAAGGTTGACTTAGGATGGTCTATTTTACTGTAATGATGAGTGAATATTATAGAATAATTCCACTAGTATTAATACAAGTTTGCATGGCCACAGAAAATGATGATGTTCACAAAGAAATGTCAGTGTGCCGCTCATGATTTTAATGAAGTGAAGGAATCAGACTGCAAGACAATTGCAGTCATCTTTTATAAACCAACTGGCAACTACACTGATTAAACAATCCCCTTTCCTTAGTAACACAAAGTTCAGACATCATTAACAACTGAACAACTTGCATACATAATAGTTGAACAAATAAATAGAAAAAGGTGTGCAACTTGCATTAATAATACTATTTCTTGGAGTTCAAGCCAAGGTACATTACACATGTATACAAGTAAATATAAAACAAGCGTGACTTGGTGAAGAATTCTCCCCAACTGAACCTTCATGAAGGCAATTTGCATTTATATGGGCTTTGAGGTATATACACATTTAAATAAATAAATAGTAAAACAAGGTAAACTGAAAAGCATGCAAAGGCAACTTGCATATATAATAATCCCCGTTGGCAAACTTGTCTTGAAGCTTCCCTTGTTACCTGCCTATGTGGAGGGCACTGATCTTAACTTCATACATTCTCAGTATTCCAAGACATGCTTGCGGCTAAGTTGGTGGAGCAAATTGCTCGTGTTGCTGCCTCCTGCAACAACTTTAGCCCAACAACACTTGCATAAAATTGTTGTTGGGTTGACATCAGATTTTTTGAAACCAAGAAAACCTCCAAACATCAGACACAGCTCCTCTTTTCCTTCTCATGTTCCTGTTCTTCTGTGTCATGTTCTACTAGTTCTGAGACTTCGATTTCAGAACTTTTAATTTCTATCCTCTCCATCTTCACTGTTACGTTACACCACTTAAGATTTTCACTCAGCACGCTGCTCACCAGGCGTGTTTACAAGCGGAATCCCAACATTGAAAAGTGTCCCCTGAAACAATGTCGCATGGTGCCCCGTTCAGAACTTTGTTTTAAGCAAATACACCAGTATGGCAGTATATGAAAAATTTGCATCATAACAAAACAATGCACCACTATTTGGTGTGAACAAGTATACCGCCCAGCAGGGCGACTGTGGCTCATTTGGTAGAGCGGGTTGCCCACCGATCGGAGGGTTGGTGGTTCGATCCCTGACCATGGCAGCCTACATGCCGAAGTATCCTTGAGCAAGATGCCAAATTGCTCCCGACGCTGCGTTCATCTGTGTTTGAATGAACTCCCAATGGTGGCAGGTGGGACCGTTTAGGGTAGCCTCTGCCACCAGTATGAATGTGTGTGTGAACGGGTGAATGAGCGCAGTCTGTAGTGTAAAGCGCTTTGAGTGGTGGCAAAGACTAGCAAAGCGATATATAAGTGCAGGTCCATTTACCAGCACTAATACACTTTCCTTCATTCTTACACTTTTTGGTCTGTAATTTACAGATTCCCGGTGTGCACACAAGCAAGTAGCCAAAATACAGTACAGTATGTACTCAGAATATTGCTGACAATCAGAAGATGAAGAAACACTTGGAACTACTTAGTGAGATTTAGGCAACAAAACTACTTGGATAGGGATGAAGAACAGGGTTAGGGCAACATCCGTACATAACTTGCAACAGGACACGGACACTTGTTTATGATGTAGAGATGGTTGCTTTGATGCCACCTAAGTAGCTTTCATTCTATGTTGCTAAGCCATCGGACAACATTGGTGAGTTGATTTTCCTATCCTGGTGGTGTCATGCCATTTTATACTGATGTCCCACTGATCGGATGGCTTGGTAGTCCGAACTAGTGATCTTTCCTTAACCAAGTGGTTTTTCTGCCTAAACCTAATTTTCCCTTGACCACGGCATTGTCACACCATCAAACATCATTATTTTTTTATTAAGAAGTCATTGGATAATTCTGCTTCTTCTGGAACGTTTGGTATTTTGCAACAAAGAAAAGATCTCTATTTTAACGGTTTCCTCCAATTTACATTTCACCACATTCCAAGTGCAAAAAACAGTGTTTTATGACTCTGGGACCTCAACAACTTAATGCATTGTAAAAACATGTATATGCATCAGCTGGGAAATCTACCAGCTTTTCCCTAACCAAGGCTCTTTTTTTTAAAACAGAGAGAAAAAAATATTTGGCACCTATATTACACTTTGGGGATGCAAGTTATTCTGAGTCTGTAGGAACATTATATTCTGATGAGGGACTTGGGGTCACATAATGGGAGCTGGGACAGACATTGGGCCTGGAAGAGGTGGAATCCATCTGAAGCAGCACCTCATGGATGGATGACCTGGGATGATATGGTCCCTTTGGCGTAGATAGAAATGTATTCTGGCAAATCCAATCTACTTGTCTGACATACTTTGGAAGGAAGGAAGAAAAAGAGTAAGATAGTGAGACTTTTAAAGAGATAGAAAGAAAGTATGAGAAAGGATAGCAGACAGTTCACATCTGGAAGAGAGGGTTCTTGGGTTCACTGGAGGATCTGCAAAGATCAAAAAGAAGCAAACAGTCCAGTCTTTCTTAAAAGTTTTTCTGGAAAAAAATATTGGAGGAAAAGCTCAGTAAGGTGCATATATCAGATGTTTACTAATTATGAGTATGTAATTTATGGCATTTTGAACAGTTTATTGTTGCACTTATTTTAACATTTACCATTTTATGCTTAAGAAGTCATTATCAAGTTACATTAATCTGGCCACATTAAATATTTTATGGTGATCTATAAAAAAAAAAGATTATTTGTGCACCAAAAATATCTAAATAATGTTTATAATATATAGTTATATGGTTAATAAATACTTGTACATCATCTATAATCATCAGTTGTTTATCATGTTTATAATAGCCACCCAAATAATGTTAACAGATGGGTGCAAATTAGTTGGTAATAGTTACCAAACGCATGTTGGTAATGTGTATAAAATGCTATTATTTGTGCAACAATGAACTGTTCAAATACCATAACATTACTACTAATAATAAGTAAACATTATTAATTCATATATCAATTTATTGTTTGCTAACAGTTAAAGTAGTTGAAAACAATCAATTTCCAATTGTGGATAAAGTGTAACCAATACTTAAATCAGTCGCTGAGATAGCAAGATTGATATGAGAGACGAAGATTCAGTACATCTGAATGATCAACACTGGGTCAATGATGTTATGATGATGTTACTGTGAGTTTTTAACAAACTATACAGCAGGCCATGCTGCACACTTAACTGTATCTAGATGATATGGGACTGTGCAGTCTCTGCACTTATTCATGGTCTATTACATGAAGGGAACAACTTTACATCAAGATGTTTTTGGGTACTCGAGCTTCAAATGGAGATCCAGTAATGCAGTCAGCTGTACGAGCTGGTTACAGGCAGAATGAATGATTCTGATCTTTCAACTCATTCATTCCCGCGTAGGTGCTGTTTTCAGGCACTTTTTTCATGCATCTGTAGTTACGCAACAGAGTGGATGAATTTTACTGTCTGATGTCATTTCATAGGGTTTCTCCATTTGAAATGTGTCACCTTTAAAATTGATTGGGTATGCTCTGTGATAATGTTGCCTGCAGCCCAAATTTTTACTTTTGCATATTTAAAATTCCCATCAGTTCTCATTGAACATTCGCTGAATATTTCATTACATCATGCTTTGTTCTTAGGATGAGATGGAGTCCAATGCAAATGTTTTGCTAGCATTAAACTGGTTTAAGGGATGTAAGAAATTCTGTTTTATATCTGCTCCATTGTTATCAGATTGTTTCCAATTACATACAGCAAAAGCTCTCTTTATTTTCGTATTAATATGGGAACAAAGGAAATCATATCTTTATTATATTAATACTTTACATGTACTTACAGTTGCTGACTTTGTGACAGCTTGGAGGAAGGAAGCAGAGTAAAGCGGGGCGCGGCATCACTATCGATTGATCCGCCGTTGTTTTCTATCTGGACTGCTGCAGGGACATGAAGGCTCCGAGATAGTGCAGATCTCGGATCCCATTAGGACACACACAGTCTGCTCTTCCCACATCGCTCCCTCAGATCTGCTGTTTCAGACCAGCAGGATGGCCTGACGGTATCGGGCCCCCTCTGCCATCTCTCTCTCCCCTTCCTTACTGTGATCCATCACTAAAGCACCCTGCCTCCAGGTCCCTGCTGGCTTTCTGATGCCTCTGATCAGGTTAGCGACCACGCTTAGACTCCAAGGGTGAAGGCACTTCTAACCTTCATTCTTTAAAAAGATTTATTTTCAGCTGGATACATTGTCACATTTTACCCTTTGGACTTTGTTTTTATTGCTCTCAATCCAATGAAATTTGGAGATCTGTGAAAACCTTTTTTTTTCTCTTTAGCATATCAAAACCGGACACGGATACACACATGCAGACATACACATTCCAATATCTGCAAGACTTAGTATTGCCATACTTCACATTCTAACAAGTAATTTAAATTCTTTATTTGAGCAAAAGGTTGATTTTTCTTCTAAGATTACCTATGATAGCATTTAAAGAGAGGAGGGATTTTTATATTAAAAAAAATACAAAGAAAATTGTTGCTGTTCTCGATGGCCTTGTGTCTTTCTGCTCTCTTTATGCCCTTGCATTTACTGCACCATGTAAATGGTCTGCACTGCACTTATATAGCGATTTTCTATTCTTTTGCGACCAAGGATACTTCGACAAGTAGGCTACAATGGTCAGGGATCTGACCTTTAACCTTCTGATCAGTGGGGGACTGCTCTACCAACACAACTGTTCCATGTTACTTGTTTGCTAGCTTACCAAATTATTTGCTACCTTAATAAAGCCCCATTCACGACTAGAACATGAAGAAGTATTTTATTTCTCCCAAACCATACAACCACATAGTTTGTTGTTTGTTTCTAGTTTACATATGATATGATATTGTTTCCATAACCGGCGCCCCATGCTGGCAGAATATCAACATGTCCTTGCACCTGAATGTAACGTTTTCAGCTTTAAACAGGCCGTTAACGTTGTTAAAATGTTGTAGTATTGTTATGTTTAGACAACTAGACAACCTCCCTAAGGTTAGGGCAAAAGAGTACATGGTTAGGTGTTATAAAAGATGGATAAAATGTCAAATAAATGCATGTAACTACAAGTGAGACTGTTACATAGCTGATTGCTACTGGAAGTGAGGTACTTGTTGGCATATATTACATTGGAAAGTCCTTGTTTTTTATGCACTGTATCCTCACTTATCCCTTTTAATGTCCATGACATCACTTCTGTCTTGGTGTCCTTCATATTAACTATGGCCATGAGAGGGTGCGCAAACAACAAACGTAAATATGGCTGTTATACTAACAACTCATGGGGGCATTTTTTTTGGGAGAAAATTGTGTGGAAACCAGATGCTATCAGTGTTTTAGCTAACATTACCAACTCTGTCTTGCTCTTTTTTATTCCCCACAGCAAGGTAACCCAGTATAGCATTAAGCCAAACACCTGTTTGTACTCATCCTAAAAGCCTTTTTACCCCTGATAATTTTCAAAAGTGAAAACCATGTGGTAAGCATGTGTTTATTTTCCTTATTCTTGTTTTCTGCCATGTCTTCTGCGGCTATCAGATGACAAGGATGCTAACTTTTTTCCTTGGACCTGTAGCTTGAGTCTGTTAGCACGATACAATCTAGGCCTAAGTAGCTATCAGGTGCCTATTTAAGAGCATTTACATAAGATTATGATTTTAAAACAACTAGAAACATTTAAAAGTCAAAAAGTGTTTTCAACAAATTAATGGAGCTTACCTTAGCTATTAGCTATCTACTATCTACAGTTTATGAAATGTGAAGTTGTCACAGTTGTCATTTAAGATGGTAAAATTAATGTCTGCAGGCTAAAAATGAGAAGTCTGCTTTTGCATACTTCTGTATGTCATCAAGAGCCCATCATTTTTGAAATAGCTATGTATTTTAAGTGGTAACTGCATCTGTAATCATTGTAAACAGCATATGTGCTGTGTGGGAATGAAAAGACAGGCAACAGTAGGTGATTTAAGACAAGTGACAGTCAATTATGAACTTACATTTCTAACTTTAACTCTTCCCCAGACTTCTTGATGAAATCACTCCTAAACGTTTCCAATTTAAATTTAGAATATGCACATTGTGTACAGATAAGTCTGAAGTTGCAGCAGCGAGGTGCAGGAGACAATTAGAGTTCAAGAACTCAATGTTCCACTTGACTGAAGACAAACAGACACTGCAACCCAACGCCATGCAAATGAGTCCAATTAACTGCAATATCACTGCACAGGGTCTGCCTCTCAAGCAATCAAGTAAGCAGAGTGTTTAATGGATTTTGGCTGAGCTGCAGAGCGAAGTGTGCGAGATTGAGTAAGAGCTCTTATACAAAGCAGTGTGAAACACTTGCGCAGCATTTTATTTTTGCTTTGATTTACGACTACACAAAAAGCCTCCTAGGCATTGACATTATCATTTTCTTGCATGCCAGTATGGTCATGGGAAATGTAGTTCTCTACCTGGAATAGTCCTTATGGTGTTGTTCTTTTTCTGCAGCTCCCACGCTGCTTTGTTTGCCAGCGTCAGCCCTCTTGACAGCACAAGCTAAGCCTCTCTCTTTCTGTTGGGAAAAGGGAGGAGAACTATACAACAGGTGAAGCAGAAGAGCCGTGTGAAGGGAGAGAGAGGTGGGTGGCAGCAAGGGAGGCGAAGATCGAGTCGAGGAAGGTTTTGTGACTGAAGCGAAAAGGTGAGAGATGGAGCCAAGGGTGAGAAGTAGGGAGGGAGCTGGCAGGGTGCAAAAGCGTTCTGAGAGGGGATATAGATAGAGGTGTGTGTGCTCCACTGGCTTTTGAAGTGGGTTATGAAAGTAGGCCTCTAGTCCTGTCGAGTGTGTTCTTACACTACCGAGCCAAACAATAGGGGGGCCCAACACCTCTCCTGCCAGAGAAAACACAGTCTGTGTCGCTTCAGAACATCATAAACTACAATGCAAACACTTCCGCGTTTGACTGCTCGTGTCAATATTCACCTGCTTCTCTGTCTTTTACCGATGTGTGTTATGCAGTATTTCTGTGTCTAAAAAGCACAAAAAACGGAGGTAAAGAGATCAAACTTGAAACTTTGTAGTTCCAAAACTGTACTTCCTGTGTACCCACACCTGCCCGCCAAAAGTAACTACAAATCCTTGGGTTTATTTTTTATTCCACGTGGGAATACATTATCGTATGTGTCAGCATTTGTAAGTAAACGCCCCTGCCAGCCAAGTGATATCTACGTGTAATTATCCCAAAATACAGTTGGAAAAAGCTTCACTGTTTTGCAGTTTGTTGGCCAAAAACCGATTGGATCAAATTGCCAAGCTGGCTGAACTACACTATAATACTAAATCAAACTGTATTTAGCTGGGGAGCTTTCCAACTACCTCTCCACCCACTTCTGTTTCTCATACCTATTTTCCACTTTTTCTCATGTTCATTTTTCTCCAATCTTTCTATATCTCTTTCAGTCGTCATCGTTTTTCTATCTCTATCTCTTCCATTTATATTCACTTCCCTGATATATTTCTGGCTCTTTCTCTCTTTGTGCTAACCCCTACATATCTTGTGTGTGTGCGTGCGCGTGCGTGTGTCTCATTGCTTTCTCTCACTTAATTATATTCTCTCACTTTTTATTATTCTTTACACTTTCTTCCTACAAGCTGTTAAGATAACGAACTTGTTATTGTTCACTTATTCTAATTTCTTCCGGGACAAGAAGGTGTAGGAGTCTTTTTTTCCGATGGCTTATGGATTCATTGTTGAGCTCCAAATTGATTTCTCTTCTTTACCTACGTGTAAAGTTCTGTAAAGTTCAGAGGAATGCCACAGTTGTAGTAGATAGGATAAAATATTTGACATACTGAAATGCATACCAGGTGATGGTTTGATGTACTAACTATTATCGACACACATTGTTACAGGCTCAGATTTAAACACATTTACACTACAGTCCTGCTATGAACATTAACTATTTGCTTTTTAAGGTAAACATTAACATACTTTCACCTCCTGTGAGTAAAACCCTTATGTGGAGTGTTGGAGGTGGGGCCCCATTCATTCTTATGAAAATTACTCAGTGGCACATAAAGCCAAAAAAGTTGGAATTCTGTGTATAAAATTACCTGGAACTTCCTCATTTGTGGACCCAGAGAGCCAGTCTGGTCTCACTCCGACCTTTTTTTCTCGATACAGATGCTTTGTCACAGCCCTTGATGTCCTAAGACATCCTAGTGTTTGTTTGAGACATACACATAGGCATGTATGACGCAAAGTCATTTAAAGAAGCTCTAATGAAGTGTTCGCACTGGAAAGTTGATATAGCCTAACTAAAAAAAAATAATGCTGATTTAACAATCTCTTTCACAATAAAAGTCTATGGTCAAAAGTATTTTTGGGCCCCAAGGCATCACATTAAGAAACCTGGAAGTTGTAACTACCACCACATTGTCAAATTGACTTCTAAGACAGGTGCTGTTCCTCGGGTTTGATTGAATTCCTATTACACGTTTAATGTAACTTATTTTTACAGCATCATCTGGCTTACTTCAGTATGCTAGCCCTGTTTCCCCTTTCTACTGGCAACAATTACCCCAGGTTTAATTTTTGCTTGCCAACTGCCTGTCTTCTAGAAGTTTGGTATGTGTGTAAACACACACCAAACACTGTTTACAGGCAAAAAGCTTCAAAATAACCTTGAACACACAGCTGGGACCATTAATGCTAACTGTTAATGAGGTGCCTGACACATGCTAACACTAATGCTAACGGTTAATGCCCATACCAGCACTAACGCGTATCCCAGTTTGGTTATATTCAAATTCACAGCCTTATCTGCAGCCCAAAGAAATGATTTTATGTTTATAATGTATTTTATTAAAGTCCTATCCAGTATGCCTTCAGCATTCATCTCAAATGTACTGTATAATTGTCTCTGAACCCTTTATGGTCCACGACAAACCCGAGAGTCACAGCTGCAAACATTCTTTCTCCCTCAAAATTAAAAACCTGACTATTATTGCAACTTGGGGAATATCAAGGTCACATTTCACTCAATGTGCCCATTTGTCTGCAACCTCAGCTGAAGAAGTCTTTCTGTTAATCTCTCCATGAGGAGCTGTCTTATAAGGAACAGCTCAAAGGGACTTTATTTTGGGTAAGTGCAAATTGAAAGAAATGTTCTAAAATAAAAGCAGATTTGGTTTGATGCAAACACATTAAAAGGACATATTAAATTTCATGCTTAAATTACCTCCCATCAGAGCCTCCTGTTTTTGCTCCTTGAGATGGAAATGTGACGCATTCTCAAGCAGTCCTCCTGTTGATTTTTTATACATAATGAAACCAATTTACAGGTAATTGCATCCTCTCTGTGCCTGAGATTTGCCCATTGCCTCGTAATGACAGTGGTGTGCATGGCGTGATAAACCAAACACAGACTAATATGTTGTTGTGTTATCATTTTGGTTAAGAGGAAAACAATTCTGTGTCCTCCACATTAATTTCATGGATTTATTGAAAATTTGCTTTTGCATAAAATGATAACGACACATTTAGGTCAAATAAAGATTCCTCAAATATTTAACTTCTTCTATTTTACACTTTATAACAAATTAATTTCCAAACTAGAATACCACTAGCAGAGTACAGAACTCTGCAAACGCCACTGGTGCATTCACATGCTCCTCAGACGGCCCCATCTCTCGATGGAAGTCATACTTAATGTTATTTAATTGTATTTCATTGTACAGTACAGGCCAAAAGTTTGGACACACCTTCTCATTCAATGTGTTTCCTTTATTTTCATGACTATTTACATTGTAGATTCTCACTGAAGGCATCAAAACTATGAATGAACACATATGGAATTATGTACTGAACAAAAAACTGTGAAATAACTGAAAACATGTCTTGTATTTTAGATTCCTCAAGGTAACCACCCTTTGCTTTTTTGACAGAGCTGCAAACCCTTGGTGTTCTCTCAATGAGCTTCATGAGAAAGTCACTTGAAATGGTTTTCACTTCACAGGTGTGCCTTGTCAGAGTTAATTAGTGGAATTTTTTCTCTTATTAATGGGGTTGGGACCATCAGTTGTGTTGTGCAGAAGTCAGATTGGACAACTGTTAGAATTAATATTATGGCAAGAACCAATCAGCTAAGTAAAGAGAAACGAGTGGCCATCATTACTTTAATAGTTTTGATGAATCTACAATGTAAATAGTCATGAAAATAAAGGAAACACATTGAATGAGAAAGTGTGTCCAAACTTTTGGCCTGTACTGTATATTGCAGTGATGTAGTCATGACCAACTTAATCAGTCCAAGTCAAGTCCAGGTCCAGTTGTGTATGTATCAAGACCAAGTCTAAAGGCAGTCAAAACCAAATCAAGACAGAGTATAGAGAAAATAAATACCATGGATCTATCTTCTAACATCAAACTAATTTAACGCATCATTTTGGTCAAATCAGGCAATATTCTGTACAAATGAGCACATATCAACATTCAGGAACAACTCTACCAATAGCTGAGCTCAGACTCAGACCCAGAGTAAATGAAACTGATCAGAAAAATTTTTTAACTGAATATTTCCACACCACATGAATGCAGCACATATGCCCTATTGTCTTTAAACAATGAGTTGATAGCTGTTTCCAGCATTAGTGAGACAACCACGAGCAAAGGAAACAAATCAGGCGAGACATGAAATATGATCATGAACAGCACATGAATGCAGCACAAATGTTCTATCTGACAACGTTAAAGAAAAAATTATTAGTGTATGGTTCACGGAAGTTTCATGAAGTTTCATGAAAATTGGGCCAGCGGGTTCTCCATAATGCTGCTGACAAACAGACAAACCTCACCGGAAACATCCTTCAGTCTCACCTAATGGAAACCCTTTACTTGCAGCCTATACTTTTTTAAATTTTGGTTATCAAAGAAAACTTTTTTTAAGCTTTCCTTGTGCCAAATGTAGAATTTATTTGAGATGTGATAAAAACATTCCCTAAATGGCACATTCAAGGTTAATACATTGCAATCGGTTGACAAGTTTGTAAAAGGTGTGAATGCTGCCCTGGCAACACGATCTTACAATTCAAATATTCACTATTTACTTTATTATTTATTATTTATTTGCTACTTTTGTAGAGACACAAACCTGTTGTGACTGTGGAGCTACAGAGGGTCAGCTTCATACCTAACCACTTTACAATCTCAGTGTCATTAACAGACATTCCTCAAGTTGCAGTGCGCGCACAGACATTTGCTGTTAGCACCATGTTTGACAGCAGTTTCATTTTCTCTCAAGTATATTGCTACCTTAAGGCTTTAATATAAACACACTCTCACACTTAATCATATTAATACTGCGCACACGTCATTGATGAGTGTAAATTACTTCGTGGTTCTTGTCATCAGGGATGAATTACAGTGCCATCGGCTGCCTGAGGCAAATGCTTTTTGATACATTTATACAGAAGTGTCTATGTTTGTGAGAAAGGTTGGTGTGTGTGTGTGTGTGTGTGTATTTGCAGCTTTTTTTTATTTATTTAGTTTTACTTGTGTTCGCAGTGTTGGAGCAGCCCCCACCCCACACCATGCAACACCATAGCAACAGAGCTAAATACTTACCCCCTCCAATCTTGTCAACACACACCCTTCCTATCCTCCCCACTCACACGTTCACCTCCTCACTCTCTCACCTAAGTATCCTAAATTAGCTCTGACATTTTCTAATGAAAAGAGGAAACAACACTGTGACTTATTACGGTTGGCGGGGCTGTGTGCCTGTGAAATAGCATGCTGTTATTTACCAGCCCCCCAGTGGCAATTATGAGGCGCACCCTGGAAGGCTTTCCACCACTACTCCAGCTAGCAGGTGGTCCTTTTAGATACAATAGACACAAATGACAATGAAGCAAACAACCCCTATTCAGCTGTATGGATGTAAATGGCACCGGCAGTGCACAGAACGATAAGAACAGGAGGAGGGAGGTTTACGAGAGAGCACTGCCTTTATTTCACTTACCTTGCTGATAAGGATTTCTAAATATATATGGAACAGTTTTAGAAGCAGACATATTTGAACAAAATGTACTGTAGAGAGGACTGAATAGTAAAGAATTACATGTTCAGGGACATAGCCTATAATTAAATGTATGTACATTTCTGTGCTTTGATTCCTGTGATTATTTGGTTTTGTGTGCAATTATGCTAATAAAAGCATTAAAAAAAGATAAGCAAAGTAAACAGAAAATTAAAAGTCATTAAACATACTTTACTTTATGTCATTGTGTTGAACTGTTGGCTGACTAAAACTAGCAATTGGAAGACTGGGGAAAAATATATGCCTTAATTGACAATGAAAATAATTAGTTGCAGCCCAATTTTTTAATCAATTAATGGGGTTTGTATTGGCCTGTAATATTATATTAGCACAGCCGACTCATACAGATTAATTATTATATGAATGTAGAATATGTACAGCATTAATAATTTAGCTTCAAGGTTCTGATCTCGTCGTCCCTCACAAGGGAACACACACTCCCTACTCTCATTTCTATGCACGTCTTTTCCTACTATAAGTGTTTTTCTATCCACCTGTTTTGAAGGACATTTTAAAGAAACATGGAATATTGCAAACGTGTATTTTTTATGCTTGGCTGAGGGGGACAAGTTGTTAGACTCAGAGCCATAGACTGTGTAAAAGAAGTAGATGTAAGCATTGGTTGGTAGAATACCATTTTTAACCCTTGAGTTTGCATTTTGGCCTTCGCCATCTTGTTTTATATTTGGAGCCAGAAGTGGCCATATATGACCAAGAGGGTGGATCTGACTGAACTGTAAATGAGTTGTCCGTTGTCCCACAATAAAGTGTAATTATTCTTAAAAAGCACATCCACAGTCATTTTTTATTTTCTGACTATTGGGCTGTCAGACCCATATATCAGTTATGGATGTGCCGAATCTGAATATGTTGTACGTTATTTGTGACATAATGATTTTTTTTCTATCTCAGTGGCTCATTATTATTTTGCAGTCTTAGATTTACTCTAGTCAGGCGGCCTCTTACTCGGTCACATTCTGCTCTTCTCTAGTGGTTTGTCGTTTGAATTTTGAACTAATGTTTTATATGACTGGGGAGTAATGTTTAGTCTCAGCGAGGGATTCGTTCATTTTCACGCAGTACGTTTCCTCGTCACATGGCAGCTGCATCAACTCAGTCAGGACAGGAAACACAAATGATTATTTTGCAACTCAACTATGCGTTCTCAAGTTTCAGTTTTGTTCTTTTGTCACGTGACAGCTACCGGGTCATGTAGAAGAGCTTAATGATCCATTCACGATGCATAACAATGCTGCACCAATCAGCATCTCAGTGGTCCCGGTACTGTACAGTCCTTGGTTTTCACATGGTTTGAATTGGTTTTGACATTTGTGTATTATACTTTGTCAACAGCCCATGTTGCTTTCAGTGATTGAGAACCTACGGTGGCCCTGAAGTGCAAAACACACTAGCAATTCGCCACAACACTCCAGCAATTCACACAACACGCCAGCAATTCGCCACAACACGGCAGCAATTCGCCACAACACGCCAGCAATTCGCCACAACGCGTAAGCAATTCGCCACAACGCGTAAGCAATTCGCCACAACGCATCAGCAATTCACACAACGCACCAGCAATTCGCCACAACGCACCAGCAATTCACACAACACACCAGGAATTCGCCACAACACGTCAGCAATTCGCCACAACGCGCCAGCAATTCACACAACGCGCCAGCAATTCACACAACGCGCCAGCAATTCACACAACACGGCAGCAATTCGCCACAACGCGTAAGCAATTCACACAATGCACCAGCAATTCGTCACAACGCGCCAGCAATTCGCCACAACGCATCGACAATTCACACAACGCAACAGCAACTCACACAACACTCCAGCAATTCACCACAACGCGTCAGCAATTCACACAACACACCAGCAAGCTTCGCACTAGTTAAAATTAACAGACTGAATTAAAAAAAGATTTGTACAATTTACCATACGTGAGTCAGTGATCCAAGTCAATAAAAAGACTTCCCAACACTACTTTTCTCTTCTTAGCTTCCTTTGCCAACATTCTCTTCTTTCTCTCTGCCTCTGCCATGATTTCTTCTGATTCAGACATGACCCTGGTGCTATTTCCCATCTTCCATCTTCCAAAGTGGTCAAAAGCTCCTGTGGTTATGACAGCAAGGAGGTATGACAGTCAGTTGGAACAACATTCTGCAGGCGGAAATCACTGTAATCAAGGTCAGTTCGAATATTTTTTCACCCGCAGGAACGTTTAAGTGTGCAAGCATTCATCAGAATTTATAAAATCAGTTTTTATACATTTCTGTGCAAGTTTTTCAGATAAAGTCTGTGCTTGGCTTTTTCTTTGTCTTTTAGAATAAACTCAATTATGTTCAACAAAGGTATTTAGACTTTTCACAGGTCCTTTTTTAAATCACCTTTAAAATAAAAATCCTATTCTAGGTCCTCGGCTTCCTAATTAAAGGTAAGAGTCGTTTGCTCTATAAGAATTGTGTTGAGTCTGAATGAAATTGAGACTGACAATTGTGGACTCTGACATTAATTTCGCTTGCTTGTTCATTTTCCTTGTGACTGAGTTCATGAATCCTATTGAGTAAGTTAATTAATTCAGTGTGTTTGAGATCGTCCCAATTAAATGGGACTTGCACTGGTGTTGTTTATTTTCACCCCAGTTATATATTCATAACAGACGACTGTGGTCTTGACACCATTGTTGTGAACCGACTCCTCTCTCATTCTCAGCCCTGGTGCCCTTCTCCCCTCCTACATACTTAACTGCTTCATCTGCCGAATTCTCCAAGGCCTTTTTGACAAGCACTTCCAACACTACTCACGTGCCTCTGGTCAATACCGAGAGCAGTTTTGATCATTTTAATTGCCCTTTTGACTGCTCTTGATGGTACTCTTCCTTTGAAGAACAAAAGCCCTGCCACTTGAAAACACTCCAGCAAGTCTTACTCGCTTGTCTCCTGCAAAATAAAAGCTTGTCTCCCAGCTGCTATTTTATTCAAGGTTTCTGAAAGGATTTGATATATGGTTTACAAGTGAAAATAATGATTGTTGGGAAATCCCAGAGCCCTTGACAGCACAAAACCGCTCTCCTTAGACTTACCAAGGACCTTTCATGAGCAGCAGGTCCCATTGGTAGATCTCGCTGCCAAAGGCTGCAGCAAGACCTTACTGTTTTATAATAAATTGCTTGAAAAGTGAGTTGATATCAGGGACGTGGCTATAGCTTATCAGTCTCAGCTTGCCGCAAATAGCTTTAAGTAGTTATAAGTATACAAAACCTCTCAGAATACATTGCACATGGAGTCCTGTGTGAATTTAGACCTTATTATTTATTTATATTGTTTTCTTACTCTATGTGCAGTTATGCTGCAGATCTGTCTGCAGGGTCTTTGCGTTTGCAGATCTTTCTGAGAAAGAACACCCTACTATTTTCTTCTGTCTTTATTTTCTGGATTCCAAAATTACGATGATTCAGATGTTTTCTGTATCATAACATAGTTGACTTATTGCACCAACTGGAGTCCAAAATACTGTGGTTCAACCTTACTACATATAGTTGTATAGTTGTCAAAATTCACTATTGATTTGTTACCTGTTGCTGGCCACTGCATGCTTCATTGAACTTTATCTATAAGTCATGCTTTTGAGCCCAAACTTAGTTTCACCGCGCTGTTACATTAATACAGAACATATCCTTTTCTGTTCAGACATGTTATACTGCATCACTGATCTTATCCACAAGACATAAAAGGGCCTCCCTGTTTTGTTTTTTCTTGTTTAGAAAATCATTGTAGTAATTGTATTTCCTGAGAATATTAAAGGGATAATTTGGATTTTGAGGTACTCACAGACAGTATACTATCTACCATGGATGGCGGTCAGCATGCCCCCTGTTTGGAGAGGCAGCAGGAGTTCTAGCACAGAAGCTGAACAATGTACTCCTGTGGATGGGGGCACCAGACTCCACAGAGAGAAACTGTAATTTTACCTTGCAGAACACAGAAGTTGCGGATCTGTTGCCTCAATTGGCTAGTTTGTTTGTGTTATTGTGTCACGTTGGTGAATCTGAACTTACTCTTTAAAACACCAAATCCATACAATACCACAAACAAGCTACACGATCGAGGGAGCGGAAGACCAGCTACTTAAGTGTTCTACAAGGTTAAATTGCTGTTTTTATCAATTGAGTCTGGTTGAACAGGTTCAGTTCTGCTGCTTAAATGCAAGCAGAAAAACTATTCTGAATGTTCCATACACTAATACATTTATGGTTTTTGTGGGTGGGCCTTTTTTAGTTGGCTAAATTACACTACTGCTCAAAAGTTTGGGGTCACTTAGAAATGTACTTATTTTTGAAAGAATAGCACCATTTTTTAAAATTAAAATAAGACATACAGTCTGACATTGTTAATCTGGTAAATGACTATTAAAGCTGGAAACGGCTGATTGTATTATGAACTATCTATTATATATTGTCAGCAACCATCACTCGTCTGTTCCAGTGGCACATTGTGTTAATCCATGTTTAGTGTTGAAAGGCTCATTGATCTTTAAAACACCTCGGCATTATGTTAGCACAGCTCAAAACGGTTTTGTGCTGATCTGAGAAGCAATAAAATGATCCTTCCTCAGGCTAACTGAATATCTAGAGGTAAAGCTGGAGATTTGTACAGGTTAAAATTATTATTTCTACCCTTGTCAGTGTCTTTACTATATTTTTGATTCATTTTGTAACTAATTTCATGACTAAAACATTTTGTCTTCATGGAAAAACAGACATTTTCTGGGTGACCCCAAACTTTTGAGCGCTAGTGTATGTCTAGCTCCTGCAGCCATCACTGCTTAGCTTCCAGTTCTCCTTACTCCAAACTTGGGACGTATCAACTGTCATCTATTGGAGGTAATACATTGACTATTAATACATACCTCATACAACCCCCTTAAAAAAAATCAAAACTATACCATGAATTTATGCAGGTATAATTTGTCCTTGAACCCCCCTTTTAGTTTGTACTATGATGTTGTACTTTAATGTTTCCTGCTTTAATACTCTGGATCATACTTCTGATTTGACCTGTTTTGTTTGTTGAAACTGTGGTTATGCACATGACCTAACACATAAGCTATTCATATATGCTTCTGTTGCAGGAGGAAAATTAGCATCATCTGCAGGGTTGTGAAACAAAGAAATCCATCACAAACCGTCTCTATCACTGACTCTCCACCTCAGATCCTGTTTCATGTTTTGAAGCCACAAAGCTGGTGTGTTCAACTCAACTGACAGTGTCATTTGTAGAACACATCTCCTCTTATAATGTTTTGCACATTTAAAGAATGCAAAAATGCAGAATAGCTCACAGCTAACTGCAAAGCCAAAGGATCTTATAGTTAATCTCAATTGTCTAGAAAAAAGTTAATAATTTAACTGCTCTTTTATACGAGTGGGCTATGGAGGTTATCGCACTGCATAGACTGAAAAGAGGAAGCAGAGATTGTCTATTCCTATGGCACCCACATTGAGTATTTCGCCTCTGGCAATATCTATCTCTATTGAAGGCAATATTGTCCATCTGAATTGCTTCCAAACGGTTACAGAGGACGCTGTGAAGGGAAGTGTCCTCGATGCTCAACTTTATTGAGGTGATATAGACATTTCAGTGAATGTAATGCCACACCAACACCATGACTTTGACCTCTTGACCCATACCTCAGGGAATTTTCTTCTTTCTTTTTTTTATATTGGTAAAGTCTTATTCCCAGGAGTTGAGGAGAAGCCTCAGTGACCTATCAGATGAGAGGCAGCCCTGCAGTGATTGAGCAAAGAGAGGATATGCCTGAGAGAAAACAAAATGAGTACATTTCACCCAAACTCTCTTTTTTCTCCATCTGCCTCATCTCTAATTTAGATCAGCCACTAGCTGAAAATACAGAGGTTTTTCTGACCTCGACGGTCCACACTACTACACTGAAGAACTGCTGACATGTCAATCTACACCAGCTATTCTCAACCTTTTTGAGTCGCGACCCCCAATTTAACATGCATGTTGTCCGCGACCCCCGCTCACTGAACACAATTTCACACGCACAGTTCAGATCACCCAAAAAAGAAACAAAATGACCAAAAAAAAGAAACAAAATGACCAAAAAGACACAAAATGACCAAAAAAAAGAAACAAAATGACCAAAAAAGACACAAAATGACCAAAAAAAGACACAAATTGACCAAAAAAAGACACAAAATGACAAAAAAAAGAAACAAAATAACCCCAAAAAAGAAAAAAAATACCAAAAAAGACACAAAATGACCAGAAAATACACAAAATGACAAGAAAATACACAAAATGACAAAAAAAAAAACAAAATGACCAAAAAAAGACATTAAGTGACCAAAAAGACTAAAACACATGAACACTTTAACACAGTGGAGACAGAGCTGACTTCCAAAATGATTTGGCGATCCCCAGAAATCATCTCGCGACCCCAATTGGGGTCCCGACCCCAAGGTTGAGAACAGCTGATCTACACTAGAGTAGTGACACCAATAGAAAATGAATACATAAAGGCATGAAAGGTGAGATCATACATACAAGGTTGTGTAGGTGTGAGTTTGTGTAATTAGGTGAGAATCTGAATGTAATGCCAAACCGTGTATAATTCCTGGCACACTCAAGCAGACCTTAATGATACCGAACATGTGCAGAGCCCATACATAATGAGACTAAATGTGCTTCACAAAATCTTGTCGTTCAGTCATTTAAGATCTGGCAAAAGCAGAACATCACATGCTTACAGAATACACTCAGCTCATATAAAGCCACTCAAATAAAAGTCAGTTCTATTATCAACTTCTGCAACATATTTATTTAAGTCATTGCTCACTGGAACACGAGATAATAGCGTGTACTTTCAATGGAAAGAAAGAGACTTGAATACACTCATTGATTTGCAAGTAAACTTTTTGACTCCGATGTAGTTTGTTGATGTCCTTGAAGCACTTGATTCTGCTGCATACGACTGAAAGATGTGCAGAAAACCTTTTTTCATCTAAATCAAACATATTTTTAGTTCCCTCAAGGTATACATGTTCTTTTAATATATTTGTCTGTACTTCTTGCAGGCGGTGCAAAATGTAAAAGATTATTTTCTTAACATTTACACATGACGAATATAGCAAATTTATTATCCTAAATATAAGACACATTTTGGTAAGTCTGACTTATTTCCAGGTGATATAGTTCCATAAAGCAAATTTAAGATAGTTCAGGCTTAATTTCTATGGCAAATTATGCCTGGAAGTATGTTAAATTTGCGGAGTATGGAACTGAATCAAGTAAAGAACCAAAAATAAGCCAAAATATGGAACAGGCCCCAGGTCACATCACAAAGTGGCACAACAAACTTTATGTGTGTCTTGGCAAAATACTGCTAACATGCAAGCCACCCGAGATATGCTAGTAATAGTCACTTTCCAAAAAAAATGCTTTTATATGCATTTTGAAGTGAAAAACTTTTTGGAAACAGCTAAAATGGATAAAACGTTCTAAATTGCGTCAAAAGGTTGTTATGCTCACTTGGGTTTGCCTTTAAAAAAAAAGAGTTGATGCACTGAAAGGGATAGAGAAATGTATTTGTCAAACAAGCTCTGACCCAGAAAAGACATTAATATGACTTTGTGTCCAGACAGACAGCATGAATCAATTAGCAATACCAGCTGACATGAATTTAAAAATTCTCTAATTGAAACAAAGTCCCATGGACCTCTATTTTTCTCTGGTGATGGGTTCATTGATCAAGGCAACTTGTTTTGTGTCCGTTGGTGTTGGCGTCTACTTTACAGTGCTTGCTGGTGAATTACAGCCATGCATAAAGTGCCAACTTTTTTTCAAATAATGCCTAGATTATTCATTCCAAACCAGTTGATGGAAATGTACATAATTTGCATTTCTTTTTTTCAACTTTTTCCTAGGGATGGGCGATGTAGACAAAAAAGTCATAACCTGATATATTTAGGCTGAATATTGATATACGATATATATCCTGATATTTTTATCGCAAAGTGAGAGCAAATGTTCAATAAAGTCAAAGCCAAATATGACATGTCACAAGTAGTTTTATTGAAACTGTTTATTTAAGTGAACATAAATACTGTATAACAACAGGAGCACCTTTTTTAACACCAAAGGTCCATAAATTGCACATTTAAATTAAAAAATATCTTAAATAAAAATAGCACTTGAAATAAAATAGGCCAATCTTTTTCTGAAATATATATATATATGTATATAAGAAAAGAATAACAAACATTACAAAATAAATAAATATGAAAAACTCTTATAAGGGCAACATGTATACACAAAGAAAGGAAAAATAAAACGATATTGATATATGCGATATGGTCTAATTCCATATCACATTTAAAAATATATCTATATATTTTTTATATCGATATATCGCCCAGACCTACTTTTTCACAAAATTCACTTTATAATTTAATGGAAACATGACTAATAACTCTGCAAGCTTCTTTCTCTTTTCTCTCTATTGTACACCAGCTCATTATATAAAGACTGAGTAAAAGTCAGAACAGGCAAGATGACTAATTAGCTTATTTGCTAATTAGCAAAGACATAATTTTTTACATCTAATTCTAGACTTGTTTTCCATGTAATACTGGTGCCAGCAGCTGCAACTTAAAATGTGCTACAGGTTGGCATATTCATGACAGTTTGGCTGAGCTCCAAAGAGCAAAACTGCATCCAACACAATAAAGCCATATAAATGTAATGGTCACCAAGTCAAAATCCATCAGCTTTTTGCCTTTGAAGCCCAATTCAAGTCAAGTCTTAGGGCATTCAAGTCTCTAGTAAGTCCAGGTTTACAGCATTGTCCAGATTTAGCTGTATGTCCTTAAAATATCCACACAGATTTATTGAATTCATTGAAATGAGTAGGCCTCAATTTGACAGTTTGACAAATGTGAGACAGATGAGATGACAAACATGCACCTAGCCTATATCACACATTTCAACAACATAAAACTCTCCATATGCTCATAATCTACATGTATACCATATGTTATATACCCCAGAGTCTCAGTTGAATAGGGACAGTTTTCTTACTTTGATTTGGTCTGATTTGAGAATAATTAGCATCCAACAGCGTATGATCACCACACAGCAATTTATTATCTCCAACTGGTCTACTGGAGCGCTCACAGGAGTGCTAGCAGTGACATCCATCTGCCTGTCCGCTTGTTTTTAGTCTCTTCAGGCGGTGAGAGACAGTTAGGGAAGTGACAGCTCTCACAGCATGGTGGTTCAGCTTCGTACAGCAGGAGAGACAGTGTGGAAAGGAGCACCTATCAATCCCAGAACTCATCCCCTGTGACATCTGCATCCAATGTCAGGGTGCAATTCAGAAACTTCCAGCATGCAAAAGTTTCTTTTTCAATTCAACATCCATTAATGAGTAAGTAATATTGAAAGGATTTATTGTATTCAGTTTTTCCTTTCATTATCTCCTCCTTTTCCTCTCACTACATAGTGCTATTTTGCAATGCAGCAGCCAATTAGCATTGGTGTGCGAATGCATGCTATGCTATGAAGGCTGCCTTTACATTCCTGCAGTCTTGGCACATCACTGCCAAACTGACAGCCCAGCTTCTCTGCCAGTAGCAGTAGAAGTCTGGCACAATACACCACACACACCACGCTCAGCCACAGGGTTTTACATGCTTAGAAAGTGGATTCTTAAGATAGCTAATCTTTGAGCATTTCATTCTCTGTACAACCAAAAGCCATTCACGTTACATGTGGTTGTATTACTGGCAGTCCTCAGGGTTAGCGGCCTGTATTAAAAATTCTGTTTGACTCATCTTTCCTTTACTACATGTGAGCGTCAGTGCCATTTAACTGGCTTCTCACATCCACTTGTATGGCCCTGAATTCCAATAACAGTAACCATAGTCTAAATGGTGTTATATTTTATACTGAACCATGAAGCCTGTGATATGATAAAATAAAAAAATAAAACTGATTTTAATTGATTTTTCCTCCTACGACATGCTGATTGAATTTGAGCTTCATATTGCTCAGGACTTTGTGTGCCAGAAGAATAAAAGCCCTTTAGCACCTGCAAGGCTATGCATATTTTTAAAATAAAGTTTTCCCATACAGCTATTGACAGTACCCAGATTCTGGAATTTAAGATTCTTTAATCAGCTTGAGCAAGGCTGAAAAGTCTGCACACAAAGTTATCTGCCCTTTCTGTTTGTGGTTCTTGACATTGACCTGATATCTGCAGACAGCTGGCTAGCTAGCATTAGCTACCCAGCAGGTAGGGACAGACTGAACAGAGTAGAAGCTGCACTCTGTGGTCTCCTGTGGCTTCACCTCTTGTAACCAGAGATGATACCTTGTCAACAACCACAAACAGAGGGTGCAGACTGGAGTGCAGACTCTTTTTTTCAATCTGTCCCTTTTGTAAAAATACCACTGTTAAATTCTTTACAAGATAGCCCCTTGCTGCTGGCCAGCTACAGTCAGGAGGCACTTGGAGTCACGACCATCCTGGAAGCTACAGCAGGTGCTTTAATACGTGTCTCAGTGTATGGGAATGTCACGACCAAACGGCAACATGGGGGTTGAAAAGTAAAGTCAATACCAAAGTGCCTTAAACCTGCATTATTTCTAAAGACCAGCAGGGACTTGAAACCAGTGACTCCAATGGTTGAAACCAGTGACTCCAATGGTTGAAACCAGTGACTCCAATGGTTTCAAGTAAGATTGTATAGAAAACAACAATTATTTACCTCAGTAAACATGTTCCGAATGTGTTTATGTTGTCTGTTCTTATAAGTTTCAAGTCCTCAATACAGCATGGTTTTCATTTTGTACATTATGTTCCCATTTAGAGTGGAATAGATGATAAAGCAGGGTGTGCTTTAGGGCGTAGCTACCTTGTAATTGACAAGTCGCTACCATGGTGCACTGATTCCAATAGCTCTGAACTTCTTATTGTGAACTTTTTCACAGTGTGTTTTCAGTTCATGTACAGCATTCGTCATTACAAAACCTTCTAAGCTTTTGTATGGTCATTTTCAATGACTACACTGGTCACACCAGCTAGTGTTAGCATTATCTTTGGTAACCAACCTACCACAACCTAGTGCTAGCGTTAGCTGGTAGCTCCTTCACTTCTGTCTCCAGAAAGCCAAGGTTACAACAGCCACAATGCCAAACTTCAGGCTTCAAAAGCATTGTTCACAAACTAAAGGGTAATATCAAGGTGGCTACATCCACTTCTTTCATACAGTCAACGGTCGTGACTCAAAAGACCTATTTTAACCTGCTATTATGCTGTTTGACTTAAAGTAGCCATTTGTGCACATTGTAATCATCTGATTTTCACAATGCTGAAATTGCATTGCACAATGGGCTTTCAAATTTAACTGACATTAATCTGAGTGTCAAGCTGTGTGTGTGTGTGTGTGTGTGTGTGTGTGTGTGTGTGTGTGAGAGAGAGAGAGACCAGTTACCTTGGGAACAGTTTGGCCAAATGGGGATGAAAAGCTGTGCCCAATTGAGGAAAAAAAGTTGACTATTGGGCCATAAGTCTTGAAGAAATTAATGTGAGTCTATGTAATGTCCCCAAAAGTAACATAAGTTAATTATGTGTGTTTGTAGGATTTTTTTTTTTTTTTGCAGTGAAGGTATGTGGCTGTGAGAGGGGTATTTACTGAACTTTTTACTTTGTAAGACTGCATTTACATACACTTCACAGGCTCTAATGGTGGTCTAGTGCACTTGGCATCAATTTGTTGTAAAAAGCTCTCAGCACTCTAAAATCCAATCTATGCAAAATATGTTTAAGCTTTATTTGCTTGTATATCATACTGCATGCACACAGACACAAAAGGTTATATGTGCACCAACACACACTTTTGCTTAAGTATAAAAATTCACACACACAACACCAACACTAAATTTTCAAGCACACAAATACATCTAATTAATATGCAAAGTATGTACTGCAGTAAAACACTGGGTTGAGCTAATCAAATGGTAATGATTTTCCCCAGCAAAACTAATTATAAATTCTTCAACTCCAGTCATTCAATAACACAGCCATTAAATCATAATAGCAGAGGCAGAGTCCTATTGATATTTTCCTCACATAAGGAGAAACATGTTCTCATGTCAGAGATGGAGCTTTGAAGCTGGTCTTTGAGGTGCAACTTCAAAGAAAGGATAGGGGCTAAATGATGAAGGTGCTGAGCACTCCAGCAGGGCAAAAACAGTGGGACACTGATACAAACATGCATGCAACATATAAACAAACATGACTCATACATATGTATTTTATTATAAATACACAATGTGCACAACACACACGTATAAGTCACTTATGTTATTCACAGACACACGCTTGTTGTAAAAATTAAACAAATCACATCAAGCAAGAAATTTTGTCCAAAATGTCTCAGTGCTGTAAACCAGCTGCTGTAAATCTTTGCACAGTAGAAGCAATGTGCAGTTGAACCACGTTTGCATTATAAACTGATATGCCAAGTAAATCTAATAAAAGTCAACTTCGCAGAGTCGCTGCATATTGGTTTTGAAGTATGAGGGACTAGAATTCTATTAAAACATATAAAAGAATGAAGGAGCAAAGAACAGATGAACAGGACCATTGTAGTTTATTTTGCATATCTGCAAAAGGCACTTTTATCGTAGGTAGATGTTCCAGCAGTTATTTCCACTGAGTTTAATGAGCTGGAAGGAAGAAAATCAACTATGTTAATTGTAACCAAGAAACATAATCACCATAATTTATAAGATATTGCTTGGTTTTTAGTTAAAAATGAACATTATTAAGTGTGTGAAGAAGCAATCGTATTGACGTCTACATATTGTGTTGCAGACATACCTATAAAGTTAGCATGCTAATCAGCTTGCCCTGGTTTGTCTTGTAGTCCTACTGCAGTCCAAGCAGTACATTTACATTTACATTTAGTCATTTAGGAGACGTTTTTATCCAAAGCGACTTACAGGAAAAAAGGGGAACAATCAAGGTGTAGTGCAGTAATTAGTGCAGCAATAAGTGCTAGGGACAATTCGTTAAGGGTTAGAATTGTTGTGTGGTGCTAGGAGAGAAGGTGCTTTCTGAAGAGTTGAGTCTTCAGGAGTTTTTTAAAGGTAGATAGGGACGCCCCTGCTCTGGTCAGAACTGGTAGTGTGTTCATCCAACGGGGAACAAGAAATGCAAAGACTTTGGATTGCCCTGGGGCGAACAGGAAGAAGAGCTATGCGGCGTTCATTGGAAGAGCGCAACGGTCATGAGGTAGCATATGCCTGTATCAGGGCGTTCAAGTAGGTCGATGCAGTACCGGAGACAACTCCATAGGCGAGCATTAGAGATCTGAATATGATGCCAGCAGCAACAGGTACCCTGGGAGCTCGATGAGCAGTGTGTTTTCACTTCATGTTGTACAGCATTCGTCATTACAAGACCTTCTAAGCTTTGGTATAGTCATTTTGAATGACCACACTGGTCACACCAGCTAGTGCTAGCATAATCTTTCGTAACCAACCTACCACACTAGCTAGCACTAGCGTTAGCTGGTAACTTCTTCACTTCTGTCTCCAATAAACCAAGGTTGGGACTGCCACAATGCCAAACTTCAGGCTTCAAAAGCATTGTTCACAAACCAATGTGCAGGTGCAGCTACACCATTCACTGCTTTACTTTACACCACAAACTAAATCTGATTCTGTGTCAAAGAGGCCTTGGTGAAGAGAATGCTTTAGTCCCTGGAGTGTTTAGCTCCATCTTGGCAACGATTACTCACTCAGATGAGCACACAGAGACCAACAGCCTGGCAGAGATGAGTCAGAGGCAACATAGTGAGAGGAAGTATAAATTTGTGGTTGGCTAGTCTTCTCATTAGAATTGTGGATAGAAATAAAAAAAATAATAATAGCAGAAGCAAAATAAAGCACCCAAAAATCTCTTTTTTTTCTCCGAAGGCTTTTCATGATAGAAAAGATGTTTTCTCTCTTCTCCAGATTGGATTCCAGCAGCTTGTGATAAATAGATGGTTCATCCAATCACCTGCCAGGTTTTTTTTTTAACTGCCTGCCCTTTTCCAAACAGTTCCCAATGACGGCTTCACATGTGGTGCTATGTAACAAACCATCTAGCATGTCAGGTTACTAAACTTGACCATGTTTGATTCACTGGTTGTGTATCGACCCATGAAGCACAGTAGGGGGTCTATGTGAGTGGTGAGAAAATGTTCACAACAGGATCAAACTCAGAAAACACAGCTCAACCAAGAAAAACTCTGGTCTCTCCTAGATGTGTTGGAACACCACACTGTACCTCAAATAGAGGTTTGTCCCATGGGTAAAAAAGGTTGTGCTTACCTACCATAGTTTACAATTTTAAATGAAGTTGAGAGAAAATCAAATCAATCAAAAAATATAAATTACTTTATTTATCCCAGAGGGGAAATTCAGTTAGTCTGTAAGCTCTTCTGTAGATTGTTGAAAAATTAGACAGCCTGATGGCACTAGATAAAAAATCTAAGGGGAAATTGTCTTATGGACCCCTCACTTTTATTGCCTTTTGAGCAGGGAGCCTTAATCACCTACTTCGGTTGTTATCCCAACACACCTTTCCAGTTGGTTTCACACCACTTCCCACCTAGATTCATGTGATTCTTACAACCACTGACACAACACAACTGTGACATTGTGATGTGAACGACTCAGAGATTGTTCCAGAGACTCCACCCTGAAACTCTGTGGCAAGAGATCCTGCTCTTCACTACCACAGTCCAATGGAGAACTGAAATATGGGCTGATGCTGAAGCTGAAAAGATTATTGATCGATTCCAAACATCATCAGCATTTCTGAAAATGAGAAGTATTACTGTGCTAAATGTCCAGAGTGGTCCCCCCTCAAAAAATGACAAAATAGGGCGTTTGTACAGGCAGCAAAATACGACTCATATTTACATTTTAGACTGTCCTCCAACGCTATCTTGCGGACCTAGCAGTAATAATTGGCCGTGCACAGATTAAATGGCGGATGCTACACTTGGGGTGGGATGGTCGAACAAACGGGGAACTTCACTCGGGGGTTCGTGTTCCGTGCGAAAACAATCGTAAACTATTTTTACGTAACTTCCGTTTTTTAATCTAACTTCCTCACGTCACCCTCGTAACAACTTCCAGCATCTACGTACATTTATTTACTGTCGATTATAACGCCTAACCAGGAAGTTTTTTGTCAGTGGTTTTCTCGCCTAAATTCACAGAAACTGCACCTTTTTTAACAACTGTGACCCGTACGTGTATGCATAAGAACATGTTTGATTGTGTTGTGAATGTTTGTTTTATTTTTAGAAGGCTCTGATGTACCGCAAGCCGCTTTTGACAAACGCTCAAATGCATCGTTATGGGTTGTATTGACAAACCGCCTATTCTGTAATTTAAGGAGAACTTTTTTGGAGAACTTGTTGCAAATGTCATCACACTTGAAGCGTACGTTTCAGTGGGCTGCTATAGATTCTTATTGGACTAGAGATAAGGGAAAAAAACAACCAATTTCAAATACTGTGCCTATTATTGGGTGAAGTTTGGATAAGTGCTGCATGTACATTGGGAACCTAAAGTTGATTAGTTTATGTATTTTGCATTATCTGTGATGGCAAGAGATGAATTAAATGATGTTCAAACTACAACAAAAATGGCTCCCAAAGCTTTTAGATAACCATCCATATTACTCATGCAGCCACTAACAATAATACCAAAAAACATTTTCATCCAAACACATTTACACACATACACCGCAAGCAAGCTTTCTGAAAGATAATGGTTTATCTGAACAGCTAGCCAGAGATTTAATTATTACCACGTACATCTTGTGCCAAATTCACACTGCTGTGCATAGATGGGGGAGCGTATGAATGTGTCAGGTGCGAAAATGTTCCATTTGAGTCTTTGCAGTAAAACACAGTGATAGACAACAGACGCAGCATTTGGGACACCTCACAATGTTCTGACAAAAAACAAGTCACAATTTTTGGTTATCTACAAAATGTTCCATAACACTGACCCATAGGAACACAGAGTGCTGCAATGCACAAATGTTAGCATGTTGAAGAAAAAGAGGAATGTTTCACACCATTAAACCAAATGAACGAATCCTGCGGTGATTATTGAAAAACGGTGATTATATACAGCAGGGCAGGGCTATGATGGACTTCAAGTAACAGACTTTTTATTTTTCAAATACAAAATATGAATAAATGTAATCCGTTACAGAAACAGTTTGACTTGGTGGTATTCTAGATAAAGTTACTGTCCGATTAGATTAGATAAAAAAGATAACTTTATTATCTGCTGGAGGTTATGTTCTCGGTTTGGTTTGTTTGTTAGCTGGATTTAAGAAAAACTACTGGCCCAATTATTTTTTTTATTTTTTTAATAAAATTTAGTGGAAGGTTGAAGAATGGGCCAAGGAAGAACCAATTAAATGTTGGAGCAAATCTGAATCACAAAGCAGTTGTCCTTTTGCATGTTCAAACCTGGCAAATGTGCCTATGTAACAACAATCATGCACTTGACTTAAAAATGAAAGGTAAGTGCCAAGCTTAGCTTTAAGTTAAGTGATCCATTATTAATCTCCATGGGGAAATGCGTCATATGCACTTATATTTTAAATATTAAGGAGCAATGGGTGCATCCAGCCACTTCAGAAAGATATATCTACTGAGCCTCTTCACTCACAGAAGGGAAGCAAAGTGGACACTTCCCGTTTTTCATCACATTAATTTGCATGTCACAGCCAAACAACCATTCATTGTTCTTGCCTCTGTGCAGTCTAACGCACCACTTGACCCTGTAAGAACAAGCATTACAGCCTTTATTCGATAGAATATGCAGCAATCATCTCTCCTCGTCCGCATTGCTTATTTCCTGCTGATGTCTGGAGTTTCCAAGCAGTTTTTTTCCCCTTGAACGAAGAAAATCAATGCACATACAGGCCTCCCTAATGCTATCAAAACCATTTAAATTGGTCTCAAGCTGATAGAGATGGTAAAACATATGTTTCTCTGGGGTCTCTCCATCTGTTTTTATTCTTCATTTTTATTGGTTCCGTCTTCTCTCTTTCTTGTGCCAGTGTGTGTACTCACATGCTGTATGATTTTATTCTCACATACGTTATTCCCAAGTGTTTGCACTGAAAACTGGAAAGTACATCTGCCTTCTTGTTTCCAACTTTGCGTATTTGGTTGTTTGTGCAGTTTCACATTCAGTGCTTCTCCTGGGCCTTGTTTGCACCTCACACAATCAAGGTTTCTTCCACCTCACCTGCTAATCGCACATTTTTGAATGGCCTTGTGATCCTGTGATTTATTTTAATGAAGGCGTTACATGACTTCATTGTTATCCTCTTCTAAAAGAGTGCAGAAATTAAAAGAAGAAGTTGGTTGGGTGTTTCCATTTGATGCTACTTTATATTACTACTCTACTACATTTACTTGATGTCTTTTAGTTACTAGTCATTTTGATGATTCAGATTAATAAAACAAAATATCAACAAAAAAAATGTATGATCATAGGTTAAGATTGTTACCTGGAGGAAAAGTAACAAACTATTCAGAAGTATATAAAGTAATAAATATAATATAATATAATATAATGTAATATAATATAATATAAATTGGTTAAAATTAGCACCACCTTTACCAGCTGCAACAAGTGAAGTAGTTACGAGGGTGACATGAGACACGGAAGTTGCGTAAAAAAAAAAAATGGAAGTTACATTTAAAAAACGTGATTCACAAACTGAGCAATCCACCTCCCCCCTAAGAGTGTGACACACCCCATTTAAACGCCACATTGCCGTCAGTCGCTACTACTACATCAGCAAGATGGCGCGGAGGACAGTCTACATCTGAAATATGAGTCCGAGTCGTATTTTGCTACTTGTACAAATGCCTTATATTGGGTTATACAAACGCCTCAGTTTTACTCACCTTTATATGTCACTGTACAGTTAAAGCTTTGGCATACAGTTGTTTGAGTTGAAAAGAACTCTGAAAGCAAAGGCAAAGTAAAAAAAAAAATCAATCTTGTGATTCACCTTGAGTGCTGATTGCATGAATACACAATTGGAAGTGGAGACTCCTGTGCCATCTGTACTGCAGCACACTAAGAAAATAATCTATCTAATTTCCCCAGTGACCGCAGGTGATATCATTTATCTCATCCACAGAGACTTCTAAAGTAGATAAATGCACTTCTTAGAATGAGATAAATCTACCTTACCATATGTGCCCCGCTGTGCAGCCTTATGGGAAAGAGAGGGGGATTCCGTGTTTGTGTTTCCTCAGACTCCAAACTTTGCCCGGCCGAAATTTCATTTATCAGTTTTAGTGTTGCATGCAGGTGTGCAAGCAGGCCTTTTTCTGATGCACAGAGGAAAAAGCAGAGGAGAAAACTGTGTTGAACTGTGTTTGAAAGAACATCACATCATGTTAATGCTTTACAGCTATATTTGTTCTCAGGGGGATACTAACCGTATATGTAGTCTATTTACGAAATGCAAATGAAGCACTGTGCAGCTAACTTAATTTGACAACATCTCTGCATGTGTGTTTGTGCAAATATGTTTGCATGTGTGTGATTCAGCAGCGATCCTTCCCTGCACTGTGTGCACACCCCCCTGGTGTTTCTCCTGCACAGAGATGGCATTTTAATTCCTGCTTGCGTGACTGTACTAAGGACTCTATGTCTGTTACTCCCTCATCGGCGTTTATTTTCTCTGTCTTCCTCTCCTCCTATTTTCCCTCCCTTTCCAGCACTCGCCTTCTTTATTCCTCCTTTTTCTCCCCCCTCTCTGCAGGGCTGTCAACACTCCTCACCCCGATATCCCATTTCCCACTCCCAAAGGATTCACATCATGCCTGGGGCTAACATCTATTGGTAATATTATCTACCTGGACTTGAACCTTTGTGACCTCTCACCCCAAGGGACTTCGACATACTGTATAACCAATCAAGAGCCTCATTGGTTACGGGTGGCCACAGATGCTCATGACAGTTACAGCCTACAAGCTGTAGCAGAATATGAGCCCATACATAATTCATGGAGTCAAGTCATATGGCCTTGAGCGATGCTGCTGAGAAAGTTAAGTGTAGAAAGCAGCCAACCAGGAGGAGGTCTGTGTGCAGCTGCCAGCGCAACAGTTTGCTCGTCATAAGATTTGATCTAGGAGCTAATTGAACTTGATGTGAGCTGAGGAAAAGTGCATCACGGTGTGCGCTGAAAAGCAGCAGGATTGCTGTGAGTTTGAGAAGTGCTTTTTAAAAATGGCTGCTCTAAGGGATCTCTGGTGGGTCTCCAGGTGTGCGTCTGTGTAAGCACAGCAAGATTTGGCTGTCACGCATATCAGAGTCTAACTTCGTTTTTTTTTTTTTTTATTTCTAATATTGGGAGCGTAACTAGTTCCCCCAGTCCCCAGGCACTTATTTTCCCAGGGTTCTGTGTTCCCCAGTTCAATGTTCTGTAAACACACATTACCCTCCTAAGGTGTAATGTAACCTGTTTGGAGAATACAATAGTTCAGTGTTCTGACCCTCTTTATCTGGCCCTGAATCTTTTCCCTCATCTTAACCTATTTAGAAATTGGATTTCTACCTCTAAAATTGTTCATTTTTACTATAAAGCATTTTTCTCTTTTTCTCACTCCCTTTGTTGCTCTTTATACTACCTCACCTTGTGATAATTACCAGTCCATTGGAGGTCACTGCCTCACAATAAATGTCTATAATGGTCGTAATAAGCTGCGCAGAGGTTCAGTATTAGTACGAACCATATGAGAGAACAGCCTCAACACACACACACACACACACACACACACACATAAATATTACTGTGCTGTGAACTAAAGCGTATCACCAACAAAATGTGAAACATGGGAAAGCAAATGAAACAAACTGAAAAAAAAGCTGTGCAAGATGTGGAAGGAGGGGTTGAATGTTGAATAAAGAGTGGACAGGGAGCTCCAGCAAAGGCGCCATGTTTTTGTACATCTCCTGAACCATTGGGCAGAAGGAGCGGGGTGAGAAGGGGAAGAAATTATTAAAATGTGCCACGGCCACAAAGTGCTCTTGGAGTAATTAAGTCGACAGCAGTTTGGCTCCAGCAGCTCCATTTTGAGTGTGTAATGTATTTCAATAATGACAGTGTGCGGCAGCAAACTGGCTTGTCGTCATGCTCTCTCTCCCAGCTAATCCTGTTACTGCTGACCACTCTGACGGGGCGTGAGTCCAGCCCTGCTGCCTGCCTGCCTGCCACTTTACTGGGAGAAAGGAGGGATGAGGGAGGAGATGGACAGAGAGAAAAAGAAACAGAGAGAGCCGCCTGTTTGTTTTCCTCTGTAGTTTCTCACTCGGTTTGCTTGTCTATGTGTGTGTGTGTGTGTGTGTATGCGTGCAGACTTGTAGTGTTGATTGTCATTTTGTGTGCGTGTGTGAGTTTTCAAGTGCTTGCCTGTGTGGTTATGTGCCAGCCTGGACGTCGGTGCATATCTACCGTAAATGTTTATTCAGTCCGCAGTGAATACACTCCAGCCCCTTGCTGCTTACAGAGGGGGTTTTCAGCATCATCTCAGGCTCTGAGCCCATCCACTCTGCTCCGGCCACAATGGCTAATCCTGACACAGGCAGCAGTGGCGAGCAATCAGCACTCACAGCCCAGAACATAATGGAAGCCTGCCTGCCTGCCTGTCTGGCTGAATGTCTGTGTGGATGACTGGCAGGCCGGCTGCTCATCTGGATGCTTGCCTTTTGTGTCTGTGTGGCTGTTTTGATGGCTGGGTAGACAGCGTGTTGGTCCGCTGCTTATGTAAAGTGTATCTGACTATAGAGGAGAAGTAAAGCAAACCAAAAAGGGTAGTGGCTGCTCATCACAGAAACTAGGGGGAAAAAGAACAGATGAGAAAGCCTGAGCTCTTCTCAAGATGGCTGAAACATCATCCAATAAACATTTGTTTAATACAGATGGATCTTTCATTTGCCACGTATTTATTTTTACTTTTCCATATGTGTGTCTTTCTGTTGCCTGGCTGCTTACTCTGAATGTCTGCAGGGCCCAAGTGCTGATGCAGGATAACTGGTCAGTTCATTATTCCTGGTTCAGCATCTCTTCGAGATAATTCATGCTTAAATTCTCTGAGGAGAAATGACCATGTGGTGACAGATGATTAAAGCACGGCTATATTTTCTTACTATGGAATATGTAAGGGCTTTTTAGCCATGCTAGCACCTTGAGTCTAAGAACACAGGACAGCCACTTTGGGATAGGAGAAAATATCTCAAGAGTTACTGTTACTACATTTAATTGTGGTTTGAATCAAGCGACTCATGTTTAGGACTAATTAGTATGAAAAATAAGCATAAAATGCTGGACATGGTAAACAATATCTGAACATTAAACCTGTCTCTTCTCAGCAACTCACTTTCGCAAGATCTTGTAGCATAGAGTGTGTTAGCATTGCCCATAATCTCTCGAGAAGATATCCTCAGTCAGGAAAGTAGCTTTTGGCAGTCCTTAAAGTCGCTAGAAGTAGCTAAATGATGTCATCACCTAATTTTCATAATTTACCATGTGCATGTACTTGTAATGGATGCTGTAGGAGAGAGGAATAATGTTGAGGGAAAGACAAAAAGTGAGTTAAAACACCCTAAATATGTTTAGAACCGCATGTGCACTGTCTTCTGTAACAATTCCAACCCTCCTCCTTTATCCAGTGACCCAAAAGAGACTCTAAACTCTAAACCAGCGGGGACTTCGCACATGTGCGATTTGCAGCCTGGACGCTAAGGGGTGACTGCTGCTGGGAGAGACTGCTGCTGGGAGAGACTCCTGCGGGGGACTGTGCCGCTTGTGAATGCTTTGGGGCGAGGGAGGGGCTGCCGGCAACCCCCCCGCGGCTCGTTAAGAAGAGTAAGAACGAGTCGCCAATAATACCAGAAAAAGTTGCTAGATTTCTTGCTTGTCGCATTTTTGAAAAATAGTCGTTAGGGGGGTCTGAAAAGTCCCTAAATCTAGCAACAAAGTCGCTAAGTTGGCAGCACTGTTTACGAAGGTCTTAGCTAACTAATTGTCGGGCTGCTAAATTTGACTCTTAGCTGTGTAAATATCTAATGTCAGCAAAAGAAAACAAATAATTATACTTGACGTTCACAATACCAAACAAGTGACAGGAGAGGTGACCACACCCACTTAGAAGACAGGGTCATGTATACAATTTTATAGCAATGGTGAAGCATTTAATACGCCATATTCCTTCTATCCAGAATATTTGGTATGAATCATGAACTGGTAATATAGAAAGATGAAATGGATGAGAAGTCAAAAACATCTGCCGGCTGTATATGTCACAAATACATATAAAATTTTTTTGTTTTTTTTGTTTTTTTACAAAGACGGGAAAAGATGGGAGGAATGTTGTGGGTTCAAGGAATTGCCTTCCAGTCTGTTTTGGTCTCGTTATGCTAATCAACACATTCTGGTGGTGCCGTTGGAAATGGAATATTTGTTTAAAGTCTATCACTGCTGATTTTAATGCAATCTCAGACTTCTTAGCAGCAAAAGGTAAATGCTAGATCCATTCTCGTTGGTTAGGTTTATGTCTGAGGAAGGTTAGGATAAGAATATTAGGGTAAGCCAATCAGAGGCAGAGTAGGACGGGTCATGCTTTCGTCATCTGAGGAAACAAATAAAAAAGTCACTTAGGTCCTGAGATAACATGTGTGTCTAGTGTTTGGTGCTTTTACATTATTTAAGGATTTTATAGCAAAGACACAAAAAATTATCTTGGTGTAATGTCAAGGTTTAAATCTGATCCAAACTGTACCCTAGAGATTATTTTGCAGATGTCACAGTAAGAAAAGTATAAACCTTAATTATAAAATGAATGATGATGGAGTCCATTTAGCATGTTTAGTTCTGGGGTCTTTCTGTTGTGCATGCTTGCTCTTTGTCAGACTGCCATAGCTTATTGGGACATTTAATAAGAGGGGAACCATTATTAATCTTATTAGAAAAACCCTTTGAGACAAGCCAAAAAGCCTGCTGTGAAAAAAAGTGTATTATTTGGCTCTTTGGCTATTTTTTCATTACTGACAAAATATGTTTTCTGTTTTTCTTTGTGTAATCAAGGACCATTTCAGAGAGTGACTTTTTATTTTGCTCGACTATTTCTTCTGGGAGATTTCTGAAATAGAGAAAGTAACCTCTGTACCCAAGGCACATTGTTCACAGTCAGTTTGTGGACAGGCAATTTTACTTCTCGAAGCCAAATACATTCTGTATGTGTAACCAACCTCCCATAACCCTTTTTATTTCAAATAGAAGCTCCCCAGTTACATTGCCTTTAACTTGTTGTGTTAGGGTCTAAACGCTGCAAAATACATTTTACCAGAAAGCTGAGATGTATAACAGTAGATGTGTTTTTCCTGCAGTACCTTTCAAATATTGGATCACAGCAAATAGTCTTTAATGGGAGGAAATAGGTCTGTCCCTGGGGCTTGTTGCACAGAGGCAGCCCCAGTGCCTCAGAGCTCTCTCTCTTTCTTGCTCATTCACTCATTTCCCCTCCTCTTTGTCTCTCTCTATTACGCCGTGGTTGATGCCTACACTCCGCTACAGTTTGTGAGCATGCACCACTGTGCGGGCAGGGAGGGGCAGGGCGTGGTGGGGATAAATGGAAAGATATTCCGGAAGAGGTGGATGAAAGGCAAGAGAGGGCGGATGCGTTTGCAAAAGAGCAACAGCAGTGTGAGGGAGGAAATGAGAGATTTGCTGCGTGTCCAAGGTTACAGCTTGACGATAGGCCGAGGCAGCAGGCACTATAGCACATTAGAGTTCAAAGGTCCATGAATCCTATTTGCTTGTCTTTATTCAGAATGTGACATATAGGACAAGGTTTACACTGTGACATCCACATTCTATGGTTGTGTAACTTCAAACGTAAGGCCACAAAACAACACAGCCCAGGGACAGTAGCCTTCTTACCGGAGCCACAAATAAAGCCCTTTTCATGCCAGAGATCTCTATTCCTTCTTCACTCAGAGGTGTGTGGAAAGATGCTTTGCATAATCCAGTCGCATCCGTACGCGGCGAGCTGTACGGAGATAAAGAGGGAATAAACAGGATTCCCTCCGGCTGCTGCTTTCACCTGCTGCAGGTGGACTGCGAAAAAACCAAGGCCACATTCCCATAGCTAAAGGCTTTTAATGCGAAGGACTGTGTTCAGCTGAAAAACTTTGCACGCCAATGAATTAAATATGACTTGATGAATACCATTTGACTGTTTGTGCAAAGGCTGCAAAATATTTATGAGGGGAAAAATTGCGATCATCACACTTTTTGGTGAATATTCAGGACTTTAAATCAGTTGGACTGGACAGCTACAGATTCCTGTCATGCAATGTGGGCAACTGCTTCTTGTGTGGATTTGTTATCTGTAATTTATTTTTCTGCTAATTAATGTTTTCGTAGATTAAATTGCTCTGTACCTATCTTATCCTCTGCCTGCTGCCCAGGAAACACCTCAATCTTGTCTCATCTATTCTTCCCAACATGGTTTTAATTATTTAAAGGCTATATATGTACAGTTAGAACCAATTTCTGTTTCTTTTCTACAGCTCAGTATTCATTTATTTATTTACACCCTTGCAAGCTCTTTCCTCTGCTCCAGCTGACCACCTCTCATATATACCAATCTGCAACAACAGGCCATCAACAGCACCCAGAGGGCCTCAACATGCAATATTGAAGATTTCCATTAGTGCTGAATTGTTTAGGGGAACCGTGAAGGGTGTTTGTGCATCAGGAAACAGACATGAACCATCATCATCACAGAAAGGAAAGACGAAGAGCCGTGAGGAGAGGGGGAGACCGCGAGGGAAGGGATAAAGGAAACAAAGACAAAACAGATCAAAACTGAATAAAACAGAATTCAATATAATGGTACATGGAAATATCAGCATGTGTTGCTCCCGCTTCTCGTTTCCTGTTGGTTCTAAAGCGAGATGACTTCCCGTGAGATTGTTGGGGAGGGAAATTCCAGCACAGCGGGGAACTCCACTCATCCCCTGTCTATTTGAATGACACACAAAGATTTCAAACACACAGACACAGTTGTATTTGATCTGTACTCCCTAACAATGTTAGTACAGCTAACTGGTTACCATATCTACAGTATCTGCCTCTGTTCACTATTATTTTGACTGCTCTATACTCTTTTTCAGTTGGGACAGTACAAATATAGCCAAATAGATTTTAAAGCAGCATTATTTGGCTTTTGTTTTTTTACGTGGGTGCAGTGAACGAGCTTTAACCATGACACTAACTGAGAAAAATCCATAGACTGACTATCACATCAGTCATTGGTTTTGGGACTACGGCTTTAAAGCTCCTGAGTTTAGCATTTTGGCTGTCACCATGTTGGCTTTTGGCTGTTGTATCTTGGGTTTTTTCATGTAAGAAGTGACCATATTTGGACAATATATTGGATAAGCTAGCAGTAGCTAGCTACCTTGCTTAGCAAAAGTGAAAACTGAACTGCTGATGCCAAGTGTCTTTTTGTACAACCAGATCATTATTAGATGATCAATTATTTGTTAACTTGTTAACTTACTCAAAATATGCAATGAAAGGTTAAGAATCCTAAGCAACACCATGACAACATCATGCGACTAGTCAATCTCAAGTTAGCCGCGCCCTCAAGCATACCCTTCTTTATTGCCTATTTTACTCTAAAAGGGATCATAATTAACTAAATGAAAATAATGAAGAAAACTTGAAAATAGTAATTGAGACCATTAACTCATGAGGAAAATGATTTCTGAGGTAAAAATCAAGTGAGAAGTAGCATCATTGCTAGCCATTAGAAAGAATGCAGGTTAAAGCACTTGGACGCCAGCACTTAATTGGATGCTAAATGCTAACGTTGTCTACTATTTGATGCGGGCAGGTAGCACAGTCTTTTTCTTAAAGATTTCTTTCCTGTTGAAACTGTAAACAGGGTTGATAAAAGTAGTATGGGTGAGCTGAAGCCATAAAACCATGCTAATGTTTAAGCTTAAAGATACTAACAAACTTCATAAAGCTTCAGATGATAATTTTCTATGGGGGCATCACAAGGAGGGTCATTCTTTACTTTACACATTTACATTTTATTCATTATAATTCAATAAATATTCATTGTTTCAGCTTTAGTGAAATATGCAGCCGCTCTGAAGTCAAGCACATATAGTAGATGTAGAAGCAAAAAAAATGTGTTTCTTCAGTAAAACTGGCTGCCAAATTTAGTGTCTAAAATAGACAAGAAATTTGTGGAGCACATTTTGACCCATAAAATGTTTCTTGGAGAAAAAGGACAACAAGAAGTGAGTTTAATCTTCAAGCAGAATTATTGCATCTGCACTAAAGTGGGCTTCTGCGTTTTTATACCCAGAGCCCAATTTGGTTTGATTCTAGGTCCTAACACAGACTGCTATTGCACAGAAAGTAGAAGAATACAGTGAAAGACAATGCCTCCACAGTTAGATTCTAACACTTGTATGTTTTTCACACTTAATCCTAACATTTCAGTGGCGGCGTGGGCTGAAAGATTTTACTTGCAGAACTTATTCCATCAAAGGCTTTGGATGCAGTTATCTAACAAAATCAGCAATTAACTGCAAAGAAGCAGAGACAATTCAGTGAATAAAGCAACCTAATTAACTTTCACCATGTGAATGTTTTTCTGGCAAAACACTTCTGATAGCAGAACAGACAATCTTAAACTGTGTGTGTGTGTGTGCGCGCGCACTTAGCTGTGTGCAGGTTTGTGTGTTCACAGGTTTTTCTATTTTCATTAGACACATAAGGACTTGCTGCTGTCCTCTGCCCAGCTGTGAAAGTAGCAGCTTACAGCCTCCAGGTACATCGATGCAACGTTAATTCTGTGGCTTAATGCTCCATTCGAGCTAGTAGGTACTGGCATTACGAGCTCTTGAGAGCTGCTTTCTATCAGTGTCTCAAGTAAAGTGGAGCTTTGCATTTAGCGCCATGTTAGGAACTGGTACTTGCCTGGCGGTATCTGCCTAATCACATACATTTATAATTCCGTGCAATTATTTTGGCGATGACACTGAACAAAATGCCTGTAGGTCACAGTGTATTGATCTCACCAGTCGACTCATCCAGTTTTCTCTGCTTATATTCACACACACACTTCTCTGTAGTCATACCTTTAACTCTAGCCCTTGAGGAGGAGACCTATCTCAGCAGGTGACAGCTATCAATCCAGCCCCAGGGTCGATGGAGGGATAGAAGAAACCCCTTTCATCTTCCCTCCGACTTTCACTCACTCTCTGTCTCTCTCTCCCTCCTTCCTTTTATCTGCACCTTCTTGTGTCTGCAGAATTCTCCAAGTGCTAACACTCTTGTCCGAGATGATTCTTCAAGTTCTTTTACAGCAGGCGCACCGGTACATCTTTGTTTTTCTCTGCCTTACCTCCCCCTTTTCACCCATCACCTCTCATTCACACGGATCTGTGTGAATGTTCTGTATTACACTGCTGGGTGAGAGAGTAAAAAAATCAGCAGCAGAAGATGGACTAAGGCCTGAGTGAGGAGGGAGTTTTTGGCACCAAACTCTCTGGAACAAATTTCAAGACAATTCTCCAGTGATGTTAATTCTCCTCCTGCGAGTACTTGTTGAATGTTTTGGCTGCATACACAGGCAATCACACAAATCCACTTTCAGCTGGGGCTTAGAAGGAGGCTATTTATGGTTGGCCTGGCTGGAGAATAATTCTTACTGTTAAAGGGGACATTTCAGAGTTATTGTGGACTGTCAGTTCAATCAATATTTGGAAATATGAGCAAGTCTTTCTCAAAGCCTAAAATTAGAGGGCTAAATAGGTCGTCAAAGAAGGACATGGCGCTGGTCAGAATTAAATGACACACTACAGGGCTCCATTTTAACCTCTTCCACCCTACCCCTGCCTATATTTGTCTTTTTTAGTGGGGGACTTTAGGGGGATATAGTAGGTCAACAATAGATGCCACATAGAAGTGGTGTACATCATCTGAAAGCTGGGGACCTGAAGATTATTGAGACACATCTAAGGACTGTTTTCAAGTTGTTGTTGTTGTTGTTGTTGTTGTTGTTGTTGTTGTTGTTGTTGTTGTTGTAGTAAATCTGTAATAAACATTGTGTTTTGGTCAGGCAGCAAGTCAGATGGGACTGTATAATTTTTGGGTTGATTCCATTTAGGATGAGATAAAGGAAAGATCCACTCCCATCTCTGTACTCAAAAACAAGCTCACAGAGGTGGGAGTGGATCTTTCCTTCATCTCCTGGATCATAGATTACCTGACAGGAAGACCACAGTATGTCAGGTTGGGGAACTGTGTTTCTGTGAACAGCGGACTTCAAATACAATTCTGAGTCCTGCCACATCCAGAATTACTCAGACGGCACTGCTATTGTGGCGTGTATCAGGAATGGACCGGAATCTGAATATAGGGATCCGATAAAGGCCTTCAGTGACTGGAGTCCGGAGAGAAATCTGCTGTGATTTGGAATAACAATACAAAAATGTTGTACTACTTACTACTTACTTGTTGTAAGTATGTCTAGGAAAGGTATATATTCTGGTCGTAAAGTTTCACGAGGCTGTGATTATTCCAGAGGTCACAGCAGCTCATTTTATACAGTGAGGTCAAGTTTTAAAAAAATGAAATGCTACTATAAGGCCTAACATCATCACACATGAATAGAAAAAGTCTCAGCTTTCCATTCATACCCAATTTATGCAATTCTGCATTTAGGCTGTTTAGGGACCCCAGTATGCAGAAATATTCATATACAACAGGCAAAAATAACACATTCACTCCATGGGAAACAGTTTTTTTTTTTTTTTGCCTCATGGGATCAGCATAAAGTGGGCATGTCTGTAAAGGTGAGACTTGTGGGTACCCATAGCTGTTTTTTATTCTGATATCTTAAGGTCAGAAGTTTTTCCCTTGCAAAAATAGTTTTCAAATTTGGAGCATTATTTCTCCTTCCTAACAAGATATCATGACATCTAGTTTCATATGATAAAATAATGTTTACAGTAGCCCTAAAAACAGCCTCTGAAAGACAGAAAGAAGGTGGGGGACACCAGCATCCTCAAGGAGTTGAAGAGATTAACCCTAACCAACAGTTCTGATAACAGATTTAAACACATATAAACCAATTTTTTAATTTTGTCATCATGAAAGAAAGTGCTTTTACCATTTGCAACATGATTTCCATCTTTCTTATTTTCCATCCATCCCGGTTTCCTCACCCCGGGACTAAGTCAGTATCAGAGTGTTTTCTCCCTTTTCTCCAGTCCCTGGGGGATCCTACTCGTCCCTGCCCCCCCATCACCTCATCATCATCCATCTGGGAGGCAGGATAAGCACTGCATGGGACATTAGGCCCATTACCCAATCACGACAGGCTACCAGCCCCAGCCCACTGACTCTCCCCTTGCTCTCACGCCGCGCTCCAATTTACTGGAAAGGACACTGTGCTTAACACAAGTAGCAAGGAAGCACTGGATTTCATCGGTTCTCACATCACTAAATTGTATTGAAATATATCCAAATCAGATCATTTCTTCCCCAAATCATCAAGCCTGTTTTCTCAAAAACAAATATGGAGAGCTAATCTTTCTTTTGGATACCTTCATTATTATTTTTTTTATTGTTGCTCAGTGGAATAATCCAGAGAATCTGGCCTCTACAAGAGAAGTGAATGTTTTTTTTGTTGTTGTTTTTTTTGCTGCAGAACATAATTCCATGAAACATTAATTTGAGAGTCTACAGCTACACAGACAGCTCCGTGAGGCTGTTCTATACGGTGCCCCTAAGAGTTCACATACCTAAGAAAACACATGCAAATACACAAAACACAAGCAAATTGAGAAAACATCTTCATCAATTTGACAACAGAAGCGCAACATTTAGAAAACGTGATGCAAAGACAACAAAACACAATAAGAAAAAGCAATCGGCCGCTAACGTTAGCATGGTAACGATCGGCTGCTAACGTTAGCACGCTATGACCATTATAACGTTAAAACGCAAAATTATCATTATCTTGAAATAATGTGATAATATCACAAGTGTGTCCAGACGTGTGCATCACTATTAAGTGTCCTCTGGAAACACTTCTGTTGTGTTGTGGTCTTTGCATCACTTTTTCTTATTGTGTTGTGTTGTGGTCTTTGCAGCACATTTCTATTGTGCTTGTGTTGTCAAATTGATGATGTTTTTCTTAATTTGCATGTGTTTTCTTAAGTTGCAGTGCTGTGAGCTCTCAGGGCCACCGTAGTTCTAAGGTACAGTGGTGCTTTCAGCTAAATGCTACTGTATGATTTTAACCATGTTTACAGTTTTAGATAATCATGTGAGCAACTTTAGATGCAACAATGCAGTTGGAGTTGAGAGACCATGTCTTTGACCAGATTGTTTCACAAGTAGCTAGTTTATCTAAGTTAGCTAAGCTACTTAACAGCTAAATGGTCATCAGATGATAGCCGATAGGTTCCCAGAATGCATCTTGGCAAATGTGTTCTGTCTCTTTCACTCTCTCTGGACTCAACCAAAGCATGCTCATACATGATTACATGTAGAATCTGTTTATATAGATTAGTTGGTTATAAACCAAAATACTTGACAAATCTAAAGCTGATGATACAGCTAAATGAAAACTTAAGGGATTACCAAAGTTAAGGGGATAACAAAAGATCATCATCGTGTTAGATGAAAAAATAAAGACCTTGATGTTCTCTTAAATTACAGCTTTTGTCAGGAGGGGTCTGGTGGCTTTGAAGAGCGCAGGGATAAATATGCTATAAATATAATATCAATTTAGCTGAATTCCTTTTTAATGGGTGTTAGTAGGACCTAGCACAGTACACCTTGAGAGGAACTAGTATTCAGCCTTTCCAACCTCTTGTTATATGTGTTTTTACTCCCTTATAGCTATAACTTAAGAAAGAACTGCTACTTTTATGGTTTTTTGATCTAACAGTTAGAAGCAGAAAATTCACTTCAAAATCAGTAATTAAACCAATGACTTAAAGTCATTCCACACAATATATAATGAGACACTAGATGATAGGTGAGAAAGTTGATAATACGATTTTTAACGTTGTAGCTTTGCAGTAAGAAAACAAAATTAATGATTCCTTGTCATATGTGGTATATCACAGATGCTTTTAGATAATCAACACCATGTCTCACTTTGTAATTAACACTGCTATGAGTGGCTCCATAAAGCTTCAGCACATCAGGTATTGTCTTCATTATCAGCTTCATTATCTCCGAATTATTTTGTTATGTTTCCAGCTCACTAACTTTAAAAAAAAAAAAACAACAACTGTAAAATAGCTTTATACTTGTTGGCACCTTTTGGTTAAACCCATGATATCTCCCTATAGGACTGAAGGTGTGTTTATAAGTCAACAAACGCAAGCAGAAGTGAAGGGGATGCCAAGGGGGCCATGGTCTCACCCGGACTGATTGGCCAGGTGAAATCTGTCTTGTCATTGGGTAATTTCTTTTGCATTTGGAACGCTAGCTAGTTCTAACAGCACTTATTTATGGTGGCAGGGCGAGGCAGGAACAGAGTAGTTTTTGAAGTGCACACGTAAAGCCCAGAGATCAAAGGAGAGGGGTGAAACTGACAACAAAACACACTAAATACTTCACCCTGAGCTGAAATGAAACCTGATCGAGACACTTTCACATTCTTTAAAAAGCTGGAAATGTCTAGTTTGAGTTGCATTCACGTTCTTTAAAGCACATACAAAGAACTTTCCTTTTATGTTGGGTTTGGCGGCCGATGTGGACAAAAGCCTTTTTTCCATGAGTACCAGACTGCTGTTAGCTACAACTGGGTACTGGTGGATTAAATAACTATTTCATCGTTCAGTACTATTTTCCCTCTCTGGTCACATCCGCAATGCCGCACTTTCCGGTGTTTTGTGGGGATGTCCAATTAGATAGCTGCCACCAGCGAAGGTAGAATTGATTAATACATATTTAACGATAACTTGTCTTATTACAATACAAAAGTAACTCTGATGAGAGAGCACTAAGAATACTTGGGTGACAATCTTAAAAAGTGCATCTGTAATTGCTAGGGCTGTCAACGAATATTCGAAATTTGAATATATATTCGAATATTTATAAAAACAGACATTGAATTGTGAAAATTAATATTTGACTTTGGAAAAAACACATCAGCTGCTGCTTTGCGAGTGGGCTCACTACATGATGCGTCAGGGACAGGTCAAAGCGTCACTCACTGCTGAAAGAGAGACATGACCAGGGTTGTCAGACCCACTACAGCCTGGCTGACGTGCCCCCTAAACTCACAACAGACACTCCCCACAGAGACCCGTTATTACTGGCAGCTGAGAGATTTCTTAGGTTCGGCTACATTATAAGTGACTAATCAGTAAGGGTGGCACTTTATATCCAACACAAACAGTATTTACTCTGTCCTCCTTAACGTCTGCTTGCAGGTGTGCAGCTGACAGTTCCTCATCGCTCCCTGAGCCACCAGGGAGTGATTTTCCTCTTTTTATTTCTAACTGGCCTGTTTCAGTTTTTGCCCGTACATTGCTTGCTCCTGATTCACAACCGCTTATCCGCAATCGGGTCGCGGGGGGCTGGAGCCAATCCCAGCTGTCATTGGGCGAGACAGGACGCCAGACTATCTAGCTACTACACCACCGTGTAGCCCTGATTCACATATACTGGTAAAAATAAATGTGATAGTATGAAAACATTACAAGTGAGAAAAAAATAGATGAGCGAAAAACATGAAATGAAAACATTGTAATAATTGCTCTGAGCACAGCTGGACACAGTGGTCTATAACTGCTGTTTATATGCATCGGTCAATAACAGAGTTATTTAAAAAATAAAACCCCACACATCTATGAGACCGGCTTGGCCGTTCGAGTGTACTGTGTACATGAGAAACAAGGCGAAACATTTTTGGGCGTTTTTTGTGCATTCTCTGGGTTTTGGGTTGGAAATTGCTGTATTAGTTTGTCCTCCTGTTATTAACATAATGTGCATGCGCATATATTGGAAGGGTTCGAACCTATGCGTTTTTTAGAGCAAATATTCGAGTGTCATTTTGGAGAAATTTTGACAGCCCTAATTTTTTCTGTTCTGTATTTTATTGTGAAGGACAGAAGTACAGTCTGGTTGTGTTGATAACGATGGTTGATTACGGTGATATTTATTTGGCTTACTGAGAAATATCCAATCCCGCCTGAAAAAACAGCAGTGGCCATTGTTTTACATCGAGGAGATGGAAGTGACTGATCTGTGAAAATGATGTGTTAAAATGATATACAGTTTGAAAGATAAGAATTTAAACTCTAGTTTCACACTACTTAATCAATTTGAAACATAACATGATCATTTATACATGTAGTTAATGTGAAATTTTGATAGAAAATTAGCCAAAAGCTGACCGACTGTAGATAAAGGTACGTTACATTTTAAACAACAACAAGGTGGTGCCTGTAAGGGGTTCTTTTGGTTTTGGAACCTGCAGAAAAGCTAGTTTGATTATTTTTTCCTCCTCTGTTTAAAATCCCATTACAATTAATACCACAAGGACTATTTGTCAAGAGTTAAGAAACAAATGGGTGCCCACCCAAAGATGCTACTGGACCCCTGACCCCCTAAAACAAGACAAAAAAACTTTATCGCTCTCCAAACTCCATAAATTTTGGGTAAGCCACATGCACATTGCTTCGTTATGTTGAGAGCTACAGAGCTTGACTGACCTGTCATACCTAGATTTGGTTTCTAACCTATGATTATACAATCACTGATAATGAATATCATCAAACAGTTCTTTCACTGGAGAGTAATCAGTCAGGTTGACGCGTGTGACAATTACAAAAGAACTGCATCAGATTAAAATACACTATAAACCACTATAATACATTTTACATTTGGACCTTGGCCAACCAAGGTTGGTGAAAAGAGAGAAAAAGAGGACTATTTTTCTGAAAGTTTCCATTTTAATTCCAGTTTGCTGCATGTTCACAGACACAAAAGGACATCATTATTTTTTGTGAAGGGCTTTCTGTGCATTATATTGTGTGTTTGAGTTCTGGGGGAGGGGGCCTGAGCGTCACTCTTTGGGAGTGTAGCCTGGATCCAGCAGGGATTTAGTGGTTTTGATCCACAGTGTGAGTGACCGTCGGGCATATAGACAGGACACAGGGTGTAACCAGCCTCAAACCCCCAACTAATCTACTCATGGATTCATCTTCTGCTAAAGGAGCTTACAGAGCCACTGTCTACCCCAGGGGGTACCACAGATGTACAGTAGACTCCACAAACACACTGACAAACACACTTGCTCTTGTAATTAAAGGTCATGATATCATTTACCTTTCAAATGTGATAAACAAAGTCAAAGTATGTATGACAAAAACTACAAAACTATAAAAATAAAAGCACAAGAATACAGAATTTTCAGGGGAAATCTGATATAAAGTCTGATTTTATTCTCTGTCCCTGACAAGAACAAAACACGGCAAGAGGCACCAAGGGAAATCTACAGAAGTTCAGCTTATCCTCTGTAAATGCATTATCTCATGGAGATGTTGTACAGTTATTCCAACTGTTACAATCCCTACGCCCTCTCCCCAGTGTTGGATATCTAATACATTGTAGACAGCTGATCCCTAAATAAATATTCTGCCCCACTTTGCATGCTGGGATGGTGGTAATGCAATAAGCCTGTGTAAGCACAGGGTGCACCAACTGAGTACTGATCCCAATTCTGCTTGTCCAGTATCTGCTACAGTATCAGGAGCTGGGTGGCCAGCTCAAGCTAAAAGATCACAGACTGGAAGTGTATTTGAATACAAATCAAAAAATTACGATCTTGTACAATAAAAATGTATTGTCAATTAGGATATTTTCTCCCGTATCACAAATATATATATTGAATCAAAATGTGTAAGTCTGACTGGGGATTTCCACCGGGCACGGAACGGCTCCACTGTGGTTTTGCTCGGTCCTCTGCCCGGCGTCAATTCACACCGGGTGCGCAACGCAAGATAACGAGAACACGCGATAATCCTGAATGGACAGGAGACCGCGAGATCCCGTGATAAACTGTGTATAAAGTAAACAACCTTAACAACCATACCAACAAACAGCTTACTTTGCTTCTCCGACGTGGAAGAACTGTTGATCTGACCATCTATCCTTATAAAAATAATGTGTTACGTCATAAATGATTGTATGATGTTCCACTTCAACAATCCATCTCTCGTCGTCCGTGTTGCCGATCCTCTGAGACCCTTTGATTGATTGATCCCTCGGTCATAACATAATGTTGATGCAAAGTAGTTTTAGGCCGCATGAACTGCATATTGTGTTTTATTTTGAGAGGGGGCGGAAGTGTATCACGTTGATTCTGAGTCAGATTTCCTGTCTGGTGCAATCTGTTCTTGAGCTTGACGCGGTTTAGCAACCACTCGCAGAGAAAATAGAAATGCTAGCCGCAGCCGTTACGCGGCCAGTGGAAATCAGGCTTGAATAGGGAAAAGGTTAAGGGAGGGATGGATGGGTCAAACAAACATGGAACAAAAGAGCACTGTTCATGTCTTATTTTAATAACTAAATGTGTTCATTTCTTATGTAATTTACATATTCAAACATATATACTTTAAACCGTTACATGAAGAACATACTTATTTTAAACCAAACCATGGATTGTATGTAAAGATAGACGACATGACGGCTAATCAAAAGTGAAGCCAAAACACATCGATCGCCCCCTGGTGGCTGGCTGTAGTATAAGTCATAAGCCCCGCCTCCTCCATGTTAGTGGATGAGACACGCCCCAAACTACAAAAGGCTACTACTTGAAACTGTAAACATGAGAATTATGACTCTCTCTATTATGATTATTTATTCATATGCAATAGAAAGAGAATGAAATTAATAGGATTCTTTAATTCATAATACAAAAGTTCATACTGGACCTTGTTTGCAGGTATCCTGTCAACAATTTTACAAACATCTCTTTTATCAGCCCGTTCTCTTGAATCTGCGTATAAATAACACAACTTTAAACCTTGAAATTATGTGCAATGCATAAGCAAAAATAAAAATTTGTGGCATGTGATATGCCAATCCTTGTAAAGCACATACGTTGCACTAAGGGAGGGAGGGAGGAACTTAACACCGAGGAGAACAGCGTTTGTGTCCTATGTAATAGTCACGTTGATTTCATAACCACTTCACTTCCGCTATTGACATGCATTTATTTACTCTTTATACTATCTTTTATAAACCCTAACAAGGAAGTTTTCTGTCTTAAACCTAGAGAAGTGTTTTTTTTGGCATAAATTCAAGGAAACTGCAGCCTTTTTTTACAGCAGTCAACCTTACAATGTCCTGCTGGTTATTTTCAGAAATGCTCCTGTGTGCAAAATTTTGCCGTATGCTTTGCATGTAATCTGAAAGTGTAAAGTATAAAAAAATAGTAAAACTGGTTGCTTTTATAATGGTTGTCTATAGCAAAAATGCTTTTCAGGCACTACTAATAATTATGTCCTGTAGATCTCAAGAGCTCCATGAGAGATAATTTTCTCTCAAGATGAGTCTAATAACTCTGGTGGTCCCTTATCTTTTCATATATTATAACACTATTATCAAATCAAAATTTTCATACTTAAGTTTATGACTAAATGACTGCTAAACTAATCACATGCCCATCATCCTCAGCTGTACTTTGTGTTAAGTATGCATTTGCAAAATTTAAGGATGTGAAAATGGTAAACATTATAACCATTTAAGCATTGTCATTATGGAAATGATATGCATTTAATTTAAGGCATATCTGTGTGTAAGTACAGCCATTTAGAGTTGCTGGAATGAGCTTGTTATAGGTCTAGTGAGAAAGCATCTTATTGTTCTTTCATCTTATAGGTATAGATTTTGAGTGAAAGCTTTTCTAACTGTGTTCTCCTCCTCCATTCATACCTAATTACAGATTATTTCATTTAAATTCTGTGTGTATGTCACATTTTGAAAGAAAAATCCATCCTCCATCTGCCCAAAATAAAAAAAACCAATCCCAAAACAAGAATCATGCTGCCAAAAAAACAAAAAATAAAAAAAAAACAGACAGACAATCCTTCACAAGCTCACAGTTTAGTGATCAGGAAATGTGCACAACACGTCTGTTGTGCCTTCTCACTGGCATCCTGTGCTTCTTTCCCGCAGTTTTCACACCACGATTCAAACAACAGGCCAAGGTGTTGATATGAGCCCTGATGACATATGAAAGCGTGAGGAGATGAGAGCACGTGGGAGGATGCTTTTAGATCCAACATGAGCTGTTCATGGGTCTTTTCTGGCTGTTTTTTCGCTGAGTCCTCACTCCCACCCTTTGGAGGTGAGAGCCAATAACTGAGAGAGAAAAAGAGAGAGAGAGATAAAGCAAGCCAGGCGGGGATGACTCTCTTACATAACGTCTGTTGCTGCTGCATGACACGTTTGGTCACGCTCCGAATCGCTGCTCCTCAGTCCACCACCAAGAGGTGTGAGTGTGTGTCAGTGTGAGTGTGTGTGTGTGTGTGTGTGTGTGTGTGTGTGTGTGTGTTTGCTTTGTGAAAGGCAGAGAGCGATGGTGCTGAGAGGGTGGTCTGCAGTCCTGCCCATGGGTGAGCGGGGTGGATTGTTATTGATTGAACAGCTGTCGCTTTTAATTATGTCTCTATCCAATCAATGCAAAAGGCGGCGGGAGCCAAAGTGACATTTCTCCACTCTGATTACTCATGTCTCCTTTGTGGCTCAACTGTCCTTTGCTTTCACCCATCTGCAGTCATTTTGCATCAGCTGTCTCAGCCAGCATGAGCATTTGGAGTCGTTCATTTGGGGATGCACAATGACACAAGTGAGAAAAACCCAGTGGAGGTTCAAATACTTCAACCTATGGGAAGCTGAGTTAAGTCAAGATGCTCTTTTACTAACTCCAGCTTCTGGATGCAAAAGGCATATTCATTTCCTGCACAGACAATGTTGGATGACTGGTAGTTGGAGCTAGTCCAAGGCTTGGCTGAGCATGAAACTCTTCAGGTTGAATCATCAGTACAAAACATGTTCAACTATGTTGGAAATATCCGACTCTTTGATAAAAAAAAAAGTCATAGGTACAAGCCGGCAGACAAACAGAGAGAAGTCAGTTTTGATTCTTACGCTTAAAAGTCTATTTTTAAGCTCTACTAGCAGACAAGAGCTGAAGGTTGTGCTTTAGAGAAGCTGGAAATACATTTGGCTGATCAACTCAATTCACTTCTCAGTTTTCTGGATGAATGTTTTGTTGAAACAAAGTTATAATCACTTAACTAATGGCCATTTCACAAACCTTCAGAAAATGATCAGGACAAGAACCGCCGTTTTCTGGATTTTCACCTAGGAAAATTCTGTAACTTCTGTTTTTTATGCAACTTCCGTGGCTTATGATTTGTAAATTTAGGTTGTTTTTTTACGTAACTTACATTTTTTGCATATCTTTTGCGAATTGCATTTTTTTAAAAAGTATGTTGTTTATGTAGCTTTTGTGAATTACGAATTACGCAACTTCCATTGTTTACGTAACTTGCATGGCTCACATCACCCTGGTAACTACTTAATTTCCGGCATTTACGTACATTTATTCATTTTGTAAACTGTCTTTTATAACGTCTTACCAGGAATTTTTTTGCCCTAAACCTAGGTCAGTGGTTTTGTAGCCTAAATACACAGAAACTGCAGCCTTTTTTACAACCGCGAACCATACGTGTATGTAAAATGACAACGTGTGTGCAATTTTTTAACGCTCTGTTATTGCTGTACTGTGAGCCATGAAACGCTCATTCTGACAACCACTCATATGTGTTGCTATGGGTCATATTGACAAACTGTCTATTCTGACGTTTAGGTTGGAGATCTTGTTGTTACAACTACATATCTGGTTTGCAGAAACATACAATACCAACATTATATCTGAGCTGCAAATTATCTAGGAGACTGTCTTGCTTCTATGTTGAGGAACATTAAGGATTTTAAACATTTTTTAATGTGTTTTGTTATGTTGATATCTGTTTCAGGGTAGCACATGCACATCCAAACTTGATCCCAACGTCAGGTGCATCGCCAAAAGGGTGTCTAATAATAATAATAATCTCAGAGAAAGTGTGTCACAAGAACACACACAAGACAAGAGAAAAGGATGTACCAGTTGGCGCATTTGTGTCCTTTCTTGTTAGCATTGATTACACTGACATAGATTGACGGAAGTTGTGATTGATGGTAGTTGTAACAATACTATACAGCCCTAATCTAATTTAAAATATAAATGAATGGCATGTGACTGAACACAGAGCACTGCAAAAATGACACATGCAAATGAAGGGGAAATTAATCAGGCTGTCCTTTAATATCTAACCAGTTACAACACATGTTAGAAATGAGCAGTTGGTCGTAACTGGTGCCCATGCTTTGGCACTCATTACAGCCCAGAACTATTCTAACTGATGATGCACAGATACATGCAGACAATTATGTGGATTTTACTACTGAACATACACAACTTTACTTTTGAAAAATACCTCTGTATCTTAATTTCTGCAGACTTTCTACTAGACCAGTTTTACAGCCACCATTCCCCAACAGAGCGGTCGAATCCTGTTGTTGAAATCCTGATTAGGTATTATCTTTTTGAAGTGGCTAAAATGGCTCAAGTGGCATTTTGCTGCTGCACCCACCCATCCCTGTCAAAACTGGGGCTGTGCCAACCACCATCTACTGTCAGTAATACACTGACTTTAGGTAAGTACCTCATACAACCACACTTCAAATAAATCCTTTTAACGTGTTAATTTCAAAGGTGTTTCCTGTAAAGAACTATGTCATTTTTTGCTAATTATGCAGAATATAGGAATGTGGAACACGGCCGCCAGAATAAATGTTGGCATTGTACACATCTAGGAACCACAGGGAAGCTGAATCTGTTGGTCCTGTTGGTCACAACTCCATCTCTCACTGTCTGCTCTGCAAGCAGTGAGCACACTGTACTCCATATTTATTAAAAATCCATTTGTGCATGCACAAACACTATCGCGGTAATTTCCAGAGAAGAATCAGGGCTTAATTTGTGTATGTTGATACTGTGTCCTTTGAGTGGCGAAATGAAATTTACCCCTGCAAGCTAGAACAAATTTAACGAAGGAGGATTCACAATGGCGGCATGTTTGTAATTGTGACTTTCAGTGTTTACCCTATTAAAATTGAACGCCGTGCTAAATCAAACGTTCCTGTGAATAATAAAGCTCGGGCCCTGATGAAGTGGGCACTGCTGAATTAAGCAGGCAGTAATTGAGGTGGTGGTGGGTCCGGGCTAACAATGGAAACAGTACGATGCACTAAAGTCCATCAAGATTAATGGCATCTCGTGTTGATTAATTCCAGGTCAAAGAATAATATGAGCAATGCTCTGTTCTCACCAAAAAATGTTCACTTTTCATTTCTCTTTCACATACTCTCTCTTCTTTCCATCTCTCCCTTTCTTTCTGTTCCCTGAGTGATTGAGGTGTACAGGTAGCCGAGTCTGAAAGACATAATTGGATCCTTGAATTCTTTATGGGAACAACATTCGCCTCTGACTCACTGCATTTCCACATTACCTCCTCAGGATTCTAAAAGCTTTTATAACCACCCTTTTTTAATTTTCACAATGCTTAAAATCGCATCACAGCTTTTGGCATCCCAAGTGGTTTCATTGCCTGTTCTGGCAATATACATTTGCAGTCCAATTTATCACTCAAGGTAGTGTGGAATTAGCTGAAGCACGCCTCTGTGTACAAACAGCATAAACACCTGTCCAGCAGGCCCGAGACACCGTTTTTGGCACACTCTGTCCCATTGTGCTCGGTAATTCCATTTGTCTTGTCTCATACAGTGAAAAATGAGCTGTGTGTGATCCAGCTATAGATTTAAAAATGGAAAAACACTCCTGTCAACTGTAAAAATCAAGTCCTCTGGTGAAACCGGGAGATACTTTCCAATTCTTCCGCTGCTGCAAAAAACAAAACATGTCCTCTGAGGAGAGCCATATTTCCTGCCTCCTGGCCATTTTTTTTGTTTTGGGATCACACTAGGACAATCATGGCTTACTGACCCTCATCTGTTTCCATGGGGACAGAAAAGCCATTTCTGCCATTACTGAGATTACAGTCTTATCTGCTTTTGTTCTATTTTCAAATAGCTCATGCAGACTGTCAGGGGGCCGGCAGCTGCTACTATAACAGCTATTATCACAGTCACAATATCTACCACTGATATCACTACCTGTAAAACTACTGTTCAACTTTCAGAGCTGCACTATTTGCAATTACTTTGTCTGAAGGCTAGTTAGCAGTGGCAGAATGGCAGCATGATAGCTGCTTCATGACACGTTAATTAAAAGTGTGCCGGGTAACTTTTCAAAAACATTGAAATGAAATACAAAGTGCCCTCTAGGGTGTCCGTAAATAGAGAAAACGTGGTAAAGTGCCCTTTAAGGTGCCTTTCCACTGGAGAAAACATGATAAAGTGGCCTTATAATTAAAAACACATGATGTAGTGCCATATCCAGCTTATTTTAGAGGGCACTCCTGTAGACAATGATTTTGTGTGTTGCTGCCAGTGAGTTAGCTGAAGTAGCAGTAAGCCAGTTGGTCCCAGTGGCTAACCATGGCAGCAAACTGCCAGTGACAGAACATTTGCCTTGACTTTAACAAATAATTTATATTTAAAGGGATAGTTTTTTTATTTTTTAAATTGGGTTGTATGATGTGCTGACCTGCTGGAGAAGGAGGAAAAACAAAGAGCTGGTAATTATGAAGGCTGATCACTGGCCTGATATCCAGTGATGGAAGGATGACCTGAATAAGTGTCCTCAGATAACGTACGATTGCATATTTAGCTACATTATTGCTACACGGTTGCAAAATGACTAAAAAAGAAACAATCTCAGTTTAAGTATAGGCTATAGTTACAATATAACAAATGCAGTCAGACAGGTTATTCTGACAGGGAACTGAAGCTGTTTTATCCATCCACACTATCTTCAAAACATCCAGTTTCTTTTTGTCATTTAACCTCATAGAACACAGGAGTTGCTGGTGGACTGCTGCCTCGATCAGTTAGTTTGTTTCTGCTATTGTGTGACTTTGGTGTTTAAAAACTGTTAGGAACTAACAAATCCATCAAACAAAATAAACGTTTGAGGCAGCGGTAGACCAGAAACTCCAATATTCTGTGAGTTCAAATGAATGCTTTGCCAATGGAGTCTGATGGCTCTGAAGAGAGCATAGATATCGTCTCAGTTTACGATCAGAAAAGGCTGCCTGACAGCAAGGTAAAGCCATATAAATATTCGGTAACACTTTATTTGAAGGGGTATGCATAAGACTGACATGACACTGTCATAACCGTGACATGACATCCATCATTAAGATGAAGGAGGCTTTATGCATGCTTATGAATGTTGTCATTAAGTGTCATTCGGTCAATTATGTCACCTTTAATGCAAAGTTGACATTGTTTGAGATGGCTTTGACAAGAACACAGGATTACTTCCTCAAACAGAGGGCCTTGAAATATTCATGTGCATGTACATTTTGTACTATGGAAAAAAATAAAAGAGGATCACTTGTTCTTTAACCCATTGAAGCCTGGAAAGCGGATACGTTGTTTTGTAGTATTTGTATAAGCTCTCAAATACTTTTTGAATTTAATTTATATCTGCTACAGAGGCTGAAAAATCTATTATTTAGTAGAAGCGTTGACACTTCTGTTGAATTTCCAGAAAAACTTCAGGTTTTAGGGGGTTATTTTAAAATCGCCCAGAGGTTTTACAGGCGTTTCAGGCGTCAATGGGTTAAAAAAAAAAGGAAAAAGTTTATTTTAACATGTGTGACCATGTGTGTTCAAACAGGGAGTAAGGAAGTTGTTAAACAGTTTATGATACTGATTTTTAAATACCTTAGTCAACAACTTAAGTGTACTAATTATTGGGAGAAGTTTTCCACTTTTGTTTTCTTTCTTTGCTGTGATATTTTCAGCCATCCAGCATTAATGTCAATGTCAACTTTGCATTAAAGTTGAAATAATTGACCAAATGACACTGAATGACCACATTCATAAACATGCATAAAGCCTCTTTCATCTTAATGACAGATGTCATGTAAGTCTTCTGCATACCCCTTCAAATAAAATGGAGCCAAATATTCTAAATGTAGCGCACACTTAAACTGATGTTGGTTCTTTTTGGTGGCTAAATTACATTTTGCAACTGTTATGTTAACGTTAAGTGAGACCACTTATTTATGTTGTCCTCCCATCACTGGACATCAGCCTTCATAATTGCCATGCCCTTGTTTTTCTTGTATGAAAACCTGACCAACTTTTCCACTGTGGAGGTAGTGATAAGCCTCGTCGTGGAGCCGTTTCACATTTTTAATGATCTTTTGGAAGTGCAAAACATGCTTAAAATAAACTGCTAAAGCTAGTTAGCATAGATGAGGAAAATGATCAAATGGAGGTGGGGCCCCACCCCATGCAGTTGGTGCCATTGCTATTTTTTCACCCCTGCCCCTCAGACAAGCCGAGTCCACCAATGAAGCATTGTGATGCAAGTAAACTGCAAACCAAAGAATATCAGATAGAAAAAGTATAGTCCAGCTTTCCCATAACAGAAGGCCCCTTTCCCTTCTGTTGCTGAGGGAGCCTGAATTTCAATTTGTCACTTTTCATGGGTGGAGAAGGGACCAGAGTTTTTGGCAAATAGTGTGAGTCTACTCTAAGGCTGAAACCAACACTACAAATCCCCTTCCAACCCAATTTTCCACATCAGTATCTTTGGTGAATGCATTCCTCCAGTGCATATGGTCTTTTAATTTAAAGCCAATACTAGGAGAAAAATGAAGTGCCTTGACTGTGGCTCCCATTGTAGTAACGTTTAAGTCAAGTTTCATATATGACTCAGCTCTTATTTCCACTCCTGCAGACTGCAGAGAAAAGACAAACGGTATGAACCCAAACAGCAATTTTTAACACAGAATGAGACCTTCTAAAAGCTGTGGTCTTACGTGTGAAGGTTACATGTTAGTTTGAGTTTTTTCTTCCCTTGGTCTGGAATTGGAACTTGCCCTGAGGTGTGAATGTGTTGGTCGATGTGTGTTAGCCTTGTGATAGCTGTTCAGGCTGACCCTGCTTATCGTGTGATGGCCCACAGCAGACCTGGCCAAGTGACGAAGGTATATAAAAAATGAGTGTACAAAACATGATCTGTATTTCAACCCCAACTTTGAAACCAAAGAAAGAAAATATGGAACCATCCATGGCTCAGGTGAAAATGTATAGTGTACAAGGTTTTAACAGTGGGGAAAATGCAAGTCAGAATTGCTTGGGTCCATACTGCATATATTTTCTTTGAAAACTGTATATAATTGGAGGAGTCCCACATGAATGTAAACTCCAAACAGCATCTGTTCAGAAATAATACATTTGTCTACATCCCAGACAGGGACTCAAGCAAGGCCAGTCAGATTTCAGCTGCACTTAAGGGAGCATGTCTATGTTCCCTCAGTCCTATATTCCCTCAGCTAACCCTAACCCTAACAACATGTTATGTGCATTAGGGAAGGGCCATCCGTGTTCTGTGGGAATGTAGGGCTGAGAAAACATTTGGATGACCCAACACTTAATGTCAAGTGGTATGCTTTGGTCCAGAATTTTTAATGAGCCCAGCTGAAAAAGCAGTAAAACAATGATAAAACGAACTGGGGGTCATAAACATTTATAAATGACTCTTTGTATTATCACAACTGATGCCATAATATAAGTGGTAATGAGTGGTGACACGTGCTATGCTGCTGTTATTTTTGTTCTGTTTTGTTCTGTATGTTTGATTGTCTTTCTTTTTTTCTCTTCTTTTTTAAAGAAGGTGGAAGAAAGGAGGAAGAAGGGAAAGGAGAAGAGGAAGGAAGGGGAGGGGGAAGGAAGAAGAAAGGGGAAAAAATCAAGCAGCTTCTCTCTTTTGTGACTGCTTATTTCTTTTATTAATAAATAACAGATTGTACATTTTTATTGAGTTGTAACAGCTATAAGCTATGCTTCAGCCTACGCCTTTTCAGTCCAAATGTCTATTATCATTTTTTCTTTCTCAGTTTACTTATTGTTTACTTTGATCAATGTTTTTTTCTGGTTTGTTACTTTTCTTTTAATGACATGTATTGACCAAAATAAACGGAAACAAAATGAAACATCAAGTACCTTACTTCTGGTAGTTGTGTCATTTACTTTACTTTTTGTAACCATTTTTTTCTAAGCCTGACCATGTGCTTTTTGTCCTTACCTGAAAAAAGTAATGTTGTTGCAGAAATATAATGAAACTCTGAAGCGTTTATGGCGCAAATTTGGGGTGCTAATTTCAGAAAAGCTCATGGGTTTGTTGGTAGGAACCACCGACCTATGTGTTCATATGGTTTGAAGAATTATTGGCATTCGATGAATCGATGTCATCGTGGTGTCCACTCCTTTTTAAACAGTCACGATCTTGCCTCTTTTGGTAGAAGTGGTCCATTCTAACCTTAACCTCGAGTTTTAATAATAATAATACCACTGATATTTATAATATCAAGCTTTGGACTGATAGCACATGTTGTGGACAGGACAGGCTCAACTCAGGGTACAAAAGAGATTGTGGCTGATGACATTAATGCATTTTTTACATAATAATGAAAAGACAAGCTTTGTGCCGCTGCATTAAAAGCAGGTGCAGCCTGGTGCTGGCTTTCTCTTCCTCAACAGTAAGTGTTGGTGTGCAACACTGGAAATATCTGATCATTGTGCTCCATTATGTGACCATGGCAGCCTAAACATATGTTTTAGTCACAGAGTAGGGCCTGTTTATCAAAGCCCAGTGACAGCCAATGATCACCACTTATGGAAATGTGACATATGGGCAGAAAGTGCGTGCAGTGTAATTAAGAATGCTATGAATAGGTTTTTAAAGGGGTGTTGTTGTTGGCCACATGTGCTGCCCTCATTTTCATACTCCTCTCCTCAATAATGACCTCCTCTTCACTCCCGCTCTTCTCTCCTTCCCTAGCTTTGTAGACCGAGCTCTCACAACCCCCAGGGGACCCGAGAGAGAGTCTGCGTGCTCCGTGTGATGATCAGCGAGTCTTAGAGAGATCCTGACAGCCAATCATCTGTCTTCCAGTGGCGTCCTGCATGGCTTCACATTTCAGGAGGGTGCCATTTCTTATATTCCTGCCCCGGAGAGCTGTTTCATGTTTGGAATGGACTGGTGGTTTTTCTTTGCCCTGACATGCAGCGGAAAGTGACTCTGATAGATCTGCTCTGTGTTTATAACAGGAGGGAAGTCTGCACAGCTTTGTTTCCGGCCATCTACGCACGCTCATGTGTGCAAAAAAATCACCCCGCTTATAGAATCCGCCTAGATTAGTTACCCCCTCCCCCTCCCTCTCCTTCACTAGTGTAAAGAGGAAAGTTTCTTATTAAAAATGTTCCCAGACCGTTCTCTGTTAGTGTGGAGAAAATACATGAGGGGAGTTAATGTGATTTTGGCTGAGCAGATTAGAAATGTCTTTCATGGTCACATTCCAATATTAGTCCAGAGCTAAGCCTTAATATGTGTTTCTTTTGTGCTTAACCTCATAATGTCAAGAGACCCATAGTCACTTCTGGTGTGGATATTCTCAGAGAAGTTAGCTGCTCCGCTCTTCTCAAAAAGAAGAAGAAGAAGGGGTTAGGGGAGTAACGTGGCAAGGAGAAACAGTAAAAATGGACATTTGACGGGTATTCTGAGCTTCTTGGAAAAGCTCAAAAAATGCTCCCACTCGTCGTCTACTCGAGCATATGCCGCAAAATCCACAAATGACACGTCGTCAGAGAGCCAACGTGTGCACAAACAAACAGACTGGAATCGATGGCCTCGCTGATGATCTTCCCTAACAGACTGAGTCGTGGCTGTCAGTGGCAGCCAAATCCTCAGAGTAAACATGAGCGGCAACTGATCCACATTCAATTTAAATGACCTCCGTGCTGCAGCCACGTCTCATTGGGAGAATTCGAGCGCCTCAATCACCCTACGCTCTCTCACTAACTCAATCCGAGAGGGATTAAGCAACCAAATCAATTAGAAGCTGCGGCTAAGTCTCCTGCTGTCTCTTGCCCCCCTCTCCCTTCCTCTCCCAGCCAAAAACAAAAGGTGCCTAAGTACATTATATACAGTAGGAGTGGTCACTGGCTTGTAATTACAGTTAATTGCAGCCACTTTCCTGCTATATATTGAAACTCTTTTCAAATGCTGCCATCTGACTCACAACCAAAGGTCTTTTTAATTCTATTAAAAGCAACACATTCAACTACTACTTAGACAGTATGGCAGAGACTCAACAGAGGCTGTTCAAATCTCTTTTTGTGTCTAATCCCTGACTTTTCTACCCTTTCTCTTTCTCCTCGTTTTCCCTCTGCGAGTCCCTCTTTCTCGACTAAATCTTTGTCTGTATGCAGAGCCTGTTCTTGCCTCTCCTTACACCTTTCTCCCTCACCCCCCCCTCCTCATTCGCCGCATCTCCCTGGCCCTGGGAAGAATACAGAAGTTCTGAGGGAAACAAGTGTGCTCCGGCGGCAGGATGAGAGGACCGGGGCTTTTGCTGAGTGAATCCTCCTTTTCCCTCTCTCTCTCTCTCTCTCTCTCTCTCTCTCTCTCCCTCTCTGTCTGTCTGTCTCCTCCTAGTCCAAGAGAATCAAAGGAGATCAGCTCCCTTACAGCCCTGTCTTAGAGGGGTTTGACTACAGAGGAAGAGAGTGAGGAAGTGGAGGGGGGAGATACTCATCTGATAGAAGTAACTCAGAGGGCAACACAGACAACACCAGATGAATGTAATGAAAATAAATCCAGTTTTAGATATATTTTTATATTACAAATGCAATCTGGAGGAAGTAATATTGTGTAAATCTCTGCCAGGATGTCATCCTTCTTTGAAATGAAGAGAAAATAGCCTCTAAATTAGTTGTAGCCCTTTCCAATACAGCTTTATTTTCTGCTTAAGAAGCATAAAGATGTGTAAAATCACCATATCCCACTCTGTCTGACAACATCACATGAATATATTCTGTATCTACTTGTTCCAGCTCTTCATTGAAGCTATATGATGTTTACACTGAGTGAAATGTTCAAACCCAAGAGTTATTGCGTAGTTCTATCAAATGGAAATATTCTAGATGTGTAGACTTTTTCCCAAATTCACGTTGACATATTTGGTATCTTTGAAACTTTGGGATCTCCACTAGAATCTGAAATTAAGTCCTGTGGGTTTGAACAAAGTTTGGCTGCACAGTCGGAGTTTTTATGACTGGCCTAGCCAGTGGGGCAGCATGGTTTAGGAAGTCAAGGAGGATTTTTTTCATTTTAGCTGTTTATCTAGGTAATCAGACTGTATACTCCACTGCATGTCAGTTAATATAAGAATCTGCAGCCACATCAGCAGCTCTGTGAAGCTATTCCTAGACACAGTGGTGCTTTGGTGCTAATAGCAGCATGCTAATACCCTCACATACAAAAGTGAAGCCAATGCAGAACTAGATTATTTCTAATGGCGAGCAGGGGCAACTCCACTGGTCTGCAAAAAGTCAGATTGTATAGACGACTATGAGAAAATAAACCTACTTCTCATTTCAATGATTACCTCGTTAAACATTTTGCTGATGAGTTTATGGTCTTAATCGCTAGGTTAAAGTCTTCCTCAATACAGCATGTGAAAAACTGGGGATTCCCATCAGGCGTGGAACGGCTGCGGAACGGCAGCGTAGCAAGCTAGCCATATTCACACAAAGTAACGAGAACACGCGATAATCCTGAACGTACGAGAGACCATAAGATCCCGTGATAAACTGTGTGTATGAAGTAAACAACGACAACAAACAGCTTACCTTGCTTCTCCGACGTGGAAGATCTGTTGATCTCACCATCTTTCCTTATAAAAAATAATGTGTTATGTCATAAATGATTGTATGCTGTTCCACTTCAACAATCAGTCTCTCATCGTCCATGTCTCCGACCCTCTGAGACTCTCTGATTGATTGATTGATTTAGTTGATTGATTAGTTTTAGGCTGCATGAACTATTGTGTTTTATTTTGAAAGGGGGCGGAAGTGTATCACGTTGATTCTGTGTCAGATTTCCTGTCTGGTGCAATCTGCCCTGTTGAGCTTGACGCGGTTTAGCAACGGCTTGCTGTAAAAATAGAAGTGCTACGGATTGATCACGCTGCAGTGTGGAGAGCCGCTGCTGGGACGTTACGTGGCGCGCCCGGTGGAAATCAGGCTTTAAAGTCCACAAAGTTTCCCTTGAACTCTCCCTTGTTGTGTGTGGAGCTGAGTCCTCTGTAGCTCTGTATCGTGCATAACTCTGTGAGCAGTCCAATCAAATGTGAAGGATTTGGTTAAAATCCCTCTTGTAACTGTGCACCCTTCAAATATTCAGTTTCACTGCAAATTGCATCACAGTTCAGAAGCTGATGATGCTTTAACTTCTGTTTGACAGGACTTTAATGTTGTGGCTCTTGTGATTGATAAGTCAGGTCTGCATAATGTCCACAGGTTCTAGACCAGATCCACCCTTTCATTCACATATGGCCACTTCTGGCTCCAAAAGACCAAGATGGCGACAGCCAAAGAAAACAGTAGTCGTTTGTCAGGTTTGGCCTGATGTCGATGATGATGATTAAATTTCCAAGGGGAACATTGATATATACACCAAACTCCATGACTATCAATCCAATAGTTGTTGAGAAATTTTACTTCAAACCACAAATGTCAACCTCATGGTAGCCTAGAGGAAAGGTCAGGGGATCACCAGTATGACTACAATTCATATCTTAGGTGCCATGGATGTCTGTACCGACCAACCAACATCATCTATAAACCCATGCCACACTGTATAATGTTCATGGTACCGCCTCAACAGAAAGGAGTTCCAGCCCTATTCTAGTTGAGATCGGACAAGAACGTTTTTGCATTTAACATTTACTGACAGAAGACTTGTAGACAAATCTGTAAAAGTGATTGTTCACTTATTGTTTATTTCATATACACACAAACTGATTGTCTGCCAGTCTGTCTCATGGTTTGTCTGTTCATTCCTCTTATGTCACAATTTCTGTGTCCATCTGTCTGTCCATCTGTCTGCATGAGTAATCAATAGTCTCTTCATTAGACAAATGGAAGGAGATGGGAGGAAGCTACATCAGGAAGCCAATCAGATACCGTAAGTGGGAGGGAAGGACATTTCAGATCCAAATCAGCTGCAATGAATCACAAGGGCACAGCTGATTCATAGGGCACGGCTTGATTAAGGGCTGAATAGGTGTGATTCAACAACAAACTGACTGCACTAAATTGCATCTCAGTTTTCTACCGAACTACGGTTGTGCTTTTGACATTTACTAATGGATGCAAACTTTTTTGATATTCAGATTTACAGATTCTAATGCACATGGGCCCAAACTTGCTCACATGCTCACTGGCAAGAACACAAGCTCAAACAGTATGTAGTTGTAATAAGTAGATGGAACATTGGATTGGATTGTGGATACCCTGAAGAGGTGTAGAAATGTTGATAAATGCTTTGGGTTTGACGTTTTAAACGTACATGTTAAATAAATTGAAAAGCATGAGGAGCAATTTACAAACATGGTTGCCAATAAAGTTGGAATAATTTCGTTTTCAGACACAATCCTCAGTTAATTGTGGTTTATTGTTCATTGTGATATGTTTGGAAGTTTTGAGAAGAAATACATTTTATCTGTGAATAATAAAACACATTGTCACAATCATTTCATGAAAAAAGGTTTAAAAAATATATTTTATTCCAAATTTATGGACGACCTTGTATATAAATTGACTTGTATTGCCACTGTGTGAATGGATTGTAAAGTAACTTTAAAACTTCCAGTACTTCAAAACTAACCCAAAGATTGCTTATCTCCGATTGGAAATAAAGCTTAGCTGTCCTTTTTGCCTTCTTTCCCCCTGCTAGCTAATGGTTTTGTTAGCAAAATACTATCCGAGTGGATATGTTAGTTAGTTAGCTTGCCATATTACTTCACTAGCTAATGTGATCCATGACACTAACTTGTATATTATGAGTGTTGGTTTTATCCAGCAATAAATTATGTAACAGTAAAATTCCAAGATGTAAAACTAGCCTTCTACTAGCCAAAAGCAGTGCAAGGCAGGTGCAGCCAAACAGCTAACTGTAACCTAAGCTAAGCTAAGGTTAGCCAGCTGGCTGTAATATAGCTATGCGGCATCCATCTGGCCTTGGTTGCTTTAAAATGTTATCGAATAAAGTAGGCAAATTTGCAAATTGCAAGCAAGTATCATGGACCAACATGATGATACATAAACATGATGTCATCTGTATCTGTATTATCGTTTAACAGCCAACACTGTCATTGATAGCAATGATTTTCCAAAAAAAAAAAAAAATCCACGTAGTACCTTTAGAGCAAGACAGTGCACTTTTTTGACAGAAGTAGTACATCTTCGTCTAAAAAATGAAACACTGAATTTCAAAGAAATTTAACACATCCTTGCTCAGTTTAGTGCACTTGACAAGGTGACTACTGCCACATCCGTCTTCTCAGCTTGCGACTCTCTCATTCCCCCTTTCTAGACCTTTCCATTTTCCAGCTGTTCAACAGATGTTCTTTCTCCAGTCTCTGGACCCTGCTCCTCTCTGCACACTTGTGGCTCACTTCCTCATTAAGTTTCAAACTACATATACTCACCACTCCACCGCTTGCATTTTCCGGATTACCAATGTGCTCGACTGATACTTCTGTCCAACCAAGACTTGGTACCTTTCCATGACCTTGCCTTTTTAGATCTGTTTGCATGGCTTTTAAAGAAATTGTTCAGCATTTTGGGAAATCTGCCTCTTGACTTTCTTGCCAAGCGTTAGATGAGAAGATTTATACCACATTACTTAAGTACTTACATTACTTAATCAATTACTAAGGGCAGCATTACCTCAATCTGTGCATCGAAACAAGCTGGTTGCTGATTCAGGTCCCCATACTGACCAAGTACTGTATGGAGTGTGGACTGGCAGCAGAAGGTGCACCTCTTAGGGACAGCTAAAGTTCCCTTGAGCAAGGCCCTGAACCCCCAAACTGCTACAAGGACGCCATAATATGTTGAGAAATATAATTTAACTGCTTTGTGTAACTATGTTGTCTTGTGGAGCATATTTTTCACTGTTCTTTACTGTTATTATTAGACTATGCATTTAGTCTACTTTAGTTATTGCACATAGACTTGGTCATATGTGTAGAGGTTTATGGCTGGTGATGTATAAGCCTACATGTGTCTACTGGGAAATATCACTTTACTGCAGCAGCAGCAACAGTGTTCAGGGTAAACAAGAGGGAAGTTTGTTCTAGAAACACAATTTTGTCCCTCATCTTTTATAATGTAGTCAGTAGTTAGGAAGCATCTGTTTCTTGGCCAGTATATTGGACAGGAGGAATGCGACTAAACTTATTTAACATAGATAGTGCATTTGAGTAATGTGTTCAGAGAGAGAAAGAAATCCAAACTTTACAGTAAGTTTGCAAATATATGAACACATCTCAGCATATGGGATGAAATAATACACTTCTAGCGCCGTTCTTTCTTTGTGTCCTCTTCATTTAAATGCTGAGAAGTCAGCAAGTGTTACTGAGGAAGAAAGATCACAGCACATAAAATACCAAAGGAGGTGAACCCAGGCCCTTGTTGGGGAATTTATACGCGGGCTATGAAAAATGGCTGCCTTGCAGACTACATCACTTGTTCCCTCTGCAGTCTCCGTGGCTTACTGAAGCGCTTCATTCTGAACTGTTCCATTTTCAAAGTCACTGCCTGGTTCCATATTCATAACCATTCCTGTATGAATGTCCAATTCCATTTCAACCCATAGACAAATCACCTGCTTAGACCCAGAATGCTAACCCTGTTCTCTTTGCATTGATTGATCTCTCTCCTATCTCCCCGCAGCAGCTTTATTTCAAATCTGAAAGCAAACATTAGCGGCCCGAACATTACCCTTCTCCCTTATATTCTATCTCTTTCTCTCTCTCGACATTATGTCTTTCTCTCTCCCTCTCTTGCTATCGTATCCAGGAATCATCCGTCAAGGCAATGAGGGAATAATAGGAGCTCCCTCTCGCTAGGTCGAAGTGACTGCTGTACCTTCCATTATGGCTGAGACATGAGTGATTGCCTTGAAGATGGAAGGTAGGGGAATATGAATGAACTGATCTTAGTGAGACGGAGAGCGGGTGGTGGTGGTTCTACTGGTAGCTACACCTTTTGTTTAAGACTGGGAGCAGCGGGAATCCTCCCTCGCTGATGCACAACAAACCTGAGAGTCGTTCTCGGGCTTTGATATAAGACGGTCTCCCCCGCTCTCTAATACACATTGGCTTTATCATCCAAAGGGGGGCAACTTCAATGAAATGTGCCTTTTTTCTTTTTTTCTTCTTTTGGATGGCATCAAAGCTCTTTTCCAAGGGCCCCTTGAAAAACAAATGGTCTCCCTCTTGAAAGCATATGGCAGTGGTGCGTGCGTGGTGAAAATAAAGAAATGTCCACATGATTTATGTGCCATATGATTTCCAGTACAATTGCAGGAAGTACAAAAGAAAAAATGACTTCAGCATCGCATTGTACGTTGCTTTGATAAGCAGGCGTTCTCATTGCAAATGAAAGAAATGTGTCATCTTTTTCGAAAGATTCTCAGAGCTTTCATCACTTTGTTTGTCCCTCTGCGGCTGCTTTTGTTTCACCCCCTGCCTCTGAAGTCATTTTTGAGGGGCAGAGGGCTTCATTGTATCTTTCTATGTCTTGTCTTTTTCTCTTTTTTCCCTGCTTTGTCTTTCTTATTATTCAAAATCTGGAGCGTGGCCTCTGTCTCTCTTCCAGAACAAAAACTTTGAGTAAGATGAACCATCTTTCTGTTTGCAAGGAGGTGGGTGGAGGAAAGGAGAGTCATATTAGGGTGGGTCACATATGCTGTAACCTTTTCTGAGCTTGAACCAGAGCCTAATATCAGCAAACAGTATGTCATATTTATCACTTAGTAAGGACGTTCAGTATATTTAGTTGCCAGTGACATAAATGGCAAGCTAGTAAACATGAAAAACTCAATTTCTCATAAAATTCTTTCATTCTTTTATAGCTTTGAAAAGATACATTATCTTACATTAAATTAAAAACTGATGTTTAGACTTATATTCAACATAAAGCCTCACCCTCAGAGTGCATGCAATAGCAGTATCCTTTTGTATGCATGTGTTTAAGACTGTAGATCTGCAGTGCATCTGGCTCCCATGAATTATTTGTGCGAGGCAACTGTATGCCAAAGTGCATGTGTCTGCGAGTATGCGATTGTCTACGTGTGTGATCTCTCTCCATGCAACCATCTGGCCGTAGTCTGAAACACTTAGGTATCACACAGTCTGCTCTGCCAGGTGTCAGGGTGTCCGGATGCCCAGGTGGCGGTGGTGTCTTGCCAAGACCTTTGCCCGTCTGGATCTGAGGCGTCAGACGCTACTCTTAAAGCAATATTTCACTTTAATATCCAGGTTTCCTCTCATACTCACCTTGGCATGAATAAATGGACTAATTGTCCTTTGGCATTAGCAAGATGTGCATGTTTGCTTACATGTAGGCTTTTTTCTTTAAAATGATATACTCAAGTATGCACAATTACATACAGTATAGCATAACATTCTACTACATCACGATAACAACAAGCCTTTCAACCCATATGACCACATAAGTTGTTTGTAACTAAGCCTGGTACACGCTCAAGGATTTTCAAATCGAAATTGATTTAACAAACACCGGAGATGATTTTAATATTTAATCTTAAGAAGACAGTACGATTCAGTCACGGAAACTTGCGTGATCAAATGTAATTTTAAATGGACTGCACTTTTATTGCGCTTTTCTAGTCCATCAGGAATGAACTCAAACACCAATAAACTCAGCCGCTGAGTCAGCAGGCCTAGGTACCCGCCTTTACCTGCCGCCCGGCTCATCGTGCGCCCAACCCTTATGCTTAGCCCTGCAGTTGGTGGGCCCTCGGGTTAGCGGATCCAGCCACCACATCCTTGCCTGCATGCTCACCTCCCCGGTCTGGCTCCAGGAGGGGGCCCTGGTTACCCATGCCGGTTGAGGTACTCAGGTATCCAGTTCTCCACTTCATAAGGATCTTTGAATCACTCTGGCCCCTCCCCTGGGACGACTTTGCCTTGGGAGACCCTACCAGGATCTATTGCTCCCGACAACACAGCTCCGACACTCCCTGGGGCACCCAAATGCATTAAGGTGGCGATTCTTGGAGAGGCCTCCTCATGGGAGGCCCCGGGGAAGACCCAGAACAAGGTGGAGGGATTATATCTCTTGCCTGGCCTGCGAACACCTCAGGGTCCCCCAGGAGGAGCTTGAAATTGTGGCTGGGGAGAGGGACGTCTAAAATGGCTTGCTTAGCCTGCTGGCCTCGCGACCCAGCCCCGGATAAGCGGATGAAAATGGGGGTAATTTGGGGTTCAGCATCTTGTCCAAGGATACTTCGATCTGTAGGCTGCCAAGGTCAGGGATCAAACCTCCAACCTTCTGATCAGTGGGCGACCGCTCTACCAACTGAGCACCAAATGTGACCTTAGATAAAAACAAACATGACCACGACCGGTCATTGTCAGCTGGTTGCACTTGTTTGTGCTGTGTTTTGCACCGTGAAACAAAGAGAAGACATGAAGACCTGTGGAAGTAATGGAATCAGCATATTCATTCATTCACCTTTATTTAACCAGGCAGGTCATTAAGAACAAATTCTTATTTACAATGGCGGCCTGACAAGTGACAAGGGCCACTTGAGGGAAGGGGAGGTGGGCTAGGGAGTAAAACACAGTAAGGATCGTAAAGACACAACAACAACAACAACAACAACAACAACAACAACAACAACAACAACAACAACAACAGTAACAACAATAACAAATAACAAAATATATACACACACACACACACACACACACACACACACACACATATATATAAAATTACAACAATATCACAGACAGACAAACAGCAGTCAACAAAAGAAATATGGAAAAAAAATGGTGAGGTGGTATTACATGGTAGAAAAACAGTTGCAGGAGTCAGTGAGAATGTCTGAGAGAGCAGCTTTGAAGGCATAGCTTACACATGTTGCAGCACAAGCTGGAAATAAAGGTTTTCAAAAGGGGCTAGTGCAAGCTAACATGTTAAATATTTATGATCTGAATTTTGGGGGACTCCGGTCCAGTTGATAAAAATGCCTGCCTTGAATCAGAAACACCCCATGATTAACAGTGGCAGGAGATCAACACTTCCACATACATTAATGTATTGGTATGACGTTTGGTTAGGTTTAGGCACCAAAACTACTTGTTAAGGTTTAGGAAAAAATTATGGTTTGGTTTGAAGTATGTATTTTTGTGGCATAACTTAAGTACAGTACAAAAGTTAAACTATGTGAGGTACTTATAGCCAAGTTATTTAAAAAGCATAAGTTAACTTTGCCCCAACCCTTCACCAACCTCCTCCCTATGTGGACTGTTTCACTCTTTATACTAAATCCCTGAATTCATTCTCTGCTGTCATCATAACTTCTGATGTAAAAATGTAAATCTGAATAGATACATATTTACGGTGATATTTTGAATGAATGGATTAGTACATCTTTTCATTTCAATGATGCACCTTACTTCAGTTTTTAGTCTAAGTTTAGTCTAGTAATCTTTGTGTTCCGTCTATTTTTTGGAAGATTGTTGCCATTTCAGCTATATTACTGGAGATGACTAAGGAGAGAGCATGACAAGAGATGAGACACATAACAAGTGTAGTGGAAAGGATTCCAGACAGCTGATATCTTTACACAAGCTAAGATCATTGCAGCATATGGCCTGAGTCATCACGATACCCACACCTATCGTTCATTTTATCACTGCTACTGAAATCTGTTGTGGAGATGATAAAAGAAGTGGTCCATACCGTACGTCTGACTCAAAACTTAAAGTCTGAACACAATGATTCCCTGTAGGGGTGTTCTTAATTCCACTTAATGATTAAAAAAGTGTGATACACAGTGTTGTTTGAAAAATAGAGTGAATTTAAGAGATGATCACAGGCACTTAAAAAACAGCAAGGTTACAAAGTGTCAGGCTGTTCTCATTCACTGTTTGTACTTATACATGTTTTCATGAACACTTCATTGTTATTCCAACAAAAAATAATTCGGCCCAAACAAACCCAGGACTTTCAACCAGGAGAGTAGTGTTGGTGTCCCATTGTTGGAAGTTGTTTTCTTTAACCCCAACCCTTGTTCTTTTTTTCTAATACTAGCTGAGTGGCTTTGGTGCCTAAACTTAAATCTTTAACAACATTGACAGCATTTTTAAATCAGGAGTCGTGATGTGTTTTAAACCCATTTTTTATACTGCAGAAGTTTTGGTCTGAAATACCAGCTTGTTCATGAAAATACATTGACTTATATCCACATAAAGTAATGCTCTCTGATGCGTATATATAACCCACTTCAATACCCCATCAGGGCCCAACTAGTGGTTCTTTAATTACAACTCACAAAAGACGACCGGGCCTTTGCTGTTCAGGTCCCCAAGCTTTGGAACTCCCTGCCCGGAGATCTCAGGCAGGTAACTCGGTGTCATCTTTTAAATCTCTTCTTAAAACTCGCTTTTATCATATTGCATATTGCAAATTGTTTTTAATTGTCTTTTGTTTTATTATGAAGTGCCTTGTAACCTTGTTTCGAAAAGTGCTATATCAATAAATGTTTTTATAGAAAGTTATTTTTAATCGTGAGCCAGGAGATGCAGCTTATTACAACCAGTGTTGATATTTGTTGTAAGAAAACAACCTCTAGTGCAGGGGTGGGCAATTCATTTTCCCAAGGGGCCACATGACCAATACCACAAAGGTTGCAGGGGCCGGACCAAAACTCTGAACTAAATTCTGCTCAATATTAATTTAATCGCTTTATAAAATACAGTAAATTATCTGGTTTTGAGCTGCTACTGATAGGAATACACGTTATGATAAGACTGTTAATGTGGAGTAAATCAAATATAGCAGTAAAAAGTAGTAAATACTCCAATCACAATATCACTAGTCCATTTATTTTAAACACAACTGTAAATGTCCTTTGGTAAGCTTCCTATTTGTGTTTTTGTATTATATAGCTTGTTTTTCATGTTTGTACATTTTCAAGGTGTTTAACAATGTTGAGGTGCTTTTATTTTGGAAAAAGTGCCGTCCAGTGGGAAACGGGTGCTTTCATTTTGAAAGGTAGTGACAGGAAATAACCGGTAGAACGGTTAAATGAAAAAACGAATGGTAAATAATAACGAGTGCGTAGTACTCATTCATATAAAGTTGATATAAAGTATCAAAAAGGCTTCTATAGTGGCTGACAGGGCACAAGGTTTGTTAAAGTTTATTTTCTTCTGTCATATAAATTAGTGGCTATATTTGTTGTCGAAACTATAGTAAAAGTGTTGTTAGCTAGTGCTAATGCTAATGTTTGTTTTGTTTTTTTAAATAAAAGCACTGCGGTTATATTGATTTCTAATTTCTGGGTAACCTCACGCGGGCCGGACAAGGACAGCCAACGGGCCGGATGTGGCCCGCGGGCCGCCCAATGCCCAGGTCTGCTCTAGTGGCAGTAGTAATTATGATGGAAGTGAAGGAAGGGAGTTGGACTGGTTGGATTGGTAATAGAAAACACAACTTTCACATTCACATTCTGTAACCTGTGTAATTACCTCATCTGTTATGTGCATAATGACTTTAACGTTAATCACATTCAGTCACATTCACACAACTGTGAATGGTCAAAAAAACACAACAATCAGTGGCGGTTCTAGACCAGTTTTACTGTGGGGGCCAAGCAGGGGCCAGTGTTTAATCAGAGGGGCACATTAAAAAACTGCAAAGATGATATTTAAGCATTCAAATCCTTTATTTTAGGTTATTTAAAAATCTCATTTTAGTATATTTGGAAGATACAAATACATTGATTGAAACTATGAGACTTTTTGTACGACAATGACATTTCTCATCTTTGTGCACAATTATTTATTTGTTTTGTAATATACACAAGCTTTTATTGCTTTTATTTAACTACACAATGTACACATTTTGGGTTCCTTTTGTGCACAATGCGATATTGATTGAAGAAAAAATAGGTAAGAATTGTTCCGTCGTTCATCGTTATAAATTGATCATTTTATTATTAATTTGACACAAGGGCCACAGCAGGGGCCAAGGGCTTCTTCACAGGGGCAGGGGCCCCTGTAGGCCCCTGTGTAGAACCACCACTGACAACAATGGTCATATTTAATAACACATCATACATACAGATTATACATGTATGAGGATATGTTGAAAATGTAAATATATTTGACCTCAAATGTTTATTAGTGAAGCCTACTACAATGTATACTTCTTCAATTTTTCAACTCTCTGTACAGACAGCTATGTATTAGATGAAAATATATATGGCTCAGAAAGTTGTGGTTGGATTTGATCTGAGGTTAATGTGCATGCATGTTCTTTCACAGCTTGGTGACTGAGATGACAAGCTCAGGGAACAGTGTGACAGAGCCCAAGAATGTACAGAGAGAGAGAGACACCTATAGAGCCCAGCAGGTGGACTGTGACATAACAGCTGCAATTCACATTTTAATGTGCAGCGGGATCATCCAGGCTACAAAAGTACTACTCCAAATCCTATAAATATACTCACAACCAAAGAGGAAATACTATGTGTTATATGATCTTCAAATGGCATACTTTAAAGCTGCAGTCTTTTGAGAGTGATGGATCTTATCTCACAGCAGCAGTTTCTCATGGTGAAGCTGGTGATTGATGCAGCATTATCGGCACAGGCACCTCTCTGGCGATTGTCTATTCAAGCTCTGAGGTATGTGGTTAAAAAAATAGCAGGTACCCTGCAGTGCAGTGAGTGTGCTCTCCGTCTCTTTGTCTCTCTTTCTCCCTTCAGATGTATGTAGGTGTTTGGACTACAGTCCATGTGTCAAGATAACCAAGCTTGACAGGTGCTTCTCCTCATTATTCAAATAGATTCTCAGCTGTGTGAGAGGGAGCGATAGAAGAAGTGCCTCCACGGGTTTTGCTCTATAGGTTGCTGTGCATACAATATACTGCCTCGTATAGTGTGTATGCACAGTCCCCCACCCTGGGCATTGATGGTTACATTACATTGACATTTACCATGAAATATCACCCTCTTATCATCTGTATACCATCACATTTTTCCCCATAAGCCGGACCTATTGATCTAAATATCACATCTATCCTGCTTAGCACCAAAGCTGCGGACCTCGCACGCAACAGCTCCCAAACAACAGGAGATAAATGATTGTCCATTAAGGAGGTTAGCTGGGCCTGTTTGAGGACCTAACCTGGCCAAATTGGATTCTAATAGATGTCCTTGATAGTGTAATCACTTTGACCCGCTAACGGCCTTTTCAGTGATTCAGGCAGCTGGGATTTGAGGTAAAATAAGTGCAATTAGGATCAATCGGCGTCATTGTGTGTATTTGTGTATTTGTGTGTGTGTGTGTGTGTGTGTGTGAGAGAGAGAGAGAGAGTGAGAGAACACATGTGACCTTCAGTGTGGAGGTGGTAAACCATGATACAGCATTATTAGGACCCTCATGGATTATTGATAGCACCATAGCAGGTGGTGCCCACTGGCAGCAGGCTTGTTGAAATGTATTGTTTGGGCTTACAGTAGTAGGAATGGCACACATTCATCAGCTAATGTGAGCATGCACACCTTCATAGAGGACTGCATATAATGTATATAATATTTGGGGTCGCAAATGTATTAAGTCAAGCTGTCGCTAGGATGAACATTTAAAGCATTGTTAGACATTTTAGAAAATATGGTTATTTGATTTCTTGTTATCGCTTCCGTATCCGTACGGGAAGAACATAATATGTAATGAGTTTGGAAAGAAAGTGAAGAAGAGTGTGACCATGGGAACTGTTGTTTTCGTCACAACTGCCACCAATGCCGTCAGCTTCTCTTTAAGATTCCTTCAGTGTTCATTGTTCAAGAGGTTTTGACCGGGAGCTGAATTGTCCCCAGAGGTCTCCACCTCTCCAAAACAAACAATAGGTGATTCAAATTGGTAAAAACACTGAATAAAGCAGTTTTATGTTAAAAATCTGTGTTTTTCTGATGCAGTTTGGTGAACAAAAGATGTCCAAGAGGTGCTGCCGCTATTGTTTGCTCAGTTTCTTTCTCTGGTAACTTAAGATCCAGAAGTCTAATGACTTAAATCATTTATCTGGTATGAATATATAATTAAGAAACTACCAAGATCTAAAAAGTGTATCATATTTTAACAGATTCTGGCGGACAACCACACCATTGACCCATCCACAGGGAATGTGACACCATTGACAGGCAACTGAATGAATGAATGGTTTCACTTTCATTGTGATATGTTTGGAAGAGATTGATTAATACAGTTTTCCGAAGATATACACTTTATCTGTCAAGAATAAATCACATTGTCATAATCATTTAATGGAAAAAATGTAAAAAATATATATATTTTATTCCAACTTTATGGGCAACAGTGTATATAACACAGGTTTGGTTGTTTTTGGAGATTTGAATGCAGAAAGGTTGCATATTATACCTTTAAATTTGGAGCTACAACAAAGAGATGGTTACCTTAGCTTTGCATAAAGACTGAAATTCAATGTTTATTTGTTTATTTGTTTATTTATTAAGGATCCCCATTAGCTGGTACCTTAGTAACCAGCTAGTCTTCCTGTGGAAATAAACTGCCTGACTCCTAGCTGTAACTTTATATTAACCATGTGACTCTGAATATGAATACATCAGTATGCCATGAATATTCTGACACAAGCACTTTTTTTGAGCTGCAACATTATTTACATACATACGTTGACAACTTTGTACTTCTCTGTGTGATTTACAAGCTCACACTGTCCTATTTCTATCACGGTGCGCTCTATGTATGGCTTCCTCATCATTAGCCTACTGCATGATGGATGTATTGAACTTAATAAGGCATATTGGATTAACTTTAGCAATATTTCTATAGTATCCTGTTTCCCCTAAAGAAGCATCTATAGTATTATCACGTCACGGCTGCTCTTTCAGGTAACAGTGATTTGGTTGGAACTTATTTTGCACCCCAGTCATGGAAGAATCTTTAGAACAATCTGGAGCTTATTGAACTTCCCTGTGAGAGCAGGTTCAAAGCCTTGATAAAAACTGTGTCTGAAAAGAACATTTGCTTCTCATAGGCTGTATTTTGTAATGTGTGTCTCCTGTCTTTAATGCTTATCTTCTTTGTCAACTTTTGGAATGACCAGGTTTCCCTCAAAAAAAGACACAGATGGCACATGCATACACTGCACCACTCAGAGAAACAGTTGGTGAATGCAGAGCCACTGCGATTAAATAAGAAATACCACAATGGAGACAATCAGAGGAGATAATGGATATTTGCAGTGCACATATTAAGCACACATATACAAACAGTGGTGTCATCTATCTGTGGTTTAAGTATAAGCCTTGCTCAAACAGAGTGCTAATAGGTTAGCAGCTCATGTGCTGTATCTGTGGTAAGTGGAGGCTTAGCACACTCCTTTGTACAGGACCGCAGTTAGTATCATGCAGAGAAGAGTCAGCTACAGATCAAACTGCACTCCAAACCTCCCACTATCGGGGCACACAGTGAAGCCACAAGGCCACTGATATAGCAAGAGTGCTGGACAGTAAAAAACCCCTGGGACTGAACAGTCCATGATTTCTTTAGAAACTATGGACCTCCTTTTATCTACAAAATACACCAGGGAGAAAAAAAGGTTCATGCTGATGCCTAAGGGAAAGATAGAGAGGTGGGATTATGGACAAGTGGAATGACCATTTGCTAAGCCCTCTTCCCCTTTGCTGCTGCTACATCTGTCAAGCTTTCTGTTCTTGCACAGCAGGCGTGCTATTTACAGTGACAACAGGGGCAGACTTAGCACTTGAAATTCTTAATGATGTTTGAATCAATGATTACTTGATTTAAGCGTTAAAAAAGGGGAACACGTATAATTTCTAGTTTGGCAAAGTTTATCAGCAGTAGCTAGCTAGCTAGCTAATTAATTATTAGCTATTTGAACTGGTTGTAGCTCAGGCAGAAGACAAGATATGTGCCCCTAAGCATGGTGTGTTCAAAAAAGATGGGTTAAATGCAGAGTTTGAATCTCCCCAATGTTGGACTGATAAGGGAATCGTAATCTTAATATGAGTTTGATGTAGGGTGACCATAATTTCAAACCCCTAACCAGGACCATTATCCCCTTAACGCCTGAATTTATATAGCTGTATATAAAAAAATGTTTTATGTGTGTTTTTGCCTTTAAGTAGATGGTAAATAATGTTGAGATTATTAATTTCACTTTTGCACAAAAAATAAATAGAAATTTTGGTATGTTGCAAATTTGCTACAGCAGGCATAATGGTCAATTTGGGGTCAATTTGGTATGTTGCAAATTTGCTACAGCAGGCATAATGGTCAATAATAGGATAACAATAACACAGTAATATAACAGTGAAAAAACAATGTTTTATTTATTCACCCTCGTTTATTTATATAAACCTGCAACAGCAGGTATTCAACCGGCATTGGGGGAATGCAGACGCTATCTCGGCTGGTTGTCTGAGTCAAACGGTTTGTCGCATATTTGCGACAGCAGGCGTTAAGGGGTTAAGCATGTGCCATGTATCCACTGATGCTTACAAAGTTGGCCATTTTCACATCTGGGTCTATGGGGATAAACTCCCTTTTGGAGCCAGTCTCAACTGGCCATTCAAGAACCTGCAATTTTGGGCATTTTGGCATTACATTAATTTTCCGCCCCAGAGGTTGTCACTTCCACAACTGCCATGAATGTATCAAAATGCTCAATCCACTTAGAAATGCACACAGCCACTGTGCTTTTAAACAAGCCGCCAGGACTTCAGTAAGGTTGTGCACTGACCAATCAGATACAACAGAACCGTTAAAATTATGCTGATAGTATACATGATTAGTATCTGCTAAATACTAAATGTCAAACAGTGAGTGTGCTAGTCATGAATGGGCGTTTTATTAATATCATATAACTCAACTTATTCATGTATTTACTTTGAGGAAAAGTTCGATTTCCTGCACTTTAGCTCTTTTATTGTCGGTTTTGGATCGGGTCAAAAAAACACCCCCCATGCACAGTAATAATATTAATGAAGAGATTTATTCGATATGGACATTTCAATTACATTGAGTAAACCAGATGCATTGCTTGAGTGTTTTAGCAACGTGTTCATTTCCAACACTTGTCCACAGGAGTCGAGAAGGAGAAAGAAAACAAAAAAAAATCAAAATCCTACCTAAGCTACAGGGCTAAAAAGCAAAGCAAAGGCAACATGATCAAACAAACCATTCATAATCTGTTGATGTGAACACTGTTAAAGAAATTACTATTATTCTCTAGTTTAAGATTAGTGAGCAGAGAATTCCAGAGTTTTGCACTTTACAGACAAGTCAGACTGACCAAATGAGTCCTCACTGGTTGAGGCTGGTGTAGTTGCTCTACTTCAACTATGTGGCGAGACCATAAGCTTGACAAGCCTGCATGTCCGGTTATGTTGACTAAGCTATGATTGAACAATGGCTGTTCTACGGAGGGATTTAGCAAATGGTCAGTTGGAAAACAGGAATAAGGTTGTGACAGCATAGAAATGAAGACATAAAAGATTAAAAGCTGAAATTACTGGTAACACTTTACAATATCCATCATTTATAAATGGTAAACAGATAGTTTAGTAATGTTTAATCATCATTTATAAACCATATATAGGCCATTTAGAATGGTAAATACATTGTTTATTAATGTTTAACTAAATACATCATTTTTAAATGGCAAATAGATGGTATATTAATGCAAGTTTGTAGTTACTTTACCATTGACAAACAATTAAATTATAATTAATAGTGTATAAATAGTTTTAGTTGCACTCATTTTAACATTTTTAACACCAAATTAAGTATGTTAATGATTTTGAAATGATTCCTATTCACCTTTAAGAAATTGGTTGAAAACATTTAAAGATTAAATATGTATAACACTTTGTAAATGGTTAATAATTGTTCTATAAACCATCTATAAACATTACTTAGTTGGTTATTGTAAAGTGTTACCAAATTACTATAAAGGAGAGGAAGAAGCCATTGACAGATAACACAGGAGATGTGAAGTAGTGAGGATAAGTCACTACTGAGTAACCCGGCTGGACTGCATGCTCAACCTGTCCTGTCTTGAATGTTAAAGCATGCTCACATGTCACAGCAATGTACGACACAGCTACTACATACGATTGCTCAGAGTGATGACTAAGCACGGTCCCCAGCCACTCTACATGAAGTAGCAATGTGCTTCATGCAAGATTAATGCATTTTTTTGCATGGTGCCATATATAATACATTTTAAATATTACAGCAGTTGTTGTGGCAGCTGGAAATTCATTTCATGATTACAGAACAAGTAGCTGGGGTGTTATTAAAGTAAACCAGAAGCTTGTGTTGAATTCAGTTTGAAGATGTTATCAAAGGGTAATAATTCATTTATTATGCCTTTTAGTACAGAGGAAAGGAGGGTAGAAAACCTTGTGTGTGAAAGCAAGTGTGCTTGAGGCATTATTGTCTTTGACTTTAGTTATTTATTTGTGGTAGAAATCCTCTTGTTTGTCATGGTTTGTGCATGCATTTTCATCAGGGTTGTGAAGGTCGGCAGACTGTTTTTAGTGGGTCATGAATGCTTGTTTGCATGTAACACTCTTTTACTTTTTTTCTCTCTGTCCCACTCCTCCTTTTTACTGTCTGTCTTTCTCTGCTATTGCTCATTAGAGAGAGCTGCTGATCTTCTCATCACTCGTGCGTTTTAATTAGCCCCTAAGACCTAGTTACAATGTCACTGGATTAGCTTTAATATCGAACCCATGGACAAGCCAGGTGATGCATGGGCAATGTGAAATAGTAAGCATGAAAGACTTGTGTGATACTAATTAAAACTAGGCTGATGTGTCTCTCAGCCACACAGCCAAACAGAAAAAAAGAGACAAACCACACCAACATAGACAAAAATATATATATATTATATTTTACATTATTTTCAATAATTGATCTTAACAAAGCTAGAGTAACATGATTTGAAATGAAAAATATAGACTAATAAGCATTAGATTTTGTTAAAGGGAATAGTTTTTGACATGGGGTTGTAAGAGGTTCACTGTCAGTGAATTACCTTTAGCAGGTGGTGGTTGGTATGCTCCCAATTTAGAGAAGCAGGCAAGAGTATCAGCACGGAAGCAATGTACTGCTGTGGAGGAGGGCAGCAGAAAAACGTATTTTAGACTCCCAAAAAAAGGCCCACCTAAAATAAATCTATATCAGTTTAGGTGTACACTATATTAAGAAGATTTTTGCCACTTTACTTTGCAGTCGACAGCCCATTTTTAAGTTTACATGCGGGGAACTGAAACCATTATCTATGCTTGTGTTTGTGTTGTATGCAGAGTGTTTTGACAAATACCGTAATTTTGAACCCATACGACCACATATTTCATTTGTTTCTACCCTCAAATGTGTTTTCAACATTAGCTCCCCCACCTTTAGCAGGGGATCAACATGTCCTTCTAACTTAACATAATGGTTGAGGTTATAAACCGGTTGTCAACATTGTGAAACAGTCACAGTTTGGTTATGTTAAAGCAGCAAAACAGTACATTGTTAGCATGAGGTAACTATAAACTCGTTTTTTTATAACAGTCAGTCAAATTTGTACAAAGCTTTAATGTTTTGCTGTATAATGTATTAGCTGAGACCCATTCCTCGCCAACACTGGTGTCCTGTAAATTTTTTTATTTTTTTTTAAGTTTTCAGTCCAGCATTATAATCATAATCGTTATTTATACTTAGGCTGTAGTCACTTTTAAGTCCAGACATGATTTTAATAAGCAAATTGCAGAGACACTCATCGATTTAGGTCAGAGATGCAAGAGAAACCCCAGAATCAGTAGAGTTCCTCATGGCTGTGTTTTAGACCCACTCCTTTTTCCTGTCTGCATATTTTTTTTGCTTTTAAACACCAATAAAGCTATTGTGTTCTTTGTATTTCAAAGCAGTTTGGATGATTTAGACCTTTTGAGCAGAGGTAGTGCTCTGCATGGTATTGAATGTTTATACATATCACAAAAAGAATAATAAGTGCCAAGTTGACCTGGCTTAACAGGTCCATTAAAAGAAGTCAAGGAGTATGTTGTGATATGTGTGTCCATATAGTCCAGACAATTCTCCCATCATCATCAGCTAAAATATCTATATGGGTGCACAGGGGCTTTTTAGGACTGTCTTGCGTACAGGATGTCTGTACATTTGAGATCATTTTACAGTTCCATCACACAATTGTAAATAAACTTTTTTTCCCTTTTTGCTCTACTACCTCCAGATTTCTTCAGGTCTCTGTGGTCTGTCCATGTTTTATTCTTCACAGAACAAGAGCAGGTCGTTGATGCTTTTCTTCTCGTCTCCCTCTAGTCCTGCCTCAGTCAAAAGTCACCCTCACGCCTCGAGCTATTTCACAATGCACCAGCTCGAATTTGAATTTGTGCCAAAGAAAGAGAGTCAGTGTATCTCCAGATTTAGCAACTGGCCATTGGTTGCAAGCACTTAGCATGTTTAAACTTGGTCTAATGCCCAGATTTATAAGGACCTCTTGGGTCCCCATAAGTCAGAGATCGGGTCAAGACCCCCAGGCATGACCCAACTTACTGATTCTTTGTCTAGACTCAAAACTAAAATGTCCCAGATCACTTCTTCAATTGCCTGCCTGCAGAACATAGATATGCTAAATCCTGTTTTGACACTGTTGTTTTTTTTAATCCTGACAGTTTTTACTCTCTGCTGCTTTTATTTTGTCTTAAATCTTACTGATCTACTTTCAAATCTACTTATTCTTTTGATTTTTTCTCTTGCCACTTTAATCTTCTTGTTATGCATTTTATTAGCTTGTTTTGTACTTTGCTCTAGTAGCACTTTGTAAACACTTTTTTTTTGCTTGGTATTATGTAACAGCAACAACACTCATCCTCACTCGAGGCAGAAGGCTACCTGAAGAAGTGGTGCGGTAAAAATAATGCAATGTGATGGTAAATGGAGCAATATAAGAGTGAAAGATGTGACATTGTACCTTTTGCACCCCATTGCAAAACATTAATGTTGAAGTAAAAAATGCACAGTTACAAGGCGTACATAATAAACATAAAGGTCCTAAATCAGTACAAGTATTGGCCACACCTGGGTGCCATTATGTCATGATATGGTGTCCCCTTGTCCAGTTTTACAGCATACAGCATATATGGCACATATAAAAATCTACAGTACAGAGTTTATACTGCATCCATAAATTCACCATTATTATAAAAGGAAACATGTTTTACCTACTGCACACTATCATAAGCCTGTGTTCAGTTGTATGATATGCAGAAATTAAACAGCCTATAATAGGACATGCACCAGAACATCTTCAATAGAGCACGGAGCACTGCTGGTCTCTCCAGTATACCGCTCCTCTCTGCATAATCCTCCTGACCTCTTTCACGCCTGATAGGGGTTCAGCACCACGGACAGGGCCTTGACATTAGCACTGCAGGGACAACATGCAAAATTCCCGGATGCTGTCCAGGGTGCTGAACCGTGGACAGAGCTGGATTTTAGCATGTGGTTCAAACAGTCTTAATGTCAGGATGCTGTCCAGGGTGCTGAACCCTGGACAGAGCTTGAATGTTGCATGTTTTTCTAACAGTCTTAATGTCAGGGTGCTGTCCAGGGTGCTGAACCATGGACAGAGCTGGGATTTTGCATGTTGCTCTAGCAGTATTATTACCAGGGTGCTGTCCAACATTTTTTTACTCTAGCTACTGCACTAAAATTTCCAGAGAGGCAGTTTTTGGGCAAGCAAAACCTAAGCTTTTAGACCACCAGACTGTCAACTTTAACACCCTTACAGTGTGGACCTAGTCTCTCAGCCACACAGCCAAACAGAAAAAAAGGAGACAAACCACTCAAAATGAGCAAGCTAAAAATAAAAAAAAATCTCTGTCATGCAGTGGGCACTCAGTGTGCATGTGCTGGGCACGTCCTGTGCGCCCTGTCCTACTCATAATTCCAGCACACAATAGCAGTAAAAAAACCCTATCTAAGAATAAGAATAAGGAAGAAAGATTTTCCATTATTAGTAATTTGTCTCGTGGGGCTATTTTCCCCTGTACTCTCTCTCCAATTTAAACGATTCTTTCCCCACTGTGCAGAGTACTGTGTAGAAGGCGGGTCAGCGCGTCAGTGTGGGAGAAATCCAGGGGCCCATCATCAGTTGCGCTGAGTGAGCCGAGCTGAGAGATGCGCGTTCACTGAGCCGGGGGAAGGAGGACCGCTGCCTTTCCCTCCACCGCGCCTCACTTCTAATAACCTCCTCATCACCAGCATCAGCATCTCGCTGCCCCGGGCTGACTATAAATTAAAATACTACGGTTTCTGGATGGAATTTTGCTCTGGATTGTTATAATTTGCGATATTTATACATAAGCTTTATCCGTCCGGAATCGCCTCACTGCACGAAAAGGTAGGAGCAAATTAAAACTAGGCTATTCGTATGTGTTTTTATTTTTTATCTGTCCCCTTATGCATTCGGTGTTGTATGAAGGTACTTATGTTGTGTGATTCTGAAGTTTATTTGCAAGAATTTCCCCTTTCTGTGATATGGAATTGGTGAGTTTGTGTTGAGATGGGGGATTTAAGCGCAATGGGATGGTTTGGATGGTTAGTTTAAAAGCTCTCCACCGCAGTTTAACCACAGACTGAGGGGGTGATTTGAGGGGGGAAAAATACATCTCAAGAGAGCACGTTGGCTTATCGGTGCTGACATTGTGACGATTATATTTGTGGTGAATCAGTGAGGAGCGTTGAGACGGAAAGTTTCAGCTCGGTGGATCGCGACTCTCAGTGGGGACAGCTCCGTCCGATAACATAGAAAATGCAAAGAACTTATTCCTATTTCACAAATGATTCCTTACAGATACTATAAAAACGACTCCTGATCACATTTCGCTTCGTAATTTGTGGAGCAAGGGGCTTGTAAACCCCTGAGCAACAGTCAGACTGCCACCGTGCGAGGAGCAGAGGGAAAGCTGGAGCGCTGCTGGAAAATGTTGCCCGCTGTTTTATTCATCGGTGCAGGGCTGCGGGTCGGATTTCTTGTCGCTTTTGAGCGCTTTTCTTCGAGTTGGAGATTTGCAAATATTCCACAAAGTGTTTAAAAATTATGATCTACAACAACGGTGGTTATTGCACTCATTTTGTGAAAGCATGTGGGATTGACAGACCCTAGGGGGCTTTTAATAGAGACTATCATCACTATCATTTAATATTCATGCAAGAACTTATGTCTTGCTGCTTACTGCAGAGTTAACAGTGCCCACATGTATTCTCCCTGGGGATTGTTAGCTTTTATAATAATATTTAATGTTTATAAAATTACATAATTTTGCTTTTAAATTGTTGTATTTGCTGAAATGAAGCTTAAATGGTTAAATGCGATAATATTTCTAAAGAGAAAAAAAAACAGAATAGTGCAAAGATGTTCAATGGGTGGCAGACAGAAGGAGCAATTATAACGTGTCTATTCATTCTATGACGATACAGGCCTGGTGGTGTCACGTTGTACCTCACTCAGGCAGACATTCATGTGTTTGACCCCCCAAATAAGTCTTATTCATCCCGAATGAACCATGTGATTATGATTTGTGTGGTTTAAATTATTTATTTAAAGGTGAAGTTACATGTGATAAATGACCACAGACACAAAAAAACACGTTTTGTCATTGTCTACTGAATGCAAATTCTAAAATGTAAATGCATATTATTTTTATTCATGATTTTTTTCTGGTGACCGCTTGATGCCCCCCCAAAAGCCCCCCAGGTTGTCCCTGGACCTCATTTTGTCTAACCAGTAGACTAGCAGGTCCGGACACACTCCCAATGTAGGCTACCCTTGTCTGCTGTGACTGATGTCGGATTAAATCGTTCCTCCGGGCTGAAGCGTGATAGACAGGGAGCACAGCGTGGGATAGAGGGGTCTCCAGTGTGTGATGGGGGCTAGGCTATATTACAAAACATGTCAATAACTCTGCAGCACCAAAGCTGGATGCATCGATGCATCATTTATGGCCAGTCAGTGACGGTATCCCGTGCAGGTCATCTCATATCCTGCTCTGTTTAATAATTCAATGTATATGTATATCCCGGAAAATATGTGCTTATTCTTGCATGCTTATAACTATCAAGAACAACGACAGGTTACTGCTGAGGGTTGAGGACTTATAAGGGAGATATTCCCTTTATTTTCATATGCGTGGCCAAACGTGACGTTTTCAATTAGCATACAGGAGAAAAGCTAGTTTGTGTTCATGCTAATTAAACATACATACTTATTTAAGTTGCCCAAAATAGCTTATTAATTTTGCTTTTTTGTCCACTAGAATGTGGACTACTAAGGGTGTTATAGAGCGTGGGGTTAGCTGAAGGGCATGTTTCATAACAAGATTGTGTAAGAAATGTGTTAGCAATATGTTTCATCTGAAATTTTGAATTTCACTACATTAGCCTCATTTAGCTTAGCCTGACAGGCCTAATTAAATGGCGGCCCGCGAGCAACCACCACGTGGCCCAGGTCATGGTCAAACCAGAAAAGCAGAGAAAAACCAAGAAAACACACATTTGGCAAGCCTTCAGCCTTATGCAACACTCGGCGTAGCCTAGTACATACAGGCAATGTCGCGCTTAGTTGTGAAACTATGTCTTATAGTTGTAGTTCAGCAGTAAAATCTGGCCCAATTGAAATTATACTTGAATAACCCTGGCCTACAGACTAGCTAGCAGGCGGACGGTTTTGATGGTAAGTAAGATAGTTGATGGTAGAAACACTAATAAGCAGTGGTGGAATGTAACTAAGTATATTTACTCAAGTACTGTACTTAAGTACAATTTTGAGATATTTGTACTTTACTTGAGTATTTCCATTTTATGTTACTTTATACTTCTACTTCACTACATTTTGAGGCAAATATTGTACTTTTTAATCCACTATATTTAGCTGCCAGTTTTAGTTACTTTTCAGTTCAAGATTTAACATAAAAACATAATTAATATGAAATGTTTGCTAACATGCTAACATGTTTTAAATTGAACATCATAAGAGTATATTAAGTAGTAAAAATGAGCCCTACCTTGGGAAAATTAAAGCGGTCCGTACATAAATGCATCAAAAATAATAACCCACCAATATATTTTTAGAATATATAAAACAATCCAAGTGGGTCCATTCTGCATAAAAAGTACTTTTACTTTTGATATTTTAAGTACATTTTGATGCTGATACTTTTGTACTTTTACTTCAGTAAGTTTTGAATGCAGGACTTTTACTTGTAGTGGAGTAATTTCACAGTGTTGTATCAGTACTTTTACTTAAGTAAGGGATCTGAATACTTTTTCCACCACTGCTAATAAGGCTATAAGTTTGTCAAATGTCAAGTACTTTTCTTGTCAACCGCCATTATAGTGTAATTTTAAAAAATCTATATGGGGTTTAAATGACGTAATTGTAACTCTCTGGGGAAATGAAGTCCCCATTAGCGCTTTAGTTAACTGACAGGAAACATGTTAGCATTGTTAGCATTCCCTGTCACATCTATGGCTCACAGGGACACCTGATACCTCAGTTAGGCAATACACACAATAAGTCGTGTTAATTGAATAGAAGCCAGGGCCAATTTTCATAGAAGGCTGGAGTCTCGGGTTTCATGGACATATTGAGCTTTGCTTATTGAAGGGACACACAACACACACAACATCTCTGTAGTATGTGGGTTGGATTGACACAGCTGCGTTCAGGTTTATTTTCACTACACAGAACCTTTTCACCTCTCTGCTGTCTCACTGAGTCACTTTTAAGACAAATACAATGATCCAGCCGGGCAACCCAGTGTTGTCAAGAGAGACACACATGCACACGCCTGCACAGGGACACACATGCGTGCACACACAGTGCATTAGCATAGGTATCAGTTACTAGAATTCAATAGCCCGCCTGCTGCAGCAAGATTAACTATTCAGGGCAGGTGGTTAAAGGCCCTATTGTGTTGCATGGTTCTGTGCTACTGTCATGATTGGACAATGCATTTGTCTGGTGGGCAGCCCACTGCCAAAACAATTGCAAGGGCAAAGGGCTGGAAGAGTACACACACATATAAGGTTTCGCCATGTGAATCATTTCTAGCTCTGCTGAGCAAATTTAAACAGAACCAAGTGAGTACAGGTGTAGGAAGCAAAGGCCAGCGAGCTAGTTAATATTCCATACCAGTGTCAACCCAGTTTTGCTGATGAAAATAATTTGAATATGCATTCACTGGCAGAAAATGTAAAAACTGTTAATAGTGATGGCATTCCCATATGAAGTGGTACCATCCTAACATCTTTCTGAATAGCTGTTTATGATTGTAATCCCCCAAAGACATGCAAATGAGAGAGAGAGTGGCGGTGGATAATTAGTCATATTTATCAGGATCCCAGCAGACCCTTACAGATAGCAGGCTAACGTTTGAGGCTTAACACATGTTCTGGCTCACCTCAATGGATTTTCACTCATCACAGAATCAGCAACAACAGTCTGTTTTTTTCTTGTAAAATGTCCGTATTGTGCTACCACTTCATCAGAATTTTACTCTTAAAGTAAAGCTTTTAATCTCTGAACGACCATTTGAGTTGATCTTCAAATAAAATGGGTAATTGGTAGAAATGGAACCCTGCATAAAATACTCGTAAAGCTAGAATGGGTGTTATCAGTGGTTATTTAGATGTAGTTATTGGCCACATGGAGAGGCAAATCTGCATTGAGTGCTTCTTTCAGTATCCTCTTAGAGCTTGATGTAAACACATAGTCATGATTTTGTTTGTTTGTAAGGCTCTGCTGAATATTTAACTTAATTTGTTGGCACAAACGCTTGCACTGCTTTCATTTTTTCCCCTTATTTGAACTGACTTAATTACACTAATATGCTAATATAATGTATTAAAACAGTGCAAAATGCTGTCTTAAAATGACCTCAGGGTTTAATTAACACCTCTTTCACACAATGTCAATCAAATTGGAACTTTTCTTAGTTTTACAAATTATCTCAAATGATGAGCAAATATATTGGATATAATGAGAATTGTTTATCTTTTAAGTTTCTGTGTTTATTATTAGGGAAGTATATCCTTTACTTTATTTGCACGTGGCTTATTATTCATGCCAATTGACATGGAAAAACATGATGCTTAAATTGATGTCTATTTTTCTGCAGTTCTGTCAAAGGTGTGTCCGAAGCTGGAGGTCAAACCATGGGGCACGGAACTGGACCAACGATGAAGGTTATGTGCTTCAATCCAGGAAGTCGCCTCAAAGAAAAATCGCAAGATGCAGCTCTGAATCACTGACAAAACTTACTAAGGATCCCATTCATCTTAGCACTTTCACCTGTCCACTTGGTGTGGAAATTGGATATTTTCCATATATCTCCTCATAGAATTGGCTGAGAAGATTACATTCCGTCCATTATCAACATTAGATCTGCCTCAAAAATAAAAAAACGGATATTGCATTCTTGGCTTGACTGTTAAATTATCTATGTGGAATATAACATTCAGCAGATAAACCCTGGAACGCAGCCAGAATCAGATGTTATTATCACTTTGAGGATCTATCCCCAGTTCTAACCCTCTTCTGCTGCATCCTGTTATTCACTACGATGAATCCCAACAGCCTACCTGGTCATGTCCTCTTGCTGCTAAGTACCGTGCTGGGCCTGAGCGTAGGCTTGGAGTTTACTGGCTCTGAAGGTCAGTGGGCTCGCTACCTGCGCTGGGACGCCAGTTCCAGAAGTGACCTGACATTTCAGTTCAAGACTTCAGAATCGGAAGGCCTGCTGATCTACTTCGATGACGGTGGCTTCTGCGACTTTCTGCTTCTCACTGTATCCAAGGGTAAAATGCAGCTTCGCGTCAGTATCGACTGTGCAGAGACCACCATCACCTCTGACAAGATGGTCAACGACAGCCGCTGGCACTTCGCCGCCATCAACAGGCACAATTTGCGGACTGGCTTGGCTGTGGATGGCCAGACCAAGACGGAAGAGGTGCGGCCCCAGAGACATTTTATGAAGATTGTTAGCGACCTCTTCCTCGGAGGGCTCCCAGGGGACATCCGCACATCTGCCATAACCCTGCCCTCGGTCCGTGAGCTACCACCATTCAAGGGAATTATCACAGACCTCAGTTATGGAAGTAAGCTGCCCACGCTCATCAATAGTCAGAAAGTTCGCTTGGAGATGATGGGCCTTTGCACAGAGAACCCCTGTGAGAATGGCGGAATCTGCTCGCTGGCAGATGGAGAAACCTACTGTGACTGCTCCAAAACTGGATATGTAGGTCGATACTGCACTGAAGGTAAGAGGGCTGGCTCAGGAGCTTTCTGTGTCAAGCGCTGAATATTGATTAAAATCTTTTTTAAAAATTCACAGGGATTCCTTACAAATTTAGAACAGACTTAACAGCTGGTTTGCCGTCTGCCTCCAGGTAAACCGAAAAAAAAGTTTTATTTAGCTTTCATATTTGCTTTTTGCACCATATGTATGTACATATTGTTGATATCATCATATTGCTTGTTGCTTTTGCTAAACCATAAATGTCTATACATGCTAAAATAGAGCTGGGTGATATAGCCACTATCTTTATCCCTATATCGGTCATTTTATTTTTCGATAAAAATATATCACAATCTGGGTTTTCTGTAATGTGTAATGCCAGATTTTTCTGCACAGATATCCATTGAAGTCAGACATAATTAAATCTCTCCGGTGAAAATAGTTACCTCTAAACTGCACTCTTCACTGACGGAAAAAGCAAATTGAAATGATATGATTTGAATTCAGCAGCAGCATCGGCTGGTTGCTACCGTTTGTTCCTGCCACAGTCTCATGTTAAACTCAATATAATTTTTACCCAGTCTGCGGAGTGGATTCAACGAGGTGGGTCATTGCGGTTCATGCTAGTTTGGGTAAAAGAGGCCCGGACCAATCCAAAGTAAAGTGTTGTCCAAATGTTTTTGGGACATTGAGACACTGTTGTTATATCACCCAGCCCTATGCTGAAAGTAGATTTAATATCCATACTTCTTTTACAGTTTAGCATTTATGTAACTGCATAATTAGAATGAAGCACAGGCAGTTATACTCTCATGTGATTTAATGCAATTTAAACAGGACATAGAATCAGTACATTTCTTTGTGGGTTGTTGCTTTTACAGCTTCTTTTGGAAAGTCCTCCTATTTCATGTGGGAGTTAAATTGGAGGTGATGTGCTCAGCATTTCCTCTGCCTTCACAGTTATTACTTTTGATGAGGAAGCGGTGGATATGGTATTAGCTGATATGACTAAAATTACAAAACTCAGTTCTCTTTTCTCCGTTAAATGTATTCAGCTCTTGAAAGGTGGTGCAAGGACCTGAAGGTACACACAGTGTTTGGATGAGAAACAACTTCATCTATTTTTCCTCTGCTTCTGTGCCAAGGTCATCTCTTTTTGGGGGGAGTGTAATGAGATGCAGCTCTTTGACAATGTTCTGTTCTATCTCCACACCTTTAAAGATATAGGCATACTATATTTTTTTCAGCTAATACGAGTGTATACTCTCAAATGGCCCAGTGACAGTGATATAATGCAGCACCCACTTTACAAGCTGCCACTGGTCCCTGCCTCCCTCTCTAGGAAATACTTAAAAATCACTTTTGCTTCTACTGTACAGTGAACTACTTTTTTGTATGGCCTTGCTGCTGCTGGTTAAAGGCTGCGTAATGTTCAAACCTGCATCTTTCAAAACATACCAATCTTTAAAGCCTTGAGATCAATGCCAGCTGATGCCAAGAATAACTTAGTTCTGCATCTTCCACAACAAAAAATAAAATAATTTTTCATATTAAGACAAGAGAATACAAAACCCCACCATAATCTTACATGCTTAACTCTTTTCTTCATGTGTATGGACTCTAATAGATAACTTTGTGTGTACAGACCCATGTCAAATTTCCTCCACTGCTGACCCACTTCCTGCCTGTCTAAATCACACTGACATGGCTTAGGGATGACTCCATTTTGCCAAAAAATCAGGGGAATGTTCACTGAATTCTGTTTGCAAGCTATTTTAAACTGTGTCTGATACAGTTAACATGCTGTAATTTGTCACCATGGCATGCGTTTAAAATAAGCATTTTTAGATTTTTTCGTGCAGCGGTTTTGCTGCACTTGGTTTCATAATATGTCCCATCCTTTGCTGCTCAAACGAAGCTGTTTGGAGCTTAAATCCCAAGCGTTAGCCTGTGGCATTGTTCAGGACAGCACGCGATGTGCTGGTTGCAGAGCAGTCAAGCGGACGGACTGGACATGCCCCCTTTTCGCTTCATCCCATTCGCTCATTGCCTCTGTTGAACAGTCGATGGAGGAGGAGGAGGAGGAGAAGGAGGAGGAGGAGGAGGAGGAGGAGGAGGAGGAGGAGGTCCATTTGTCTGAGAGCTGCCTGAGAGCTGACAGGGGAGCTGTGACATCCTCGTGTTAAAACAACCAAGATTTTAAGAGTGCGCTCAGCCAGACAGCTTGGACAAGGAAAGAGATGGTCATATCTCAGCCCTAGGGCAGAGCAAGTGTGACGAGTGAATTCACCACAGGCCTGTTGTACCCCAATTTGTCCCAGGAGGTCAGCTGTTGGACAAGAACTAACCCCTCCTGACTTCCTCTCTGTTTCCCTCTAACACACGCATCTATTCGCACACCTTCTCTCCATCTTGTTCTGTTCTCAAGCAATAAAAGAGCGACGCAGGAAGAGTAGTCATGTTGGCTCCCCAGCTGATCTGAGTGCTGCTCCTTTCTGCCTTCGCATTAACTGATGTGGCTGATTGTTGATTATGCCACAGAGACAGGGAACCATAATTAGGAGGATAATGAGAACAGAGATGGCTAATTTGCACAGAAAATGCCTGCACAAACACCACCGTCAATTGAAGCTGTCTAATGGCAAACTAGTGCAGGATTTTTTTTATTGTTATGTCCAAATGTCTACAAGTGTTGTAATACTTGTTGTTCAAGCAACCCTCAAGCATTGCATCACCATTTGGTTGCAGTTAGGCGAACAATTGCTTAGCACACCTGTCTTTGTCGGCATACTGTTGATTATGCTGTATATTAATGAGCAATGAAAGCAATCTGTCAAACCTGTGAATATTTATATGTTACATTATCAGGCTGCATGGCCCGGGTCGCGCATGCACACACCCAGACACACTTGAATCTACAGGCGTGCACGCAAACACACACATTAAGTAGAGAGGGAGCAACAAGGCCCCGGAGCTGCTCGTTAAAATGGGCAGATGGCTGACTGACTGAGTGGACTGGGCCTTGGAAGCATTTTGCCAGCCGTATTTCCTAATAGTAGCCTGCTAGCCCACTGGCCTAGAAGGGGAATATGAGGAGTGAGCAGAATTAACATGTGAGATGAGAAATGAGAAAAATGGGATGTGGAAGCAGACTAGAACCTATTGCTCTGCTTGTGCTAAAAGACATCCAGTTAGACACTTTTTTCCTATTCTGGGTGTGAATTTCTACAGGAATGGGAGGATTACTTTAAAGATTAATTCCCATACAATTACTAATTACCTGTTGCGCAATTAGAATTATTCCAATCCAAGTTTCACAATAGTAAAGTAATTGAACTTTCATTAACCCTATAACTATTACTTAACGCTGTTTTCCAGAGTTAGATCACAGGTTATAATATATAAAATAAAATAAAAAAACACTACAACAATATCAGTGAAATAGTAATTTTGCTATTGTTTTATTTCTAATATGTAGTAGTAGTTGTAAAATATCCCAAACTGAAAAAGGTGTGTCAGGCATTGATGTGCCCCAAAGTGACCTACATTTAGATAGCAGTAATATTGAGAAGATTAAGGGATATTCAGAAGATTGTTTTTGGTGACTAGATGGTATTAAGCTTACAGGAACCAACAAAGAAAATAACCCAATAGAAAGTCAAAGACATTTTTTGAAGTCTTTACTTGTCCAGCTAGAAAAAAATTATAATTAACAAAAACATGCAAGGCTTGGTTTATTTCCAAAAATACCTGTACAGGTCAGGGAGAGACTAACATTAAGAAACACTTTCTGTTTACCTGGTGACCTAGCACAGACTAACACAGGGGAGGCTGGATAATAGGGAACAGGTGAACGCAATCAGGGGTGGGGCAGGTAATCACACAAGGCGGAAAACACATGAGGGCAGAGGAGAAGTGACCTCAAACGAGAGAGAAAGTCAGTGACAATATAACTACATTCCAGCGTCCTGCAATGCCTTGGCTGTCACATAATTATGCGCATTTGAATGTCTGCTAACGTCAGCCTTCTTTAATGTTAACACTCCACACTCCAGTAAGTTGCAATAAACTTATTCTGGTGTTGTGTTAAAGACCACTTCCAGTTGATATGTGTTTCCCCTATCTTAATCTGTACGAAATTTAGCACAGAGGTGGGCGATATCATCTTTGTCATCAGAGAAAAACACTTTTGCGGCGGTAACAGACCCCAACACAACACCGTTACATGTATTCTGTTACTCCCCAAACCTATTCTTACATCACAGAATAGCTAGGTTTGCTGACTGCTGAAGCATTGTGCATTGTTCTCACCAAGGCGAGAATCACGAGACAGTCCTGTCTCTCTCTGAGCTCCTGCAGCTCTTCCCAAAAGCGTCCAGCTCGGCTAGCAGCTTAGCACCACAAACAGTTGGCCATAAAACACATGTTCCGTTTCTCCTCCCTTGTGGATCAGGATGTATCAGTGTGACTAACTGTGTCAGGGCAATGAGCTGAAATTAGACACCACTCACCACTCCGCTCCCCACACGTGTCGACTTTGGCAGGCAAATCCGCTGCTGTAACTCCGGCCCCTTTGACGTGTGCGCCGCTGATAACTCTTAAGCTACTTCTTTCTGCGGAGTCATCTTTAATATCGACTTGATTCAGCTCCTGTTATTAGCTGTGCAAATATCAGTATCTTTTATGGTAATGATCTGGATATTGTCCCTCATTCTGTTCAATTAAATTAATGGGGGTGACATTATGAAGTCTCTTGAATACCTTAGGGTTTTCCAGTTAACAATAAGATATGCATAAGGTCAAGGTTATTAAAAGCTACACTGGATTGTTTAATGAATATGTAAAACGTTCTACCATTTCCTCTGTCGCAATCCCACATCTTGCATTTGTAATGAACACTTTAAGGCCCCTTTTGCTTAAAAAATATTCACTGGTTTGATGGAAGGCTAGTAATTGAAGGCTAGGGCAAGCAAACTGTTAAGCAAGTGCTAAAATGGTGCCTTCGGGCTTAGCTCTGGGGATTAATAAACAGACATGGAAAAAATGACAGTTACAATAATCTTACTATAAAAAGTAGGTCAGGGGGAAAAAAAGGAAAAAATGGTGCAGGGACTTGCCTGATTCCAGTGCAGAGGGCATTTGTGTCTGGTGCCCAAGCTGAAAATTATGTTTGGATTTGAGTGGTGAAGCTGCTGGTAAAATAGAGCAGGGGATTACGCTTGGACCACATGTCCTCCACAGCACATTGGCTTGTTCTGGGTGCTGTCGCATCAAGAGAAAGGGTTTTATCTACATGGGAAACTGAGCGTTTAACACGCAAGCATGCACACACAGTATATGCACACTTATCGAGTGCAAGCATTTGCACCGTCAGAGGAAGTGTGCTTGCTCATTCAAGCACATACAGTACATTCAGGGGTCCTGAGTCCCCCAGAACTGTGCCACTGTCCATCAGCTGGCCACTATCTCCCTTCCCCCCCTACTTCCATGCTTTGTCCTTCCCTTTTCATTCCCAATGTCATCCTTCTCGTGTGGGAGGAGAAGTAGCAGCCATTTTGGACTCCCCAAAGAAGAAAAGAAAAAAAAAATCCTCACTTCTCCCTCACCAGCATCTTCTACAGCATTCACCGCCTCTCAAATGATACTCATGTCCTGTGTGGAGTTTATTAAAATGAACATATTACAAGGATTATTACTGCTATCAGAGAACGAAACAGTTCATATCCAGTTGTGGGAAACAGGCCAGGCCGCCGTGTATCCTAGGCAGAGATCAAAGCACAACACTGAGCTAAATGAATATCATATATTGTGCATTAGAGCCCACACTTAAAATGTCTAATGTAGTCTGTCTTGATTAAGATTTGTTTAATTTCCTCTTGTCATTCTTCGATGCTCTCAAGGGGCTCTGATTACAGCAATCTCTCAGTATTCCTTCTAGGTTACAGCACAAGGTTTGAGTCTGAAGAAGTGGGATGCTGTTGCATAAAAGAAGAGCCTGATCGACTGGGATTTTTGAGACTGTGATACTGATTTAAATGGAAAAATGTTACAAATTAGAGATAAGGTAATATCCTGATTTTTTGAGCTGTCATGAAATGGATTTTGCACTGACATGACTATATCAAGGTACTCAGAAGGCTTATTTCTGAAACAAATAACTTTAGTAAAGAATAGTTAATATCATTATACTTTATTCATACGATGTATTGCATTGTCAACCAATTTTTAGAAATATCTAAGAATATAAAGAATACACAAAAATAAAATGAAAGCTAAATATTAAGTATATTGGTACTATATGTTCAGTTTTAATGTTTATATTTAATTGCTTGTTTTTAACTGTATATTGTAAGGTGTCCTTGAGTGTTTAGAAAGGCACCCACAAATAGTATTATGATTATTATTATGATTATGATTATGATTATGATTATGATTATTATTAATAATAATAATAATAATAATAATAATAATACAAGATAAAATATTAATAAATAATAAAAAAAATTAAATAGAAAAAATAAAAATAAAACAAATAGCAAACACCATTTCTAAAACAACCCAAGCATTGTTGAAAACATACATGCTGATACTAAAAGATACAGAATATTTTTTGACAATAACGGTCAACCAATAAATCGGTCAGGCTCTGACTAACAGCTCAACATAAAGATCAAATTATATCAAGTTTATTCATATAGTTTTAAAAACAGCTGTAGAAACATTAAAACAAAAATAAATATTATAGCATGTCCACAAAGCTAAAACACAAGCAAAAAAAAAATAAGATCATACAAGAAAAGGTTTTAATAATAAAAGACTAAATATTAAAATATTAAAACCACTAGGGGCAGAGAAGTTCTGAACAGTACAGGGGGCAGCCCATGTATGGCTTTTTAAACAAATAAAAGAACCTTAAAATCAATCCTGTATTTGACAAGTAACCAGTGCAGGGATGCTAGTACCGATTTAATGCTCTCACGTATAAATGCAGATAGAACTGAGACAGAATCCACACAGTGACCTTTCTCGTGCCCTAAATCAGAGTGGCATGTTTGATACCCACAAGGTGTCATCCACGGGTGAGATCCTGGTGCGGATGTTTGGGCTAGGGCTAAGGTTTAATGTGTGGCTTATTTCTCTGCCATGCAATGCTGTGAACTGCAGGATTCCCACAGTGAGCATTCCTCTGAAAACCCCAAGTGGTGTGTTGAATTTGGGTCAGCAGTGTAAAGAAATATTGGGTGGGTTAAAGGGAAAAAATGGAGGTGGAGGAGAAAGATATGGGTCTGAGAAGGAGCATCCCAAGATCCACAAACCTCACAACACCATAAATCCTCATGGATTTATGTCTCTTTTTTTATGTGTGTGAGGCCCTCTGTGTGATACAAGTTGCAGAATATTCTGTCACTGTAACGATATTCGAAATGTGAAAGAGTTGTTTGCCAAAGGTGTAATGTCAATCTGATTCCTGGAGAAGGCGGGACAGATGAAATTATGTGTTTCTCTCCACAGGGATTTACACTGAAGTAGTTAATTTGATCAGGCATGTCAAGGGGCAACTATCTGGTCCTTACATGGAGTACTAAGAAGTGTGGTTTGTTTTGCATGTTAGATCCACATGCAAAAGCAGCTGGTGTGTGTTGCTAATATGGTGCTTCTCTTTGCTTTCTCTCTTCCTGTAAAAACTCCACAGCAGTCCAGAGAAAACCAGGTGAGTCTCAAGAAGGAGTAGTTTCGATTAAATGCAGGGATGCACGATATGGATTTTTCCAGCCAATAACGATAACTGATAATTTCACATTTGTTTATGTTACAAAAAGAGTGGTTTGTGCACATTTGAGGGTAAAGCTAGAATGCAGCAAAGGTGGATGATTTAATATTTCATAGCTCTGACCTTATCAGATCTAACTGGCATAGTTATTGTTAGCACAACAAAAATAAACAGTTCTGACTTTTCAAGTGCTCATTGATTTTTTTTTCTGACGGCACAAACCTTGGCTTTTTATTAGCTTTTATAAACCATTTTGCCAAATAATTGAAATTAAATACTGATATGATCTGTAAAACCAGACATGTCAGTGTAAGGAGTGGACTCAATACAAACAGATAGACTCTAAAGCCCTGGCTGCTTAGTCTGTAGATTGACTGACATATAAACAAAACAAAAGTAACAGAAACAGAAAATAAGAGGCATCCCTCAATTAAGAAAATGTACCTGTACCACCAGCGTACGACCGAAAGCCTATGGCTGCTTAGTCTGCAGAAAAAACACAATGGCAAAGGGCAGATAGTAGACAGTCGCTTACATTTGTATTGATCAGATTTAGAGATGCATCTATAAAGTGCTTCGGAGAGTATACAGATTTCCCAAATGCGCCATTTGCTAGAAAATTCCCCTTCTTCAACCACAGAAATAAGGCTGGTCATCAAGCTATACAGTCATGGAGAAAAATATTAGACCACCTTTGTTTTCTTCACATTCTTGTTCATTTTAATATTCCATGGTTTTGTTGATAATGAGTTGGTTATTATCAGAACAATGGAAAATGGCTAGATATCAGCTCTTAAATTAAACTCCTATGAGCTATTTTTGTTTTTATTATTATATTTGTCCAACAAATGTACCTTTAGTTGTACCAGGCATTACAATGAACAAGAAATTGAAGAAAAAGGATGGTCTAATTATTTTTTCCATGACTGTATGTCTCATGATTTTGTTGCTAATGTTAACTGCTGCTGCTGCTTTGTTGTTCGTCTTTGTCACAACTTTTTAGGTGACTTGTGTTAAAACGCACCGATTGCTCACTCCTCTTGGAATACTTGGAACACACATTGCAAATTGCAATGGCGATAATTAATTGGCGTGATATATATCGTGCATCCCTAGTTAACTGTACCAACAGCTGTTCACTTCATAAAGTTGTATAACATAAAATATGTTTATGCATTCAGTTTTAAAAGGCAAGTACAAATGTGCCAGTAATCCAGTTCTATCATTTAAAATTGACATTTATTCAGTAAACAACCAGCAGAGCTACTTTATATTCAGATACCGTGTTGCTCTCTTTATTAGTCATTTGTCTGTTTCAACAGAAAGCTTTCAAATGCACTTGGGAAAGCTTTGCTTTTAGTGTGATAGCCATGGTTTGCCATCATGCAAAGCATGCATAATGACAATACAACTGTAGTATTGGTGTGGTGTTGTTCTCAAAGTTTCTTTCTGTCCCTCTCTCTTTGAATTTTTTCTCCTCAAGGCCTCGCACACCTGAAGGCAGAGCAAGGTATTCTGTTCTTTGTCTTTATAGAGCTGTATTGTTTTTTGTTTTTTTTCACTCACCGCCTGGCTTGGTTTTGGGGCGTAATTTTACGCTTTGTGCCTTCACTACCTGTCCGTGTGCATTTGTGTGTTGCAATGCTCCCATTGTTGCTGCAGAGAAGTGGGAGGGTTTGTGTGTGTATGTGTGCGCTGGTGGGGAAGGCTGCACGGCTGCATGGCATGTTCCTCATCTCACCTTCGTCTGTCTCTCTCTCTACGCTTCTGTGTCTCCTCACCCGCGGTTCACCCAGGTTTTTGTGTATTACATAATTGTGTACTGTTCTCAGTTCCACAGCTAACATGCAGTGACACACTCCACTGTTCCCGCTCGACCTCTGCAGCGATGGCGTAGGGGAGGGGGGAGGATCAGAAGCAGGAGGGAGGATAAGAAAATCACTGGAATTAGGGGAGACAGCTTAGAGGAAGAAGAAGAAGGGTTTGAGAGGTAGAGAAGGGAAAACAGGAAAATAAGGAACAGAAAGTGTCATGGTTAGGTAAGGTACATGTAGAAGAAACAGACGAGTATCTTTTGCAGTTATATTTATTTTTGACAAATCTGCAGCACACTATTTACATCCAGTGCCAATGCAGGAAGTAGTGTGGGAAGGGAAAAGGAATTGTGAGAAGGCTGGGGTGGTGGATGGCTGTTTAGTGAGTCAGTTTGCGTCAGGTCACTGTTGCAATGTTACATTTATAGTTGGCACCATTTCTTTTAAACCATAGCATTTCTATTTTTGTAACTGTAAGGAAGTGTTTTAGTTTCTTAACCTTCCCTATAGTTTATTTGCCATAACCACAATCTTTCCCTCAACCTAAACCACTATGTAGTCACTATGTGCATACCTGACCTTTGAAACAGCAGTTGACCAAGGCTTTCACTCATTTTTCCAATTATTCTGACACCACATGATTGCAGCACAAATTAGTGAATAATATGTTCTGTATCCACCCTGTGGTTTGAATCAGATCCAAAACTGAATAGGCTTGTTTTAGCTCCAGGTTTCATGAAAATCAGGCCAGTAGTTTTCCCATAATCTTGCCGACAAACAAGCAAACCAAGCTGAAAATATGACCTGCTTGGCCACAACCTCAAGTAGTCTCTTTCGTACTTTCTTTCAAGGACATGCAAATACATTTTGCCGTGCCTCTGTCAGGTGGGAAGAAAATGGAAAAAACATGCTAAAATTGTGATGTGTCCATTGTGTGCTGCCTACGTGCCCATCTCCCAAATCTCCACCATTTGCATGATTGTCAACATTTTGCATGAAAGTGTCAGTTGGCAGTGTACGAGCTTCACTGTAGACTAACAATAGCTTATCCCCACTTTTTGCTGTCTTTCTCTGGTGCTCTGCGCGGGACGACACTCTTCCCTCTTTTATCTCTACGGATGCTTTCTCCTCTCCAAAACCTGTAGGTAGAAACAAAGGTACAACAATCCCTTTTTCCCTACTGTACTCTTATCTGCGCTGCAAGAGCAGAGAGCTGTGTGTGCGTGCGTGTTGAATTTGCGATTGTGCCGCCACTGGTTAATCATTCATTATGTGTTCATTAAATGTGTGCATATGCTCGTCTGTGTGTTTGACAGAGAAAGCGAAAAACAGGGGACTCGATGCTTTCCAGCTAGCGAGCGCCCACATGTACATGAAGGATGGGCAGTTGAGAGGAGTTGAGTTGAAAAGAAATATGGTGTCAAAACTGGAGACTAAGTGATTTTTCACTTGATTATCACATTTTATTCTAAAGTGATAAGTACCAGCTCCCCAATGGATTATTCAGTGTCTTTGCTAAGAGTATATATTAATGATAAACCGCCTGTGTGAAGATGAGGCGTACATGCATTTGTGTGTACACATACAAGCGTTAGTGTGTGGGTAAGTGCTTAATTGGATGTGACAGTTCTGTGTCTGTTGAAAAGGAGCTGATTGGTAAATTGGAGCTGACATTTGGCTTCATTTGAATGAGGTCATAGCAGTGGCCTCTGTATATTGCAATCGTGCAGAGAATACCCTCATTATTCATTTATCAAAGCTATGTGATACACTGAGTTGTTGTGTGTGGTCATGCGTATTGTATGTGTGTGTGTGCCTCATTTAGCTAGATGGAGGAAAACTGTGAATTATGATCACCCGCTTTGATATATACATAATTGACTGAAATGTGACTGCAATGAGATTGACTACAGTGGTGCGTGTGTGTGTGTGTGTGTGAGTGCACTCAACTGTTCTCAAGCTACCCTTGTCAAACTTGTCGTCCTTGCACAACCCATACTGAAGTTAACAATTACTACTGGGCAGATTTACCGCTACGGATTCTCAGACACTTTTTAAACAAAGGATGCTTGAGTTTACTGTCTGAAATGATAATTGTCCTTGGCAGATTTAATCAGCACTAGCTAGCTATTTGAGCTAGCATTGGTTGAAAAACTGTCTGTATAAGTTTTTATTGTGTTAAACTGACTCCTTTTTTAAATATGAGTCTAGAAACAGGATTCTTAAATATCCACTTGGCTTCATAGATGAAATCATTGTAACAGACTGACGCCTGGATTCCACTGGATGCGTAACGACTCCGACAGGGGTCTGTCCGCAACGGCTGCGTATCTACGCAGTCCGTCAACACCCACCGGATCCGTCTGTGTCGGAGCTGTTGCGGACAGCAGAGTCCCGAGGACGCACGAGATCTCGCGAATTCACGCCTAATCAATTGATATAACTGGAAGATAATCAACATCTCCTCGTTAATGACTGGAGACAAATCCAGCGACTCCGTCTTAACGAGCGCTAACGAGGTCGGCCGGCTTGTTAACGAGCCGGCCGACCTCGTTAGCGAACCCGAGGTATTTTATTTTGAAAATATACCGGTGTTTTATTTTGTGTCTGTGCAAGACTTCCTGTCCCGAACGATCTGCTCTGTGCTGAATTTATGCGTAGTGCTCCGTCGTCCGACAAAAATAGAAGCTCTGCGCAAGTGTTGCGAGGGCTGTCGGATGGCCCTGCGTTGTCGGACTCATTACGCAGCGGATCTGCAGTCGGTGGAATCTCACACATTGATTATAATGGGTGCGTAACGGCTCCGACGACGGATCTGCAGCCGTTACGCATCCAGTGGAATCCAGGCGTGAGGCTAAAGCTGTCCCAGGCAAAAAAAAATAAAATCAGCATCGTCTCCAGTTGGTGATCCATGTAGAAGACATGGCAATAACACCAATCCTATTTGATGTACTTCTTGACTGTGCAAGTAATGCTACTAGTTAGTGCTGCAAGTTGTAAGGCTGGACATCTTGCAGCTCAAGTTGGAGCAGACAAACATACTTTTAATCTACTCCATCCACTTTTGTGTTTCTGGTTTTTGTCCTGCTAAAAATTGACACCATCCACTGTAGTAGGATACCATGTACAGCCTCATACTGTCTAATGCACTTTACTTCTATATTGTAAGAAAACCAAAGTTTGACAGGTCTTGTGTTGCTATTCTATGATTGAGAAACCGCTGATCTGAGAAAAAGGCTTGATTAACGCCCAATTGGATTTTGACTGATAAGAAGTAAGGGAAAATTATATATTTTGATTTGTGATATGTGTGTATGTTTCCTGCCTTCACTGTTCAGAAGCAAGTGGTCCTGTATTGGTCAAATATATGCAGATGGATGGCAACAGGATCATATTTTTGGTTTTGGAAGTGTGTTTGATTCAATTATGCAGCCTGAGAAATATTGATCAGTCACGTTTGAGTGGGCTTTGGTTGTATGCAGGTTTGTGTAGAGAGTAATAGAGATGGAACGCATTGCCGATATGCAGTCTCCAAACTCCAGAACCCATTGGCTATCGTCTAACGGCGATTTAGATTTTTGTTGGCTCCAACTAATGTAACTAAACTGGCTACTTCTGAAATTTTTATAGATTTCGTCTATCAACTCCAACTCCATTCTTGCATCTCTGGCTTACAAATCAGACTGTGAACAATGACCATAACATGAAAGATGAAGTCTTTGCTCTCATATCCATTATCCAGATGGCCACAATGGAACCCCACAAGTATTTGCCCTTGCCCCTAGAGGCTTAATCTCCCTGTGGATGGGGTAAAACCAAAAACAGAATTCCCTTACACAGACAGATCAGTGTGTAGTGAGCGGCCCCACAGTGATTCAGTTGTTCACACTGTTGCATAACAGAACAAGAAGGACCCAGGTTTGATCTGCAGCGCTGGCCCTTTTTATGTGAAGTCCTTTGGGTTTTTTTTTTTCTCTGGGTGTTCCAGTTTCCTTCAACTGTTCAAGGACATGCAAATCAGATGGAGTGGGGACTGGGGATACCTTTGGGGAATCACCCTTAAGTGTAAGTGCAAATGAATGTCTCTATATCTATATTAACCCTACAACGATATTTGGATAGGATCCAGACTTTTGTGTCCCTGACGAAGGATTACTTTGCAAAAAAAAATAATAATAACAGTATCAGAAGATAGATGTAAAAGGAGATGATTCTAAAACACACATACATGTGACTAAGGCAATATTCATGTTACATATTACCTTTTTATTGGGAAATACTAGGATCATGATGTGTGAAATGAAAAGGTTCCTTAGAGCAGGTCCCTGTGCAATGAGATTCATGTCAGTATGTACTGTAAATGGCACAGTGGTCAGAGGGCACAGTAAGTGGGAGGCTGGGGAAAACAGACTAGAGCATAGACCCGAGAGGAGTGACTAGAGAGAGTGGGGGAGGGGGCCAAAGGCGAAAGAGGGAGAGAAAGACAGAAGGAAAATGATAGAGTGCTTTAGATGAAAGGGCCAGGGGAGTGCGTCAGTGTTGAGAGGCCACATATTTCTAATGAGAAATATGGAGCACCTTGTCATCCCTGTACTCAAATCTGGGGCTGATGCTGCATGAACCCCGAGGCATCTATCCAAAAAGTTTTAGTCCCTTGCAATCATCCAGACCCCGATTGTTCCTGGCTCAGAGATGCAACTTTTTTGATGCATAGCTTGGACGATATAGCAAACTTTTTATAAGCCATGGCAGTGGACCAAGGACCGTGCTCCAGTTAGCAACATTGCTCCAGTTAGCAACTTGCTGCACTTCAAACCTGGAAATATGTGCAGATGGTTGGACTCGGAGACTTGGAGATGTTTTTGAGATCACATATTCTTTGAGTTGCAAATTGAACTATTGAATTCACAGAATTGGACCTATTCTTTGCTTTGGGAAAGAATAATAAAACGGGGTAAGGAAGTTGTTATGTTAACCCCATTTACAGCTGAAAACTCCAAATGTAATCATCTGTGTTATCCAGATAATGAGATCTGATCAAGGAGGCTTGTGTTTGCACTCAGAGGTAATTATGTGCACTTGTTAGTTTTGATTATGTTGAGACTGGATGTACGTACAGTATATAGTATCATGAGTATGAAAGCAGTCAAAGACAAGTTGCATATGCTGCATCCAGATGTGATGTGCTAGAGTTGGTGTTAAGTGCAGTTGATATGAAGTAGCATATTGAAACAAGGATTTTTTTTTTCCTTCTTTGTGTTTAACTTTTAAATATGCAATAACAAAACACTTACATTGTTCCTTTGCTGGCATAAGTAAGAACAAACCTATTCCAAAATCACCTTTTAAAGATCTTTAATTTTGGCAATTGACTGAGGTTTTTTACTACTTTAACCTGCTCTCAAAGTACCGATCAAAAGCAATCCCTCAGCAAATTTTCTGCTAACCTAGGACAAACAAAAAAGTGAAACGCACTCTGACCATGGTGTCCTGTTCATAAAGGCCCACATTGTGCTCACTGGCTTGTGACATCATTATTTTCTCCCCCATGTCTAATCAATGATGTGCAGTGTTCAGTGGACACCTGGATGGTGTTCATCAGGGTATGACAATTTAGCCCAAGGTCAGAGATGAGAGTCTAAGCTACAGCCTGCAGGTCTTGCTGCTAGCAATACCTGTGGCTTTAATGGTTTTACTTTGAACATATCACCACCTATTGTATGGGTGACAAAAGCTCAACGTCGCTGTGAATTTTACTTGACTTGAATTGAAATTAAAGTTAAAGTTAATACAAAAGCTTGCTGATATGGTCTCATTAAATGTGAGCATCGTGATTGCATATACTGTACATAATTAAAGTAATTATTAGTGGACATTATTGCAGGCTATTGACAGAATTGCACTCCCTGATCTCTAGATCAGTAATTTCAAACTTTTTTGGTCTGGGGTGCCCCCACAGCCAGATGAACTTACATACTACTTCATCAATTCCCAATATATAGTATCCAAATGCACAACACTATTCATTATGGAAAAGTGGATATTGTTCATTTTTACATTGAGTTGAACTGTCAATATTTTAGTTGGTTTGGTCAGCAATCTTGCTACTACTATTACTGCTTCCTTGGAGTAGTGGAGCTGAATGTTTCAACCATTTACCATTACTTTTAGCTAGCTGTTTCAATCGTTAATCAGTTAACATTACACTGACATAACTATTTCAGTCGTTTTTTAAATAACCTTGCTTCTAGCTAACTAACTCCATTAATGTTACTTTAAGCTAACTATTTTCACCTTTTATCCATTAATGTCACTCTAAGCCAACTATTTTAACCGTTTTTCCATTAATGTAACCCTAAGCTAACTATTTTAACCATTTATCAATTAATGTCACTTTAAGCTAACTATTTCAATCTTTTATCCATTAATGTAACTCTAAGCTAACTATTTCAACCATTTAACTATTAATGCCACTTTTAGCTAACTATTTCAACCGTTTATCTATTAATGCAACTTTAAGCTAACTGTTTCAACCATTTAACTATTAATGTTACTTTTAGCTAACTATTTCAGCCATCACAACTTTTAGCTGATTGCTTCCACCATTTTTACATTACTTCCAACTATTTCAACCATTTTCCCGCACTATAAGCTAATCATATCAACTGTTTTGTCTTTACTTCCTGCTAGGCCTTTTTAATTCTTCAATTTATGTATCAAGTTTAGCAACCAGTTTAAACTTCTATGCTCAATAGGGTTCTTGTCCTCTAACATCACAGCAACATGTAGTGTTCTGGTGTTATATTTGACTGAATATGAATATGTGGATGTATTCTCTTTATCAAATCCTAATTTCCTAGTTTTCAAATGAGATGAGCCACTCTACGGTCTTTCTAGGTATCCCTAGAGGTATCACTCCCCTAGAGATGATACCGAATGGTATCTTATTCTGTAATGAAACTGTTTGGACTCCAGAGTGGATGGAGAAAGAATACTGTCATAGTTGCTTTGGACATAACTTGGCACGCAGGTTGAGTCCACTTTAGAGAGCAGTGAGAGTATGAGGGAGGGAAGGAGGGAGTGAGGAGTTCTTCCTGAGTCTAATCCCCCTGCATGGAGGCTTAGGGCTGAGAACTTATTCTCCACTTCTGGAGTCACTCTCCCTAATTATCCCCTCAAAGTCCTGCCGCAAAGTTCACACAGAAAAGATTTTTGCTTTCTGCCTCTGTCTCCCTCCCTTTCACTCTCCCTCTCTATATATATTCACTCCCTGCCTGTCACCCTTCCTCTGACTCTGACTCCATCTCTCTCTGTCCCCCTTCCTGCCTTTGTCCCACCCTATTCATCTCTGTCTGCCTCAGTATTCCAGTTAGCCTTTCTCACTTTCTCCTCCTCCTCCTTACTCTTTCTTGTGTTTCTTCAGTTCAAAGTACTGTGGACATCATGAGCCTCACATCACAGCCAGGCTCAAGATGGGAATGCAGTGCTGGTGCTTACTGCCTGTCCACAGATGCTGCCAGGCTTCAGTGGGATTTATGTACAGCTCTGTCCATCCTCCTCAGAGCTTTTTGGTTAGTTCAGTGGAGGTTGCCATAGTCATTGCAAAGGCTTTTTTTTTTTTTTTTTTTTTTTAGCAGTTTCCAGTGTGTTTACACAGTAGTTTCGGGCAATATTCTACAAATATACTTCCCCTCAACAATAGTGATTGGTCATATATTATTTATCCAAAAGAACATTGAAGAGAAAAGTTATGTTTTCTTGCAGGAAAGAAACTTGCAGTGTATTTGTTCTTTTGCAACGTGTATGTGTCACATGCATCACACAGCATGATGTACTGCTGCATTATTTGATGGCGATCTGGGGAGCAAAATGTTTTTGCTTTTCTTGAGAGAGGCTGTGTGATGAAGCTTGAAAACTTGCTAGTGGCATATAATGACACGTGTCAACCAGCAATGACGTGTGTTGCACTTTGGTGACTCATTCACTAACTTGAGATCTTTTGTTTAATTGGAAAAATGTGTTTTATTGCTGTACAAGTGAGGGCGCTGATTGAGCACAAACTCCATAACAGATTTACAGATATTGATAATTTAGATAGATGTTCCGACATCTGATAAATGTCTTCCAGTGATGTCACAAGGTTCAGTGTGTAAAAATCTGCAGTTCTAGAGTTTATTAGAAGTTATTTATTTCCTATTGAGGCTAGCAGATCATAACTACAATAACTGATACAAGCAAAAAACACCCAGAATCTGCAACCAAACTGTTGGTGGTTGAGTAGCAATGTCAAAATGTATGGGACAGGTTTTGACCAAGAAGAATAATGTGTTGAATAAAAAATACAATGGATGCATTCTAATACCCATACTATCATACTATTTAGAATGATCCATTATGTATTAAGTCAAATGCAGTATGCCAAATATACCAGGATGCCCTACTGCACCTGGTCACATTTTGTAGTAAGCAAGCCAGCATGCTTTTCTGGCTATAAGGACCCACAATCCTCTGCACAGCCAAAATGAGCAAGAGTGTCAATGGCGCAATGTTATGACAAAGTAGTATATCTTAATTGTATGCATACTGCAGTGTATATTAAAAGTATGCAATTTGGAAGCAGAGATCTCTGTTTCTGCTGCAACATTTTTATCTTTTTTTTTAAACTGTCTATTTCATAGTAGAAGTGCAATGCTGAATTGGTGTGGTTTAAAAAATAATCTGTTTAGGTGAGTTGAGGACAGTTTCAAAGAATACTGCAGCTCATGGCAATTCTTGAGTAGAAGTCTTGAAATGTTTTTTTGCCCTATATAAGTGAATCTTGTGAATTGCTGCTGACAGGATTCACTGCTGATGTACCGCTAAAAGGAATAAAATAATAAAACGTTGTCTCATCACTACTTCAAGCATCTCCTTTCTATAAAGTAGTCCTTACCCTACTGACCCATGATTGCATGTTGCAAAACGAGTCATTTGTCCTTCATTGTCCTTTGTAATGCCCGAGATACACACAGGCACTGTTTGTCATCAGAGTTCTGGTTTGTTTGTCTCCACACAGTGTCACAGGGGCAAAGGGAACGGGTTTTCCTGCTCTGCCTGAGACGTTGGATTCGGAGCACCAGCTGGCACTTACTGGCCTTGGCACGCGTTGGTCGTGCTGTTGATAAACGGCTATTAATGGCCAGACGCTCACCCTGAAATTGAGTTTAACTTTGCCTCTCCTCATTTCCTCATTATTCAGTCTGAAACTACACCACAATCCTCGAGGTGGATTTGAAAGTTGCAAAAAATTGAGGGCATTGGTCAAATTGATTTCAGCACTGACCAGCTGCTACTCACGCAGTCAGAAAATATGAGCTGTAACCACAGACCTCCTCCCACACACCTGTGGGTTTCCTCCTGCAGCTCATTGTTTCTGAAAGGATGCTGATTGGTTGGAGTACATTTTGTTTCGATAGCTGCCAAGACCTAAATTGTTAAAAATTGGGCCTGGAAAGTGAAAGTAACAAGCAATTCTGTTTGGTTCAAAGCTGTGTTATTAAGGAATGAAGTAGATTTTGCATTTGTTACGAGAATCTAAGTGAGGTATTGATCGTCTTCTTTTTTCTAATTTCCTTTACATGTTTTCTCTGTTTCGATCCATTTTCCATCTCTATGCTGTGTCATTTCCCACACTCTATTTTTTTTTATTACACCCTTGTTCCTTTGTTCTTTGGCTTATAGTTTTCTACATTACTCTCTGTCATGTTATGCTCTGATCTTTCTTGTCCCCTTCCTCCGAGCCATTGCCTGCATCTCTGGTTCCCCAGACAACAGGCAGAGGTTCGCAACACACTGTCGGCTACAATGCACAATTCATACACCGACTCACTGATGCCAACCTGGCGATTGGTTGTCTTTCCCTCCTTCATTCTCTCTTGGCCTTGCGCTCTCTTTACTCCTCTCCCTCTGTTCTCTCTCTCTCTGCCGCTGACCTCTGGGATCAACCGAGCAAAACTGATTCCCACTTTTTCACGGATCATGAGTGCGTCAGTGGTTACGCAACAGAGGGATAGAGAGAGAGAGAGAGAGAGAGAGAGAGAGGGAGTGAGAGAACATGTGAATATGTAACTGACATATTTGTCCATCTTTATTTGCATTGCTGCTTATCACCAGAAGAATAATGCTCTGGGTTAAGCCACTTCCTCAACAAAATATTTAATAAGTTTGCATGAAAATATTTGAACTATAATTATCGGCTTTGCTGCTGTGCAAACATAAAATGCGCACTGTTCATACCCTGTCAAATAGAAAATCTGTTTACACACATTATAATCGTACATCTTCATCATGACATGACATGAAACACTCTCACTACCATGCAGTGTTGCTATTAAACATGAATATTTTTTGACTCACTCGTCAGGACAGCTGCCAAAAATGTGCCAAATACTCTCACTTCAAGTCAAAATAGTAAAATCTAGTAAAGTTGAACATTACAATTAAAGAATATGCAGGAGTAATAGTATTCTGAGTGAACACATTAGGCTGAAAACTCAGGAGTGCTGTGTATTGTTTGCAAAGTGCCGGAGACCTTATGAGTAGGATTTATGCAAAGAACTAGGTTAAGATGTGGCTTGAAGGGCTGTATTGTGAGAGTCTAAGTATGAGCGCAGGAAGGCTTAGGAATATGTGGGAGTGTGTGTGTGTGTGTGTGTGTGTGTGTTTGTGCAGAGTGTTTGTGTGATTTCGCAGAGGGGTGACATGTGTAGATGTGATGGCTGCAGCCATGCATAGATGTTCACACCAGGGAGAAAGTAAACAAACATGGCAGCCGAATGGTAAGAAAAGCTGCAACCACTGTTGGAGCACGCTGCCTCTTCCTCTCTTCATGCTTCTCTCTTCGCTTCATCCTCTCTTTCTCTGTTACCTCTGCCAACGACGTCTTTTTCTAAAAGTTTGTCTGTTTGTTGATCTTTTTGACCAGTATCTCGGAAACTCCGTGGGGAGCAGGTTTCATTAAAATTTTTCTTTGCATGGAAAGACAAATTTGAATTTTGCGACACTAAGGTCATGTACAAAAAAAAGTATTTGTTGACAACTGTTTACAGCACAGAAGCAAATGTACTTCCTTTAACCCATTGACGCCGGGAAAGCATTACCGCATTTCTACCATTAAAGCCGGGAGCGCTGTTGCGTCACTCTACCATTAAGGCCGGGACAGCGGATATGTCATTTTGTAGTATTTGTATTTTTTTCCACCTATTTTCGGTCTCTTGGCCAATGAAATGCATCAGAATACAAGTGTGAGTGTCACAATGCAACATTGGACTTTTCCAAAACTTATAAATCATGGAGGAAGACGACTATAGCGGAGGAGCTCAGCAGGAAGTGACGGAAGAGATCTGATGAAAACAGCGCCATTGATTTAATTGCTGATCCGGACTTTGAACCCTCGGAACCAATCGACCGGCATTTATGGATGAGGAATATGTTTTTAGACGACATATTTTCACCGAAGAAAAGACAGATTTGTGGCCATCTGGAGATAATAATAATAATATTATTAATAATATATTAATATTAATAATAATAATAGGCTAATTGATTGTGATGATGATATAAGAAATCATGACTGTTAATGTCTTACATTACTTTATGCGTCGTTGAGTACCCTGAAAAGTGCAATATATAACATTTATTATTATTATTATCATGATAATTCTTTTTTTATTACAGTAGGCTAATGAGAACTATGTCTTGTTCTTCCAGTGGTCATATCATGTTTGCATCTTGCTAATGGGCATGTATTAGTATTATGCATAGGATTTTTTATTCAGTCAAATGTAACATTTGCTGAGTTTGTTGATTTTTAAAAAAAGTTTATTGAAGGTTTGGACAAATAAACTCAACTTCGTATGAAAGCCACGGGTATAAGCTCTCAAATACTTTTTGAATTTCATTTTTATCTGCTACAGAGGCTGAAAAATCTATTATTTAGTAGGTGTTGAATTTCCAGAAAAACTTCAGGTTTTAGGGGGTCATTTGAAAATCGCCCATAGGTTTTCCAGGCATTTTTTCCCAGGCGCTTTAGGCCTTAATGGGTTAAAGAGTGTGTGTGTGTGCATGTATATATATATATATATATATATATATATGTATGTGTGTGTGTATATATATATATATATATATATATATATATATATATATATATAGCTGATTTTCCATGTTTTTCTTGATAACGATCTTGGTTATTATCAAAATAACCAAATTAAACTAAATTAAACTCTTTTGAGGTATTTTTATTATTATTAAATTTGTCCAAACAAATGTGCCTTTAATTGTACCAGGCATTAAAATTAACAAGCAATTAAAGAAAAAAATGATCTAATAATTTTTTGATGACTGTATAAACACTCATGTCTCCTTCAAAATGCCATTCTGAAACAAGTATTGTGGTGCTGAAAGATGTCCTGCCTGATGAATCATATTTTTACGTTTATTTGCAAAACATTCTATTAAAAAATAAATCGTTTTAATATATTTAGCTACAGAAAATAGTATATTGATGCAAAAATGATCTTCCCTCCCAATATTATGAATCATATCGCAATTGTAATATCAGTCCAAATAATTCCAATTTGTCTTCTTTTTCCAAATCGTGCAAAAACCTTGCATTGTACAATAGGGTTGATAAACAAATCATATAAAAGTAATGATGCGTGTTTTAGTTGGTGCTTTGATAATGCCGACCCCAGCATCTGCTGTAAGCAGTTCATGGTTCGAGACCAGCAAAGAGTTGGTGCCGCTCTGGAACCAGTTTTCATGGCTGAGAGCTGGTTCTTTGGCTATCGAAACGCGAGGAACAGGTTTGAGATTATGCACCGGCTCCAAACTGGCCCTCTGGCTTGGTGGAAAAGAGGCATATGCACACCTTAAAATTCAATATGGCAGTGTTTTTCTGGCAAAAGAAAATTGCCAGAGCATCAACAGCTAGATAGGCATTGCCAGTTAATTCAAACCATCGTCCCAAGCCTATACAATCACATTTAGAATATTGCATCAACTCCCTTAATATACCAACCAACCCTCCTTCTGAATGATGCACATGATTTAGTCCACTCCCGTAGTCAGGTAGAAGAAAATAATTCCTTTCGATTGCAGTAATTGCTGTGAAGCTGATGGTGAGAATTAAGGTGAACTTTGAAGGAGCCATGAATTAAAAGAAAAGTGAAATCCGGCTGTAAAAAATAAAAAGAGGGCAAATATGAAGCTACAGTACTACTTGTTTGTCAGAATGGTTTGATATTGGTATGTGATGTGGCTTGCCAGCTTAGTTATTTTGATCCGTTTCAAAAGTAATTTGAACATTTTTTTCTCTTGATGTGGAATGTGCCTTTTCATAAGTACATATTTTTAAATTATTTTTTGTGCTTCCTTTTCTCTCTCATCAATGACATAGCTTTCATATCCGTATCTATAGAGTCTAACATTACCTGGCAGCATTCTTCCCAGACAAAACGGCAGTTTTTTTTCTGACTTTGAGGTTATTTCTACGTGTCTTAATGTGAACGCTTATGTGTAGCACTCAAGCACGATCTCTACGAGCTGAACATTCTGACACCAGTGACTACAAAAAGGCTTTGTCTCAGGTCAAAAGGTATTTCATCATAGTTGGGGAAATTCTGACCTGTGAACTATGATGAAGGCAGTGAGTACTTATTAAACACAAAAGAGCCAGAGCTAATGGAAAAAATGGCCATGACTTCTATTAACATTTGAGTTCCAAAGTAAGTGATATGAAATGTTAAAAAAGGTGAAAAGAAAGAGCCATTCTTCAAACACCAACCAAGGGCAGACATCTTTGAGGTGAAGAATGAAAACCTTTCATGTCACACCATTTGAGGGAATAAATATTTTAAGCTCCTTGATAATATTACGATGCTTTTTATTCCCAGAAAAACTGAGGACTAAAAATATTAGGCTGATAAGGACTTTGTCTTTGTGCGAGACCAGAACGACAAAATTTATATGATCATTTCATTAAAGATCTTTTTGGTGCTGTACTTTTATGATTTCACATATTTTTATGTATGTATTAACCAAGCATTCCCTGGGTGATTTGTAAAAAAAAATAAAAAAATGTTATAAATTCTAAAATAGAAATAAGTAGGCAATTAACATCCCCTGTACAAACACACATACACACTAGGGATGTAACGGTACAATAAAGTCAAGATTCGGTTCATATCCTGGGTTTAGGAGTCACGGTTCAGTGGGATTTTGAACAGGCAGTAGTGCAAGTGTCAAAACAGACAAAATCCACCCAAATTGAAAAAAATCTTAGTCTATGGAATTGAAAATACATAGTATAATAAAAAATAAAATATCAGCATTATGATGGGTGTTTAAGTTGGTTCCACGTTTGCTTTATGTAAAGGGACAGTTCACCCCCAAATCAAAAATACATATTTTCCCTTTACTTCCAGGGCTATTTATCATGCCTTCTCTTTAATACAAGCCATCTCCTTGTGACATTTCTACGGCTGTTCTCTCCAATACCCTCACACCAAAACAGTCTAAATGGATAGAATGCACTACAGGTAGGAGGAAATTTTTTTAGATTTTGCGTTGAACCGTCCCATCCAAAGCACTCAAACTTGTATCATTGTGGTAATCTGCACATCTGGATGATGCCGTCGAAAGTACGTTGGCATGTTGGATGCACTTCCATTCACATACCCTGCAAGGGTGGCCTAACACCTTCACACTGTCCTTTTCTTATACACAACTCTTGCTCTGTTACTGTTCTGGCTGACCGGGAACCTGCTGGCAGGTTTTCCAGCTTTGGTCTTTCATTTGCGCTTCCCATAGTTCGACTGTCTCACACTCCAGTCTGCTGGTTGTGGTAACCTCAGCACATGTTGCTAACAGCGTATGGCTAAAGGTTCGCGGCTGTAACTTGTGCTTGTGAACTTGATTCTCCATACTGTGTACTCAGCATGGGGCTGCCCGCTTCTGACCATGACCCCTGTACTGTGACGGTTCGGTAGTAATACAGGATTCGTTAAAGCTCTACTGCCCACGTTTTAGTACTTTAATTTGCAACAGAAAGGCTTATAATTGGAAGTATCAGCTAGGAAACTCTGGTGATTGTGCAAAATAGAGGGAAATTATCTACATTTGAATTTTTTCTATTTTTTTCGTGCCCTCAATTAACCAGCCAGTTGAGATGTCTAAGGCTGACTTAAAAAAAGACCCAGCATATGCTTAGTTATAACCAAAATTAAAGAGAATCTCTGACCCTGCCCCCCCCACCACCTCAGAATGAGACATGGTAGGAGCCACGTAGCAGGCGAATGCCCTTGCTCTGGCAGAGCCATTATGCAGATGATATGCTAATGAAGTCATCCGATTTGGTTCTGCTTAGGGTGCGCTGCTTTGAGGGAAGATAATCAAGCACTGATCAGCTCCCAACGCTGCACTCGACCATGTGCTCATTTGTGTGTGTTTGTGTGTGTTGTACATATCCATCCATGTGTGCAATTCTGTGCTGGTTGGGAGAAAATATGTTTGGGTGCACATGGATGCTCATGTGGCGGTTAATGTTGGGGTCTGTAATTAATTGGGGTTGTTTTATGTGTTTGATACACACAATGGTATTCTTAGAAGTGGTATTACGATATTTTAGGCCATCCTTTTTATAAATCAAAGGACATGACCTCAGTGGTAGCTCCAGCCCTGGTGCCGTCACAACAAATGTACTAAGAGGACCTCTGGTATTTTTATAGCTCAGTTGTAGGAGATGCTTCCGCAACTCCTGTCTATTATGTTACTGCAGCTTGCAGTACTTTCTCTTGATTTTTAAACTTTCTTCTTATTCTCCTCCCTGTGCTGCCACCACCTCTGTAGTCCCTCCTTTTATTTCTCCCTATCTGTCCTCCCTTTCATCCCCCTGTCCTTTTTGTCTCACTCATTCTCTTGTCACTCCTTCGCCCTTCCCCATTAGTCACACAGCCACCTCCCCCATTCCTTTTATTTGGCTATCAGACAGTCATCAGTTCACTCTTACATCTCTCTCCCTACCCCCGCTTCCTCTTCATCCCCTCCTTTGCAAAAATGTGAAAAAATAGTTGTTCTTCTCATGATTAAATCATCCATCTGTTATTTTTTCATCTCTGTCTTGATCTCTTACTCTAACTTCCATTTTTCCCAGTTCAGTTGAAGTTCAGTGGTACCCTCCTCCCTTCCGTCATTCCCTCGGTCCCTTCTCCCTCTGCACTACCTGTTCCCAATCCACTGTAGTCCTAGTCCTGACCCTGCCTGGAGCCTTAAGTAAACAAAACACAATCACACAACTCACTCTTTTATCTCTTTTTAGTTTCTCCTTTAAAAAAAAAAGAGCGTAGCTGAGCAGATTATGGATTCAACTTGCATGTTCTTGTAGACGATTCTCAAAACATTGCAGCATACCCATTAACCCCCATTGCCTCAATGCCTGACTGGGGTCCTCTGAGAGATTCACAGAGGCATTTGATAGCGTTTGATCATCTTTCAGTGTTGTGCATGTGCATCTGTGTGTGTTGCTCAAATTAACACATCCTATTGATCTTCACTGCCCCGCGCTCGCACAGGCTGACAGGTCTGCAAGAGGCAATAATTAGTCGTGTAATTGGCTGATCATTTGTTTGGAAATTTGCTGAGCTAACACACTCCGTTTTTATCCCGTAGTGGATCTTGACAGGTGTGAGTCTTTGTGTGTGTCTTCATGTGAAAGATGACACACTGGGAATTCTAAGTGATTAAGAACTTAATGTCTGATCACACACTATTAGTTTCATTAAAGCACAGTTGGATGGATTGATTAATTTAAAAATTGTCTGTGCCATTTTGAAGGAGGTTTCATGCCATGTTGTCTTTCTGTGTAATCTTCTTTTTCTGAATGAGAGTGAGCCATCTCCTCATTTCATGTATTGGCTGATGTGTTTTTCGCTGGAGGTAAAAAATAAAAAAAGAATGTGGTGTCAGAAGGCTTTTATTCACCAAATATCCCTTTTCATGCTCGTCATGGGGTTAAATGCCTGGCTCAAGGGTATGTTGACTGCAGCTGTTGAGGAGGAGAACCATCTGCCATCTGCCATTTCCACACTCATCCAGGTTTCCTTAGCTGACAGTCAGCAAATTTAGCATTTAAAATTTTAGAGCCCTTATGTTTTTATGTGGTCGTTTTGTGACAAACAGGTTTGACCATTGTAGCATTCATCAAAAATGGTTGCTGTGATTGGCTTGCAGTACTGTTGGCCCTTATTTTTCCAGGTGACATCACACTGGCAGACATCTCATAGTGAAGAGACATTGAATTCGACAATTTTCTGATGGATTGTTTGTTGGATTTGGGACAGATATCCACGGTGTGAGAGATGAATCCCCATGAGATTAGTGGTTGCATGATTTTTGCTGTAGTGCCACCAGCAGGTTGGAACTTATGGTTAAGATTGAATGTGTGTGCTAAATATCATGATGTTCATACATTTCATTTTATCCTTCAGGATGAGTTTGATGTTAATTTTGTTAATCCCTGAACATCCCACCTAAAGCTGAGAATCTAAATTATTTGTCCAATACTTTGGTTTATGACCAAATACTTGCAAAACTAATGATATTCCCATCAGACTCAGTTGTACGCTGTATTTTCATGCTTAGTAAGTGATATAAGTAAATGTTAGCATGCTAACGGGCTAAATTAAGATGGTCAAATTGGTAAACAATCCTTCTAAATATCAGATATTATACCCACTATAATGTAAGCAACTTAGCATGCTGTTTTTAGCATTCGGCTCAAGGCATTGCAGTGTATGTCATGTTTTGCAATGTTGCAAAATTCTAAAATTCAGCAATTAACTTGGTGTTGTTATTGTTAATGATACAAATAATGGCTAAAACTTCATGGAAAATAAGACCTAAGTTCTAATAAATCAGAATTCCACAGGCTCTCATAGGTTTTTAAAAAAAAAAGTCTAATGAATGAACAAAGTGAGCTTAGACAAGCTTAATTAACTTAACCTTAACCTTCTTAACTCATTGCAAGACACTTTATTTGGAAAACTTCAGAAAACTGTCTTTGGTTAGTCTGTATATTGTTTCAATAACCATGAAGAAATCCTCACTGAACAAGACTCTCTAGCCAAGTGTTCTCATACTACCAGACCTGTCTTTACACCTGGTTTTAGCGCTGTGCTGCTATGAGCAGCTGCTGGAGCTGATCGTGACCATGCATCTTTGGAGTCGGACCACTGAATTTGCGCAATAAAATGACAAAATCGTCTCAAACAACACAACCATAGATTCAGTCAGGTAATCACTGACAACAGATATTTGTCCAGCCACCCAGCCTTATCTTTCAATAGTGCTTACCATCACGAACAGCAGTGTTTCCCTTAATAACTGCCCTGTAAATGCAGCCAATAACACCATGAGCATTATCGGTATTGTCACCTCTAGCTAGTACAGACTCCTACTTAACCTTCCTGAAGGTTCTATGCCCACGTATTTGATCATGACAGTGTAAAGGTTTTATGTTCGTGAATGACTGTGTAAACCAGAGCCACTGAGGGCTCATTCATACAGTAATCAATATCTTTTTCAAGCATGACACCATCACTATGCACCCAAGCATCAAGTGGGCCAGTGGAGAGGGATGATGGGGGCTGCGGGCGTGTACTTTGTTAAGGGGTAAGCTGTGTCTAGAGAGAAATTAGAGGCTAAAAGTAGGTGATGAACTTGTGATGAGAATACTTTCCCCCACAGTCCCTAACACACCCACTGGGTGTGATACTGGAGAATGTGTCTGACCTTCTGTTAACCTGTGTTGTGCAACCCTCACGACAGCCAATGACGTCCGTATGCACGGACGTGTGAACTTGTCAAAGCATGATCATCTGTGTCCTTGAACATGTTTGGCAGGGTGACGTGTGTGTCCCTGCATCTGTGTGTGTGTGTGATTGAGTGAATGCCTTACTGAATTATAGAGTATGTTTGCTTTTTAACAGATCAGCAGAAGAGGTGATGCCACAGTCAATGTCACAGCCTTCATGCATAATTGCTCCACTTTGTCATTGCCAAGGGCTGGGCAGAGCCACATCTGATTGCTTCCCCATCTTTCCCCCCTTTCTCCTTCCCTCGCTGTCTCTCCCTCTCTCCCCCCCTTCACTCTTTATTCTCATTAGACTCATTAACTTATCCTGCAGAGGCAGATAGAGCGAGACAGACAAAAGAGTGAGCATATTGAATGTACTGGAGGCAAACAGAGCGATCCAAAGAAGATTTGTGTTGGAGCTTTCTACCACACAATATAGCTGATGAGCCTCAGATAGAGATATATCACGGCGTAAACCTAGAATACCTTCTTCAAGCTAAATGAGGCTTCCCGTAAAGGGTAATGTATGACACCATGTCTGGTACAACAGACCTGACGTGTGACTGTGTGGGAGTGTGTGAGTGCATACATGCACCTGTGTTTATTTGGGTGCACTTACCTGTTGGTGTGTGAGTGTGAGTGATGGTGGTAAGAAGACACTGAGCAGTAGAAAGCTTACCCTATCTGTGGTGCTGAGAGGTCACTCTGTTAGCCGCTGACTCACTGTCCGACCCTGGTTAAAAATTAATTGGAAAATACAGTTTGCAGAGCACTGCAACTTTCTGGATATTTTTTGGCGAGTGCTTCTAAATATAATTTCCCCTTGCAAAGTATAATTTATCTAGCGTTCCCTCTCTTTGTAGATTACTGGTGATGTTGCTAATATTTGTTATGTTTTCTATGTAAAACCATGCATCATCTCAAGCTCCCATATAAATAGAACCATTTTTAGCTGTTGCATTTTAAGTGATGAATTACTAGAAGTGTTTTCCTCCATGCACTAATTCTAACTTTCCTGTGTGTTTTCATGCTGTGTATATGATTTTGGGGTATGTGTGTGCACGCAGGTTTTGAATATGTGTGTAAGCATGACCCGGTGCTGAAAGGCCGGCAGTGAGTGAAGTTGCAGTGTCTCATGGTTAAATGATGGGCCCCTTTCGGGCACTCAGAGGGCTTTGAAACACTAAGTAATTGGTTTTCCTGGCAGAATGGGGCCACAGCTTTAGCTTAGGGCCAGTGTGAACTCCACTGTAGCTCAGGTCTTGTCAGGGACACTAGCCTGCTAAACCTGGGGTAGGGACTCACTAAACTATAGGCATAGAAAATGGAAATGTTCAGCATGCATATTACCCCTGAATATTAGGACAAAATAGTGAATGCAGGCCTGTTTTTATTTATGCCTCCAAACTGGTGACAGCTGTCCCATTCTCATGAACGCAATATCTAACCAACGCCTGGAGTGAATTCCTTCAAATTTGGCACAAACGTCCATTTGGACTCAACAACAAACTAATTTGATTTAAATGTAAAGATCATTGTGACCTGAATTTTGGCAAACACATCAAGGTCACTGTGACCTCATACAATTGTTTTCATTACTCAAGAATGAATACACTAATTATGACAAAATTTAACACATATGTCTTATCGGATAAAATTATGAAAGTACAATGATATTTTGCCCAATTGAACTAGACTCACTGATAGAACAGATTTGCCTACAGCTTTACATTACACTGCCATCTGCCGTCTGGGCAGTTTTCCAGTGGATGGAAACGTCCCTCATTCACATTTTCTTGAATGCAACATTTAAAAATTGCTTCAAAATTTGCTTCGACTTTAAGAAAAACACGGCTATTGGATGATAGATATGAATTCAGGTAACTAAAAATAAAAAAAGGTAGGGAAAGGCTACGTTGTTGTCAGACGTTATTCGATGAGTTCCAAGATTGCATTTCGGTCAGTGTCTTCAGCCTCTATTGCTCTCCACATGAACTGTTTAACCGCATGATTCCCAAACATGCTTAAAAATGATTGTTCATTACCACTCAGACTATGAAAGGACTATGAATAGAAACCAGATCACTTCTGATACCGAAATCTTGTGCCGTTGCTTACAGATTTCTTTTAAATGCTTACTTGCTACTGATAATAGTCAAGGGCAGCGGTTTTTTTATTGGGTTTCAGTTTGATTTGTAAACAGTAAACAGTAAACTCTGTAAACAGTGTTCCACTGCTTGCCCAGCTGCCAAAATCCAAATGTTGATATATTCATCTTGGTAAACTTCAGCTTACTTTGAAAAAAGCAAGAAGCAGCAATTGATTTGAGGACTTTGTGCTGCTGGGCCTTTCAGAGGAAAACTAAAAAGGTTGCTCTATTTAAAGAGGTTGTTGGGGCCATTTTTGCCCTAGAAAGACCACCTCCAGACAATTCTCCTCTGCATGTTTATAGGTTGGAAAATAAACACAAATATTCTCCTGAAAAGATGCTTGAATTGAACATTAATCACTGTTCTTTGCAGTAAAGATGAATTTCTCACAAGGTATGAGGTCACTATTGTAAAACACATGATTTAAAGTCCTTTTTACATGCATAGCCAGAATTTTAAGTTGTTTTCATAAGCTACCACTATCATGAAATTATCACTTTTTTCCTGTAAAAAAAACATTCGACCCAACATTCATCTTTATATTCGATGTGAAAATAACATGATGTGCGGTGTCTAGTGTCTTTCCGCCTCACACATTACATTGCAAGAGAACTGGACTGTGTCGTGATAAATGTGTGTGTAGAATTCATTCATTCAATCATTCAGGCTCACATACATGTGCAGGGCCGTGAATTCATACACACAGTATGCACAATCACTCACTGTTTGTCCCTGAAGTCCAGCAGTCTTCTCTATCTTTCACTGTTATAAACACACATGTAATGTACTCAGAGTCTCCCAGCGGATAAATAACCCCACATTTGTGTGTGTGTATGGATGCGTGTTTGTATCTGTGTGTTTATGTGCAGTGCAGAGGAACTGGCTGGTTATGTGCAGGCTTGGCCGGCCTCGGGCATAGGAAAAGCTTTATATATATTGGCCTACATGCCACTTACTCTTCTGGGAGACTGTCAAGAGCTCATTTCTGTTGTTGATAGTTGTGGGGAAAAGATGTGGCTGGGACTGGGGACTACACTACACCGTACTTCTTCCTTTTTTTAATGTAATCTTTTTCTTTCCATATGCCTCCTCTCCGCTCACCAAACACTCTGCCATGTATTCTTTCTCAAAGGTTGAAGGAGAATTGCAACAACAAGCTGTAATCTGCACTTAAACCATCTGTTGATCAAGAAGACAGAATGTTACTTTTTGTTCCAGAGCAGTTTCTTATGCTCTGACAGAGATGCCTCCACGCTGGCTAAGTGTGGGTGAAAAAGTTAACCATTTGTATTTCTAAAATCCACAGTCATGTAATGGAAAATAAACCCCCCACAGGTACACATCTATGTACTTAAAGCTACAAATTACCGTTATAATAATAATGTTGGATAATGAACATTTTTTTGGACTCATTACTGTGTGAAAGGTAATTATATTGCCCTTAAACCTTACCGTTTTAGAATTAATATTACTGACCCTAAAGAGATGTTTCATTTATCTAATTTTAATAATGCAGCCTATGTAATTTGGTCTAATGTAGCACTTAAGACTCTGCCAGAGGATTGAACTGTATTTGCTGTGAAAGCCTGGGTAGGCAGTGTACTGGAAAGCACATAGTGTGATTTGAGGTTCTAACTAGCTTGAATTAGCTGCAGTCATGAGCCTTTGGCTACAGTTAGCAGAAGGCTAAACTATAAGCAACATTTTCTGAATAGCTTTGAAACGCTTAGCCCATATTGATACGTTTTGTTGCGTTTATTGACTCTCTTTAATACTTATTTTTTGATGAGTCAGTCTATGTTCAGGTTGCTTGGCAGTTTCTGCAGTGGTTGTCTGTGCTGAAATTGCAGCTTTTCCTCCAATCAAATCAGGCTTTCAGCATCTGAAGGGACGTGTTCATGCATCTGCATTTGTAAAACAGCCTGTAAGAACGCGCTGTCTCTGAAATTACTTGTGATTGGCCAATGTCTTCTGTCATGGGCTAGATTTTCTAAAACCTGAACACAGAGCCACGAGGAGGTGCAGAAATCCAGTTTTTCTTTCAGAAATGTTGAATTATAATGTGCTGAAATCTTATCATTGAATTTTTGCCCAAATTATCCCCCGAGAAGAATGGCCTTGATGAAGCAGAAAAGTACATTTATCAATATTGAAATTAATTCACATTCTACACATTGATTCAGCAAAGATCCTCAATGCATTCATCTATTGAAATATTAAATATGGTCAGATTTCGCAAGTTTCTCAGTAGAATTCTGCAAAGAGAAAGTCAGCTGGTTTCTGCAAGTCACCTTCAAATCTTCGATCGCACAGCAAGCCGTGGCGACCGACCTCAGTGACCTCGGGCACTTACAAAGCTTCATGTGACTACTTTCTCAACCAAGTGTTTGTGTAGTCTCCTCTCTGAAGGGCTCTGTTACCTTTTAGAAAGTTGCCTTTGTGACTTTGGAGGCTTGTGTGCTGATGGGTCCTCTGTCAGGATCTCACTTTGAAGCACTCTTTCACTTCGTCGGAGGTCTTGCCGACTTGATGCAGCCTTTTGCACAAGTGAAAGGGCTCGGTTTGATCCATAGCATGGTAGACGACAGGTGTGCAAAAAAATGTGCAAAAAAGTGTGTCCTTTTATCTGCAACATTTAGAACATGAACATCTCTTTGTCTTCCCTGTTACTAACATCCTGCCCAAAGAGTGCATTCCCAGCTTTTCTTTGAGGGATTGTTGATATTCTTAGGGGATTGCTGAGGGTGGTCTGAGAGTGCATGATGGGGTATAAAATGATAGAGAAACTGCAGTATCAAGTGGTCCAAGGCCATTTAGAGCTTTACATATAAATGAAGGCATGTAAATAATGTATTTCAGTACTTAAGTTGGTTTGCAGTCAATGTGTAAATTCGTTTTCCTGCACCATTCCAGGTCAAGGAAGGTAGAACTTTGCCAATATTTTCCAAATAGAAGTAAATCCCAAGGGTTTACCAACCTAACATAATCTTAAGTAAATTTCTCTAGTAACATGGCCTGCAATGCCAAGCATTGATGTCATGAATCTGTTTGACCATAGATCAACAGCCAGACAAATATTCCAGGCACTTTGATTCTGCCTCCTCAGATGATTTTGTAGAGTTTGCTGAGGGATGAGCTCTTGGCTCGAGGCTTCTTCTGGTGGGAATGTTTGAGTGGCGCTCTGCCAGGCTTTGAATTTAGTGAATATCCTTGTTTTTCCACAGTGGTTAGAAATAGGAGGCCCCTGGCAATGGATGGGACAATGCTGTCAGTTTGACGCTTGTCAGATGTCATCCATTTAGAACTGGGGGAAGAGGAGGTGGAGCCTCTAAAACAAGCTGCTTTACTCCACAAACCAGAAAATTTAAGCCACATAATCACTTTATTTTAGTCAAATTGCATTAAGGACACAAAATGGGCACTTTAAAAGTCCAAGGTCATATACATGAAGCAGAACAACACTTCAAATTAAATTCAAACTCATGATATGCATCATAACACCATTGTCAAACATTAATCTGTGTGCCTTTCACCCTCTGGACTCCAAGCAGTTTCAGGGCCTTTTTTTTGTTCCTGTCACATTTTACTCACTGCGGCCTCATTTTTCACTGTAATAAATGATTCCTGTGCCTCTATGGAAAAAGCACAATCATAGAAGTAGGGAGAACCCAAACATGTCTTGCATTATAACAGTTGTGAATCATAAAAGAATGCAAGTTGAACATTTAGGGTTAGACCAAAAGACTTTTTGTTCTTTTGAACTGATGTACTTTTAGATGTTTTTTAGCCTCATGTTAAACAAGAACAACTGTAGAAACAAGAAGATGTCACTTTTCAGATAAGACCTCATCCATCCATCCATCCGTCCGTCCATCATTATAAAAGGTTAATGTTCTCAGCTTCTGTGGAATCGGGGTTGTACAACCTCTTTTGTCCTCTCTTCTCTGTGCAAACTCTCTGCGGTTCAGTCCAAGCTTCACTTAATTTTTGACACGTGGTTGTTGGTCTCAGTTAAATCATTTATGGCCTCCCAGTTTCTCAGAGGAGCACTAAATTTAATAATTTTTACAGGATCTGATTAGAGCAAACTGCTCATTTTTTGTCGAAATTTTAGATGAGAAATGTAGAATAAAGTGATTTTAATGAAAAATCACTATTTTAAGCTAAGGAGATCATCATACAATTTGTAAAATTACCGCCGTATATCAGAAAATCCAACGATTCTGGTTCTGATAAATGGTGTAATTTAAAATTGTGATCTTTTTTAAAGAAAACCTGCCTTTCAACCCCCCCCCTTTTGTTGCAGTACTTAGTATACACATGCCATCCAAAGTCCTACTGCCTATTTAATTTTTCTTTGTCCAATTAAAATTAATTTCATTTTACTCACATAAACTCTCTAAACATTATTACTTAATTTTAGATAAACAGAGACATTCAAATTTCAGTCCTGAATTGAGCTCAATCAAAAAATCAGGCATGCTGATTCTTCTCAGCAGTGCAGCACAGCATGTATATAATCAAACGTGGAAGCTTTACAAATGCTACATTTGTATTTTTTCTTACTCTCGCCTTTGTCCCCGCCATCCCTGCCCCCTTATTCCCAGTTCCCCCGCCGTGTGCCTGGTTGTAATTGAGTCATTTTCTCCTTGTTCGAGCACTGTCTCCGGCAGGCAGCTGTATCAAGGTGACCTCTCGCTATTGTTTGGGCCTCTGTGTTTTTGTCTCGCTAGCTTGCCAACATAATCACTGCATTTCAAGCAATGTAATGGGTCAGCTGTGGCAGTGAGACATCATTTCTGACCCTGGATACCTTGCTTCACAGTTGGAAATGTCAGCAAAGAGGCAAGAAGGTATGGCAATGAAGGTAGTGATGTAATACTGCAGTCAACCCTTCCCTCTCTTATGTCCCTCTCCCTCAGAGCGCTCACTCTGTCTGATTCTGGGCTGCTTTTTCTCAGCATCTCCCTCTTGAAAACAGCCGAAGGGGGAACTGGGGATCTGTTGGGACTTGGATCTCCTCTTTTCTCCTTGTCTCTCCTTGGAGCGTAGCTGCTTGGAGAAATGATCTCACTCTGTTTGAAGCACTAATCCATCTGTCAATCCCTGTCTATTAATTGTAGCATTAGTGTCTTGCAGGCAGGCTGGACAGGCAGGATAATTGCATTGATTTCACTGCTATTTAACCTTTATTTAGCCACATGACACTCCACAACAAAGTTTCAATGACAAAACTTCAAATTTAAAACAAGATGGATTGCAGAGAACTTGAGACACTTTAAATCTGTCATCTTTTTGACCTGCACTGGAGGGTACCTGACATCAGCTTTTTTTTTTTTTTTGGGTATAACTGGGACACAGATCTGAGCAGCAGTGACTAAGCATGCCTATGCGCCCTATCCTCAATGTCAAATCAGTCTTTTCCAGGGAGTAATGATATGTTGAGACTAAGGAGGAATCTATAGACTATTGTCCGATTGCAGATTAGGAGGGGCTTGTGAGGAGGGCGGATCTTTATCCCTAAATCCTGTGAGATCTAGTTGATAGTGTGTCAATCACTATGATCTTAAGGAGCTTGGAGATCAAGCTGTGAAAACAGCTGACATGTCAACCCAAAGGGGGAGTTAGACAAGATATTTTGGTGGCATACACACTATACAGGGTACAGTGTGATTATTGAGGGCATATTATGCTTTCTTTACTTTCTGTCATAATGTATTAATGTCATTTATAATTTAATGTGGCCAAAGTTTCAAATGATGCGGAAAATATATGTCAAAGTAATCCTTGTGAGCTAAAACCTCAGTATGCTTAGTTTCCAACAGCTTTATCTACCCTTGGTTTGAACTGACGTAAACTCTGGATGGATTTCTATATATCGGTATCAGCTCTTCCATTACGGAAGTGTTTATATGATTTACACTGCTACATGTAGCTACATGCTTACATCAGGGAAACCTGTAAGTCTGGTTGTCGTTGTTTGTTTCTTCCAATTTCAAAAAGTGATTCCTGCAGGAGCATGTTTGATTGTGCAGTTTTCATTAAGAAGCTGTTATTGGTGATTTGTCCTTGAAGTTGAATGATGTTTTGAACATCAAAACAGGTAAATGTGTTCTAATAGAAATCCAAAATCCAAATATGAACCTGAAGATGAGCACAATAGGTCACTTCTAAATAATAATCTTTCAGATTTTCATCAGGTCAAACACCTTTATTTTTTTCAAAGTTAATGGAATGGCATGTATTTTTCTATACTATGCAAAACACACATTTTTGGTTGGCTGCTGAGGCAAGCCCTACACACGGGTGTGTATGTGACTGACTGACTGGCTGATCACACTTTGCTCACGGCTGCACGTCCACTGTCCTCTTCTACATTCACAGCACGCACCTGTTTTCCACTACATTGTCGTTGGCCTCATAAGGACAGTGCTTTTACTTCACTCAATTCATTTCAAAGGTGACTAACAGAGCCCAAGCACGGAGTGGTGCAAAATTGCTATTGTCCCTCTAAGGTTTATTGTCATTATAAGTGTATTTTGACTGGTTTGTGTTACTGGGACAAAAGCATACTAACTACTTATATTCAAAGCGTCCACATCCAAGACACTAGCATTAACTATTCCTGTAACACATTGCCCAAAAAATCACAATAACCAAACACGGTCAGCCGTACACTAGGCTTTGACCTAGTCTTGTTTTTATACAGGTCCAAGTACAAACAACTACACATTCCTCATTCCTGTTTCCCAAAGACAGCCTAGAAAGCTCAATTTCTATTTATTACATCATAACATTTAGGTAAAGTACAACACTTTAAGGCCAGATTCGCTCTTATTGTGTCTTTCTTTATAGTAATTTGCGTTGTTAATGGCGCAGTCCGCCATACCCATGCAGGATTTAAGTGGCAGTCCTAGGCATTTTAAAAAGAAAATATCTTTTTGTTGGCACAAGTAAAGCGGTTGCTTGTATTTTTGTGTTGTACTTCTGACCGAGTATATCCACAGTGAATCCCCTGAAGACCATCTGTGATGTATTACTGAAACACTCATTGCGCTACTACCATTAACTCAGCCACGACTAATAGTATAAAACATGAAAACTTCAAACTTGGTGCTTTAAACTTGCTTTATAAGGTGGGTGCACCTAACCTTTTCAGTAGCAACATAATCAAAAGTTTCATAGTAAGTTTAATAAAGCTCCTCTCTGTTTTTATGCTAAAGTCATGGTAAATTGACCCCAATTCTGCCTAAGTGCTAGATGCCTCTGAATAGTGAGCGCAATCATTTTACATAACTGAAGCTTGTTTAAAGCTTGGCCTTCACGATTAATTGGTTGGTAGTTCATTTGTATGCACAAAATTGCACTTTGTGTTGAATGCGTTCATCAGCCGAACAGTCTCAGACCCGACCTGCAGTCTGGGTTGCGCTCTGATCAGAAATGACACAACCTCCATTTTACTGTCTCTGAGCTGTCGGCTGCATCAAATTAGCTCCAATAAAACAATCTGGTTTGGAGCGCAGAGAGAGCACACCGCCTCTGGCTATGTGTGGTTGGTTTTGACCTGGAAAGTCATTCAGAGCTTCTGGCTTTGAAAAGAGCTTTCAGGTTAAGAGTCAGATTAATCAGTGGTGGAGATGCTGGAACATATGCTTCTCTATGGTTAGTCATGTCCACTGGTGTATGTGTCACTCACTGTTGGCATGACAGGGAAGAAGTGCATGTGTGTTGGTTAATAATTATAATTCCAGCTGCATGTGCATACTAAAAACCACAACATAATCTATTATTACCACAGCAGTAAGCAAGGACACAAACCAAGATGCTTTCTTTCCATATAAAACGCTACTAAGGTAGAGGCTAAAGCTCAGCAGATAATGAGGGCTCGTGAAGATAAAGGTGCGAGAGGGGAATGGACTGTTGTTTGTAGTTGCTTTAAATAACTTGAGAAGAGACGGAGTGAACGCATCACCCGGAAAACAAGAATCACAGGTTGAGAGTGTGATTCGTGGGCAGTAAGAAAACATTGGGCTGTTTAAAGTCAGCTATGTTGGAAACATTATCAGTCAGTTTTGGCTTCAGAGACTTGAGAGGTATCTGATCGCCAGGTGAGTAAAAGTAAAAGTTTGAGGGATGCCTCGTGAGTGAAGCGGAGCTGCGGGTGGCTGTCAGAGCTGCGTTTACAGGCATTAAGGATGAGAGGCACTTGTCTCATTCCTTCACTCCCTCATTTCTTTTCCTCCCCTCTCTCTCTCTCTCTCTCTCTTTCTCGGGCTCGTGACTGATTTGGCTCATTAAGATCGGGAGAAGGAGAATTAATTATTGTCATTAAATGAAGCATGCTAGCCCCCCCACCCCCCCTTCTCTCGAGCACTCCAGCGGCAGGGCAGTGAAGTGTGGGCGGCGGTGAGGGAATGAAGAAGGAATGGAAAGAGAGTAGGGGGAAGAAGGATGTTGCAGGGTAATAGGAAGCAAAAGAGGGTTAAAGACGGGAAAAGAGAGAGAGTGGAGAAATTGAGGAACACTGGGAATATAAGCCAATAACAAGAGAGAATAAAATAAATGGAGGCCTTGAAGATAAAGAGAAAGCGGAAATGGAAAGTGACCAGACCCCAGAGTCACAGAGTGTAAGATGGAGGGCTGAGGCCAGAGGGAGGAAGAGGGACAGACACAGAGAGGAGGGGCTGGAGCAGGATTTCTGTTTTTTTTTTTTTGGTTGGGCTGCATGCTAATACGCCGGAGCGTATTGTTCAGCTCAGGGAGCTGAAAAAAATGTATAATCCAGGTCAGAGGGATGGAGAGGGGGGAGGGAGGAGAGGGAGAGAGGGATGAAGGCAGAGCACAAAAAAGAAGAGGTCAGAGATTGAGGCATTAAGAGACAAGAATGCAGCGAGGAGAGAGAAAAAGCAAGAGAGAGAACATTATTACCTCCATAATGATTAACATCACCATGGCTACAGTTCCTGTTTTATATACATTAAAAAAAAACAAGAAAACAAAAATAGTGGTGATTTAGCTTGTGCTGTTTCTTGTCACCTGCAAGATTGCATACAGGTTGGTGTTTTTTTTACACATGTAGCCGGCAGTGGCTAGTGCAGCGCCTGCATGTGTGTTTGTGTTGGAGTTAATATTATCGAGTCTTGAGGAGGGAGCTTGAATGCACGAGGCCCGAGGGCAAAGCCACTCAAGAACATCCCCTGCAAATTCAAGTGACCTGCTTTCCTGATGCCGGCTCTTTCCCATTACCCAGAGTGGCATTTCATTTAGCTTCCGTCATTCATCTTTCCTTTTCCAGATGGGAAAGGGACTCTTGTGTTGCTGACACCTCGCCCCTCTGTTTTTTCTTTATTTTGCTGTCACTGTCTTTTTGTTCTTCTCTCTCGTCCTCTCCCTGTTGCTTTACCTTTAATAACTCCTTTATCTATCTTCCTTTTTTTAAATCAAAGGTTTTAAATATTTTGCACTCAATATACAAAGAGTGGAAGCATTTCATACATGGACACATTTGCTATGCTACATACTGTGCACCTAAAAGGGAGTGATATTTGAGGTCAGGTTCTATTGAATGCTGCAGTTAAAATGACTCAGCTGACAAATATCCCTGAGCGATAAGCTCTGCTGCCCTTAAAACTGTTTGTGCTTCAAGACCAACTGATGTTGACAGCATTACATTCAGACAGTTTATTCGGCCGAAACACTTGCTGTGACAGAATGTTTAGTTCTTATTTCTCCTGTGCTCAGTCTGAACCTCACACGCAGGTGAGTTAGTGTATTAACTTGTTTAAATTTAAAGCACTACCGCAGTGGTGAGGAGGTGCTGTCTGGAAGGTTTGCTGTTATTGAAATGAATGAGCAGATTACAAGGTGATGTCACTGAAGCCAAGTCCAGCCAGTATCATCCGATTGCAGAGCCGCAGTGCCAGCAGGCCAGACCTGGAAATGGAGACATGCTAATATGTGATATCTACAGCCATGTAAAGTAATAGCGTCTGCATTTTTGCACACTGGTGCCACCTGCAGGCCCTAATTGTAACATGATAGTGTTTATTTGTACAGTTGTTAGGCGACTATTTCAATATAAGTCATTAGAACTGACTGACATGCTCTGATGCCTGATGAAGGTTGTTGTTTTGTCTCATCATACAATTATATGCTTGGACTCATCCTTTTCAAAGGCATTATGTTTTTGAAGGGAATACCTTCTAATTAGGGGCAAACGTCCTCTTTGACTCAAGGATGAATTCAATTTTGTTTTGTCAAAGGTCAAGGGACACTGAACTCACATCCGCCCAATTCTGAAGGGAATTTCCGAAAGTTTGGTACAAACATCCTATTTGACTCAAGGATGAACTTTTTCAAATTTAGGTTGATTAAGGTTAAGGTCACTGTGACCTCCCATTCTCAATGGAGTTTTTTAGTATTAGGTAAAAACGTCCACTGGACTCAAGAATGAACTCATTAGATGATGAATAGATCAAGGTCACTGTAAGCTCATGTCTGTCATATTCTCATGAATGCTGTATCTCAGGAACGCCTGCAGTGAATTTAATTGAATTTGGCACAAACGTCCACTTGGACTTAAAGATGAATTGGTTAGATTTTGGTGGTTAAGGTCACTGTAACCTGTAACACAACCTAATAATCCATATGCTAACAAAATTTCACACAAATGTCAAATAGATAAAATGATGCCCATCTTATACTGTGGTTTTATATGGATGGTGCCGAGTTGAACTTTTCACTACAGACTGCAACTTGACTGATTTACTGAGCCATCCAACTGCAAGACGGTAATTCTAGATTTCAGACTTTTGGATTGAATTTCATGTATTTTGTAGTTTTGTCAGACGATAATGGTGTCCAGATTAGATAAATTCTAGTCCTAAACTTTGGTGATCCACTGACCTTTCTCCTAGCTCCACCAGCAGGCTGACACTTGCCTTCGTCGAATACTTTCAGTAATGACCAAATACCTGCAAAACTAATGACATTCCCATCAGCTGTAATTTGCATTAGTGATAATTAGCTCATGCTGGCATCTTGTTATAATACTGACATAAGCATTTACAGTCATTTGCAACTTCTTCTCAAACATTTGTGCCATGGATTTACTATAAATCTTCTAGATTTGTTCAATTCTTCTCTCACCCCCTCTCTCTGCTGCACTGGGAATACAAGAAGTGCGGAGAGATACAAGCCTTCATGTAGGGGAAAGACTCGTACTTGGAAGTACTCACAGTTCTTTTAACCAATGCTACAATACAAGTTGTCTGTTGCACAAAGTGAAAACCAAGTTCATACGCTAGGAAACTTTCAACTGTGGGTCTTCTTAGAAAATGTAACTTCCATTGCTGCCTGCTTAGTGTTGTTGTTTTAAGCTGTATAGATTCTGTGGAAGCTGGATATACTCTGGAAAGTTTGACAGAGAGTTTTTTCTTTGAACTGTTGTTGCTTTAAAGGCACATGTCTACACCAAAAGCTGGGCTAAGTATATGAAATGTATTTCTATATATAACTGTATAATTTCAAAATCCTTGTTGTGTAGAAGAAATATCCACCGTTTATGGAACATTACACCGCAATAAATGGCAAACCATTAACATCTTTCTCTGTGGCAATGGCAAAGCACTAACATTTTATCATTTTCATCCGAAATATTACATATTCAAACATCTTTTCTCATCCCTCATTTGTAGTCCCCTCAGCCATTATTCTGTGCAGTCAATACCCCCAAACATCTAAGCTTTCAGGCAAAACTTCCTTCAAACATTGACTCAGCATTGAACAGTAAAAAGTCAATATTTTTTTCTCACTTTCAGACTCCCCTCCCCTCCTCTCCTCTCCTTTCTATCTTCCAGTCGCTCTTTCTCTTTAGTTATTTAAAAAGCTGGCAGTTTTACTGTGTGGCTTTGTCTTTTATAAATCTTATAAGAGTGCAGTTGTGCACACAGTCACCACAGGTGTCTCTTGAACCAGCGTATAGTAGAGATAGATGTAAAGGAAGACAGCGAGAAAGAGAAACAAAGCAACAGAGAGGGAAAGAAACAGTGAGACGGGAAGAGCAAATTGAGAGAAGCAACCAGAGGAAAAAATAATCCCGGGAAGCAGGAGAGGACGCGAGTGAAAGCAAACAGTACGAGTTAAGATCAAGAGGAAAGAGGAGCTAGAGAGAAGATATGACTTGCGTTTTAGCAGCTCCAGGGCTTTGTTCGCTGTGTAGATGCTCGTATATAAAGGTGCGCTCAAAGTCATGCTAATAGTCGGAGTGTATGCAAGGATGAAACTGGGCGAGAACAAACACTCATAGCTTTAGATCGCCCTGTTCCAACATCTGGGAGAGAGTTGTGGACTTGGATATGAATGCAAATTACTGCTGCTGTCCTCCTCTGCAGTCTCCCTGTGCAGAGCATGCCGAGTCGGATTGTCTGAAGTGTCACAGAATTGTGTTTCTGTTGTGGGGAGAGTATTTGTGATAGAGTTGTGATAAGGCCTAACAAGAATATTGGCGGATGTATAATACACACTAGACAAGGGACACACTTTCCATCAGCCACTCCCTGAAACATGCTTCATACTCTGCACACATTCTACCTAACAGCAGGACATCTCGCACACCATCCTCCACGTATACATGAACAGATAAAATTACTGCTTCCCCCCACACACACAGTAACACTCACACTCCAGGGTGGAACTTAATGGAGTGTGATCTGGTCTGACGTCTCGGCGTCAGGCCCCCTCATCTGCATGCAGGCAGTATTTACCAGCAGTCCACGGCCCATAATAATAATAAATCCAGACTGAGGAATTTGCACACCTAATCTGACAGGCCTTTATGGATACTCTCATTCAAGTAGGACCGGCGCCACACTGTATTATATTCTCTAACTCTCTCATATACCCTGCATGTCGCCGATTGTTAAAAACCAAAGATTAATGATTTGAAAGAACATTATTTCTCTCTGCGATTGTATAAATCATCTTTGACACCTATAGATCACATGGTGAGATCAGGGGCAGGAGGGGACGAAACATGGAGCCAGTGAGGAACAAATGGGACACAGGGACCAAATGAAACCGAAGACTTGATGAGAAAATGCATTATTAGATCAAACTAAATCCCTAGAAAGGGTGTCGCTGTAATATGACTTCACACAATAATGTTTAACACAGCAGGAATTTGTGCTCTAATGAAACTCTGTGAGACTAAAACATTCCTAGGATAATATAGTATTGAATTAATAAATGTCTTAATTGCAACAGCAGCCTGCAGAATCTGCATTTCAGGAAGATATTGAGCTTCTCACTATTACATCTGCATGAAAAGTATTGGATAGGCAAGTTTTTTCAATATTTATTTAAATTATTAATATGAAATATATTCATACTGCCAATTAATATTTTATTAACACAGTAAATATCACATACAGATTGTCTGGGTTATTCAACATGACTTACAATAACAACATCCAAGCACGCATGATTTGTCAAGCGTCTTTCTGTTAGTCACTCCCTGATAATCAACTTGTTTACTCCAGAACTCTAGTCTGTAATGGAGGATGATCTGTCTCCAAGTCCAAGCAGAGAATACCCTGATCACATCACGGTGACATAATCAGAGTAATTTTCTTAGACAAAACACAACTGACATTATACTACTGTTTTAACATATTCACCCAGCTATTACTCTCCCTTACAATGCACAAAATAGAAACAACAGACGCCACATTCACTCATCCCTTCACCAAGACCAACAGGAACCCCAAGCCATGTAATAGTGATACTTAAAGCAGTTCAGGTCTCCGTGATCTTTATATAACTGATCCACTTTGACCACCAAATCTTAAATTTCTCCAATTGCAATTTTAGAGCGAATGTCAGTCTCTCCATGATGTAGATTTCATGAACAGTTCCTTGCCAGTCCTCCAGTGTCGGTGCGTTGGGTTGTAGCCATTTCCTTGTTACAGCTTTCTTTGCTCCAATCAGTAATATCATCATTAGGTATTTATCTGCTATTGATTGAATATGTAATGCCATGGTACAAAAATACATTGAGCTGACATCAAATTGTATCGTCATTCGAAATATGTATTTCAGACAATCAAGAAAGTCATGCCAGAAAGATGAAAGTTTCGGACAATCCCAAAATAAGTGCTAATGGTTGGCCACATCTGAACCACACATCCTCCAACAATTTGTTCCACTACCTTGATGTCTCCTTTGAGCAGACATTATAAAAAAATCTCACAATGTTTTTCCATACAAACTCTCGCCAGCTGGATCAATTGATCTTTATTTATGAAAATCTGTTCACTGCACTACTGTTTTTTACTATGTGAAATTCTATTATAAACATGCTAAGCCAAAAGAAGCGGCGTGGTTCTTTTGGCTTCATCAGGATGTGACCTTCAGCATGAATTGGGGTGGATTGCAGTGTGAAGTGGTTGGGGCGAGAGTCAGAGGCCATATGGTTCTCTGTCAGAAAACAGTGAAGTGAAGGAGCTCAAGTATCTCTGGGTCTTGTTAGAGCGCAGCATGAGATAGAAAGGAGGTTTAGGGCGTTGCACCGGGCTGTTGTGGTGAAATAGCAGCTGAGCTGGAAAGCGAAACTCTCGATTTACCAGTCCGCCTACGTTCCAACATTCACCTGTCAGGAACAGGTCCAGTTTGATGCCGCGTGGTCTCTGCTCAAGCTTTGTTTAATGCGCAGGTGCGGCGAACCTATGCGTAATCCTAAAATTATGCATTTGTCAAAACAGAAATGTGTTGGCTTGAGCTCTTTGCGAAATGCAATGTAAAAATGTTTATTTTAAACAATTTAATAAATGAAAAATGATTAATTGGAAAAACAAAACAAATAATATTAAACTGCATGGGAGGACAGTTATAAATTGGATGAAGTACAGCTCAAAAAACTTTTTTCAGTGTATGCTCACAAGCTTAGGCTAGTGACCGAAAGAACAAGATCGCGGATAAAAAACGCTGAATTGAGGTTTTATTCGTAGGGTGGCTGGCTCAGACATGTGGAAGAAGTTGGAGTAGAGCCGCTGCTCCTTCGTGTTAAAAAGAGCTAGCTGAGGTGGTTTGGGTGTCTGGTAAGGGCGCCTCTCGTTAGAGCTTTTCTAGGCACATCCAAATGATAGAAGGCGGGTTGACCCAGAACATGCTGGAAGGACTACCTGTCTCATCTGGTCTGGGAACGCCTTGGGGTCCTCCAGGAGGAGCTGGATGTTATGGCTGGGGAGACAGAGGCCTGGAATACTTTTTTGTCTAGCCTGCTGCCCCTGGGACCCGGGCCCAGATAAGCGAATGAAAATGGATGGATGGATGGATGGATATTACATGCTAATAACTAGAAAAGTGACACAAATGTGTGCTTGTTTTGCCATGCTCCCTAACAACTTGCTCACCTTGATATGTTTACACATCACTGAATACACCAGTGAATACTGCTTGCATGAAATTGCTGCTAGGATTATGTTCAGTTACACACTTTTTTTTTTTAGCAAGCATTTCATTGTTTTATCTAGAAAGTTGTATGGAGGTGGATAGTGTGCAAATAAAGTGCAGATTGCAAATGGTGGTTTTGGTTAAAGGTAAATAATGTATTTTATCCTTCAGGTCCCTTTTGACTCTCCCTGATCTTAACAAAGTGCTTTATGCAGGGTTGGAAATTAACAGCAGCCAACAGCCAAATGCTGCTAAAATATGCAAGTGGCTGCTATATTTGCTTCACTCGCCAGCCAAAAACACAATGGCAGGTGGAGAATGTTAACGGTGCAGTATGCGATTCTTTTTGTTTCCCTTTACTGTTCTTTTTGTTGCATATTAGTAGTATTCAAACTATATTTCTGGCGCTTAATCCCACTCTTCATCTTATGCTATGTGAGACAAATGTAGTGAGATTTATGTCACACCTGGATTTTAGATAATAGTATGTGTGGGTAATGAGATGTGAACCATCTTTCTATATGTTCGTCTTGTCGCAGTGAATACTACATTTCCCTTTTTGTTCCCAGCCATTGACTTATAATATGGTCTTGCCTGTGTTCTCTTACATTGGAAAATCCACAGTGTAAAGCAGAAAATAGAATATAAGTATCTGTGCTTCATTTATCATCATTGTCACCATCAGCTTCATCATTATCATCTCCAATTCCCTCCTTTAAAGTCACTGACCCCGGGGATGAGCTGTGACCTTGGAGCAACAGCGTCAGCCGTTCCCACTTGCTTTGGGTTTGCTTCATAACGAAGCTTAATGAACTTCACCCAGATGCTAAGGGGAGCCGCTGCCTCCCAGTCGCCCACAGTCCCTCTCCAATTTCAGCCTCGCCTCCCAGTCCTCCCTTTTCGAGCTGTCTTCCAGCGTTTCTCTCCCTCAGTCTTTTCTCTCTGTCTCGACTGGAGCTGGTTGTCATTTTGATTATAAATGAGTTCCATTAACCGTTTCCCTTTCTCCCTTTGCACAATTTTCCCATGAATGGCCCTCTTTGGTCTTGCCAAAGTGTAAAAGGAGGGGTGAAAAATTATTAAAACCATTCTGCATGTATCCATATGTGCATTGTCATGGTGTAATAAAAAAAAAAACCTCTCCCCTTTATGTTTATATTATAGGGGGAAAGGTAAACATTAAAAGGGTTTTGTACTGCCGCGAGTCTGTAAAGAACAAAGCCATTTATCTTTTCACATCTCCCCCATCTCCACCAGCAGCCAAACATCGAGCGAGCTTGCGTTTCCACTTGCCTCGCCTCGCCTCGTCTCCCCCGTAGCAAAAAATAGCTGAGCTCCTCTTAGCTCCCGTGAAGAGGGAGGGCTGTAAAACGTTTGTTGTTGGAATTTTTCCCACACACTAAAGCACAAAATGGATTCATCTCCTTTTAGCACAGGGGAGCAAAAAAAAAAAAAGAAAGAAAATAAACAAACAAACGGACACGACAGAGAAGGCCGACCAGAAAGCAAAAAAACAAAAAAGAGATGACAAATGGCTCTTCTGAAAGCTGCATAATTCTCCCGTCCCTCTTTGCCTGGGAGCGTTAGAGCTATTATGTCACTCAAATAAAACATCTTCCAGCACCTTGACCCTTGTGCATAATGGACTCTAAATGCCTACGGTGACATAAATAATGGAGAGATGACGGCCTAGTATAAAAGGAGGTGTAAGCACATTACCTCTGCATGTAGCACCTGTTTCTCTCCAAGCTGACATGTACACACGATGGTCATTAACTAATTTGTCAGAAGCATCCTTTAAAGATGTTTGCCTCAAGGTCATATAATTATGACTCAAATTCTCTGAGTGAGTCACAATTACTAAAGACATAATGGCATTTCCAAAGCAACCCTTTGATATATTAATTGCGGCAAGCACTCAAGCACTTCTTGTGTTCTTTTTCTTATCTGTTAAAGCCGTCTGACTGTTCCGTGGCCATTCGATGTGTTTATTTTTACTGACCTGATGACAACTCATCAAGCACGGGGCGAAAAATCGGTGCCTCTTTAAACGGATGTGACTGATCTCGTGCTGGGCTAATTAATATCCTCCTGCTCTCTTGCTGTTTTGGATATGCAGCACAGTGTATCTGCTGAGAATGACTGCCAGGGACATGAAGTGTTGGTTTATTGAAAAAGGGAGTCCAAGCCTCTTTGCTATCAATAGGGGTTGGAGCAGCCGGCGTTCCTCCTCTTATCTCCCCTCCCTTCTCTTTCTCTCTCTCTGGTGCCCTATTTGTATTCTAGTGTTTGAGTGTGTGTGTCTCAGTTTGTTTGTGACTTTGTGTCTGTGTGCATACATACAGTACATGTGAGTACACAGGCATGTCTTTGCACCTCCCCTGTGTACATATCTGTATGTACAGGCACAGATGGACCTTGAATGCACCATCCATTCCGTTCCAGGGTGTTAGCATGGCGCCCGCCCACCGCAGATGGCCTTAATCATCGGCCATTTTGAGCGTGACGTAGCATTGTGAGCATAGGTTTGTGGGGAATCAGCGAGCGCGGCCATGTGGGATAGCACCAGTGATGGGAATTGCATACATGCACGTGACACAACATAAGAAGATTGTAAGAAAACCCATTAATCCGTCGTCAGTCCCCTGTTGGAGATGTCGTTTACACAGTGTTTTTTCTTTCAAGGGCAGTGAGTAGGTTGGGAAGTGGAATGGGATGAGAGCGTTTACATAATTGACCAGTGAGCCAGGAATGCTTCCTTGTTGGCAGGTCTTCAAAGAAAAGATGAGACCTTCTCTCTGGGGGCACCCCGTCCGCCAGCCCTCACCTCTTTAGACCACACTGGCTGCCAGGAAAAGCCTCAGTCTGTACCGTACATTCATATGACATAACTACATAAATATGTATGTGCCTTCCCCCCCCAAAGTCACTAAACATCATAGCTGGGCATGCTTTATTTATATTTTCTGAATAAGTGAGTCTATTTCAATTGCATGTGAGTTTTTTTATGATTTTCTAGGACAGTTTTTACGAAAGAAATACACCCTTAAAGCAATAAGCGTTATAGTATTTTTAGGGGTTATGCTCCGGTACCCTCAGCATTTGGTTAAAGGTACTATGTTATGGAATTTACATGTATTCTGTGCTTTGCATTGACAATTTATAAACAGCCTGTGGACTGATTTCTGTGTGAATGAATGGGTTTTGACGGATGGTTTTGCCCAAAAAATCCAAAAGATGTAACATTTTTGTGCCTGTGCGTGATCCGTCCTACTAACTTAGTGTAATAATATATGTATTTTAGCCATCAATAAATTATGTAATAGTACAGATTATAGGTATATAACTAACAATTGCTTTTTAGTAGCCAAGAGTGATGCAAGGCAGGCGAGCCCAACTGGCTAACTGTAGCCTAATCTAAGATTAGCCAGCTAGCTGTAATTTAGCTAGGTGGGTGGATTGGGCAGCCTTCTACAGCTAATAATGTTTTCCAGAGGATGAAGCCTACAGAAGCTGGAGATCCTTTGTTGTCGAGCCCTATTTGTGATTTTGAGTGAAATGTCTCAACATCTACTGGACGGATCGTCATGAATTTTGGTACAGAAATCAATGATGACTTTTCCATATAATGCCATCATTGAACTAGAAAAGTAGATTTGGACATGCTCTAAATGACTTGCACCATGCACTTTAGACAGTACATTACAGTTTATATTGGGCCTATAGTCTTATAAACATATAACCTAAACCACAATCTTTCTCTAACCAAAATGTTCAAACCCTTCACTGTCAAAGTCCTGTACTTTATCAAAAAGAGACCATTATTCATTCCAAAAATAAACACAAAGTATCTCAGTGTAACCACCAAGAAATCCATGTGACAACCTGTTCCCTCCCAATTCCCATCGAACAGTAGTAGCATTACATCATACATTAGAAAAAAAACACTTCTTGAGCGGAAAACATTCTGCCAGTGAACATAATCCAGGAATCAAAACACTGACTAGCTGGCAAAACAAACAGACAATAAAACTCATTTTCACTTTTATTGTGAGTTTTATTCAAGGTTGTTACAGCTGCTGTGAGTCCTGAATGGTCCAGGAACAGGCTGAGAGTGGACTTGTCCATGGTGCTGAAATACTAAATAGTGCTCAGTGAAAGAGCATTAAGGGGCCTGTATACTCCATTTGAAGTGCTTGTCAGGTAGTTGAATAGCTTAAATCCCCCCACATGAGAAACATGTCATATGAGTATATTATTTTTGAGTATATCCTGAAGCATATTCTAGAAACTGGTAGGGATATCTGGTGCTGAAATGATACGTTTTGCAACACACTGTAATGCTCATCAGAGGTTCCAATCCAAGGCCAAACATGATTTATTTTGGGCTGATGTTTAATTTGATTTAACAAATAATAAATGGATGAAAGAACAAATGTGTCAGCAATATAAGAATCCATTTAAATTCCTGCAAAACAAAATATGGGGATTATCTTTTAACAACCAAAACTAGACAGACAAAAAGAGAAATCAAGAGTGAATCATCGCACAGCTGGAGGCTCATATCGGTATTCTTTTATTTATTGAAGAAGAAGTTTATGTTTATGAAAGAACAAGTGCAACTGTGTGAGCAACATATTCCACCAGAAGCTTTATCGGGTTCACCTATTAGAGTATTTGTCAACAACCTTGCAAACATTTTGAGTTGGCCGTGTTTCATATTGACCCTTTGTGGTAAATATTGCTGTTACTGAGAGTGGGTTGAAATTTTAAATATGGCCTGTTTTACACAATTTCTCTCTTACAAAGCACATCAGAGGATGTTAGCATGTGTATCTGCTGCAGGGAAGCTAACCCTGGGAAATTTGCTGCTGGAAAAACAGGAAGATGATAAAAAAAAGTTGTCAGATTCTGTCACAAGCAACCAGCAGCAGCTCAGAAGGTATAAATTATGTAAACTATAAAGCTGCTTTGATTCTTTTTGATATTCAGTTTGTGTTAATGTTAAAGATACACACACTTGTCGTCATTTTACTGCGGGCTAATAATCACGCTGCGGTTCTCAGGGAAAATCAAATGTCAGGAAAGTGCCTAAAGCGCTCCTGAGGTTCACTCTGTGTTGTAGCTCCAACGCTAAGCTAACATTTCTAGCACATGCAGCCCTTCCTGTTCGTGAACAGACATGTCTGTCCCCATGTGTGCTTGTTTTTACGACTTAGTAATGCATACACAGCCTTTGCCCTCTTGCCTAGAAATCCCCTCACAGCTTTCCTGCACAATCACCCTTTACAATTTATCTTGACGTACTTTCAATCGCCCTTTCTTGTAGAATCCCCTGCGCTTAATTTAAACTGTCTCTTCTGTCCATTCCCTCTCAGCAGTAGTTTACTATCTGGAGTAAAAGAGGGAGATAGACTGTGGGCCTTAAATTATCCCCGCTCTACATTGGCTCTGAAGCCTCTGAAGCAGTGTGGGTGGACTGATTTTATGAGTGCGATGATGGTTTGACGTGCCGTAATCCTCTTTCACTGATCTCCCCTCGTCCATCTGCTCCATCTCCATCCCCCTTTTTCCTCTCCTCTCTCGCCGATCCATCTCTCCATCCAGACACACTTACAAAAGCGCACCCGCTCACAGATGCACACACACAAACAAAATATAAGCGCGCAGATAAACGCGTACTGTACATATGCGCGGCGTTCATCAGATTAGGTTTAGATGTTTGTTTCTGTCCTGTGGCGTCTCTGGAAAGTAATCGCGGGTCAACAGAGCAGATTTCCATTCCACGCTGCCACCATCATGGCCCCTGTATCTTCAGATGTCTCCCTCACATCTCTTGCTAGAGCTGGTACTTGAAAGTAGAGTTGATGTGTCTGTGCGCTACTTTTTTTTTTTTTTTTTTTACATCTTCAGAGATTGTATCACTCTGCCGTTTTTATGGGATAATCCTACCCACTGCTGAACAAGAGCAATACAGTGGGAACATGTAATTTGTCTGACAAGTGGAACACTTGGGTTTTCTGGTTGTATTTCTGGTGGTGTGGCAGGGACTCTTTTCTTTCAGAAAGACAGCTAAGCACATCCTCTTTCACCCTGCTTTAACTGGACTAGAGCCTGACTGATATGGGATTTTCTAGGCTGATACTATTACCCGTTTTAGTGGGGAAAATTAGTGTATTACTGATAAAGGGAATTTTTGAGTGAGATGTTTTTTGTGGATTGTGCACCAATTATGTGTCAATGTCACTATAAAAAGTTACACAGAAGGCTGCTTCCTTAAACTAATAACAATATTTAACAGTATAATTTATTGTTACACATTATACATATTCCATTGTCAACCAATTCTATAAAAAATAACTGAGAGAATAAAGAATAAATAAAAAATAAATAAAATAAAATGCTGTATAAAATGAGTGCTGTTTATTTAGTTTAAGTCAATTACTGACATTTAAATAAAAACAAAAATAAAATAAATAGCTTTATGGCACTATTATATTGTGTTCTGCATTATATGTAGGTATGTCATTTTCAATTGTACAGGGAAGCACAATTAGGTTCATATTGATGAATGTTTTTATTTAGGTTTGACACAGTGTCCCATCTTTTTTGGAATCAGGGTTGAATTTTCAATTGGTACCATTATGTCTGTAATAGGCCAATATCAGCCATTAATATCGGCCATCCGAAAAATTGGTCATGCTTGTAAATGAACCAGCGGTGCCTTATTTAAATATTGTGTGATACACAGAAATAAATATAAACTGAGGGCCACTTTTCCAACACGCCTTGATAATTATTTTACAGCTTAAATTCATTTTCTTTGAAGTTTTAATTTTGCTATCAGCTGCCAGATTTATTTTTTTCTCACACATATGTACATTCATAATAATTAATATTTCACGCATCGCTTCTGTTTGCTCTGATTTCTTCTGACCTGGATTGCATCTGAAATGACAAAAATATGTATGTGTTGGCAGACTGCTCTGATGCTTAAACGCACTCGAGTTTGCATCCTCATTCTCAGTTTCACACACTCTCTCCACTCGCTCACCTTTGATGCTTCCTTTTTTTCCCCTCTTTCTCTTAATCTTTTTTGTTTTCTCGTAGCTTTTTATCTTCCCTCTGTTTCTCTTCATCTTTCTTTCTCTTAGCCTCCCTCCTCACCATTCCCCCCCCCCCCCCCCCCCCCCCCTCCTCTCCTCTTCTCTCTCTCTCTCTCTCTCTCTCTTTCTCTGCACTTGCCATAGCAGTGGGTGTACTAAGCAGGGATTAGGCGTGATTGAAGTGCTGACGTGAGAGTTCTTCCGCCGGGGCCTCTTATCCTCTGCAGTCCCCCAGAGAGACCTCTCATTGCTGGGCTTCTCTAGCAGGTTGGGCCTGGCCTCTCCAAGGACTCCCCATGGAAATAGCCTCTCTTCATGCCTCCATGCCTTATCCCCAATAGCCTTAGTGCCTTTCCCTGATAGATGTGTGGCTTGGCCCTGATAGAGCTCTCTGCCTGGCAGACTCAAGCCTGGCTTTTTATATTTTTCTTTTTCTTTTTTTTAAGAGAGAGGTCCTTCCTGCTACTGTGTATCAAAGCCTGGGCTTTTTTTGAGAGGTCTTGGTCTCTTTTCCCACCTTCCCCCTCCGTCCCAGGTGACACTTTATTGGCGTCACAGGTTTTACCTGCTTCACTTTGTGATTCACGTGGGACTATGTCCATGGGGATTGCTGAACTTTTTCAGCCCATTTAGTCACTCCTCACACAGGTTTAACCCTCTGAACCCCAGTATTTTTAGGGTGCTTTTTGCTCACTTGAACATCCTACACCTCTATGGAAACAGCACAACCACAACTAGAAGATTAATTTGTTTTCTTTTTTAAATATTGGAATTAAATGAAATCAATATACACAACATTGTATTGTAAAATTGCCCACAAGTGTTGATTTAGTCATTATCCTTAACTGATTATCCAATCCTGGGTCGTGGGGGGCTGAAGCCGTTCCCTCGAGATGCGGGATACATCCTGGACAGGTCACCAGACTATCAGAGGACAGACAGATAGACAATCGCGCTGTCATTCACACCTATGGGGCAATCTAGATCCACCAGTTAACCTAAGCTGCATGTTTTTGGACTGTGGGAGGAAGCTGGAGGACCCGTAGAGAACCCACACTGACACAGAGAGAACATGCAAACTCCGCAGGTCGGAGTCCAGCCGGTGACCCTCTTGCTAACCACTACACCACCATATAGCACACCACGAGTCTTACCAGTATATAAAAAATGTATCCACATGCTGTACATATTGAACTATTTACATTTTTACAACCTTTACTTACAATCGCTCATGTTCTTTCTGCGCCGTGTGAACATCCTGCAGTTCTCTCCAATTTTTACTGAATATTTACCCTCTGACTGTTTGTCTCAGTGGAGTCATTCAGGGCTTCCCACTTACACTGAGGAGCACATAATGTATTGTTTTTAAGAGAATCTGATTCATGCTAACTTTTTATTTTTGTTGAAATTTAATATGAGAAGTGTAGAATAGTGGTTTCGATAAAATATCAGAATATTAAGCTTCTTTTCTGACAGAAGCATTTGTCACACATGATCTGTTCAAGGACTGATCATCTGATGATCTGTTTTTTACAGTTGGCATCTATGAAAAATATTTATAAAGTATTTTTGATGTTTTTTTTTTTTTAAAGAAAGCATGCTTTTCAAACATGCCGCCAGATTAAAGAAATCACCAGTTGAGTTTCCAGAGAGCTGCCCAGTTCATTCCCATCGGCACATTTTATGATTGAGCTTGAAAGGTCATAATGTTTCCCTTTCATGTGGCATATGCCCCCAACAAGTGAATACGAATTATAGAGCAAGCAGATGTGGAGAAGTCTTGGCTGGGTTGTGGTGGGGGGGGGGGAGTGGGCTGTGCCAGTCACTTCCCACGACCTAAATCTTCATTACATTCTCATTCATCTTCCATCCGCTGCTGCACTGACGGTGATTAACACATAAAAGAGTGAGAGATGTGTGATATGGCATGCACTCAGCATATTGTGTGCTTTATTCCCTGCCCCACTCCCCCCTCCACCTGACTTGGATTCTGCAAGAGAGTTAGTCTTTGAAGTCAAGCGGTAGAAAGTAAAGAGGGGAGTGAGAGAAAAAGACTACTATATGCAGAATGTAGTGTTGCCCTCAGGGGCTAACGGGAATATTCATGGCACCACTTGTTTCAAGTTTGTTGATTTAGCCAGTATTTGATTTTCCTCTTTGCTTTGCTTTTCCTGGCAGTGTTTTAACACTGCTTATGTTTGCTCAAGAAAACGATGTGATTACCTCTTTAGCCCTGAATTAGACCCTCATCTTCATTGCCATGCTCTGCAAGAATCAGTGCAGATTACAATAAAAGTTTGTACTCTTTCAGGCAGTGGCCGATTCACTTCTGATCCTCCCTGATGCCAGTTAATCATTCTGTTAGAACAGATGTTAACGGGATGTTTTGGACCGTGAGAGAAAGGGCAGTAATGTAGCGACCATTCTGTCTGTTGCATATCATACCTGCGATGCATGATAATGAAAAGGCACTCATGCACACACAAGAATGTTTGCACACATATGTTTAAGTCAAATGCATCTGTTTACATACATTCATAAACATATAATCTTCTTTCCAGATTGCATGCTTATGCTCCATATGCTTTAGCCAATGCACTATATATACTTTAATTTAATATCTGAAATATTTCACTGTAACAAAGAGATGGACGTCCTTATCCATGCTTGGTTTGCAGCTCCTATCACCCTTTTCTGTGTCCTTAATAAAATCAAATAATAATAATTCATCAAATGCAATGAGATTAGGGATGAATCTTGCAAAAAAAAATCTCATTAAAATACTCTGCTCAGGGATCCAGGTTCAAGTTATATTTCATACATATTTTTAACCTTTAATTGTGTTTTTGTGTGTGTGTGTGTGTGTGTGTGTGTGTGTGTCATCCCAGGACACTAGAACACTGCTCAGCCAATCAGAATAAGCCTATCAAAATGTATGCAGGCACACTATAAAAATCCTTTTTTTGTGTGTGTATATATATATATATGTTCACAGGTTTCCAACATAAAATGAAGGTAGATTTGTGCAGGCTGAAAAATATATTTTGCATTACCCCATTGCAATTGTTTTGCAGCTGGACAGGAAGAAAATGCTGTTTTCTTTGCATCTGAATAATTAGGTTCACAAAAAGAAAATTTGAAAGAAAAAATATTTTCTAAAAAGCTACATTTCCCTCCTGGGACTCCGTATGAAAGAGAGCAGATCAGGTGGTTTTATGTAACACTCAACAGGCAGGGAGCAGCCTATCTGTGTGGAGAGAGAGGGGGACCTAATGCAGGCTCGGACAAGGGGACAGCTTCTCTATTAGCCTCATTGATGAGCAGGGAGGAGGTAAGCTGCAGAGACACTGCAGAAACGGCTCTCTCTGCGATCTTAGAACTACTGTTACTAACAAGTCACCCTGCTGCAGAAGAATTAGCCGATGGGGACATTGTTGCTGCTCCAACCTTTCTGAAAAAGCTGCAGGTTTGAGTAGCGTCATTCTGATTGGGTGACTTGAACCGAAAGGTACCAATAGGCACTGCTTTGACAGATGAAAAGGATACTCACATATATCTGTATTGCTCACATACATGTAGCAATCCGGAGGGACCGGTTGACCATGAATCCAGCATGCTGTGACTGCTGGATGAACTCCCTTGGCTCTATACTTATGTGGGCGTCTGTTAAATGCCAAATCATAGACCGTAACTGCACTAATCGCCGCATTGTGTAGCTGTGTGGCCGACTTCTAAATGCCCTTTCCCTTCTCCTTCTAACTCCCCTCGCTGTTGATTCACAGGGCAGGAGGGAACGTATGGCACTTATTACAAGTTAATGGATCATAAATTGAAACTGAAAGTTCTGTAAAGGAGCTCCATTCATATGCACACGCACTCGCAAACACACACTCGCTCACACATAGATTTCTTCCATGGCTCCCGACCTCAGTATTCTTCATTCGTTATGCCCAGCCGTCGCTTGGTTTGAGGTCATCTTTTATGAATTACTGGTCTAAATTTACGGCCTAATAAGTTTTTGAGCGTTTATGTGGTGTACTGCCCTGCATGTCCTCCACTGTGAAGTGCAAAAATAGGAGTCAACCTCTGGAGTTTTTAGTTAATGGACTACTGCTATGTGCCAGTTACTGTTTCTGCCAGTGAGGTCATCTTGTGGTGTGTGAGAGTGTCTGTGTGCAGTGAATGTGTGTCTTTGTTAGTGTATGAGTGACGCATTTCATGTTTTTCTATCCAAACCTCCAGAGATAGTTGAAAGCATGGAGTCTGGACACACATTGCTTGGCTCCATCATGTCCCCAATTTGGGTTTTTGCCGGAGTTAAGGGCTTGGTGATATGACCATTTATAAATTATATGAAAATTGTAGACATACTGTACTGTTGCAATATTTTCATTGTTTGGATGACACTTAATATATTGGAGATAGTTTGATCCTCACATGTGGGAGAGAAGCTAGTGTGAACCATAAAAGTGCTATTTTCCTAACTTGGACTATACAAAAATAAGCTTCACCATGTGTTAATTTCATATAGACTTCTATTTATTGATTTAACAGAAATATATATTGTTATTGTATAGAATTGGCCATATTTCCCAGCCCTATACTATATCTTAAAGGGGATATAGTTTGGGCATCTGGAGTGCCTGCCAGCCCACAATCTGTGAAATATTATCACCAGTCAGTTTTTTGTGGGTTGCCAGGTCACAGAAAATGTGATTCAGCAAGCCATTCAGATTCAGCTTCCCTTAGAATATTCCAACCCTCATCTGAGTATCTCCACCCACAGCTTTAGAACCACCTTTGCAAATTTTCTCTGAAAACAATCTAAGCAGATTGGGTTATTTGGGAGGGGAGGCTTAAAGAGATAGGTGCTGAAATGGAGCTTTTCAGACAGAGCAGCATGAGAAAAAAATGTTTATTAAAGCCTGTGAACATGTTCTAGTAGCAACCTAAAATACAAGTATGAACATGAAAGTGTGCATGATATGTCCCCTTTAATGCACATTTTGATGCATCACGTTAGAAAAGCTGAAGAGAAATTGCAAAAATTTGATTCTTGATTGCGCAAAACTGCTTTGATGCTCGCGTGTGGTATTTTGATGCAAGCTTGTGGCTGTTTTTATTGTTGGTGTCTTCCCAGATAATTTGAACAGTATGAATCATGGCCAATACTGGTGGATATTAAATAACAATTAAAACTTGCCCAATTTAACCTAATTCCCAAGTCTGTGCTTGGGTTTGCAACTTCTACCTGCTCTAATCTGTTTCCTGGCTGATTACAGCCGTGCATATCCTATAGCACCAACTTCTGATGAAACTACGCTGTTGCCAAGTTTATTCGCTCCAAACCAGTTGATGGAAACACGCCTAATTCACCTTTTTTTTCCTTTTTTTTAAATTGTTGGTCGTTCAGGGGAAAATTAAACCTGAAGCAGAGATAGGCTCAGATAGCCCGCCTGGGTAACAGAAGCGTCCATTGTGGAGCCACTGCCTCCTAATTCCTCAGCCACATCAGATTAAATGTGTTACTATGAATAATTACAAATCCACCGTGTTCGTTCAGTCCCCTCTTCTCATCCCACCACTGCTCATTAATGTTTCAGATGTAGCACACTGTGGATAAAGTGTTGGACTAAATACCAAAGAACACACAGATACACAAATGTGCAATAAACATGCATCACTAAGCTCAGTGTTTCCTCTAATGGCGATTTCATGAGCTCATTGTAATACTCTCGATGGGCCCTCTGTGGTTTAGCAACAGCACTTTATTGTTTTGTCTCTTTGTTTCTCCTTTGTATTTTATATTTGTCCTCCTCCTTGGCCGGTACCCTCAGTGTAAATTAGCTCCTCTTCACTGGCTCCTCCACATAATTCCACACTTAAATAAACCGTCATCATCATCATCATCATCGTCGTCGTTATCCACTCAGCCAAGTAATGAAACCATGGGCATGTGGTTATTTACCCAGAGTTCTCCCGTCACATGGCCTTTGTGGCATGGCAGCCAATTAAAAATCAGTGAAGTGGGCGAGGCGGTCAGGTGTAACGCAGCAAAGGTCACCGTGTTGCTCCAAACTATTTAGGTAGAAATGACAGTAAAGGTTGCTCGTATTGTGACTGAACTATAGTTTGAATCCAACACAGTCTTAACTTGTTGTTCAGCATCATTCTCAGCCTCCTCAATGCCATCTCACACACATATACCCTCTTGTACCCGACCCACCTGGGCTTCAGCCCCCGTGTCCATATGGAGCAGCCTCTGGTGGAGTGCAACACTTGCATTCTTCACCAGCTCTCACTGGTCAAACACATATGGACACTCACACACACTTACTCAGGCTCCAGAAATAGACATTTGGAGTGATAGCCTGCAGGGTGGAGCTGGCCACTCTACCATACAGCCAGCTGTCACACGGGAATTGGCATTTACTGAGATTGGACCGCACACACGCATATGACTGTTGCATGAGTTATACATTTTCTTCTCACAGATGTGTGTTGCTTCCTTTTTTTCCATTTGAGAAGAATGAGACATGCAAAAGGACTTGGATGTTACCTGGGCTAACCTTGCGTTCAAATTGTCTCCACTTTTGATGTTGTGAAGTATATTCTATGATGATATGGCAGCTGTTTTGCATATTTTTCCATTTTTAAAAGAGGATAAAACTGTTTCTGGATATATCTGTGAAAACATTGTCTCGGTTTCAGGGCTCTGGGTGACTATTGACTGAAGCACATCATAGCTCCGTACAGCCTTTGAATGCTGACACAAACACAGTGATTTCCTTTTTTATACTAACCCTCATAGTGTTGTTTTTTTAACCATTGGCACTAATATTAAGAAGGACACAGTAGGTTAAAGGTGCTGCTAGAAACACTGAGAAAACGCAGCCTGGGCTGGATTGATATTCACAGTATGGGTCAGGAAAAGCTGCACACAGCTTTCACTTCTGATGTGACAAGCAAATATGGAGGTGGCTGAGCCGTGATGACGGCTAACATCGGCGGCAGTGCTCCCACTGGCAAGCTAATTGCTGCCGCTCTACACTGCGCACGACTTGAGCATGACTTCCATGGGTGATCGGTGCTAATACGAAGGCTACCGCTCATCAGCAGATCACACAGGGAGGGAGAGAGTGGAAGAAATGGGGAGCGCTAGAGGCAAGGGCAAAGAAACAAACAAAGCAAAGAATATAGGAGTTGGTAAGCTCTGTGGTTGGCTAACACTCACCTTGGGAACCTGGTTTCCACTGGAGAGTGTTGCTGATACCCAGTAGTGTTAACCATGCCTACAGTGTTCTCAGTCACAGGTCACCAAATGCGATGCAATGTGAGGGACTAACATGCACCAACATTTAGGCACATACACATGCAGCCAGACTACCAGGGTGCCCACACATGAAACAGAAAAACATGAATCCCGATAACACTGGTGGAAAAAGTATTCAGATGCCTTACTTAAGTCAAAGAGCTAATATTGCACTTTGAAATGACTCCACTACAAGTAAAAGTCCTGCTTTGAAAACTTACTGAAGTAAAAGTACAAAAATCTCAGCATCAAAATGTACTTAAAATATCAATAGTAAAAGTACTTTTTATGCTCAGATTGTTTTATATATTCCAAATATATCATTAGATAATTTATATTGATGCATATATGTAAGCAGTGTTTTAATTTTATAAAGATAGCTCATTTTAAGTACTTTAAACCTATATTATTACAAATTCTAATCACTTTAAATGGTCATGTTTTTCATGCTATATCTCAAACGGGAAAGTAACTAAAGCAGCAGCTAACTGTAGTGGAGTAAAAAGTATTAAGTTACATAAAATGTGAATATGCAAGTAAAGTACATGTACCTCAAAATTGTACTCAAGTACAGTACTTGAATAAAGTTACTTTGTTACATTTCACCACTTCCCAACACACACAGAGGGAGTGTGACTACAGTTTTTGCTCAGGATGCCATTTACTCCACCACATCTGTTCTAATATGTGTTGCTACTATATTACTGTTCTGAATGTTGCGTACAGCACCTTTAACCCTGTATTCCAGCTGTAATGTGGAAGCTAAAATGCTAGGCTAACAAGCTTCCATGCAGAAAGTGGAAGCTCCTGAGTCTAAGTTGCTAAAGTTAGCGGTGACTCCCACTTGATGTTACTGTTCATTCACGTTATTTTAAAACCTGCTGAGTCATTGGCAGCTCCAACACTTTTAATGATGACGTTCCTTTTCTCTATCCTTCAGAAGGGAGAGGGTTTAGCTAGTGTTAGCTGTCTCTCTATTGTGAGCTAGTCGTGGGGAGGGCAAATGACCAGACTGTCAAAACTCACTGCAACACAGTGGTGAAACCTCAGCGCTGCACCGAGGCTGACAGCCAGCTGGAGGAATGCCAGGGCTGGTTGACCACTGGAACTAAAGTGATATAATGTCCTATTTTTAGTGTCCGCCCACACAGATATGGCATCAATCAAATTACCAGTAATGACATCATCTGTTGGCACCAAAGATTCATGCCCTCTGGAGAGCACTAATGTATGGGAAGCCTACAAATGTACAGTTTTCTTCTCTTTTCTCTACATTTCTGACTTTCTGACACATATACATAATTATGTATTATTAAAAATATTTTAGTTTACAATAAAAAATGCTTTGTCAGTGCTGTGACCCTAAATCAATTTTTAACACTTTTTAAATGGCAAAATTTGAAAGAATTCTAATATAAAGTTAAGTTCAGTGTATTCTTTTTTAGATACATTTCGACTCAAAGTCTTCTCTCAGAGTTCCAGAGCTAGCCCTAATTTGTTGATGTAATGTCCTTAGCACAATGGAAATAGGGCACATAAGTCCATGAGGTGTTCACTTGTGTGTTATCCAACTAGCAGTAAGCCTTCTGGCGTTTGTTCCTCTCTCCTTGTATTTTGAAGGGTCCCGGTAGAGAGAGCAGGGTGAAATGGAGAGGAGTGTTAGTGGCGGGGGGAGAAAGTAACAAAGGGGATGCTTTTAGAGTACCAGGCCAAATAAAGGCACCTTTTCTCTCTCATAAAGCAAAAGGGAGCGAGATGGAGTGAGTGTGACAGAGGGAAAGAGAAGGAAGGGAGGGAGGCAAACTGAGAGGTACGTGCTCAGAAAGGGGTAGATTTGTGAAGCTGAACATCAGTCTCTGCGTTCAGAAAGACTTGTCTTCACATCATCTATACTTAACAAAAAAATGGAAAGTCATACCAGCCCTGCGTCTCTACGTCTGAGTCTGTGCCAGAGAGTATATTTTTCTCTCTTCCTTTCTCATTGTGATTTCTATTCTCATTTCTATTCTCTCTCACTTCTCCACACACTCATCCTTTCAGTGTGATGATTTATCCCTTCATCTCCAGAGTGTCATTGAAGAGAGCCGTTTGGCTCTCCAGACTAATAACCGTCGCCGAGATGGAGAGGGGATAATGTTATTGACTTCCAAGCTAGATGGTTGTGTGTGTGTGTGTGTGTGTGTGTGTGTGTGTGTGTGTGTGTGTGTGTGTGCGGAATTTCACATGAATATGCAGTCATTCTTGAGTGCATATACTATACCTGTGTAAGTTTTGGATTTCCTGTGTGCATTTTAAATGTGTGTGCAGTATCTCAGTCACCTCCGTGTGGCTTTTCACCTTAGGGATTTTTTTCTGTCAATTGAATTGATTATTATTCGGGAGGTCAGAGGTCAGAAAATGGCACCCTTGCTTTTATGTTAACCCATAGTTACCCACATAGACCCATTTTTGTCTTTAGGAGAAGAAGAAGAAGGAATTTTTAGGGGGAGATAGCAGGTGAACGGTAGATGCCAAATGGACATGGTGTACATCATCTGAAAGTAGAGAACCCTAATAATAATTCAGCACTGTGTGTCAGGTTGTTATAGTGATAAATCAGTTAGAAACATTGTGTTTGGTAAGGCATCTTGTACTTATTTGACAGTGTAAGTGTAAGGGCTTGGAACATTATGATGGAAGTATATTAAGGTGATTTCCATCCTCTTTAAAGTTTTTTGCAGCGTTTTTTGGCTGCAACAAATGTGGCTCTAAAGTTATCCATTTTTAAACATAATGAAAATCCATGTTGTTATGTGGTATCAAACACTTTTTAAATTTGGCGATTTCTGGAAGAATTTAATTTTCCAGCAATTGGATGGTGAGCCCTTTCTGTTCTGGAAACTGTGTCTGCCTGATTGTCAGTATTCATAGGGAAACCATAAGTCCTCTAAATGCCCCTATGTCTTAGGTTTTCGGTTGTTAAGTTTCATGAAGCTGTGATTATCCTAGAGGTCATAGCAGGGGACTACTTCACTACAGCGAAATGGCTACTATGGGAACTAACATCAACACACATGAATAAAACTCTAAAACGCTCAGCTTTCCAATCATAACCAATTTATGCAATTGCAAGACTGTTTAGAGAGCCCAGTATGCATAAATATTCAAATACACCATTTTAGAATCAGTGAAAATGGTACTGCTTGGAACAACCTGCAAGTATTTTGCCCCAAACTGCATAGGATTATCATAAAGTGGGCATGTTATAAATAGGAATTGGAAACCATAGAACCCAAGTTTATTCACATCTCAAGGTCAGAGCTTTCTGTTTCTCCCTCGCCAAAATTCAGCCAAAATTTTGGAGCATTATTTAGCTTCCTTCCCAACAACATATCATGACTTTAATAATACCAGTGAACCCTTAACTCTGGTTTTATATGATACCAGTATCTTCACTGTAAGCCTGCTACAGCCTCTTAAAGACAGTAGTCTCCTGTCTCCTGCAGGTCTCAGAGGGGTTAAGTCTTGCTAAAACATCTTTGCAAAGTTGCTGCTTACAGCATCATGACTTCTGTCCCAGCACCATCCTACATGTCGTATATACATGTATGCACACACTTTCTGCCAGGAAAAGCCCTTGCAGTTCCATTCACCAGATGGCCAAGCAGTCAGTGGTGCTACCCTAACAAGCTTGGATTAGCATAGTTATAGTAACAGTGGGCAGAGCTCGCTCCACACATGATAAATACCACTTTCCTCAATGACAGTAATTCTGTATTTACCTCAGCATGTCAGGATCAGTTGATTTGATTGCAGCCAAACAGGATTTACAAAGCAGCTGGCATTTGTTTACCATAAAACACACCCACATGTGTATGCTTATTCTGAGCACAAGCGTGATCCCAGCTTGCACGTAGGGGCTTATTATATGCAGGAAAAATGCTTACACACATACAGACTCTAACTTTACGCGAGGGAGATATGCCGGTCCAGATAATTCAATGAAACTGCGGACATGTTAGTTGCTCCCCGCGTCTCCCTGGAGAGGCTGCGGATCCTCTCTGCTAATTTTAGCAAGCTGCGAGGAGGCTGGGGAATGCTGGAGCTGCTGAGTTTGGTTCTACCACGCCAAGCTCGGGAAGCGAAGGCTTAAACCCCTCCCCCATCCCCTGGAGCTGCTCACACACTTTTCAAGAAAACATATGTGGCGTAGGAGTGAGAGGAAAGGGACAGAATGAAGAAGAGAGGTGGAAAGTGCAGGATCCAGAGTGAAAACGTAGGGAAGAAAAGCATCCAGGCACACGGTGGCTCGGCCTCTAGCGTCAGCGTGACTGCCACGTGATGTGCATGTGAGAATATGCTGTGTGATTAGCGTGGCTGCATGTCGCCAGCATATGCCAAGATTACCGTCCTCCCATTGAAGTGTTTGTCCGTGTGTATCCTCTTATATGTACTGAAGTGTGTACTGCATGAGCCTATATCGTGAGCTACTGTATGCCCTTTATAATCACAGCATCATGTGTAACGTTTGCAATCAGCCCTGCAGTAAACGGTTAAATAGAGAAAGCCTGAGAAAGGTGAGAGTAATCCATCGTTACTGTTATCTCTTGAAGGAGAACATTGTTGCAAATGCCTGCACACACTCTAACACACGCACACACTCCTGCACGCGCAGAGCGAGTCACATATTGTTTTGGCTACAGGCTACAACTGGTTCCAGCTGGATTTAAAGCTACAGCAGTGTTTTTTTTTCTTCATTTTGCTAAGCTTAGTGTTGAATACGTTTCCCTCAGTTATCTGCAGCTTTATCCGAAAAATAATCACTGTACTCAGCTCCTACATGCCATTGGAAATTGTAGAAAAAGGGGCTCTCTATGTGTCTTAGTTGTCTTTCAAGCCATGTCCCTCAGTGTAACATTACATGATTTTCACAGCGTCTAAGTGGACAATAATGTAACCAAATTGCTTTCCCCCTCACCTTTAAAACAGCACTTGATGTGATTGGCTGTTGAGATGAGGTCTAGGTTCAAGCCTGAGGGGGGTGCTTGTCGTTAACCGCCTTTTGGCACCCTGCTCTTCCCCACCATCTAGATTATATTGGCTTTAAGGGCTCTTTCACGGTGAGTCATGTTTATTTCATTGTCCCTTTTATGGCACCGCTGTTCCCCTTTTAACCCCTCGCCTTCCTGCACGCAGCTAAATGTTCTGGCAGTACACAGGAGAGTAAGTTATAGAGGTAATAAATATTAGATGGCCTCAGCTTCGACTAGGAATGTGTGCTAATCTGTTTCAAGTGCAGGAGAGGGACTTTGCTTCCCTCCCGCTCTCATTAGTTTGCAATTTCTGCCTGAAGTTGCGTCATATTAAGTTAAATAAGCATGTAAATCATATTTATCTAATTATTTATTAATATAAAAACATACTGTTTATAAAAGGGGAAATATGTAGGTCAGCTGGCTAAAGTGCACATCATTGAATTGCTGTGCTCTGGTTCACATTTCAAAATAAAATTGACCCCGCTTGACTGGAAAGAAATGATTGACTCCATTCACTCATTTTATAAAAAAAATAATATAAGAATATAGATACTAAAAATATATATTTCACAATTGTGGTTAAAGTTATTATTTTGGAGTGCACCTGTTTTCTGAACTTTATGGTAAATGCATGGCTAAGGATGCACATGTGACTATTTCTGCTTTTCAAATCAAGGTGTTTACACAGAGAATATACAAGATAAAATTATTTTCAAAGGAACCGGTGTCCCTTTTAAATTAAAGAAAGCACACAAAATTGTGAAATAAAATTATTTTATTTTGTGTTGCAGGAAAAACAACAAACAAAACAATACAGTTAAACAAAGGACAGCTCTAACTGACTGGATCAATTTGAAGAATTTCCAAAATAAAATCCCATAAACTTAAGTCTAAAACATCTTGATGTTTATCTTACTTACCCGGTCCACGAAGACAGTTGATCTAGGGTAAACATTCTTAATGCAGCTTTACTTCACCAACATTCCTTAAGTCCACGTAATGTGTGTCTTAATTGCCGTAGCAATGGGACCGATCCCCAATTTTCCAAATCTGCGTGTATTACTGTATCCAGTTTGTTATTTTAACTCACATTTAGTCTTCAGTCATTTGATCCTAACTACACACGTAGATTTCAGTACATATTAGATGTAAGGAGGAGCGGCAGAAAAGCCTTCACATCAACCTCACAGTGGTAATTGCAAATGCATTTTCTGTTGGCTCGCATATCTCCCATGTGGCATTACAAATTTAGAAACTGTGTCAACATAAGCAGTAAACATACCAGGGAATTAAAGAGAAAAGAGATAGAAGGAAACTATCACCCATTTAATTAAATATGAGATAAAAAATGTATGCTTTAAGTATGGAATGGAAAACTGACAATAATTTTCAGCCATTAAGAGTTTATTTTTAGTGTGATCTTATGTTTTTAAAATACTTTGTTTTTGCTTGTGTGGGTGGAGATTTGATATGCAGCATACTGACGCTACATGGAGCTCAATAGTTGAGTAGGTGATAAAGTATAAGACGCATCAGTTGCAAAAAATTAACAGAATTAGAGAATTAAGCTACCCTCTTTTAAACAAATTAAAATATTTTTTGTTGGTGACATGGGTGATGGAGTCTTGGGCTGAAACAGCATATGTCACTAAAAGTAATGATAACAGTAGCATGCAGCTTCATGCTCCATAGCTCTATCCACAGGCTGCGTGTGAACTGACAGAGACTGATGTGGTGAGGTGGAGGCACGGCCGGGCTTCTGACAGGAGAGATAATAGCCAATAAGGCAACGCCACTCTGGATGATTGACAGGCTCCAGGGAAGGCCCTGCCTCCCGACAGCCCTGGAGCAAGCCTCTGCTCAAATACAAACAATATAGCAAACATGCACAAAGATGCTCATTAATACACACATACTTAAACATATAAAATAATTCACGCTATTGACAGATTGTTTATAATTCAGTGAATGCTCACAGCAAATTACATAGTAGTCCAATACAATATACAAATACAGCCATTCTCTGTAGCTTAAAGTAATGAAATGATTTGAATCACAAACATAAAAGCAGATTTTATGGTAAAACACATAATGTGTCAGGCAGACAGATGAAAACAAATAACTCGTAAACCCACACAGATGCAGTGTGATGTAAGTCCGTCAAGAGACTTTTCTGCAGAACCCGATACAATGCTCGCTGCCGTCACTTCCCATTTTGGCTCCGGATGGCAGCTGTCAGGCTGATGCAATAGTAGGCATTCAGGAGACACACTGTCAAAGATCGTTTGATTGTTGATGGAAATAATACAGACCGTGGATGACTCCATAATATTGTAATCCACTGTTACAGCCATTTAAAAAAGGAAACCACTGAAGGATTCATGGATGCTGTGCCTGCAGTGTACAGTAATTCAATCAATATGTGACAGTGTAAACGAACACTGAGAGCTGAAAACCAAACAACTAAGAAGAGAATCATTGATGTCATTGAAACTTTTTCCCTCAGCCGACCAGTATTCACATTTAGAGGTGTATTTCATATTTACCCATGGACATGTCTCAGATCTCTCTTTTTCCCAGTGCTGACAGGTTCTGCCTTTTGGCTTTTACTAATCAGCTAGGAAACACGTTTTTTGGTGTTTTTAAATGTTAATGATTATGCTTGACCATCTACCCCCAACTGCTGAGCACTCTAAATGATTTGAATGAATGAATAAAATCAACTTTATGATTTCTTGACTGACTCCTTAATCTTGGATAAGGCAGACCAAAGTAGACACTAAGCCAGCCAAATAATGAGAGCAGATATGAGGAATGTGGTTAAATGCGTGTCTTGCTGGTTTTGTTCAATTTCCAAGGGCAGCTGTGGCACCAGAAGCTCTGGAGCTAGAGCAGGTTGTCCACTGATCACATGGTTAGTGGTTCTACCCCCAGCTCCATTAAAGTTAATTGCAACATTTTAGTTGCTCAGCAATGACTTGGACTAAAAGACACAAATCCACCATACTAAACAAGCTAGCAAGTGATAGTTACTTTGGCCCTGAGAGCTCAAAGCGTTGCAACTTAAAAAAACATGCAAAAATACACAAAACACAAGCAAACTGAGAAAACATCTTTATCAATTTCACAACACAAGTGCAGCATTTAGAAAATGCGCTGCAAAGACTGCGACACGATAACAAAAAGCGCTGCAAATAGATCACAACACAACAGAAGTGTTTCCAGAGGTATGTTACCTTGTGATATTATCACGTTATTTCATGATAATGATTTTTTCATGTTACAATGAAATATATAGCGTTAGCCTGCTAGCTTGTATCAATCACATGCTTAAGTTAAACAAATCAAGTAAATGAACGATACACGCTTTAGCTGGTCTCTCTCAACGGCATCGAGTTGGTCTTGGTCTTGCTAGCCTGCTAACGCTAGCACGCTATTAATCACGGCTAACGTTTGCATGCCATGATCTGCTGCTAAAGTTGGCATGCTATTGATCGGCTGCTATTGTTGGCACGCTATGATCATTGAAATTATCATTATCTTGATATAACGTGATAATATCACAAGCGTGTCAAGACGTGTGCATCACTTTTAAGTGTCCTCTGGAAACACTTCTTTTGTGTTGTGATCTATTTGCAGTGCTTTTTCTTATTGTGTTGTGTTGTGTTCTTTGCAGTGCATTTTCTAAATGCTGCGCTTGTGTTGTCAAATTGATGAAGATGTTTTCTCAATTTGCTTGTGTTTTGTGTATTTGCACGTGTTACGTTAAGTTGCAGTGCTGTGAGCTTTCAGGGCCACCGTAGATAGCCGATAACATAGCATCCTTGGTAACGGCGAACATGCCGAACTTGAGGCTACAAAACCATAGGTCATCAATAGGTGACATCAAAGCTCAACATCCATCTCTTATATACAATATATCAGCGTACTAAAACAACACGTATGGTAACTAACCTAACCCTAATTCCATCAGTATAACAACACTCTACCTCTCCGCTGCTCTAAGCTGATCTTTTTCTCAGATGTAACGTCTTCATTCTCTTATTAACTGCAGTTGTTCCTACCATGCTCTACATTATATCCCATTTTGAATTATTTCATTAGCTGGGTGATCTTTGACAAATCCTATCACATACCCTGCACCTTTCTGAGCTTTACTTCACTCAAAGACTACATGTACACGATGGTAGCGCCAGCTACTGATTGCATAATTAGCTGCTTCCTTCTTAAATCAGATGCTAATTTTATGCAGATTGCAAGAGCAAACGGAAAGGTTTGCATTTTCACGGACATAAATCTGGCCTCAGATGTACCCAGTGATGGATTACATCACATCTCAAGCGCTGTTCATTTTGGCACCTGATGTTGATTATTTTTTTAGTCTTTTGATGACAACGTACATTAGTTTAAGTCATTTTTTTTGTCATGCATTGTATCATTCTTGTCTATCGCATTGGCTATCGTGTTCACACACACATTGTCCACATCACTGTGCTCTGCAATAATACAGCAGACTGAATCTCCTCAGTATATCCAGTTGGCATTTCAATTCTGGCAGTTTCAAATAAACACTGATTCTGAGCAAGTTTCAGGACTGCATTTATATTTGACTGTCTCGACAGGTGGAAAACCACTTCAAAATATGATGTCGATAAAAAGAATAGCCTCTTCATATGCTCTCCTAACTTTAATTTGCACTGAGAAGGTTAAAGAAGTAAAAGCGTAGTGTGAGATCACCTCTCTGTGATTCCAAACATCCCTCCTACTCTTAATTGTCCAGTATTGGTAAAAGGAGTGCAGTCACATCTCTGTCTTACTCCCTCTCTCTCCTTTGCAAACTCATCCTCGACCCCCACCTCCTCACTCCAGTATTCGCTCCGCACAATTGCCTCAGTTGATGGAATTGGACCTCAGGCGCCTGCCCCCATTCTTCAGACACCCACCATCCCTCCATCGTTCACCTCCCGCCATTCACACCATCCCCCATGTTGTCACTCCAAACCTCATCACTCACTCCACGGAGGCTGACCATCAGCAGCCAATAAGGAGATTCAGTGACACACATACATACACACACAAATATGCTGGAAAACACACAGAAGGTGACAGTGACTAGCTTGTTACAGCCAGGAGCCAGAAGACAGCCTCGGGCCATGTCAACACTAATGCAGATACATTTGAAAATGACATTTACCTGTCCAGTGTTTTTAGCTTAAACTCACATAGTCACATGAAGTTAAAAAATGTGATCTAAATTGAATGTATATATCAATTATTGGTGCAACTTTTTTAGGGTATGTTTTTTGAAAACACCAGCACAGTTACCTACTTAGTGAGGGTTCATATACTTGTGAGCATAATCATTTCATGAAAGTGCCAGATGTTTTGGTGCTAAAGGAAAGGTGACCAAAAAACATAGCCCTAGGGGTGTAACAGTTCTCTACTGAGACTGAAAAACCGCAACACGTCCCGTGGTTCCGTCTTCCATGTCAAAGTCTGGTGTTTGCAGCGTTATGTCCTTCAGAAAGACATGCTGCATGGACATATTACGGGTGAAGACAACGATCGCCAGCTTTCATAAGTAGCATGTGGACAGAGATCTGAGTAGGAGCAGTAAGACTAAAAGGTGTGATGGTGGTGCATGCATATTATCTGCTGATAGTTTACATCCAACCATCAGCTGTACAGACATAACAAGCAACGCCACACACTCCGTCATTGCGACACCACAGACTCAACACCACAATGCTCTTTGGTGAAATTTTCCACTGGGATTATTAATGTCGGTTTCTCTGTAAATTCTACAGAAAGGAAGGAATTGTCTTGGTCAGTGACACTGTGACACATGTTATAATTTAATTTTCCTTTGATTTTGTGGACCATTAGTATTCAATTTGCACATTTACAAATGGATAAATTTAATTGTCCACAATGTGTAGAGTTCTTTTCATTCATCCATTATCCTTAACTGCTTAACTGAACTCAGGTCACAGGAGGGCTGGAGCAGATTCCAGCTGACATTGGGCGAGAGGCGGGGTTCACCCTGGACAGGTCATCAGACTATTACACGGCTGACACATAGAGACAGACAACCATTCACACTCTCATTCACTCCTACGGGCAATTTAAAGTCACCAGTTAAACCTAAGCTGCATGTTTTTGGACTGTGGGAGGAAGCCAGAGTACCCGGAGAGAACCCACGCTGACACAGGGCTGTTGACCTCTTTTAGTAAATTAATAATAATATGAGTGTTTTTGTAGTTGTTTAATAAAACTCTTTCCCCGTTTTTCTTACTTACCTGTTACCAAAAACAGAGGTACAGTCTGAACCGTGCATTTAGAGAACCATAACACCCCTAATAGGGCACATTATTTAAAGGATGTTGTCATTTAACCTTGTGTATTTCAGATATCTTATGTAGATTGTTGGCAGTCTGATCAGAGGGAGAAAATCAGGGCAGGAACTCATCAAATCAATAAGGATTCATCCTCTGAGGACCATGATTATTCATATTCCATCACCATCTTTTCACTGTATCTAATGAATACTGAAACAATTTGACTAATGGAAATAATGTCATCATTATGGTGGCATTGATGGCACTAGAGTAAAAAAAAATCAAAGTATAGTCCAAATTATTGAAGCTCATCCTCTAAAATTCATGGAAATTCATCGTACACAGGAGCTCTTGAGCATGCCAGACATCTACACTGTCCCTAGAGCCGCTCAAGTATAGTGGCTAAAAACACAGACATCACCCTATTCTCCCCTGAGTCCCTCTGACAAGTTCACTGGGTTTAGCCCACGCACATCCCCATCCAATAAGAAACCTCAAACATGAAGCCAACCCATTGACCTGCTCTTTGTGCAAGTCTATTAATAAAATGACCAGTCCATTGAAGATAATCCCAGCGTTGTGGACTGTGTCTCATATAGTATGAAAGCTGACCACCCTGCGTCTCCTCCATGTAGAGCAGTGGCCTGTCTACCATAATGAGTCATCTCTGTTGCAGTCAAGATGCCGCATTCTTCTAAGTCTGCCTCATTCCTCTGTGCAGCAAGTTGAGACGGCTTTTATATTCTTTATTCATGTACTTTGTAAATATTGCAACAACTCGAGCATGTACCATACGTAATGATGGTTTCTGAACTCTAAATGCAATGATTTTTTCAGCAGGAGGTCTTTCAAGAATCTTAGAAATCACAATTCTTAGATGCTAAATGAAAAAGCCTTTCCTGTGGGAATATTGCACATAACTGACTGTGAGAACATGTTGGGTTTGTGGTGGTATTTGAGGGAGGTGAAGTGGGAGCTGGTGGGTGTGCTGTGTTATCAGGTGCAGTAATAAGGTTTATCAATGCTGGAATCACAAGCCACAGGGACAGCTCTTCACTGCTAGTCTTAACACACAGTGTCACCTCGTTTCTCTGGAGAGCCATTGGAAGTGCTTCTGTCTCTCTTTCCCTCCATCTGCCACTCTCTTTCTCCTGTTCCGGCTCTCGCTGCCTCTTTGTCTCCCAAACTCTCTCTGCTTTTTTTTCATTTATTTTTTTTTACTCCCTGTCTCTTTTCCCCTTCTGCTTCCATCTCTCGCTTCCTTTTGTTCTAGCATCTTTGGCTTCCTCTGTGTCACTTCTGTTTATGTTTATCTCTTTCTTTTGTCTCTCTCCGTGTCACTCTTCCCTCCTCAGTCTGTGCGTGCAGACGTAAAAGACAGTCTCAGACAGGTTGTCCGCAGTGGCTTCACAAGGTTACGAGAAACACGAGATGAGAAAAGAAGTGTCAGGGTGACAGTTCGCTTCAACCTCCTAGATATGTCATGTGACATGTTGAAAGTTGTCATGAAGAGGACACATTCGGGGCAGTTTGTATAGTTTTTGACTGGAAAATAAATCCCTGAAGAACCTTATATTCACCGCTTTCTCCCAGCTAACGTTACTACTCTCTTTTTCTGGATTGAGTTTAATTGATGCTGCAGTACATTGGTAGTAATTGGCCAGTTAAATATTACCATGCAATATATTCCACCAAATCTCCCTCCAACATAAGCCTGTCTGACAGTGCCGCCTGCCTTTGAAGAGAGACATCACCCACGATGCTCCAAATTTCTTTGACATATGATGGCTCACCATTGAGCTTTAAGCCGCAAAGTTGCACGGTTAGTGTTAGCCTCGTGTCGGGAAGCAGTGAAGCACATTGTTCATGTTTGGCTGCGTCAGGCTAACTGTGCTGCTTTCACTATTATTAGCAAATGATGCTAATTTCTCACTGTGGGGATGGAGGAGGAGAGAATGGATATGACAGAGAGCGAGAGAGAAAGGGTGAGAGGAGGCATGGGTTTTCAGATTCTGTTAAATGCATTGTGTGGGATGACACCGCAACCTTGAATGGCTCCGGTTGCCGAGGGAGTCACACAGACAACAATAGCTAAAAGCAGAACTTAGCTTTCTATGTTTAGGTCTGGAACTTCAGGCCTGTTTATCTGCAAATGTAGTGCAAACATGCAGTTGATGTGTTGGATGTCAGCACAGATTGAGTTCACTTCAGCAGAGAAAAGTCTCCTTGGGAAGAGCACTAGTGTTAGTTGCCCAGCTCATGTCCGTGTGCAGTGAGCTTGGCAGCCTTACAGCTGTAGTTTCTCAGGCTTAAGTCGGTGTTTTGCCTCAATAATCACAATGCATCCCCTCTCTAATCCTATCATTAAACTCATCTGATTCCTCTTCTCATGCTTTTGCCTCCCAGTGTGATTAGGGACAATGCGGTGTCTTAAGGAGGTTGTAGGTTGTGGACCGGAGCTCTGTAAGGTGACATCGCTCCCCGCTCCAAGGCCCTTGGGGTCAGACTGGAGAGTGAGCTCAGGCACCGTGGGTGTGTATGGCAGAGGGGGGGAGCGGAAGAGAAAGGGAGATGGTAATGAAGGAGCTAATTGCTTCCAGTGGATTTTGAAATCGAACCCCGGCCCCCATTGCATGGTCCAGGCAGCACGCAAATGGAATATTGATGACTATGGCGAAAATAAGGGAAAATGACCCCGCTTTTCGAAGCCACAGATCTGCGCAGAACATGTCTCAACAGGCAATACATTTCCCCTGTTTTTATGGATCCGTATACACTTACCACGGGTTTAATATTGCTGAGGTGCACAAATATTACATTATATCAATTTGCGCTCTCTATTATTCATAGCAGCAATGTTTTATTGATAGTTTTTACAGCTCCACTGCAACTTTGTAATTACATCATTATAATTAATACACATATGGAGAGTGAAAAATACCATACACTGGTAGCCTTTTACTTTAGTTTTATTATTTAGTGTTAATATATATATATATATATATATATATATATATGATAAATTATTAGGCACAAAATTGTACATTGCTAGTTACGCAGGAAACAGGGAAGATGGGTGTTACTTTTCTCATAATTAGGAAAAATAAACCCCACTTAATAAATCTTTAACATACTGCATTTTTCTTGTTATTTTTGTTATTTATAAGAAAATGCATTTCATGTATTTTTGTAACCTTGCAGGGCAGCTGGATTTTTGCAATATCATAAGATCACAAGATGGCAAATCTATTTTGTCAGTCAGGCTTCAAGTAATGTGTTTGTGTCCGATCAGATTGGTTCTGGGCAACAAACCATCTGGCAGCATCAGGTTTATGATTTTAGGGCCTATTAGTTAAAGCAACGACCCAAGTCTGACACTTGTTATACTTCCAGTTTGCAGTTCATGCTGATATTGTGCAAAAACAAAATCATGTCAGAACAAGACTGATGTCAACATGCCAACAAGCTCACAAACGCAATGCTCACCGGAGGTGGAACCAAGAAGTTTTGAGTCCAAAGTTCAGTCCCAAGTCAAGACTGACAAGTTGAATCCTAAACAAGTCATGAGGCAGTCATCACCAAATTCAAAGCCATTTAACATTGTATTTCCATTTTCAAAGTTTCAAAAGGAATCAAAATCATTACTTGGGTCTGAGTCCACGCCTCTGATGCTACCATACTGATGCTCAGCAGATATACATTTTTGTTTATCACTTTAGCATTGGTTAAGAATTTGTCAGTTAGCACTTAAAACAAATTAGAACTGATGCTGAGGGGAAATCATTAGTTTTGCCACAAACTAAAGTATTTGTCAAATTAAATATTGACCATATGAAGACGCTAAGTCATTGTGGCACAAGTCTTGGGATCACCAAAGTCAGGAGGATCCATCCTTTGGGAACCATGAATGTCTCTACAAAATTGAATAATTGAAGGTCCATGAATGAATGAATAGACATAATTAGAGTTGCGCTGCTAGCATGGCAACAATTGAACTGTAAACTATTGCACTGCCAATACCACCATTACACGGGTCAATAGTTTACTGCTCTTTAAATATGGCTACACCATTTCCCACATCCAGCTCTGGTGAACAGCCACTAATGGTTACATTTGGTCTTTTAGTACCTTTAATAATAATGTGACCACTGGAATCCCTCTGAATGCTGTAAGCCTGTTTGCAATTTGAGCAGCATTCCTCAGACAGACAACCTAATAAGTGTATGCTGGCTAGATGAGGAGAGTTGCCATGACAATAACCTTTCTACCTTAGGGCAGGTGGGCACAGACAAGATCAGGTATCTGGAGTAGATCTGAAGGATTACAGTGCTGCACGCCTACATAGAAAGCTGTGGAGGTGGAGGGCGTTTCGTTTGTGGTGTCTTTAATTGTGTGTTTTTTGAATCATACATCTGTCATTTTGTTCAATAAGCAAGCTTAAAAGATGCCATTTGTGTCATTGCTAAAGAAAAGTAGATACATTTCATAAACTCTACTCAGTCTTGCAAAGGCAGTCAACCTTCTATCCATATTTGCCTGCCATCAGGCATATGCAAGGGCCCTCCAGGCAAGATGTCACAGAGGGCCCACCAGTGTCATCGTAGCATAGAAAATACGAATATAGTGCCAACTGTTTCAAGGACTCTCTCTGGCTTGGGGGCCCCAGAGGGTTTTGGCCCACACTTGTCCAGATGTGCAATAAAGCCAATTGGAGCAAGGAGCTAGAGACCTACTTTATTATAAACTTTGGTGACAATGTAATGGATGCCTTATTAGAGCCCAGACTATGCATTTTAACCAATTACAGTTATGGCAGAAATTACATTTTTAACTACAATGAAAATACCTTTTCTAAATAAATTTTCACTGATTTTGACCCAATAAAACTATGTATAGTTACTAATGAGACTACTTTCTTAAACAAATAATTTTATTAATTTTTCAACATTATTATGAATTATATACAGTGTATAATATTGTCAACCAATTCTAGAAATGATAACTGAAAACATAAAGAATAAAAACATTGGTGCTCTTCATTCAGTATCAGGCAATCGCTGACTATTTAAATAAATAAAGATTAAATATAAAACAAATGGCTTACACCATTACCAAACTACCCCAAGCATAATTTTCTGCATTATAATATATCGCCTCATATTGGACCACCTACATATATGCAGATACAGATTGATACTGAAATATCTACTTTATACATATCTATAAAGAAAGTCACAATTGTCACAATATAAAAACACTATCATTTTGTTTGTTCAGGAACAATATTACATGGATGTACAATCCACAGCCTTCTGATGCGGTGAAAGCTTCTGCAATTTCTTGGATTATACGCATGAAATCAGTAGAGATGAAGGTTTTTTTTTTATTCTCCAATGTATACTCACTACACTGCCGCCTCTCTGTATTATGCTGTCTCAGTGGTAATAATGGGTTTCTATTTATTCCCCTGGCACATGGATGAGGGCTTTCACAGGGCCTTTGTTGCCTCACATACTGTTTCCTCTTGTCTCCGTGTTGCGCAGAGACATGAGTTTGACGCCGAGGGGAGAATTTCTCCATGACCGGAATCAGCACCCCATCATCCAGCAGCCCCACTCCACTTCCCTTTTGTTTCTCTCTCAATATTCTCATTCTCATCCCCCCCCCCCCTGCTTCTGTATCTTTCTGCCAGCTCCACAACACTGCTCCCTCATGTTTACATATAGCCTGATCCAAAACAACAAAATGAAGCTTTACAGCCTGCAGCCCGTATGCTTTCTCATCTCTCTCTCTCTGCTTCTGCTTTTTTTTCTCCTTTCACTTTTGGCCCCTGTGACTTCTCTGTGAGTACGCAGAAGAAAATGCAGGATGCAAGGGGAATGAAATGTCACATTAGAAATTGTTTTGTTGGCAGGTAAAGACATAGTTGCTGTGCCACAATGGCTTGTTGGCTTGGAATGTTGGATGGACTTTTTTTTGAAGGTTGCGGTTTCAAAAAAATGTTGCCTTGACCACAATGTTCTTGGAGATGGAAACTTCTAGCTGAGCTGAGCCCTTGAGTCAATGATGCCATATCCAACTTAACACAGCGTGTAAAGAAACTGACAGTGACTCTGACCTTGCCTCTAATAGATTCCTCCAGTCCTACGCTGGCCAGAGTATGTCAAACCACCTTTTAAGAGGCAGCTGGAGAAGTGTCAATTATTTTATCACAGATCATAAGGAAACACTACTCCTCTGATCCACTCTTTCTTTCTTGGAGAGTCTTCTCTTTCCCTCAGCCCAGCAATTTTATTTTTGCCCTCTCAGTCTTTCCATCCATTCCCGAGCCCCCCTTTACTTTCTGTCTGCAGCTGTCTCACCTTACTCTCCGTGTCGATCTTAAAAAATGGGCTCAGGAAGTCACTTTGCAACAGCGGAGTGATATAAAACTGTAAAATCAGGCTAAGTTTGATTTATGCGCACCATTAGTGGGGAATAGTGTTCCATCATAAGTAGTCTGTCTGTCTAGAGGCTGTATGTGAAACCTAAACCCACGGTCGTACAGATAGGATTTTATGATCTGAACTGAATGATGGGATTATCATAGCTGTAATTATGGGGAACAGTGCATTGTGTGTGTGTGTGTGTGTGTGTGTGTGTGTGTGAGAGTGTTTGCTTGCTGTAACCTCTGCAGCATACTGTAGTTCTCATATTTACTGAGGCTGCTTCATGATTGATGCGGGGACCAATACAGATACTGGGCTTGTTTCATGTTTTAAACATTGCTATAAATGATGTAATGATTGTGATAATGACTGTTTGGCTTTAGTTGTCATTGCAAACATAATTCATGAGAAAAAAAACACCTATAGAGCTGTAGTCAAGACCAGCTTAATCGATTCAAAGTGATTCCAAGACCAGGTCCAGTCAAGTCGAGACAAAATCAAGAAGGCCGTAGAGACCAAGTCATGACTGAGTCCAGAGCAAATTGAATCCACTTCAAGACCATTATAGGCAGTAATGTCTTTGTTGTCTTTGTGTCTTTGTGTGTAGAGTGATTAAAGAAAACATTCATAATTTATCTATTAACAAGAGATCAGGTGGAAGACTTGGAGAGTTTGGCTTTTTAGCTGTTGTTATCCTGTGTTTTTTAAAGACAGAAAGGACCATATTTGGATAAAAGGCTGAAGTATGTGCTAGTGCTAGCTAACTAGCTTAGCAAGCAGGGTGTATTCGTAATTCATGTTAACTGTGATATCAATTGGGATGCAAATTTTGGCTAGTGAAAAACAATTTGTACTTACTGGAATGAATAAATAGAATATTTACAATCGAAGGCTGAACTTTTCAGGCAGCCAATATTTTACATTTAACTTGAAAACTCAAAATTAGGGGAAGTGGTATCATGGTAGTAACTTGTCAATATGAAGGTAGCCACACCTTAAAGCATACCCTACTTTATTGTCTATTTTCACTCTCAGTGGGGACTTAATTTATAAATCAAAAATCATGCTGTATTAAAGAATACTTGAAATAGACATCTGTACAATCTAACTTCTTTATGCAGCCAATGGAGTCGCCCCCTGCTGCCTATTCGTAAGAATACAGCTTTAAGGCACTTCAGAATTGGCTGAATGAGGAGTCGTTGCAAGCTTTGGTGGTGAATGTCAGTGCTAGAAATGTATCACTTACCTCCTCCAACTGTCACACAAAGGTATATCACCTCTAACATTTCATTTCTCCTCATCTTTTCAGCGAGGGAGGAGAACGTGGCCACGTTCCGTGGATCGGAGTACTTCTGCTATGACCTGTCGCAGAACCCCATCCAGAGCAGCAGCGACGAGATCACGCTGTCCTTCAAGACATGGCAACGCAACGGCCTCCTCCTTCACACGGGGAAATCCGCAGACTATGTCAACCTAGCGCTAAAAGACGGGGCCGTTTCCCTCGTCATCAATCTGGGCTCCGGGGCCTTCGAGGCCATCGTCGAGCCAGTCAATGGAAAATTCAACGACAATGCCTGGCACGACATCAAAGTGACACGCAACCTGAGACAGGTAATCGGGGGTAGCAGTGATGGACAGAGTTTGGAGACAGGTGGATTTTTTTTTCCGCTTTAGATTACTTGCTTCCAGGAGCTTGGAGAGAGAGCTGGCGTTAAGAATGTCACCTTGTTCTGATTGGTTGCCATTCCATTGCCACAGTTCAGATACATTATTAAGATAGATGTCATTAAACTTTTTTGGTTGTCTTTATAATTACATGAATTCTATATAATTTGATTTCATTGTTCAACCTCTTTCCTTCTAGTTAAAACAGGCAAAGGAGTTCTCTCACGTTTGATTGATAGCTTAGTGAAAGTACCATTATGCTAGGTATTTTCTTCTCTCCTGTTTATTGGCTTATTGAACTTGAGTTCCCTGTGTCCTCAAACTAAAGTTATCTGATAATTCTATTTTGCTTCACTCTCCCCTAAGCTGACACTTCCATCACGCGCTGTCGCTATCTCCTTGCTTTCAGAAACTGTTTTTATGCTCATGGAGAATATAGACTTTCACTTTAAAGCCCAGGCAGACTGTGTTTGCCTTTGAGACGTCCATTAATGCAGTATTTATAGCTCCGATGAGCTTTTTAAAGACAGAAATACATTTCCATCAAAGATGTGCATCTGTTGTACATAAGCAGAATTTGTTCCTTGACAGATATTGTTTACCATTTTCTTAATGTGATTTAAAATTAGCTTGTATTGCACTCGGGTGGAGCTAGTATGCAGGAGGCTGTAGAGAGAGTAGCAGAATAATGAGAGCCAGTGCTGTGCGGAGGTAGCTCTAGCTGCAAATTGTGGAGTTGTTCATTGTCTTGGTCGACCTTTAGTTTGTCTGCAAGGTGAGACAGCATTTATGTTGCTCTCAGAGCAGCACAACAAGTAAGTGCCGATTTCCTGACCCTTCCTGACAGTAAGCTTTTGCCCCACAGGTTAGTAAATAGGTGTAGCTGGAAATCCCAACAGGATAACACACAGTTTAGCAGGTTAAAAGCTAAGAGCCAAGGGCTGCTTTCTTCTCTCTCTTTCTTTTACAGATCTGTCTTTCTTCCACAATCATTTTCTTTCCTCTTTCAAAGGAACTCTTTGTTAGACTAAGGGTGAAATAAACACTACAAGTTTTGTTGAGGTTGAAGCCATCCTACACAAATTTTTGTCTGAAAGTCCTACATCTTCCAGTTCGTCTCTTTGTTTTCTTCCTTCAGGACTGGTGTAAAAAATTTGGCTAGGATGGCAGGCTGGCACTTTATTACTGCAGCGAATCTCGAACAAATCATGTAGCGTTTTTTCACCACAACACTAACTCATTCATGATTAAAGTCATTTTTACTACTAACAATATCTAACCAACTAATGTACTAACTAACATCCTAATTCTCCATCATTGCTTTTGGTTTTTGTTTTCTGTCCATCCTTATTAACAACCTTTTTTGTTCACTATTCTTTTGATTTCCTTTCTTCCCCTTTTTCTGGAAAGCAATCAGGCATTGGACACGCTATGGTAAACAAACTACATTGTCTGGTAGATATCATTCTTATTGTCTTTTTTTTGGGTTTGCCGTGTGTCCCCTCCCCCTCTCTTCTTTTATTCGTTCTCTTTGAGTTCCATCCTAGACACTCTTATCAAAAAATGAGGAGATGGGTTTGTATTACCAGGCAATTCTTTCTTCGCTTCTTCTCAATTTCCTCCCTGACCTGCCAACAACCTCCTTCTTTACCCCACAATCCCCCATCCTGTTTTTTTTTCACTTTGGCTTTTACTTTTTTTCTCTTTGTTTCTTCCACATTACTGCAGATTTCCAACAAGTAAAAAATTCAATTATTTGCCTTTTGTCAAGGCAACTTACTTTTTATTTTATTTTTCACACAAAAAGTCCCCATTTTTTGTGAGGACTGTCGTCCAGAACTGACAGAAGCTTGCCACAATCCCAAAGATGGTGACCTCGACACCGAGCCCTAAAAGAGACCAAAAAATGGCAACCCTTAACCTTCATTGCGGGAGCTCTGACAGTTGTTTCCAACTCACTATGGCGCATGGCATGCCCACACCTCATTGACCTCTCACCTCCAAAACTCATATAACCTCAACCCTGTCACCCAAAATAACCACTAACACTCTAATTCACTCACCTTCCACCTATCACTGTACAGTCTCACTCACTCTGCCCTCCCTGTGTGTGTTCTTGTAGCATGCTGGTGAAAGTGGTCTTTGTGTGTTGTGGCTAACCTTGATCACCCTTACACCCTGAGCCCATATGCATAACATATCTAAGAATAAGCATCCTGATCTAGGATTATCGGTCTGGTCCCGTGACATTGAAAATACAGCCATGACACCTGAGCTAAACCTGATCAGAGATCAGCATCAGCTATTCTGAGAGTGTGTTTGAATATGGGCTCTGGTCTTGATCGTGCATGAGCCTCTGCACCTGTGTGGCCTGCTCCAGCTTTGTATGGCACCATTGATCCACTTACTCCCTTACATGTCCAATTAAATGTGGTTAATTTGCCTTCTAACAGTGATGACCTTGGTTTGCACATTGATGTGGTGTGAAAAGCCTCCCTTTGTTTTGCATGTGCGTGGATATATAGATGTAGAGGTCTGCAAGAGAGGAGAGAATGTCAGACTGATGGTGTGAATGCGTGTACGAGTGTAAGCGTGTGTGCGTGCGTGTTATGACATAGGTGTGTGTATAGTATATGTGTGTGTCTGCAGTTACCAGATAAATCCCGAAACCTAAGACAATTGCAATAAATTTGTCCTTGGTTTGAACATTGTACTAACCCTCCCCCAACCTGAAGTTTCTGAACCAAACCTATGATCCATTCTCTTACCCCCATCAAAGATAAAGAAAATATGCCTCTGCCATATTTTCTTTACCTGTCCTGTGAATCCTATGGCAAAAATTCCATTAACAAAATCCAAACGCTGTCTGGTCCAAAACAATCGCTTCAAGGTTCCAAAGGATTCTGTAAAAAAAGGTTCAATGAGAAAGCGACCTACAGTGCGGGACCTAAAGAAAAGTTCAAATAGCTCATTTCGAATGCAGACCAAGGAAGGTTGGTGTGTTTTATACGCATCGCTCTCAAATCCCAGAGTGTAATGGCTCGGCTTTGGCTATGTGTTACCCCTCAACAGGTGACTATCTCCGTTGATGGGATCCTCACCACCACTGGCTACACCCAGGAAGACTACACCATGCTGGGCTCCGATGATTTCTTCTACGTTGGTGGGAGCCCCAGCACTGCAGACCTGCCCGGATCTCCAGTTAGCAACAATTTCATGGGCTGCCTCAGAGAGGTAAGAGGGATTTAAATGAATATACAGAGAACATGTTATTTGTACGAGGGTTGTTCCTTTCCGTATTGTATCTGCATTTGCATTTGAATTTGATCATTTCAGAATTGTAGTGCAGCAACTGCAGGCTGCACACTGTATAAACATCTACAGTCAGGGGAAAGAATAATGATTGATAATGATTTTGGTTATTATCAAGAAAACCATGGAAAATGTCTAGATTTCATCTCTTAAATTGAACTCTTATGAGCTATTTTTGTTGTTATCATTATATTTGTCCAACCCCTCCTACCTTTAGTTGTACCAGGCATTAAAATGAACAAGAAACTGAAGAAAACAAGGTGGTCTAATAATGTGTTCCATGACTGTACGTCAGATAATCACCAGATTGATTTGGATATATTAGAATCCCCTTGTTGTGCAGAGCATGGCTTTCTTTTCTTCTTATTCTCTTATTCACATTGATGCTCTATGCCAATGCTGGAGTATGTCATGCCCCCATTAACTGTCAGATTTGGGTGGATAAAACAGTCTGTTGGGCATTACATGTGACGCATCCATCTCCCTCTATATATAGCCTTTCCCTACTTCATTCAACAATAAACTGCTCCCATCTTACTCCCACAATAACTCTTTATAGATGCTTTAGGAATAATGATATTCTGTTGGGTGTGGGGAAGTTAATTTTTTCTTCTAACAGTTAGCCGACCCTCGTTAACTGATCAATAAATGGTAATCAACAAGATTAAAGTGAGATAGATAAAACCATTTAGAGTCTTGAAGTCATAAAATACAATAAACAGTCCAGTCCTCAGTACAGTGGACAGCTTGTCTGCTGTTTTTTTCATTCAGAAATAGCAACAGGTCAACAGAGTGACGTAAACCCTCAATATCAGTTCTTTACTAGAACCGTGTGTGCGTCGGTGCAGCCGGTAAAAGAACACAGCTGTCACCGGATGGCTCCGAATAGAAGTATGTTCCTGTACATTGAATAAGAGACCCTGAGCGGAGAATACCCACTCAGCTCTATATACGAAATGTATTGTATTGTCTATTTTTCTTTTCCCAAGCAACAAACTCTTCTTGAACCCTCCAGTTTCCAATCATGCCGGTATGATCAAATCACATGACTTCTTTGATTATGATAGGTCAAGTAAATCAGAGATAATGTCAAATATATTTAGTATAAAAATATAGAAATGGATATTATCCTAATTTTACCTCCTAAATGTTATTGTTGTAACCAATATTTAACATTCTTCATCGAGCATTGTAAAAAAAAAAAAAAGCTTTTTTTTTTCGGTTCAAAATATTTATCAACTAAGTCAAAGTGAAAAAATATACACAGGCAGAGTGAAAAGTCAAAAACAGACCCCAATAGCCCCAAACTCCAAAGGGTTAAGTAGTTAGAAAAAAAAGAACTGTATTAATCAGTCAAAACTCTTGTTGTTGATTAACGTTGAAATGGTTATTTATTAACTTCCATATTTGGGTACCTGTGCTATTGGACAAGGCAAATCATATGCAGCAGTCTTCCTATCAAAGCAAGTAGTTTGGTTGGCTACATGTCCATATTTGGATAACAAATACAGCTAATAAATAATATATGTCATAAAAGTAATAACATAATAAATACAGACAACAATAGTAGGCTCGGCTGCTGGAAAGTATAATATTTTAAGAATAGAGATCTTTTCGATACCTTTTGTGTAGATTAAGTAGCTAAATTAGAGATAATAAAATAACCATGTTGCACAGTTGCTTTTTCTAAACCTGATGCACAGTGAATGCAACCAAAAAGAGACTTGAAACTTGACTTGTATAAAATGACTTGTGAAGCTCTCTGGCCTGCACACACTGAACAACTGACTTGTAACTTGAAGCTGAGTTTATTGACCAAGTACATTTACAGTTTTACTTGAGGTGGTTTCTAAAATAGGAACTTTTACTCCTCCTGAGAAATATTTTATGGGAGTAATTATACGTTAACTTGATGAAAGATTTTCAGTATTGAACCACCACTGGCAGCCACATGCAGAGGCTTTCCTGGTCTTCACTTTGATAAAGACGAAAATAACAATCAGCATACTTTTCCTGAAAGGAGGAGAAAACAAAATTGCATTATCAATTAAAGCTGCTGAGTTGGCAGAGGAAGTATCAGACTTTCAATATTCCCTCCCCTAATCTAATTCATAACACTTACTGCAGTTTGTGTGTGAGAAAATATCCCAAAATTGCTTCTGTCACATGTAATTTGCAGCATCAGCTTGAGTTTGCCGCTAAACGCCTCCCAATGGGCAGCAATCTGAAAGAAATATTTGCCTATGATGAAATAGGAAAAAACGTTGTTGTTTCGGGCGTTTATAATGTATTTGCTGGCTCTTTGAGCTCATGAGTAGAGCCAAAAAATATATTAAGTGCCCTGTTATTTACATTTTGCTCACCATTACTTATTCTGCAGCAAGTAATGATAATAAAGGGAGGAGCGGTGGCTCTTCAGAGCTGTAAAACAGACTACATTGATTTCTGCAGTTTAGCAGCAGTCTCAGTAGCATTATGTTTTTACTTGGCACTGGGTGCTAGTGTGTTTCTTTGTCTCGGGGCTGCAGTATGGAACATTGCTTTAATTGAAAACTACAATGGTGTTGGCATTGCATACGGGTTGATTATACACATGCTGCACTGTTCCTTCCTGCTGTTAGTTTCCACTGCCTTCTCTGCTCTGGTCCTGTGTCACAGGGTTAAAAGGAAGGTGATGAAATTACATGACTGACGTGCCTTAGATGATTGGAATGCTGCCAGAAAATAATAAGAAAATAATAAGTGATCATTTAAACTGAAGAATGCCAACCCTGTGAACAGTAATTGATCCGCCATATTTTTCTGCTGTGAAAGTGCCCAGCTTGGCTCAGATATCAGGCGGAGAAATGCCTTCTATTTCAATTCACAAAAGACACCTTTCATTAAAAAAGCTGGACTTTCAACACCTCCTTGTTAACGCGACCTGGATAACATTACATCTAGCTGATCATTTTGGATGCACACAAAATCCACAAAATTATAATGATACACAGTCACCCACAAAGTTGGAATAATTTAGTTTTCAGACACAACCCCTCGGTAATTGCGGTTTCATTTTCATTGTGATAGGTTTGGAAAAGATTGATTGATAAAGTTTTGAGAAGATATACACTTTATCTGTCAAGAATAAATCACATTATCACAATAATTTCATGGAAAGAGGTAAAAACATTTTATTCTACCTTTACAGGCAACCGTTTAGTTTGAATAAAAGCAATGTACATGCAAAATAAGAGTTTTCTTCGAACGCGGAAATAGAACATCTTAGTCCACAATTTAATTTTGTCATCCCAAGATGATTAATGTAATGATTATTTTCTTCTTCATTATTAATCCTTTCACTTAGCCAAATTAACCATAATTCTTACTTACTCTCTCAACCTTTTATTCAAGTAATATAATGTAATCTTACAACATTTTTGTGTATAATAATACAATATTACAATACAATGATGACAAAGGTTTATTTCTTAGGTCATTTTCTTTTCTTAATTTTACTCCAGCTCATCTGCTGGAATCAAAGCTACAGAAATTAATATTGTGTTCTTGTGGTATGACAGAAACCCTTCATAATATTTAGAACTTTACTTCAGGGACGTTATATTTGCCACCGTGTCTCGGCTGGCCCTCCTCCGTCCTCTCGTCCTGGCTGTTTTTCCCTTCCATCACAACCTTCTCAATTTTGACAAGAGCCAGTAAGTCTTGTGATGTACTGCCAAGTTCTGTCGAGCACCTTCCAACATGCCTTTCATTTAGCCAAGCTAGCTTCCATCAGACCACTACACACACACACACACACAAAAGCAACGGCGTTTGGGCTTAGCGAAAGTCACCTTGTCTGCATTGTTTTATGTTTCGACTGAGGCTCAGGCTGCTGTTCCCCCAGTCATTACCACGCTGGCTAATGCATCTCTGCTCCACCCTCAAACTGCACTGACACTTTACTCTCTCATAGGCACAAACACACTGCATGTCTTCAGGCAAATGTACCTGTGATCCCTAACATCCTGGCTGTGTTTTGTCTGAGGACTGGCTTCGTTCTACAGCTAAGAACATAAGTGCCAAAGTGAAACACTCCTTGTTATGTTGTTGTGTTTCAAGCCATTTGGGTATTTATGTTTGTGATTTTGCAGTGTGGGAGGATTTGTTGATTCACAGTTCCTGACAGCCATGGAATTTTTGAAGCTTCTTCTCAAAGCTAGTAGTTGCGTCATTAGTAGTAATTTCATCAGTAGTAGTAATTACTAATCTGTGAACACAGAGTTATAAAAACTGTACAGATATTCTAAATCAGGGGTCATCAACTGGAGTAGACTTTCTCTAAGCAGACACTGTGGGTGCCGGACTTTCAAATGAAGAAAATATAATGTACTTATGCCTAGTTAGCCTGTCGTTTGATATTTTCACTTTCTTATTAAATTCATGCTTTTATTTGCCTATACCAGTGTCTACAGACTCCTATAATAAACATTGGAAATCCATAATTTAATAACTACAGTCATGGAAAAAAATATTAGACCATTGTTTTCTTCTTGTTCATTTTAATGCCTGGTACAACTAAAGGTACATTTGTTTGGATTTTTAGTTTATTTTCCATGGTTTTCTTGATAATAACCAAAATCATTATCAAAACCATGGAAAATGGCTAGATATCAGCTCTTAAATTATACTTTTATAAGCTATTTTGTTGTTATCATTATATTTGTCCGACAGATGTACCTTTACTTGTACCAGGCATTAAAATGAAAAAGAAATGGTGGTCTAATATTTTTTTCCAGGACTGTAGATACTTAACTAGAAAATGCTCTCAGACTTCCACCAAGGAGGCAGTTTACTGAGGTTTAAAACTGTGATTAGAGAAACGGCATTGTACATATGCTAAAAACCAGAACCCTTTTTTTTTCCTCCCCACATTTTCTCTATTCATTTGGCTACTGTTCAGTGGGCCGGGCTGCTGCCAGTAGGCGATTGCTGCTCTAAATTTTAGGCCCAAGTGTTTGTATTTGACTCCCACTATGGTACAGTGGTCGGGTAAAGAAAGTTGTTTGGACACCTTGCTCCCCTGTATGCTAATGCACATGGTGATGCAATAAATTCCCTAACAGGGGCTGAACTAATCCTCACCTGAGCCTCCTCACTCAGCCTCCAGTGCAGGTGACACACCCAATGTGATTAGAAGGACAATAAATCTAATGTGCTAGACAGCTTTTGCATGCACTTTTTTCGCTGCTAGATAGACAGACAGACAGACAGACAGACAGACAGACAGACAGACAGACAGACAGACATAAAATACAATAGAATAAAATACTTAGGTAGCTTAAATAAAAACAACAATAGAAAAAAACACAGAATAGAACAAGGACACTTAAGAAGTTAAAAAAAGAAGAACATCAGTTGGTAGGATGGTTGGCAAGATGATGGTAATAATTAAACTGGTGATATGATGGCAACAATGCTATAGTGACTAGACGGTATATAATAATAATAATAGTACAGTATATAATATATATAATATAATATGTAATAATAGATAATAAACAATATAAAAATAAAATGAAAAATATAAATAAAGTAATTTTAAGTAAAATAATATGATATATAATATATAATAATAATAGTAATAATAATAATAATAATAAATAAGGCCGGTAAGGCCGGTATAATAATAATAATAATAATAATAATAATAATAGTAGTATATTACAGTATATAGTAATAATAGTAATGGCAGCAAAAGTATATATAATAATAATAATAGTAATAATATTAATAATAACATAGCAAAGTGATTATCTAGTTATCTAGTTATCTAGTCTTTACATTTTACGATGCTGCACCAACATCTACGTCCACTTGAACATTCATTTGTTATTCGCTGTTATGTTTCTGGTTCCCTGACAAATGTTCTTTTGGCTCAGTTTTTGGTCTTCACCAGTTGCTGAGAAATGTCTTTAGGTCTTTAGCTGCTAGATGTTAAGCAAATCCCAAAGTTTTGTCTCACTCTGAAAAATAAAAGCTTTGTGTCTGACGGTAGTTTCCCCCACAGCTGGAAACCTGGTTAATGAGAGCTGTGAGACTGAACTTGGGTTGGGTGATGTGAAGAAAATCAATGCTGATGATATTTTTGACGAAATACCTCAATATCATTGTTGCAACATTATTTTATGGCTGTTGGTGCTTTCAAAAAGTATAGGGCATCACTTCACTGTAATGCAACCTTTAAAACAAGAAAAAGGATGTTGTGGCATCCTAAATCGAAGATGAAGACTGTAAGAGGAGCATAGGAGCACTTTCCATCGTGAAAAATAAAAGTTTCCAAATTAAATCTTCGCAATCAGGAGGACTCAAAATCAGGGACAAATTAAAGACATCAGCAACCAAAAAAAAGGTTTCCCGGACATTAGAATTTGGGCTGGCACAATGGATGGATGAAATATGACCACATAGCCTTTTTGTGGTACATTAAAAAAAAATATGGCAGTTAAATGACACTTTATACCATTTTTTTAAAGAATAATTTAAAAATGTGAATAATAGTTGTCAAGGCTGTTGATCTTTATAAATCAAGACTCAATAGTCCAACAATGCCAAAGCCTACAGTGCTGAAAATTGCAAATTGAACTGAATCTTGAACTTAAAACCAAAAGTCTAATTGAAATGTGTTTTTTTTTTTTCTAAATCATGACACGCCATGTAGCTACATGTAAATATGTATGTAATGTAAACAACTGCAGAACCTTGCCTCGAGCAGATAACCATGAAGAAATCGATCAACAGTGAAATGGAGAACGGGGTTTTTCTCCCATGTAAAAACAAAAGTAAATCACTTTTTACGTAATTTATATTTTTTACGTAACTTCTGTGGCTTTGTGAATTTAATTTTTTTTTTCACGTAACTTGTTGTGTACATAACTTACGTAACTTACGTAATTTCATGGCTCACGTCACCTTCGTAAATACTTCACTTCCAGCGTTTATTTATTTTTTAGACTGTCCCTTATAACGCCTAACCAGGAAGTTTTTTCCTCCTAAACCTGAGTCAGTGGTTGTGTAGCCTAAATTCACAAAAACTGCAGCTTTTGTGCACTCATTTTGACAAACGCTCATATGTGTCATTATGTGTGTTATTAACAAACGGTCTATTCTGTTGTACAGATTGGAGATGTTGTTGGGGGTTTTGGTTCAAAAAATCACTTTTATATATATATATATGTTTATCATATTTGAAAATTGGACGTCATTTAATACAACATTGTATATTATACATGTGACAGAAAATAAGGAAAAGCACGATAGTTCTCCTTTTAAGGAGACCAATGCATTAATGCAAATAGAGTCTGTGATGCAGAGGCAGACGTATCCTCCATGTGTTTCCATTATTATCTGAACAAGTTGTGACTCAGCAAGACTCGACCCTTGAGAGAGAGTGTTTGGTGGACAGAATCATGGAGGTGATTCACCATGTGGTTGGGTAGTGGTAGTATTGTGCGATCCTCAACTGTTCATCATCCGTTGCTCCATTAAGCAGGCCTGATGCCAGCTGCTACCCAGGACTATGCAAACTGCTCACGACCGGCTGCGTGATCTCCCCCTCATGCTTCTCTTCATTCATCTCTTTTTCTGCTGCTGCACGAAGCCCAACTAAAGCATTTCTGTGTGCTGTATTGTTTGAATCTATTCTTTCACCTACAGTACATGAACTCCCTGTGCATCATCCCGTTGTCTCTCTGCCTCTTTCTTGCTCTCCTACGCCATATTTATTCCTTCCTGCCCCCTCCACCTCTTCTCTTGGATTCAATATCCCCAGATAATGAGGGAATGATTCAGTTGTGTTTGGCCCGTTGCTTAGATCACAGTGCGTCAGTATTTCTGTCTGACTGAGTGTGTGTAATGTCTGCTTCGAATGCTACGGAAGCAGGAATGTTGGAGCACATTGGTCTACAAGGGGGAAAAAAGTGCATCACTTAGAGCTGATGAATAAGCTGATGGAGGCATGTGTTGCAGCAGCGAGCAAGCGGATGCCTCTCTTCTCTCTGACAACAAAAGCGATGCCGCGTGCTGCCACAATCCCTCCCTCGTTCATTCTCCACTTCCCCCCGTAGGCTAGGAGGGATGTCATCCATACACAACACACACACAGACGTCCTGCCTACGCGTGCTTCGCCACGTGGGCCGCAGCGCGTCACGTGACCGAGGGCCAGTGGGCAGCCGCCCCGGCTCATTCTCCGGTCGGACTGATGTTTGCAGTGCCCCCCCCCCCCCCCCCCCCATCTCTCACGCCACCCAGCCCCTCCTTCCCGTGTCACAGGGGCACCCGTGGCGGCACTGGAGCTGTGCGACGGCAACTTGTGTCAGACTGCGGGGGCGTCCGGGGCGTGCGCTGTCATCCCTGCTGAGAGAGTAGAAGCTGCATGCTGGAAGAACATGATGAGTAACCATCAGAGGGTAGAAGGTGTGGAGAGGAAAAAAAAAGGGGAGTGACAGAACGTAGGAGAGGACAGGTGCAGGTGAGGTGAATGTCAGCGGGTGGGAGACAGAAACAGAAAAACACTGATAGGAGAGTGATGAGTAAGTGAGAAGAAGAGAGAGGGCAAAAAGACCAACATTTGGCATTTTAGAGGCACGTTGTCGTCATCAGTTTGGTGTTAGTCATCACAGATGTTCAGGCAACGCTTGTTTTTCCCTCCAATACAAATGCAAATGTCACCCTGTCCTTGTAATTATTTTACTTTTTTTAATGTCCCCTGAAAGGTTCAAACAGTGATGGATGGGTACAAACCTCAGACTTTAATGAAATGCTTCCACCTTTCACCCCCACCCTGTAAGGCTAAGATCTAGTGCTGGTAAACATTGTTTGTTCACATTTGGTTTTATGTTGAAATGTATATCCTGAATTCAGGGTTACTCAGCATTATATGATATTACAAAAATACATTTGTTGAAAGATATTTTTAAATTCTCGAGTCAGTGGCCCAGGGAGCACAGTTACACCTCCAGCATGATAAGTGATAGAATATGAAGGGAGTGTTGTTTTTACTGTTGACAAAATTAGAACTTTTTTAAACATCTTCCTCTTTTGAAAGAGTGGAGCCTAGACGGAGATGATAATCTTCCTTCTTTGAGGCCTTGAAAAAAAAAAAAAATGTAACCTTTATTTAACACAGATGAAATGGATGTAAATGCAGAAAACAAGTTCACATCTCTTTGCTTCAGAATGAATGGCAACCTCACAGTCACACTCTGTAGTGTTCAATTTTCTTGCATTTGTAACAATTCTGGTTTGATTTCATTGAATCACATTTTTGTTTTCCTGCAAGTGCATGATGAAGAAAAATATGAAGGAGTAATATTTTGACACTTAAAAATATGCTTATCTGCTTTCTCTCCAAGAGGTTGATGAGTATATTGACACAATTATGCCATCTTATGTCCTGATACCAAATATGCATATTCTTAGCTTAACACATGGAATGGAAAGTGGGCGAAACTGCCAGCCATAGGAAACACAATTATTACGTTTTAGACTGTCCTCCACTGCCATCTTGCAGACAAAGTAGTAATGATCGATGCTGATTCAGAGTTTAAATGGCGGATGTGACACTCGGCAGGTTTGGGTTTAACAAATGGCAGACTTTGACCCAGGAGAACGGGGTTTGTTTCCCGTGTGAAAACAAAGAAAAAATGACTTTTTACGTAACTAAGGTGGCCCGCTGTTTGGGAATCATGTTTTAACGTAACTTACCTTTTTTTTTACATAACTTACCCTCATAACTACTCCACTTCCGACATTTATGCACATTTATTTACTGTTTAAACTGTCTTCTATAGCGCCTTTAGTTTTGCCCTAAACCTAGGTCTGTGGTTTTGTATTTCAAACTCACAGAAACTGCAGCCTTTTTTACAAAAGCGAAACGTACATGTAGGCTATGTATAATGACTTGTGTGCTATTTTTAGAACGGTTTGCTGCACAGTGAGCTACGAAACGCTCATTTTGACAAACGCTCATATGTGTCATTATGGGTTGTATTGATAAACCGTCTGTTTTTGTCCTTTAGGCTGGAGATCTTGTTGCCTCTATGGCAGCAGATGCAGCTGTCACAGACCAATAGGTTTCAATTTCACAAAACAAACTAGTTTCTTGTTATAGATAGTTGCTGGCAAGTAATTTAACCTACGTTAGCTAGCTCATATGACTACAGGAGGACTCATAGGTAGCGCAACAGTCAGCCATCAAAAATGAAAAGGACAAACCCCTTGTTGAAGACCCAGGCTTTAATCAGTTGTACTCCATCACTGCATGGTGGACAAGGTTAGTTTATACTGGATAGGCTGAAGACAGCACCAGCACCCTAGTTGTAGAGCTCATTTCAGAATTGTGCACAAAGCTGTGTTGTGGTATGAATGCAGTACTAGTGATGCCCAGAAGTCAATAGAATCCTTGCTACTATTTCTGTCAGTCAAGATAAAAGCATTGTGAGATCTGCTCAGGCCCAAAGTACTACAACCACTACCAACACCAGATCAAAATAAATTCAAAATGTTGGTGCCGGATTTAGTATTCCAACAACAATGCAGGAGAGTTGAAGTCAATGAGCTTATGAACTTGAAGATTAGCTCTGTAGTGCTGAGCCAGTCAAGGTCCTGGATGCTGCATGTAGAGAAGAGGAGGAGTGTTGTAGTGAAGTGAAAGGCAACAAATGGCAGCAGATAAGTGTATATGTACAGTATGATAATATGACAGGGATCAGTGACCTTAGAAAAGAGGGCAATAAACTAATTGGTTGTAGAATAAACATCTCCAGTTTTGAATGAAACACTTGCTAAGAAATACTGACACAAAGAGTGCAACTGTTAGTCTTATCTTTAGCTGCAGTTCATATTGTGTTCAGCTCTTCTATTTCAGTCTGACAACTGGTGGGACATATTTATTGAGAAAAAATCTCTATTTTTATGTATGGCTGATATTTTCTTGATTCTCACTTGTCACTACCTGCAATTCTTGCATCTTTCATTCATCCATCTTCATACTCAATCCCCAGGTGAAACCGTGCAATTACACACTATGTGCTACTGTTAATGTATGCTGTGGTGGAGGTGAAGACGGAGCTGCAGCTCTAAAGACAGATGTTGGTATTTTTGAGCAGCGTGTCAGCAGCAGGGTAGGAGGATGCTCATGTGACAGATCGAATGGAACACCTTAGAGAGTGTGTGTGTGTGTGTGTGTGTGTGTGTGTGTGTGTGTGTGTGTGTGTGTGTGTATTACAGGATACTGTGCGTGTGTTCCAATGAATAGTGTATCATGAAGCTGCCTGCCTGAGGAAGTTTTGCAGCAGTCCCCCTATTTTGTCACATTAAAAAAAATGCCCCTGTAGTGGTATCTAGTGTGTTTGGTTTTATGAGCCAAGGTTTACAATTTCAACCATTAAAACTAGGGTGAATTTATTTTAGTTCCGTAGTATATATATATATGAAAAAATTAAAAAGGTCTTGCTTACTAGGAGTAAGAAAGACTTTATCGTAGACTACAGTTTTCAGCAGAATGTACTGTAGATCCTAATTAAAATAGTTAATAGTTATCCATAGTTATGGGAGGATTTTTTCAGTTTTATAAATCAAATTTTTAAAGCAACATCAACTCATTTTTATCACCTCCATTACATTGGAGAATAAAAAGTTTAAAATCTCAAAAGCATGCCACATTATACCAGAATTATTGTTTCACAATGGGAAATGCGTTGGGCTGGTTTAAAAATTTTACTACGGCTTTTTTTGGTTTGGCCGATGTCCCATCCACTAACAAGGAGGAGGTGGGGTTTATGACCTACAGTGCAGCCAGCCACTAGGGAACGCAAGATGTATTGTCTGAATTTGGGGTGGCTGTCATGTCGTCCATCTTTATATTGAGTCTATAGTGGAACATAATTGGACTGAGAGAGCCCATGAATGAGAATATAGCGATTCCAGTCAACTTAGTGGTGGTAATGCACCTCTAAGCCACAACTTTTTTTCTGCCGTGTTACACATTGCCTTATCTATGTTTTTTGGCTCACCTCTTTAATTGGCTTCAAATCCAAATTGTTGCCACATTGGCCCAGTGGTGCCCCTGGTAACATGGAGGGTTGCCAGGGGTACTGCCAACATTGAAATGACAAAGCTGGTTGAAAATCTACAAAACAAATCAGCAATATTTCTTGGCCTGCCTGACAGGCTCAGTTGGCTCATTCATTCATTCATTCATTCATTATCCTCAACCACTTATCGGAACTCTGGTCACAGGGAGCTGGAGCCGATCCCAGCTGACATTGTGCGAGAGGTGGGGTACACCCTGGACAGGTCGCTTCATGCTTCATCGCTTCTCATTCACTCCTATGGATAGTTACGAGTCACCAAAAATGTATTTGGACTGCCACGGCAAGAAGCCATGCTGACACAGGAAGAACATGCAGACTCCTGTAAAGTTGATATAGAAACAAAATGTACTCCACTGAAAAAAATAATAAGTCAATGACATTGTTATGTTGCTCATTACTAATGCAATTCAATTGGATTTGGGGCCTTGACGCTATTGTCGCAGGTTTCTGATGTAAGCTACTTTTTTAATTCACAAGAATGTGTCGTAATGGCAAATCGTGGTTGCTTACAATCAAGCCGTTTTAAACCCGTACGCTGGACTACTGGCCTGTGGGAAGATTTTTTCATCCTTTTTTGTATTTTGGGTGAACTAGCCCTTTAGTACTGGTCACCTCTTAGTCATTGTAGTATGGCAGTGACAGTCATATTGATCCCCAGTAATTCTTACTGAATATTCTCTCTGTTGTGTCATCAGTTCTGTCACTCATCCACTTTTCTCATCAATATTTACCCACAATTGGTACATTGATTTGCCTTTCTGTCTGCAGCTGTATTGTGTTTGCACATACACTTCAATTGTACACTTCTGTGTATTGAGCCTGAAGAGATCTCCTCTACAAAGCTCCATGAGCACCTTGTTTGTGTGTGTATCTTCTCTCCACTTCAGTGGAATTACCCTGCTTCTTCATTAACACCGGGGCTAAATCACGAGCTGACAGCAGCTGTGGCCGGGGCCAAGAGGACATGAGCACTGATTTGAAGTAGATTAGGGAGGAGATTGTGTGTGCGTGTGTGTGTCTGCGCACGCACGCATTGCACTTCCACCCACCTGCCCTTCCCTCACCCTTACCAGGGCCCAATCAATACACCATTCTGGAGCAGAGATGGAGGATCCGGGCTTTATGGAGTCGTTACAGTCCCCTGTGCGTGCATTATGAATGGGCCCCTTAAGGCTGTTGATAGGCCGAAGGATAGCGTAGCAAATCGCAGCCATAACAAAGGAAAAGATGAGGTACACCATAGTCAGTTCCTATTTTATAGCATCATTTCAATGACCTTATTGATCAGCCTGCAGCAGAACAGACAAAATCATAATCCCAAAACAGATCAAGAGCTGGCTGATTGTAAGATTAGTACGTCCCAGAATAACATTGAAGTGCCTGGGAGAATTTAAGACTTTCCTCTGTCAAGAAAACTAAGACAGAGACAAGGTTTTATGAGTTGAGCAGACAAACTGTGTATTTTAGAGTAGAAGAACAGGCTGTTGAGTCTCTTTTGGGGACCTTATATTGTGTCACAGAGCTTAACTCTTCTTTCCCTATCTAAATTCTACTTAATATGTCTCAAAGACAGATGGAGAGTCTTTGAACTTTGGCAAGTTTGAGCGATTTACATCTGAGGGCTACACAGTGACCATCACAGCACTGTTCAAAAAATTTGTGCATTGCAAATGAGCAGCATTAAAGCATCTTTTTCTTCTCTCTTTCTCTTTTCATGTAATATTCAGTTTGTTCTCTTGCCCGAGAGTAGTCTGAAAGCTTGCTGAAAGTGAAATGCAAGGTATTGGGCTTCAGAAGAAAACACATAAAAACATCAGTTTTTCAAAGACATCTGTAATGGTGGTTAAAGCTGAAATCATTTTTTAGCCACGGGGCAGCTGCAACATTTCTCTGAAATATCACTTTCAAAATCACCCCTGTTTTTCATGTGATGTTTATCATAATTCCAGAGAGTACATTGAATGTGGCAGTTGTTTTGGGTAGCGTCTATTCTAAATGTTGCTGCTGCTGATTGACAGTAATCAGAGAGCCAGATTTTGTCGACGTTTTCGCTCATATCTCGAGGTTAGCTGATAATCACATGCAGAATGAAGGAACAAACAGATGATCCCTCAAGCCATGAATCATATTAGCATGCTTAGCATACTCAGACATTGCTGCTGCATCACGGGTGGTTCTTCCAACTGCTGGAAATCTCCTTTTAGAGCTGAACTGATTAGCCAATAATCAATTATTCAAACTACAGAATATGAAATGACAGTTATTTGGATAAGAGATCAATTGTTTTATCATTTTTACAGGAAAACCTCCCCAAAATGCACAATTATGAGCATACTCTTCTTATATTTGTCTTTTGTGTAACAAACTGTGGGCTTTCAGGCTCAAGAAATTTCTGGTCTGATTGATGTTTTTCACTATTTTTTTACCATATTATAGCTGAATCCTGGTTGTAGGTGGTACTGCAGTGGCACCTTAATTGCAAACCCACGTAAAACATTATAATGTATGTAAAGGATTTCGCTTCTTAAGAGCTTTTGCCAGGAAATCTGTTAAACAGATCCTGTCAAGCCTTTAACATGTTAAACAGAGCCCAACCTCCGATCACATCAGTGTCTGTCAGTATTGACATGTATACTTTTGGGTAAAAATTTAAGATGAAGAAATAAATACAATTAAATATTATTTTATTTTAATATTTATTCATTTAAAATAAATTCATTGCAATTGACTGATAAGACACTGAACATACAGTACTCATAAACTATTTCATTTTATTTTTTTAAATTAGTCGGCAAAGGACTATTTAGCTTTATTCTAGCTATTTATTTTAATTTTATTCATTTATTTTCATTGTGTTCATTTCTTGAATCAGTTGACAATGAAAATAAAAATAAATACTCTTAAATAGTTATTTGTCTAAAAAGCAGCCTTCTGAGTACCTTTGCAAAGTCATTTTGGTGAAAAATAAGTGCATAACCACAAAAATATAATCATCAAATGCCATTAATTTAAATCCTATATAAAAAAACTTCTCAACAAAATATAGCTCCGTTTTGACAGAAAGTTACTGTTATCTAATTAACTTCAACTTGGGAAGAAAAAACTTTAGCAAATAAAAGCCTCAAGCCTTTACTCCATGAAATCAATCTTTTATAAATCTCATTAATTCCTAATGTTTCGATCGCATTCTGAGTGGTGTGCAGTCAAAGGATTGACCGCGGACAGCTAAAGATGGAGCGATCTGCCCACGCAGGGCTGATGGGGAGCTGCCACCCTCAATATCATTGGGATTTTCACTTTTTGTGCAACAAAACAAGCAATTGAAAAATTTCCCCTTTGGCTTTTATGATAATGATGATGGACACTTTTTTTCAGATTTTCTGACATTTTCTGGACACATTTCCTTGCTGTAGATGGAAGTTAACAAGCAGCCAATACTACAGTGGATCCCCACTTGTAAACCCACAAATAAAATTAAAATCTATCAAAAAGGATTTCACTTCTAAAGTGCTCTGTCAAACAGATCCTGTAAACTGAAGATGTTGAAAAAATAAAATCATCAAATTCTATTCAAATGTAGCCCTTTTCTGACAGAAGGTTAGTCTGTTCTGTGCTGTTATCAGCTGCTTCAACAACTTCAACCTTGAAAAACAAACTTTAGAAAATAAAAGCCTCAAGCCTCTGCTGCATTAAATCAATTATACCTTTGTAAATCTTATTAATTCCTCAGGTTTCGATTCCATTCTGAGTTGCATGCCGATAAAGGACTGTTTGACAGCTAAAGACTGAGCTGTCTGCCCACACAGGGCTGATGCTGAGCCACCTCCCCTCATATCTCTTGCTAGCTTGCGGTTTTTGGCCAAAATTCCACTTTAACAATAGCGTGGGTTTCCTATTTTAGTAAATTATGCATTTTTTCTGAGTACAATACAATACAAGGAATTATAACTTGATGATATTAATCACAAGCTAATTCCTGCTGGGTTTAATTAGTAATTAATTACTGGGGTCGGACAGCTGTGCTACGTTAATGTTATTCCCCCCCGAAGGCTGTGTCGTACTTCATTTCAGACTAGCGCTTTGAGACTGAATAACTTCCACATTCACACAGACTACCCTCGCCTGTCAGACTGGGCGACTGCTGACCATGATTAACCCAAACATCTCTGCTTTCATCGTCAGTGGAAGTGTGTTCAGCTCCGCTCTGCAGAAATGCCAGCGGCATTAGAGATCTGTCTTTAAAACTAAATGATAAAATTACAAAAACAATATACAGTTTAATAGGGCTTGGTGACTAATCAAATCATGATTTTGGCTGCCAGGAATTATGAAAACTTGATAATTGAGATAAAAATAATTCTTACAATGATCGTGTTTTGTCTTGTGTTATAAATGCAACAAATTCTCCTTTTTCCTTCACAGTGGTTAATGATCGTAATATATAAAACCCTGATTCTAAAAAAGCTCAGGCATTTTCTAAATTGTGAATAAAACAAAATGCACTAGTTTGTTAATCCTTTGTGACATACATGGCCGTCCATGATGTGGAATAATGTAGTTTTCAGACACAATCTTCTGATAATTGTGGTTTCGTTTTCATTGTTATGTGTTTGAAAGAGATATATTTTGAGAATATATACACTTTATCTGTCAATAATAAATCACATTATCACAATAATTTCGTGGAAAGACGTTAAAAAAATATTTTATTCCAACTTTATGGGCGACTGTGTATTCAATTGATTGAACTCTTGATTTTGTGAATAAACAGTCTGAATTTAATACATTCTATTTTTATTTATGTTTTACACAGATTCTTTAGAGATTTTCTTAAAAGATTCTCGTTTTTTGGAATCTGGGTTTTAAAATATATGATAGAATACTTTTAATAAAAGTTGTTTTCAGTATGTTGTGGCAATGCAGTAAAACACATTTTAAATATATGTTCATATAATATTATTCTCATTATTAATAATAATAATAATAATAATAATAATTACATATTTAATTACATATATTATAACTATATACATGTATATTACATATTATTATATTTATCTTATTTTAAAAAAATGTAATTGTCTAATTTGAATTATACTTAAAGATCAATAAATACATTTAAAAAAGACAGTTTTTCTTTTATGATTATTATTTTATTTTAAAGTTCAGTGTTGTGAGTTATTGTATCAAATGTTTGACCAGAGTTATCATAATTATGGTTTTTGCCTAAATCAAGCAGCCCTTCAGTTTAATAATAATTAAAAAAAAAATCATTACAGCTGTAGTAAAATAGCACCCCATTTCCAAAAATTTGGGACGTTGTATAAAACATAATTAAAACCAGAATGCATCAAATTCAGAATTCAGAGTGCATATTTAAAAAAACAAACCAAAATTAATCAGGTTGAACATCAAATGTACTGTCCATCACATTCAGTTATACTTATATTTTAGATCTCAACTTTTTGGGTTGTACATTGCTTTATCCTTTTGTCCATAAATCCATACACTTAAGAAGTTTATTTTAAGATGAGCTTCATTAATATTGTGTGGTGTGTTAGCAGAAGATTAAATGCGTCACAAAGTGTGTGCTAAGTGTTGTTGTGTGTCACATTCAGGAGATTAAGTGTGGTCATTAACCGCATTGACAGCTACATCACTGTGCTGTACCGTACACAAACAAACATACACACAATCATATTCTGAAAGCCGGTGACATACTGGCCTTACAGCTTTTAATCTTCCACATCTCTCTCTCTCTTTCCTCTCGCTTTGCCTCCACACATATATTCTCTCTCATGCAGTTCCCTTTTCTTCTGCTGCCCCTATTCCCACCAGCTCATCTCTCCCTCTCTCTCTCTCTCTTTCCCCCTTTCGTCAGTCCTCCTCGGCGCTCGGGTCACCTGTGTTGATTTACTGTCAAATCTTCCAGGATTATCGGTAATCCCACAGCAGTAAAATCTGTTTGCTGACAGCTGTGCTCCCTCTAACAGTGTTGCTGTTTCCTGCACACACACTGCCCTATATACCAGAAAAAGCCTGTCTTCCTCCCCAGAAAGAAAAAAAAAAGAAAACATTAATTTTCCGCCTCAATGGATTCCAATTGACAATATTCTGCTCTCCTTTTTTGCGGTATTTTGTTGTATTTGACTATAATGTGCAGCTGCTTTCCTCTCGTGTGGATTAGGCGGTTGCAGCAAGTTTATTGCGGGTGAATAGGTATAATATTAGGTATATTCCCACAGGGTCACAGATACTTCCATGTGGTTTTCACCCCATCTTCATGAAGACCGTTGTTTTTGAATATTACAGAAAACGACTGTCATAATTTAGCCATCGCTTCTCGCACTTGGAGCTCAGTCGGCAGGTGTTCAATCTAACGAAAATACAGTGATGCATTTGTGTACAATCTCCTTTCCATCTTGGATAAATTGGAGTTGAAACAGAAAATGACTGAGAAACAAATTGGGCCACACACGCCTTCGAAAATATTAGTTTTATCGATCCAGCTGTCCTTGAATCGGCAATATGTAATATTACTAGAGTATGATGCCATGATATTACAGTTTAAAATGGAGTGCAATTCATTCACATGGAAATAAATATTTTTCAACCATTACGGCAATGGGAATTTGTCCCCCACTGTTGTGGGTAAACTAAATGAAAAAAGAAAAGCCCCTAAGACACCATTCACACTGAATTATATTCATCATCTTTAGGCTGAGCACCAATAACCCATAAGTCTTTTCTCGAATGCTCCCAATATGGACAGAGCGTATGTCGCCGCAGAAAAAAAGTGTCGGGCCTCTTTCTTTTATAGGGTTTTTAGACCAGGAGCCGGTGCTCGTGTGGTTCACAGTTAGTTCAACTCGTGAAACAGCTCTGAACCTGTTGGCTTTTCCACAGGCTCTAGAGCCACGTCTCTGCACCAATGCTAACGTCTGTATGTCGCTGCAAGCATAATAACAATGGCAGACTACAATGCATGTCTCTACAACACATCTGTGCTGCTCATCTTGATCACTATTGATGTCAAATACATTCTTATTAACACTGAATGTAAGATGTTAATGTTGGACTTTGTTGTTAACTAACGGTAGGGGGCTAGCGCAGGCCTGTTATAGCTCGCTAACCCGTACCGATCACATTGCAGTTAAACAAAACTCAAAGGTACCGAGTTGGTCTTGGTCTTGCTAGCCCGCTAACACAAGCACACTATCAATCGCCGGCTAACGTTAGCACGCTATGATCGGCCGCTAATGTTAGTGTGCTACCGATAGCCCATATCAGTCACATTGCAGTTAAACAAATCAAATAAATGAATAAAACACGTTTTAGTTGGTCTCTTTCAGCTGCACCAGTTGCTCTTGCTGGTCAGATAGCCACGCCCACAGTCCCTGACGTAGTGTTTGCGGTTCAAGACCAGCAAAGAGTTGGTGCCACTGTGGAACCCGTTTTCCCGGCTGGGAGCCGGCTCTTTGGCGGTGGAGAACCAAAGAACAGTTCGCAATTGGGCACTGGCCGGGAACCCGGCGGTGGAATAACCCTATTAGAGTGCACCACATTTTTTTTTTTTGCAGATGTCAGATTTCTTCTACAGCCCTGATTCCAAATAGGACGCTGTGTAAAACATAAATAAAAACAGAATGCATCTCTGCATCTCACATCTCTGCCAGGCAATTAAATTCACTGTCCTCTGGATGATAGTATAAATCCAGACCCAATGCCCATTGGTTTTCTGACGTCTTTGCCACTTCCAAAACGGGTACAAAGTAGCAATGATGGTTGGCCACTGTTATTGTTGGAAAGTGATGGCAGCGTTGTTTACATCGGTGCATCCAGCGCGGCTAACTGTTAAAGACAAACGTGGTCTGTGATCAAACTCACTGTGTAATGTAATGAAAGCAAGAGGTTCCACAATGCACATGCATAGTCCAAAGTTCGACCTGCAACAGACTTGTTTGTGCCTTTGCTATGTAACTGAAGCTGCTGATCACTTGCGACTGGCCACAGGAGTGAGGAGTCAGTATTCAATGACGATTTCAAACAATCAATAAAACACGTTTATCAAAAATTAAGAATCATCACTACCATGAAAGTTGAGCAGACAGTCGTAAGTGTTAAAATCAAATTTAAGAGTGATGGGTACAATGCTATAGATTAGCTGCAGACAGACGGACCCACACTTACGCACCATACTAATGGCCATTCTCATAATCCCACTCAGTCTTACCCTGGCAGATGTCAGACAAAATGCATTTAAAAAAGCAAAGGGGTGATACTAGTCTACAATGGCAGTTAGATTAGTTTTCAAGATATTGTTGTTAAAGAATCATAACCCAAGCGCAGCGCTGGAATGAGGCGATCCCCGGTGCCCTGCGTGAGAAAAATGCTACATGGACACATTTAGACTTGTTTGCATGGCATGATGAATATCCAACCCTTGTGTTTCTTCCCCAGGTGGTGTACAAGAACAACGATATCCGGCTGGAGCTGTCCCGCCTCGCCCGCATTGTAGACCCCAAGATGAAACTCCAGGGTGATGTGGTCTTCAAGTGCGAAAACGTTCCCACTCTCGACCCCATCAACTTCGAGACCCCCGACTCCTACCTGGCCTTGCCGAAATGGAACACCAAGCGGGTGGGCTCCATCTCGTTTGACTTCCGCACCTCCGAACCTAACGGGCTGATACTCTTCACCCATGGCAAGCCCCAGGACAGACGGGACATAAAGGGCCAGAAGAACAACAAGGTGGACTTCTTTGCGGTGGAGCTACTGGATGGAGGGCTGTACCTGCTGCTGGACATGGGCTCCGGCACCATAAAGGTCAAGGCCACTCAGGCTAAGGTCAATGACGGCGCCTGGCACCATGTGGACATCCAGAGGGACGGACGCTCAGGTAAGAATGAAGGGGAGAGGGAAGGGAAAGAGAAACTGCCTCTCAAGTAGAAATTTGTAACAGAAACACCGATTTTCTGCCATCACCTACTTTTTCTCACACAGTTTAGCAATGGTAGAATAGGAAAGTTCATTTCTGTTAACATCACTGTCACAGGTTGTTAAACTGTGATCAGCTTGGTGTTGTGGGAAGGCACTGGGGTCTCATTATGTCACTGTTTTTTATTTCTCTCTTTTTCACACACCAACTCATAATCAAGAATGGCTTCAATCAGGAAACTGAGCTCCTGGCTCAATTAAAAATCTGTTGCCTTTGGCTGTACTGTATATGAATTTACAGGCAGAGCTGACAAGGCAAAAAACAAACTGCTCACACCAAGAGAAATAAAGTTGCCCCTGGACAATATATCCTAAAATACTGAGAGAGGAATGACCAGTATTTCCTGCAGTGGTGTGATGTTGTTGTGACTTTTATTTATTATTTCAAATTAAAAAATAACTAACAGATATCACCATGAAACTTCCCTAGATGATTACTTACATTAAGACATTTTTTTTTGTTTTGCAAGTTTTATATATATATTTTTTTTTGAATATGAATCAGAAAATACTTCCTTCTTCACAGCCATAAAAAAATCTAGTACTACAGGTGAATAGGGTAAAAAAAAAAAAAAAAGAAGAAGTAACAAATAGATATCACCATGAAACTTCCCTACTTCCCTCCCTAAAATTTTCAGTATGCAAAAATTTGACTTTAGGAGAAATCAGATAGACAAAGTCTGGTAAAATAAACACATTAATGTGTATTTTTTATGCTTTCCTTTCAATGGTCTTAAAGAAGACAGGTAATGGAAGCAAAATAGCCCAATTTTTCAAAATGCACCAGTGCATGAAGAAACAGACAAAAAGTTATTGCCTGCATCTCTTTATGTGTCTCACCTTCATTCTCTAAAATAAAAAAAAAATTATTTGAATAATCAATAAATACTTTGTATTTGGATCTATGTAGCATGACACTACCTTTCCTCTATTATCTTTAACAATAGCACGCTAACACGCTAAACTAAAATACTGAACATTGGGAACATTGCAAGTGCTGAATCTTAACATTTTCACTGTGATTATGCTAGCAATCTGATGTTAGCATTTAGCCAAATACCTCACTCATCCTCCATCTTTACCCTGTGACTTGACAACTGGTTTAAAGGTATAATATGTAACTGCAGCATTAGGTTGTTTTCAGTATAATTGTTCTGAACACGGATAACATCGTTGACCTATGCTACAATTGAACTTAGCTTATAATGTTAGCTACAGTAGGTAGTCACCTAATCTAATGGTCAGCTAGCAAGTTCACATTAAGTTAGCTAATGTTACTTCTGGTTACTTTATTAGAGTGAAATGGCAGAACATGATTGAACAAGACTAAGCATAATGTGAATAAAACTTTTATTTGTGAACATTATATATTTCTGAATCAAGTTAGACAGATTTTTCTTAAAAACTCCCATGATCCAATGCTATCAAACTCTGCCTTTTATTATTGCTTTCTATTCAGAGACCCCTAGTGGCAGAAATTACATTTGATGACTTTAAAAGAAAATTTGTTGAATTGAATTTTCAAATAACTTTTCAAATGATAAAACAAACCTGACTTTTTTCTGATTTTTTATATCATACACTGTATATAAATATTAGTGACGTCACCCATTGGTTTGTGGGCCGCTCTTTAAAGCATTGAGTTCAGCGTTAGGGCTGTCGCTATCTTTGTTTTTTGAAACTATGAGAGACCATATTATTTGGATTTGGGAGGCGCAAAGACGGGTATATCCAAAACTAAATTGGTAGCTAAACATTTTTTTACAGCTGACTCCTTGGAGTGTCTTTTAGTACAACCAACGATAACAAGACATTTTAAAATGAACAAAATGTTCAAATAAACTTTCATGAACTGAAACCACATGGTCAAAGTTCTGAGACAAAAACATGACAAAAAAGTTCATGGCTGTGGCCTCGGATACACATTGCTTTGCTTCTATCATGATGACAGCTTGCCATGTTAGCAACCTGTCAATCAAAGGTAGCCACGCCCCAAATCACACGTTTCTTTATAATCTATTTTCTTCTTAATGGGACCATTATTTACACAGTTGACATCATATTGTATTTAAGAAGACTTGAAACTAACCATTATGACCATAATGTTGCCACAAAATTTTCTGAGGTAATAAATCAAGAGAAGTCGTCTTATTTTGTATTGAGATAGATAGGACCGGAGTTCTTTTGCAGCAGCTAATAACAACCCCTGTTGGAGTTTTGAAAGCAGGTACTTGCGGGTTTGCATCACTGCTCAGACGGGAAGGTTGCTGCCTGCTCCAATTGCAAAACAGAAATAGAAAATATAGAAATGTTTCTCACCATCATGCCATTGCACTGCTTTGTAACTTTACCATTCTACAATATTACCAATGATGGTTCAACTAGTTTTGATCTTCTTAAACTGTTGATGAATGGAACTTTGAATAAAGAAATGCCCTTATAATATATATATGACACCGCAGACTCACTGTAACTGTCACAATGAAACTGCAGCAGCTGTAAGAATCAAAGCTGTAATCATGTTACTGCTTATTTCCTGCCTCACAACCACAGGCTGATGTAAACTTCCTTGATATATTAATTTCAGCGATGATTTATTGCCGGGATAAAGTCATACTTCTCTCTAGATAGCTACCGACTCTGTTTCCCCTCGCTTCCTTCCATCTGTATGTCCTCTGACCTTAAAACACGGCCAAATACACAGAAAGTATTAGAAGAAGATCATATTAGAGAAAAGGGTTAGAAACTTCTGTTGCCTTGAGCTCCAAAACCCAACACAATCTCTGCATTAGGTGGGATCCTCCAGAGAACCAGGGTGTGTTAGTCGGCGCTACAGCCTGTGTTATATATCAGGTTAGAGCAGCCAATTTAGCCGTGTGTCAGAGCTCGCTGCTTTGATTAATCACCAGCACAGCCACCAGTGCGATAGCAGAGCAGAAAGTAGGATTTTCACAGGGAAAAAGAGGAATGTGACAGATATATGGATACCAGACTGAGGGATGGTTAAGAACAGGCATAATCACACTTGTGGCTTGAGTGAAATGTTAATAGGAGCTGCAAGTGAATTAAATTTCTTGGGCACAAAGATCTACAGCCAGAATCTCTCTGTCTGGCTTCAAGGTTATTGTAACACAAGGAAAATGTGAAAGCGTATACTGAGCCACTTGCAGACAGGCTAAATTTGGGTTTTGAGAAAAAAATCTTTTTATCTCTTTGCTACTTTTTCTAACAGAGACATTTACTTTACGTTTACTGAAAGGTGCAGATGGAGGGAGAGAAATATGTTATGTTATTTATCTTTTTTCCTTCATGACTAATTTATATTTGAAGGTCCAATCTGTACATTTTAGGCCACAGTCATTACAGGTGTACATGCATATGTAGTTTCATTTCTTTTTTGTTAATGTTAAGGTGATCTTGATTTAGGTCTGAATCATATGGGAATGCTTTGGGTTAGAATTATTTTATTTTTTAAATCATTTAATAATTATTATTATTAATAATAATAATAATAATAATAATAATAATAATAATAATAATAATGATAATGATAATAATATTTTTTCACGATAGTTTTGTCTTAGTGGCCTGATCTTTTGGACTGCCATTTAACATCTATAAAATTGAAAACAAAATATCCATTTGGCATACTCAGTGTTGCTGCCAGAAAGGCAATTTTATAACGAAATGGCTGAAGCCGGACACTCCAGCTATAGGAGAATGCTACAACATCATATATGACATTTTCCTAATGGAAAGAATCACTTTCTTCCTGAAGCCTCAAGTAAATAAATTTGAGGAATTATGGCAGGAATGGAAAGTGTGTATTTCTCTCAAACGCCATTCTTTTGTTTAAATCTTTTTCCATATGTATGCAAATTTAGTAGTTTAGATGTATGGCTATGACTATTATTTTGTTCCTCTTGAAAAACAAAGCACCCCATGTTCTCATCTTTGTTTAAATTAATCTGTAAAAGCTGAATAAAATTATATAATAATAATAATAATAATAATAATACATATACTAGTACTAATCGTTTTATTGCAATTTGAAAAAATAAAAAAACAATATTACGATTAATTGTGCGCTTTTAAAAAATGTTTTCCTGTATTATTCACAGGTAGGGGTGTTGTGATATAGCTGTATTAATGATATATGTCTAAATGTGATCATATTAAAAAAATGGAATATATAGATTTCATGTTAATAATACACATGCTATCATGTAAATACTCCAGTTCCTCACTTTGTTATGTAGTTATGGTTACAGACTCTCTCTTGTGTTTTTAATGTAATTAATTACAAAAAAGGCAGAAATGCAGATAAACAAAGTGAAAGATGAATTTGACAGATAGCAGATTTATTCCTTTTTTTATAAACTTTCTATACATATTACAACAATATCATCATCATGAATTCTTTTGGTGAAAATTTAATATTGTGACAACTCTTTACATCAGCAATAAGTCATTTTATATTGTGATTAAAAACACTGGATACAGCCAACATGTGAACTGTTCTTTCACATAGGCCACGCATACTCGTTATAATGGAATAAGATAAGTTGATGCATTTATTGATGTGAATAACATATCTTTATTTAGCTAATTAAATGTAAAAAACCTTCAACTGCATTTGAATATGATACTGTTTTACAAAGCACTGCAGAAAAAACGCTCTGGTGTGAACATTAATATATGAAAACTGAAAGGAATCTTACTGATCTCCAGTCACAAATCACACAAAGTGCACAATGACTGTGGCTCTAAAACTCTAAAATATTTAGATAGCTCAAAGCCTTGTTGTTAACATGTTGTGAACCATTTCTGCCTAATCATTTATTCATAAACAAGCAGAAATCTTCATTGTACATTTACGACCTACATGACAACTTTACTGTGAATTTTCGCTCTGCTTCGATCGGCACACACTCATTACGCTGCTTTCACAACAGTGTAATACAGTATGGGAACAAATAGATTGCACTCCAGCCTCAGCCATTTTCACACAGCAGTACTGTGAGCAGCAAAGCTTGGGCCTGACGTTTAACAAGTTGTTTTCTACATCTACTCTCATCCGCATGTCACATGGACTGCTTTTTTTCATAATTGCAGCTGTGATATGAAAATTACTTTCTGTTACATCACAATATCCGTTAGAGTGTGATTAAGTGTATAGCTCCAATCTTGATTTAAAAAGAAAGACCTGCTTTCCTGCTATTTTCACTTATGGTAACAAATCGCTCACAGCTTCAGCAAATCTAAACATCTAGTGTGCTAAAAGACCGAATCTTGACATCGCATAATCCCAACTGTGTTGTTTTTATGTTGCAACATGTCTCTTGTTTGAATTTGGATCACGGTTTTCAGTGTTTCCCTTAGGTGCATGCTCCCCGAGATCATTTTTTTGCATTTTTAAGTAAAATGCATAATTATGTGCACTTTGAGAGCTAAATGTGAGCAAACACCTCACACAACATTTTTCAGTCAGAGATACTGTCTTACTGTGTTGCTGTTAACAGGGTTTTCCGCTCAGACATGGAGTAGCCAGCCAGTGTGTTTAAAAATAGCTGGCGATTTTTTTTTTCTCTATAAAAAGACAAAATTTGGTGCCTTTCGCAGATTCTAATGCCACTATTCCATCATATGCACTGATCTTAATCATTGCATATTTAATAAATTATTTTAAAGGAGAATAAAGCTTCTTGTATGTTTTATTTAAGGCATCTTATTTTGACAGTCTCTTGTACACTCTGTGGTGGATTCTGTTAACACACTCTCATTCTGAAAGCTGCATGTGTTTAGCGGCAGGAAGTTATTCAGATTGTTAGTCACAGTTTAGTGTATGCAGCAGTGTGTGGACCAAAGGCCGCTACAGTCTTGATAATAAATAGGAAACCCTGGCGCAGGTGTGTGTGAGTGCGCACACACCGGGGCGGAACTCTGCTGCGCGCAATACAGACAGACAAGAATTGTTAGCGCGCAACCATGTAGAAACAGAAATGAAATACCGCCGTGTAAATAAGATAAATAATTTAAGGCTATTTAGTTTGTTAAATAAAAGGTCAAGATATAGACCTGTTCAATAGGAAAAGTAACTTTAAATGACTTCTGTTGTGGTCTGGCTCTAAATAAAAAATAAAATTAACTTGATCTTCAAGGGGCGCGAGGGGTGTCGTCCCCTAATATAATGGTAGGGGAAAAACTGGTTTTTACCTTTAAGCATCTTCTTTTGTTACTTTTGGCTGTAGAAAGAAAGTGATAAACTGAATCATATGTTAATAATATGTGATAGATATGTGTGAAGTATCTATATCATAGCAGCACTGATAGAGTCTACCTCAGTTCACACAGAATGTCTCATAAGAATATGTTTGGAATCTAAAGCAGAGAATCTGTTTACAGCACCTTTGCCTCACAACTACAGTAGGAGCTGTTATTGTATTCTAATCTGTTAATATTGCAGGTGCTCACTGAAACTAATTGCATCTCTTTGTTTTTTTTATATTCAACCTCATCAAATTAGATCTGTCTTAAAGCATTTGCACTATGTGATCCCTGCAGAGATGTAGATTAATAAGTTGAATGAATGTATAAAAACATGTAAAATTGCCTTGTGGAACAAACCCTGTCAAAATGTAGACTTATTATTTTCTGTTTGGTGTTTGGACCTGGTGCCAGTGGACTGGTTATTTTGTTGCATGCAGCTTAGTTTTTCTCTGACTGGTACACCTATTCTGTTATTCTCTGACTCAAAAAGAGTCCCCCTGAAGAGGGTGTTCCAGAATCTGTAATCAGTGCAGTTTTGGCTGCCAAACCTAGGTTTGCACCTCCACCTACTCAGACCAGAGGCAGACATGCTGTGCTATTTTTGTCGAGTTCTTCTACAACTTAGAATTTTGTTAGAGCATGTGGTTGCAAAATTACCTAAATCTGTGTCATTTTCACTGCAACAAAAAAAGCTGTCCGTCTCACATTTAGTTTGAAAACCAAGTTTTAAAATAATGTTTACAAGAATGCCTTGTATTGTAGCTAGAAGCACTTGTTTTCACCAGAGTTCCTGTTATTTCAAGCAACAAAAGAGTTTTCTGGCAGCGAGAAAAACATTGCAGAACTTAACTCGTACAACATGACACTTGACTTCAACAAGAAAAGAAACAAAGTGATATTATCTCACTCCCATGGCAGATTGTTTTTTCAGCATGTGATAGGAGTAGACTACATGACATATTTACAGCGTTGTCAAGTATTTAATAATGGATTTTTCTTCCTCCAGGCATCATCTCAGTAAACAGCCGCCGGACCCCTTTCACAGCCAGCGGGGAAAATGAGATCCTGGACCTGGAGGGAGACCTTTACCTGGGTGGTCTGCCCGAGACCAGGGTGGGCCTGGTGCTCCCCACCGAGCTCTGGACCGCTATGCTCAACTACGGCTACGTGGGCTGCGTGCGGGATCTGTTCATCGACGGACGCAGCAAGGACATCCGGCAGATCGCTCAGTCCCAGAATGTTACCGGCATCAAGTCTTCATGCAGCAAGGTGACGGGCAAACAGTGCGACAGCAACCCCTGTAAGAACAATGGAGCATGTAAGGAGGGATGGAACCGCTTCGTCTGCGACTGTACTGGAACTGGCTTCTGGGATAGTACCTGTGAGAGAGGTGAGACTCTTTTACTATCACTCCTCTCTGTATGCTGAATGTGTTTTCTCTATAGCGATCATTTTTAAATCTTATTTGGTTTGTCAGAAGGCTATTGATTTTTTTTTTAGTAAAGGAGTTCTTTAAACGCTGTGCTCCTTTTGCCTTCTGAGAAAGCCATTTAGTCAGTGTGCTTATGAAATAGTGTTGTTTTGGAATAGTGGTGACAGCAGATCTGAGGTAGGTTTACAAAGTTGAAATTAGGAATGGGCAGTCTTTATGTTTTCATACTGTCGTTGTGTCACTGGAGCATACGGTGGAGCTGAGTGCTGCCTACAACCTTATTTTCCATATGGATTATGATACAGAGGACGTATCGCAATATATATTGATAACAATGATCATGCTCTACACAGAATTTACTATTACAGCTCTTTTTTTTATAATTCTGTCTTAGAGCAATCGCTTCCAACCCATACAACTCAGGCCTACAGAGATCTGTGAATATAATATTCTGTTTTTATTATATATTTGTTCTGCTTGTCTTGATTGGTATGGACGATGGCGATTACATTCTTATTAACACTGAATGTAACATGTTGATGTTGGCCTTTGTTGTAAACTAATGCTAGCCTGCTTATTAGCTAGCTAGCTGTTATCGATCGCATTGCAGTTAAACAAATAAAATAAAGTTAATGATTAATTAACACATTTTAGTTGCTATTGAATGTTCATGATAATTCTCAGCCCCTGATGTAAGAGCTTTGTGGTTCAAGACCAGCAAAGAGTTGGTGTCACTCCAGAACCAGTTTTGGTTGAGTCGGTTTGTTGGTCAGAAAGTGGCACCTTGAAATTCACAGTGGCAGTGTTTCTCTTTTTAAATTAGCCAAAGCAACAACAGCTAGATAGGCGTTACCAATTGATTCAAACCATCGTCATTTAAATTGTCCATCGGCCCGAGCCTATTTTGTTTTTAAAACCAAAACCTTTGAGTAAGTACAGACCAGATCTTACTGCACACGTGTTATACTCCAATCATATGTTGCCATTCAACACTGTGAATGCACCTCTTCTTACCCTCCTTGCTGCTCCACCAGTAGAGACTGACCTTCGGTGGAGCGAGCAGCGAACTACAATACATCACTTTAATACAGTATCTCTGTCGGTTTAATTGAAAGAGCAGTGTTTGTGCTTTTCATGCTATTGAAAGTCATGCTGTCTGGACTTTTTAAAACCCTGCTGTACTGTGTTAGCGTGATACTGCCCAAGCCTAGCTGGAATATGTTTTCTGGTTTCCTAAAGATGGTCGTGAAGTGGCAGTGATGTAGTCACTGTGTGCTAACAATAGCTTTCCAAGCAAAGTGGACAGTGCTCTGTTTTAGCAGACAGGCAGAAGTGTGACTTGGGACACTTCCCTCACAATATTTATGGAAGCTTTGCTGAAAGATTTAATAGGATTTCACTTTTCTGCCAAGTGGCTTTTGGAAAGGCGAAGACTTTTTTTTTCTTTCTTTTCTTTTTTTTCTATTTTGCTGGTGAAATTGAACTTCTCTGTGCTGGTGCATTGGGCTCTCCTTGTCTGGATTTTAAGAGCTTGGACGCATTAAGCTTTTATGAGACAGCGGAGATAGGGACACTCGGAGCTGTGGGAGCGTATGCTATCGGCCTATTGTTCACATCGTCCTTCACTTTTTCACTATTTTACAGAGATTTTTGGGGTGCAGTTGAGGGCTTTAAGTACTTTCCTAAGAACTTGAGGTGTGGAAAGAAACATACTTGTAGGAGGAATAATGAGTATCTGGAGAGCCGCTTGTTACAACCAGCAGTAAGTGTGTCTGCAGGAGGCCGGTGGGATGATAACCTGTTGTTAATGATTAAAGAAGAAAAAGGGATCAACATGTACCTCACATTGAGAACGGTCTGTCCTATAGACTATTAAAGACTGAAACATGTCCCTCCTGTGTTGTTAATGTAGCTTGTAAATAATTAAACTCATGTAGAATGTATGTAATGTAGAGTACATGTCTTTTCCTGCTGCGAAAGAGCTAAACTTCCAGTGGGAGCTCAGTTAAGAAGCCGGGGCTGTCTGATTGAGTTAACCTTGTCTTAGCAGGGCTCTTGCTATCTATTGTAGCAACACTCCCACAACGGTGTATCACCACAAAGGGAAAGAAGGCAGCAGTACTGCCTAACAAACACTAAAGCTGAGCCAATGTGCCTGGCTGACCTTCTACCAACAAGAAGAGAACATTAAGTCATATGTCCCTAACGCTCCAAACACTCTCATTCTTCGTCTCCTGTCCTGTTTGGCTGCCTCCCACACATCGGCCTCCGAGCGGTCCTATCTCTGCATTCAGTGAGTGCTGTTGCCGCTGGGGGATAACCCAAAGGACCGCAGGCCTGCCCTGCAGTCCTGGAGCCGCAGAACAAAGCTTCAGTCTGTTCAGCAGTTGATTTACAGTGAGACTTGAGGTGTGGTGAAATGTGCCGATGCTGCTGATGCTGTCATGCCTGAATACATGTGTCTGCATTAAAGTTTCTCAGTTTATGTATCTGAATCTCTCCCACTCACTTTACTGTTGCTACAAATTCAAGGAGTTTTGGAAATTGCTTCAACTCACAGTATAGCCCAGGGTTCAGCATTCTTTACCATAAAAACAGCCATTTTTCCTAATATTTGTATATGGAGCTGTAATTTGGAAATTTCTCAGATATCGCTGACCAATGATACTGATGTGAGAGTAAACACATCCATCAATGCACTGTAAATTTATCTTTTTCCAACATTAAGAGAATTAGGCAAAGTGCTAGATTCAGGGAGGCATTTTTATTGACGTAAATGTTAAACTTTTTTTCCTTCAATTGGAAATTGTAAAAATCACTTTAGGTCTACAGTGATAATAAACGTTAATTAAAATGTTTTCAAAAGAGCCACATGCGGCTCCGGCGCCACAGGTTTCCTACCCCTGGTATAGTCGATTTAATTAACAAACAAATCTGCAACCGTTTTAATAATTAATCATTTTAACTTTACCACTTACACATAAATGTCAGTTTACTAGTCATGGGGAGTACTATGTAGCAGTGCTGGAAAGACTTCTTCTTATACTTAAGTAAAAGTTTTAGTACAACAACTTTAAAATACTCCAACAAATAAAGTCCTTCATTTAAACCCTACTTAGGGTGTGGAAGTATTACCAGTAAATTGATTTCAACTACTGATGCTACTCTATGTAAATAGCATTACCATTGAAGTTGGTTGGGGTGGAGCAACTTTTTTAATTTATTTTATTTTGAACAGCACTTATATTACAAAATACATCAGGACAAGAGTGGTTTTATTACCACTGGCGTCTGCAGGCTCATCCAAATTTAAGAACTGTGTACATTTTGGGAGAGGTAAAGTGTGAAACGCCAGGGGGCAAGTAAAAATCAGTAAGGTTTGCTAGAATAAAACAACACCACAGTACAAGGTCATACAGTCGATCCCTCCGCTGGCCGTGAGCACCTTAAGTATTTAACCCACAAGAATTCAAACACATTATTCTGAAGACGAAGAAAACAAGTAATCTTTTCCATAACATTAATATATATAATCCTGTGTTGTAGGTGGTTCAGGAGAAAAGCAGGACCTTGTGAGTACTTTTTAACAAGCGGATATCAAAATGCCAAACATATATTCATCATGGGGCCTTGGCTGAAAATCAACATTTCCTCAAATTAATGTGTAAAATGGCAAGGGCACATCAGTGCTACATAGGCTTTTTGGTGTTTTGTAAAACTCTGCACGGAAAGGTATTTTATCAGTGGGGCACTCACAAAATATATGCCAGTGATTGGCTTTCTAAAACTCACACTGTCTCAAACATTTAACATCCCCTCCAGCAAAATGTGCTCTCTGCTTCAGTGAAATAAAGAAATGAATAAAATGCTTTCTGCAAAACTCCTGCCACACATATCCACTTAAATTTATACACATCTAGCCAGTTCTCATTTCAATAGAGAAAAATCTTATTTTTCATAATGTAACCTGTAGTGAGGATTTTTTTGTACCTATTATAATGGAGCCTCTTCTCGCTACTTTATACACGATTTGGGACTGTAGTGTCAGTGTGAGTCCTGTGGTTCTCAACCGGGGGTCATAAGTACAGTAACATACAAGTAATACAGGTAATTTCTTTCATTCTACAGATTACCTCTGAATCCCAAAGCCTGCTGGCCAGGTTGAGAATTATGTTTTCTTTTCTTTTTTTAATGCCAAAATGACATTATTGTCATAGACAGAAACGGTCAAAACAGGCAATATAGTCAAATTTTCAACTTTAAGATGCTCCATGTACAGATCATGTCTGACGAGGGCTTCTGTTAGTAAAAAAAATAACCAGATCAAAGCTTAAAATTATGATATTTTATTAAAATCACTTTTACCAAACATGACCCATTCATGACCCACTCTGCATCAACCTGTTTTTCTCTATTCAGCATAACTGGGGAGGCCATGAGTGACTCCACTGAGATGCACAGTTGTCATTTGACAAAACTTTAGACAAACGTTGACTGAACTGCGTGGTGTTTACACAGAGCAGAGTGGAGAGGACAAGATAGGTTGTAAAAAGGGGTTGTTTCTTTCCAATACTGGCAACACTCGTTGGCACTGCACTGTAACACTGCACAATGGACTTATAGAGGTGCAGAACTTATATACTGCAGTGAAAAAAGAGGCCACAGTGAGTAACATGTGACAGAAGTGCTTGAGATTTTGAGGGTTAAACATAGATAGAAAAGTTCATTGATCGGTTATTCAGAAATGACAGCTGTAAGGCCAAAAGGCTATCATTTCTTTTATATGCAAGTACAGTTTATATATACATAATGTGTTTTTTTTAAAAGTTTTTCAGAGTATCTTATCTGTTTATTCTTGTCGTGTGGACAGAGCAGCCTGAATGTTCTTTCCCCCTTCGCCCTCCCTCAGCTCTTCCTGGGGGATCAGTAATCCCTCCTGTGTGTTCTGGCTCTGCTCTGTGGTCGGGCCTGAACATCCTGAACCACCTCAACTAGAGCTCCTGTCAGTGCAGAGGCACAGCAGCTCGATACCAGAGCCCTCTCAGTTCTCTGTGCTGCTCTCTTCCTCTCAGCCGGCTCGCTGCCCACCCTGTGGAGGAATCTCATCTCGGCCTGCTTGTGTCAGCGGCCTTTTTTTTTCTCGGTCACCAGCCAAAGCGTGCGACCACAGGTAAAAGGGTCGGAAGGAAGACTGAGCAGTAAATGGAGGGCTTTGATTTGGAGCGCCCTCTCCTCCACCACAGTGAACACAGCCCCTCAATACCCTTCCCCTCCTGCTACCATAAAAATCCTGCTTTATTTCAGCTTTCAAGAGCTCACCTGAGCCCCACAGCCCCCCTTTCTGCCCTCAGTCTGAATGTTTGGCCCTCAGTTGTAATCTGCACACAGGAGGTCACAGTCTGATTAAACCTGGGTGACAACATCATCTGCAAATAGCACAAGGTCTGGATGTTGGCAAACTAAACTTACAAATTAATCAGATTTCATTAGCTTCTACATTTCTCTAATGATTACTCATATTACAGTTCACAGAGTGGAATATTGTTGAAGCTAATTTATGTCTGCTTGGAAAACGGTTGCCCTTGAGATGAAGAAATCGCTTTGATTTGAAATGTTGTGCTTGAAACGACATGGTATTTTTTCTTTTTCTTTTTTTCCCCCCAAAACGAATGTGCAACACTTTTGGAACGAATGGAATTGTATTAGTCATGCTAGTAGAATAGTTTGTTTTCCCTCTCCGCCATGCTTTTAAGCAGCCCCTGGAGCTCCCTAGTGACAATATCAAACAGCCACAGAGATGTATTCACACATGGCGCTAGCTATTGATCTCAAGCACGATATATGGTACAACAGAGAATTGAGACACGGGGTGAAATGATAGAGATCAACGCTCTCCCTGGGAGCGTAACAAAGGTTAGATATTTACATCACAATGGCTGGCCTTTGCTGGCGACTTTATGCCAGAATGTAAATAAGCTCTTTTGTCTGTCTCTGTTAAGATCAGCCTGTACTTTTTTTTTTTTTTTGGTGATATTATTTCAATCAAATGGATTTCCTTGGCACACTTTAAAAGTATTTGTCACGTTGTGTAAGCATTTCAAACTCTGAAGTCAGACCTCTTTTATCAGCAAAGTTATCTCTGGAGGAGGTAAATTATGTAACACGTTCATTTGCACAACAGACAAGAGCCAAACTTGAAATGAATTAACACCAGTGTAATTGAAATTCCTTTGATGATTTCTGAAAAATAAAAAAAAGACAAATAGATGGTTGACTGATATTGCCTTAAACACACAAAAATCCTGATGTAGGAGCATTTATAATACACTGTTGCCCATAAAGTTGGAATAATTTAGTTTTCAGACACTATTCTTTGTTTAATTGTGGTTTCATTTGTTTGTCACTTTGTTTGGAAGTGATTGATAATTAAAGTTTTGAGAAGATATACACAATAAATCACATTGTCACAATCATTTCATGGAAAGAGGTAAAAAATATTTTATTCCAACATTATGAGCAACTGTGTATGTACAGTCATGGAAAAAACTATTAGACCATCCTTGTTTTTGTTTTAATTGTTCATTGTAATGCCTGGTACATCTAAAGGTACATTTGTTTGGACAAATCTAATGATAACAACAAAAATAACTCATACATGTTTACTTTAAGAGCTGATATCTAGCCATTTTCCATGGTTTTCTTGATAAGGATTTTAGTTATTATATCCTTTTTTCAGGCACATCCTCTTTATTGTAGGTTAGGTTTTTTTGTGGCATTGCCATCACCGGTGTACTAAAGTGTATTTTTCTGTACCAACAGTCTAAGTGCCTCATGTACTGTTGTTGATTTTCATAACTTGAGAAAACCGGGTCCTCACGGAAGTACTTTCAGTACATTTCACTCTAATGATATTTTTGGAACCCGAATAATGGAATCATCAGAAACGAAAGTCTCAAGATGATTTCATCATATTTGTATTGAAAGGAGCACATTGCTGTGTAATTTCTTCTGTTCCACTGGGAGCTAAAATAGCTAGCAATTTCTCTTGCTCTGTTTACCCGAACGAAAATACAACCTGACAGATATTTGAGACTGTTTGAGGAGATCAAAGATCGTACCAGGCGACAACTAACAGACAACAGTGCTCCTGTCTGCTCTGTTTTCTACCTGGTGTCTGTGCCAGGTTTAGTATCCACATGATTTCTGTCTCTTATCTCTTACGCGTCTCGTTTTTTTTGTATTTTACTCTGTGTCTCATTTTCAAGACCTTACTTTGACTATCTGCATCTCCCTGTCATCCTCCACTCTCTCTCTCTCTCTCACACACACACACACACACACACACACACACACACACACAAACACACACCCCCGTTTGGCATGTCTTCTTTAACCCAGCCCATGAGACACGACAGCACCTGTGATCAGAGGTCTGCCTCGGTATCACACAAACAGATGTAGCGTCAGCATGGGAGCCATCTACCCTGTGTGTGTGTGTGTGTTACAGAATATGATGTAAAAAAGCAATGAATATCATCATTTGCTATTTCTGTGCGATCATATGCTTCCGTGTCTGCACCCTATGTATGTTTACATCCACTGAGAGATTGAGGTTTTTCTTTGACGACCGCCAGCGTTTGACTTTCTGTGTGTGTGTGTGTGTGTGTGTGTGTGTGTGTGTGTCCGTACTAGCCAGGCAGTGCCAATGCCCCATGCAGGTGTATGATGCCCAGGCCCTGGCCCTGATAGACCCCCTCTCGCCTGGGTTGTGACCGGGGGCATAGCCCTGCCAAATACCCATCTGCCTGTGATCTGAATTCAAATAGGGCAGCTTGGCTCGGTGCGGCCCCAACAGGCACACATGGCGAAGAGAAAAAGAAGCTGCTTGCTTAAAATACAACACAGTACACATGTAATAAAATGGTTTGAGGGGGCATTTATGCCCTTACACACCCTTCAGATGATAAGGCTTGTGGAAGTGATATTTAATACCTTTATTTTTTTTAACCTGTTTTTATTGTCTCCTGCTGCGCCAGCTTTAATCATTTGCTATAGTGTGAAAAGGTTATTTCTGTAACTTAGCACTCCATCTGCGTGGGATATGTCTAATTGGGTTGAATCAGGCGTACAGGTTCGGTGTACTACTACTTTAAAAAGTGATGCTGGAAAATGATTTTCCTCTCAAATAGCCTGCAGTCAGATCCACAGAAAGCAAAGAGAAAGGAAATCATTACCCTCCTGTAATGATAATGTTTCAAGATGCTTTGTCCTCTCTTTCGTCTTTGGGAGGCAGCTCGAGGCTTTATTCCTTTTTGATTTTTACATTCCATTACACGAAAAGGTTACCCAAATGTTATTCCCCATAAGGAAACCTCAAGTACAACAGATTATTCAGGTCGCATTTGAGTCTAACTTGCAAGAAGTGACATTAATTCAAGTCTACAGGGAGGTATATTTGATGTCGTCCGCTGACTCTGCCAAGAGACGAAATTCATGCCTCGATTGAGCGAGCCAGTCATCCATTCAAACAGTCAGTCAGTAAGTGAGGCTTTGTGTTTGTAAACCGCGTGTTGATCTATTTGTGTGGGTGTGGGAGCTTTTAGGGAGCCGGGGTGTTGCTGACAGTCGTGCGTTGCAGAGTGCTGTGCAGCTGATAAAGTAGCCCAGTTAATCAGGTAAATAGGCCTGTAATGAAGTGTGTTTGTCTGACGCCGTGCCAGCCGAGCGCCAGCCGATCCCACTGAGACTCTCCTCTTTCCGCCTTTCTGCTGCATTCACACACACACAGATACACAATCAGACTCAGTCAGGGCCACACACACTCACACACCAATCCACTGGGGACAGATTGGATTGTGTCTAATGCATATTGCATTTTCCCTGACAAGATGCCACCGCCCAAATACAGTAAGTGCCTGTGTTTTCCCTACTGTCACTGGAGGAGTAGTGATGGCTGTGGGCCTGAGTTGACAACTGGAAGTGTGTCCACCGCAGATCAGTAACATCACTCATGATAGTGCTGGCTTCATAGACTGTATAAATAATGGACGTAGTGACCGTGACGTCACCCATTAGTTTGTGGACTGTCCGTTTGAGGCATCGAGTTCATCGTTACACTCTTTGCCATCTTGTTTTTGGAAACTTAGAGCAGACCATATTTGGACTGTGGAGGAGGAGAGGGATCTGATCACTCACTACAGCCTCTCTACACCTCAACCTGACTGAGAGAAGCCGCTTCTAATATATGTTAGCATTAACTGGGATGTTAGTTTTGTCAAAAAACTAAATCAAAATGTACTCACTTAAGAAAAATGAACAGCGACTCCATTGAGTGTCTGTTAGTCCAACCAAAAGCTGACATTTTTAATTAACAATACGTTCAAATCATTAAATGAAAATTCAGTGAAACTGTCTTTTTTTCTTATATAACATATATATATATATATATATATATATATATAATTTTATTGACACGTTGCCATGGATACGCATTGCTTTTCTTGTCTCCTGACGCCCCAAATCATACAATTCTTTTTCTTCTATTTTCTTCTAAATGGGGCCATTATTTGAACTATTTACATCATATTGTCTTGAAGAAATTTTTTTTACTAGCAATTGAGACTGTAGTGTTGTCCTAAAAAAATGTCTGAGGTAATAAATCAAGTGAGAAGTTTTCTCATTTTGTTTTGAAATGAATGGACCAAAATGCTTCTGCAGCTGCCATCAGCGCCCCCTGTTGGAGTTTTTGGTAGAATGCAACTTAAGGCACTTCCTGGTTTGCCTCACTGCTCAGACCCGGAGGTTGCTGCCTGACTGGCTTCCAGTTTCTTCATATTTTTACCCGAGTCAATGCACTGCTTGAACTAAAATTAATTTAATTTTAAGTCTTAATTTTAAGTATTGATTGATCATTTTGAAAAGGGTCAGGCCACTAATGTTACAGTTTTTTCGGCGTCATGTTACATTTCTGGCTAAACTCATTCACATCTTAATCACATCAATCATTTCGGTTCTCACAAAGGTTGGAACACCAGAACACACACGCTGTGCAATTACCTGCTCATTTGGCTCCATGTTCATTCACGGTGGCAGTGAAATAATAGGTTGCCATATGCCTTTTAAAGTTTAATCATAGGTAGTAATGGCAGAACAGAGATTGTATGACATTGATGCTCGCCTCTTTTCTACATGGAACCTTGTGGTCCTTCATAATATTTCCTTTCATCTTTTGGTTTGAAAGGCAATAAACTGCAAGAAAATGCTTTATTATGCAGATGATTAACTAATTATCTGGTATGGCAGATGTAATTTCTGCAAAAGACAAGAGAAATTAAAATTAAAACATCATAACATGGATGTATATACTTTCTTGTTGCTACTCCATGAAGTATAACAACACCACAGCTCATATGTTGCAGTTTCTTCATTCAACTGCTGCATTTATAGTGCATTGTGTCAAGCACAAGGATTCGTCTATTGTTATGGTTAGAAAGTTTAGAGGCATTATGGAAATAAGGGCAGAAATATGAGAATTATTTGATTTCAAACATATAGGATCTTCCACCGCTTCATCTCTGCACCCACTTTCACGAGCTATTAATAATTTTAGAAAATATTTTTCAAACCTATTTGTATTCAGATGAGGTCGGTTCCTCAGATATGCAAAAAGCCAGTTCCAATAGCGTTGGAGTGGCATAATTTGAATGCTTGTGCAAATGTCTTTTCTGCCTACAGAGAGTGGGGGAAAAAAATGTGATCTCCCTGAAAGTCTCCCTTAATCCTCGAGCCCTATAATGGCCCTTGCATAGCTGTGAAGCTGCCTTTGTGCGAATAATTTCTTATAGTCAGGTACCAATTACTGCCATATATGATTTTGACTCCTCATGACAAACCAAACCCGTCTAAGTGTACAGTATTTTGTACATGGATCTTATTAAGTACCTTGAGGTTGTAAACCCATATTGGTATCATATTTTCTCTTTAATTAATTTATAATGGCAACCGTTTGAAGTGGCACTTTAAATTGTCAAGCTTAAATGAACAAAAACATCCAGCCTCAATCCCTGGATGAAAAATGAATTGGAACATGACTACAGTTATTTAACAGAAACGTATATAGACATATAGAAATACTTTATCTGATGCTGTGTTAACATGAAAACATCCAATTTAAATCTTAATCTATGCTGATTTTACTGTAGCCTTCGTTCTAGAGAGGGCCCTTTGCTTTTTTACATTTCCTTAAGGCCACTGTAGTTGTCCGGCATGCTTGGAAAGGCAGATAGAAACTCACTGCCAAATGCCACTAAAAGCTGCACATTATATATTTAAACTATAGGGCTATTCAGTGACAATTCGAAAACATAGCTCACAAAGCTTTTACCTTTACCTCAGTCCTTGAAAGCTGTTTTATATTTAGGTTTTTACTTCGTATTTTATTCTCTCTCCAGCTCTTGAATGTGCTTTAATTAACCTGTAACGAAACGGCTGACATTAAACAGATATCACCCATTGGGTTTTGACTCAACAAAGCATATAAATCATTATGATATAGAGCTCAAGCGCAAGTCATGCTTTTATGACGATAAAAAAGGAAGAATTATTATCAATTAGTGAATGTTTGTGGCTCCTACTTCAAGGTCATATTTCTGTTTGGCAGGATGAGGTGATGCATGCGGCATTGAGCTCCCGTCTAACAGCTGGCAATTTGGTTTGAATAAAAGAACATCACTTCAAGGTTGATAACCATGCAGCTGTCTGAGTACACGCTGCACAGCCACTCACCTTTCAGCAGTTTCTCTCTCTTTTTTTTTTTTTAGCTGTTGGCATTTGGAGAAAGCCATTGTCGCTGAGTGAGATAGAATAAGATGTACAACTGGAGCCTTCCAGATACTTTCCCTGTGTTATCATAAAGTAGATATCCACCCAGAGAAGGAGGGGGTGTGGAAGTCTTTAGAAGCTGAGGAGTCATGATTAAGCATTCGGCGCTGCCCTTAGCTCTGTCACTTAGATTGAAAATGGTTTCATCTTCTGCCAGACAGCTGAATTTGAAGAAAAAATAACCAAGTTCTCTGTCTGTGCCTCTTAATTCCATTTGCTTTGTTTAGGATCAGTTAAAATAACCCTTCATTTCCTCTCCGTGCCCACTACACTGTAACTCCCTCTCACCTTCCTCTTTCCCTCGCCCTTGTCTTCTCCCAGCCCCACTTCTCACCGTTTACGGGTGATAAGCACCTTTTGCTGGGACATTTATCTCCGCAGACGGAGAAAATGACACTTCAAGGTCTGCCCTCACTACCAGGCCAGTGCTCACATACATACACAGGACAAAGGGGTGGGGAGTGTAAAATGGAGGATGGAAAAGATGAAGAAAATGGAGAAATGGGAATGAGGTTGCAAATACAAAAGACTGGTTTATAGAAGGGGACAGCAAATTAAGAATGGAGGCAGATGAGGGTGAAGAATTAGCTGGAGAAGAATGGTGAGCAATAAGCTTTGACATCAAAGCATGTGATATTTACTGTAGATATATGACTACAGTACTGTACACTGTTTTAAAGCGCTTTTGCTTCACTTTTGGCTTTATTGATTAAATTATTGTTGACTATGCCAACCTAGACAATTGGTTCTATTAAAAAAGTAGAGCATGTAACATTTCCACTCTATAATGTCAAAAAACAACAAGATCTATTTTTTAGTTTTTATATTTTCCCAAATATTTCCAACAATGCTCAAACCAAGAGAAATTAATAGGTTTAATTAGGGACATGTGCCATATCCGTTTTCTGTCAATGGTGTCATATCCCCTTTTTGTATGCGTGAAGTTGTCATAACATGTGACTTTTTTGATCTAGTTTCAACCCACATTTTTACAATACACTTTTAGATCTGGGTCATTTTTAACTATATTTTCAGCCCAACTCATCAATCTGTGTATACATAAAAAGACTTTAGATCTTCAAATTTTACGTGCAATGCATACCCCAAAAATCAATCAATTTTGCGTGCATATGATACATCAATCTTTTCTTCTAGTCTAGGCGGAGTGTAAAGCACAAAAGTTGCACTCATAGCAGGCAGGAGGGGAGGTGGATGTGTTAAAGAAACTCTGGACTTTCACCGAGGAGAACAGCATTTTGGTCCCATGTGAAAACAAAAGTAAACGATTCAAACATTTCAAACATCACTCAACTTCTGTGACTTGTTTTCTACATAGCTATGTCACTTCCAGTAGCCACATCGTCTTCATAACTACTTCACTTCCAGCATTTGCATGTATTTGTGTTTATGTATTATAATGCAGGCACTGGTTTTAAGAAATGCCCCATTTTGTACCAGTGAAACACTTAAATGGGTCGTCTTGGGTAGTATTAAAAGGCAAAAATTTATGTAATTTAGGTTTGAGATCTTGTTGATTTTAACAGGATGAAAGACTTTAATTAGTGATCATCTATATCTTAAGTTATCAGAGAAACGAGCTAAGCAGCAACAGCAACATCTCCGCCGGCGTACCAAATAGCATTAGAAAAACACAGACTTTAACCCGAAACTGCTTTATTCAGCGTTTTTATGAGTTCAAATGACTGAGCCTGTGTGTTTTAGAGACCTCTGCAGATAATTTGGCTCCTGGAAAATGAACACTGAAGGAATTTTAATGTTGGAATTGCTCTGTCTTTTGTTTGAGGGATCCCTAGTGACCTGGGCAGAATGTTGCATATTGCACGGTTTAGTAGATTGCATTAAAATACATGTTATAGATCAAGTTTTTTCCTTGATTTTTCTTTAAAATGATGGTGTGATGTTTTGACAGTGAAGCTGTCTGGCTCTGGCTGTGGTAACGGATTCACATAATTTAGCACATGATGCCTCTGTGATGTCTCTGTGGGACCCTGCAGGTGGTAGATTTGAAGCATCAGCAGCAGCTGCACCTGCAGCTCACCATTACAGCTAAAGTTACTAAATCATACTCATTTTAGAGTGACGATAATACGTCTAGGACTGTTAGTGACCAGTGAGACAATGATACCTCACATCTTATCTATTTGCTGTGCGTGTATACTGCAAGATAAATCACCTGTCTTGTTTTCTCAACACAGGAGATTCTAGCTTCCTGTTTTGGGGTTTAACTAACAAGCATACAGTATGATTGACAGTCCTATTCAAAAATATATAGAGAGGAAAGTGTTGCCATATATCAAGCTGAATGATGAATATAGTATATTTCCCATGGGAAAAAGACAATATATTTTTATGTCCTTATGTCTTGAAAGGTGTCGGCAGTCTCTGTGACGCCCGAAACAGTTTGACTAATTTTAGAATAGATGTGTCAAGGTGCTCTGACACACTGCTTGAAATGTTTTAGTGCTTGCTGAGCCTCTGAAAACAATAGGTGTGTGTCAAAACATACACATCTGATCCTTCCTGTTACATCTGTAAAAAAAAAAAACGCTCACTTTCAAAAAGATTCCTACAATAGCAAAGTGTCAAAATGACGCCTTAAACGCACCAGACTGATAACATTACGTATAGTGCTTTTTAGCAGTAAAGGTCGACTTCACCTTTGTTCTCTCTGGGTTTCTCAAATAGAAACGCCTCCTCAGCTATTAGCAGAACACAGTTATGTATGTTACCACAGTAACTTTAGGTTATAAAGTTGGTCAGGCATTGTGAGGAAGCTTCATTTACCACCCACCTATGGTGTTGTTTATAGAAGAGCAACATGCTTGATTTTTGGTATAGAGATGGCATGAGAATGCTTCTTAAACACTATGTGTATATAAATCAGTCAGTGTGCCCAACTGCTCTGCTAATATGAAATGTTATGTACCAATGTATGTGCAGGCTGTCTGTTTGAAGAAGGTATTATTCTGGCTTTGGCCAACATTGAACTGAGCACTGTGAGGTTTTCATCCAGACTGTGGAGCCACTAATCCAGTTTGTATGTTGGTGGTCTTTTTTCAAAATTTGGTATAGCTTTGTAATTTTGCTATTTTTATTGCTTTTCTGTGTCCTTGATAAAGTCAAGATAATGTGAATGCTAGCACACTAGCCACTTAAGCTCAAGTCACCTTGTGATAATGTTTACTCATGCAACATTTGGAAATAACTGAAAGGAATAGTTTGGATTTTTGGAAGTTGGGAGATATTTAGTCAGTGTATTAGAGATGCAGGAGGAGTAGTTACATGGACTAAATGACAGAATAGACATAGTTTGTCAACACCACCCATAACGACACATATGCGAGTTTTGTGGCTCACTGTACCGCAGAGCGCTTTAAAAATAGCACGCATGTCATCGTACATACACGTTTGGGTTGCGGTTGTAAAAAGGGCTGCAGTTTCTGTGAATCTAGGCTACAAAAAACGCAAGAAACTTCCTGGTTAGGCGTTATACAAGTTTAAACAGTAAACACAGGTATGTAAATACTGAAGTTACATAAAAAACATGATTCACAAACCACGGAAGTTGTGTAAAAATGTAAGTTACGTGAAAAACACAAGTTACGTAAGAAGTCATTACTTTTGTTGGTAACACTTTACAATAACCATCATTTATAAATGGTGAATAGACCATTTATAAATGGTTAACATATAGTTTATTAATGTTTAATCATGCCGTTTGTCCACCCCATCCACCTCCCTGAGCTATCGATCTACTACATCCGCAAGATGTCGGTGGAGGACAGTTTAAAACATAAATCTGAGTCATATTTATATTAACGTTTTTGGGGGGAGCCCAATGAGGACATGGAACCCAAGAAATCTGCTGCTGTGGATCGGGCATCAGCAAAATATATATTTCAAATTAAAAAAATCTTAACCACCTTAAATGTTAGCTATACATAGACTATTTTCATCTCTTTACCTTTTCGTCAGACAGCCCTTTCCGACAGGGAACAGAAACCATTATATTGCTCTCTTCAGAGCTACCGGTCTCCATTTGCAAAAACATCAATTTAACCTTCCAAACCACAGGAGTTGCTGCTCTACCGCTGGCCCTGGAATGAATCGGACCCTGGAGTTAAATTATTGAAGACCGGAATATTCGATTCTAGTTACTGTTTGTAGTAGCAATGTCATCCTGCAGAAACTGACATCAGGTCACGTGGGAAAACATTTTCAGATGAGCATGGGATGAAGGATTTTTGACACTAACACATTTTTACTTTTACCAAAATTTGAATGTTCATATTTAAAGACATAAGGGACAGTAGTGGGAAGCCACAGAATCATATAAAAACTTAAAAATAAATAAATTGACCCTTTTGAATAAAATGCATGGCAATAAAATATTGTAGTCTGCACATTTAAGTGTGTTGTACTTCATCTTATAAAACATAGCTGCACAAATACATACATTAGTCGAACCGTTTAGATTTTGTGTGTCTGCATGAGTGTGTGTGTTCTGCTTGTTTTGCAGCCTCGGGAAGCATGCTAAATTAATCCGATTTCATTTGAAGCTGAAACGTGCTTGTATTGTGCTGGGTGTAGAAAATGCCAGTATCTGCATTTTTTTCCTAATTTCTTTTTTTTTTTTAAATATATTCCTTGGTCCCAACAAGGAGAACCAGGCCCCTTTCTATTCACTCCCCTTCTCAGCTTTGTTCCATTTGTCTATTATCACTTATCTACTCCCCGCTGTTGAATAATCGTTGAATTGAGCAGAATAATGAGTTTGGTATCTTCTGCAGTATCAAGCGTGTCACATGTTTTTCTCGCCGAGTTCTGTGGTTCGGGCGCAATCCTGCGCTGTGACTTTGTGAAGGTTTTTTCTCTTTCTTTCTCTTTAAATGAATTTATCCTGATTCTACTCTCCTTTTATTCATTCTCTCTCCATTTGCTGAGATGATGGTTTTGCAGAAAGAAGGTCCTAAATGATTGGAGGTCATGTAGATTGAATTTTAATTCTCTCCTTGGATGCCAGCTGTGGTAATTTCTCCAAACACATGCGGAAGAAATTCAGAGCGAAATGTCTCCTCTCCTCACCCACCGAGGAGATTTGAGTTGCCTGCCATTAGAGATGGTGTTTCCTGCCTCGGGCGCCACAAGACAGACTCATGGCGAGCTGACAGTCGTCCTCCTGTGCAGGAACAGTATGCCAGTAGTGCCTGACGCAACTATGCTCAACAGATTCATACAGTGCGTGAAAACAAGGCTGATGTAGTGGTGGATAGATGGAGTTGGGGATGGAGATGGAGGTGTGAACTGTTGCCTGAATTGTTGGAAATAGCAGAGACAACAGCGGTAGAGAGGCAGACGTTTGTTTGACAATGTTTACCCCGGAGAAGAACAGATCCTCCTGCACTTAAAAACGATCTGTTCGTTTCCGTTTTTTCGCTGCTTAGAACATTATGCTGTTGCTCCCTAATCCCCATTTGTAATTATATGTGTGCTTAGGAGCTGTGGTGGGTTATGTAAACCTTGACTCTCATTGTGGCACACGATGCAGAGTAGGGAGGGTGGGAATGTGCTGCATCCACCTTCCACTGCTTTCTCTGTCTCATTTCATTCTCTCGTTTTTTCTTTCTCTTTCTACAACACACACGCAAACTCTCCTCTTCTTTCTGTGTGGTTTTCCCACACACACACCGAGAGAGAGAGAGAGAGAGAGAGGGAGAACACTTAGAGGAAATCAAGCCTTCAGTGTTCGACCATCTGAGAAATTGACAACTCTCCAAACCTCTCACGGCTGCGGGGAGGAGGGTTCCCTGAGAGAATAACTGACTTTTAGGATAAAAAAGGAAAAGAAAATACAGGATACTTCTTTGCTTAACCCTCTCTTAGCTTTAGTAGTAGCGTCTGTGATTTCTAAATTAGCATGAATTAGCATTTTTGCATTTTTATGCATCAAAAGACATTCTGGTAACCCGTTTGTTTGCTTCAGGCTTCATCTTTTTCTCTTCTCTTTTTCCATCCCTCCATCCTGTCACCACCCTTCTCATCTCCACCAAACAAGTCAAATGAGAAGCTGGTGTCGACAGCAGCTGGCTGTCTTTGACTTTGCTGCCCCCCGATGGTGCTGTGGTTCACTGGTTGGGTGTACATGCAGGTGTGCATATTGCAGCTTAAGCTTGTTAAGCTAAACACACTGCCGCAAACGCACACTGTGTCGGACTAAGCATCAGGAAACGACAGCAGAGGTTTCCCAACCCCTCTAGAGCCTTGTAAAGGTAGCTACTGTACATTTAATTTGCATACTCAGTGGTTTAAACACTAAACAGGAGGTACAGCTCAGTGTACCAGATGTGGAGGAGTTTTTCAGCACTACAATACAAGACTGCTTCCTTTGTTGAACATATTGCCAGAGTTGTTGGAAATGATGGAGAGCAAAGTTCTGGTGGTTAAAGAAAAAAAATGAAAAGACACCCACAGGAATACAGTCATCTCTTCCTCCACATCTACATATATTCTCTTCCAAGTTACAGGATACAGGTACAGCCAGTAGTTAATGCACTGGCCTCACACACATACACACTCACTCCTCCACAATCTGCCCGTCTGATGAGCTCTTTAATCTTCACCATTTGTGAAATTGTCCTGGCATTTTTCTTCACTTGCAAACACATAGAAACACACTAACATATGGCGTCCCGGTGGCCTGAGGGGGTTAATAACCGTGAACTGTCCAGACTGGTCTCCCCTCAAAAACGACAATATAAGGCGTTTGTACAGGCAGCAAAATACAACTCATATTTACAATTTAGACTGTCCTCCGTCACACTAAAGGCGGGAAAGAGGGAGTGGAGGTGGATGGGTCGAAACAAACGGCTGATTTTCACCCACTAGAACAGTGTTCGTGTCCCATGAGAAAACAAAAGTAAACAACTTTTTTTACATACTTCACTGTCTGCATTTATATAAAGTTTACACTGTCTTTTATAACAGCTTACCAGTATTTTTTTTGCCCTTAATCTAGTCAGTGGTTTTGCACCCTAAATTCACAGAAGATTCAGCCTTTTCTACAACCGTGAACCGTACTTGTATGTATAATGACGTGTGTGCTATTTTTAGAATGAGCCACGAAACTCTTTGACAAACGCTCATATGTGTCACATGTGTCTTTATGGGAGGTATTGACAAATGGTCTGTTCTGTCTTTTGGATTGGAGATCTTGTTGGAACTGTCCCCAGTTTGTGTCCAACAACCAGTGACATATGCTTCATGTAATTTCCCATCTCTCTCTCTCTCGCTCTCTCGCTCTCTCTCTCTCTCTCTCTCTCTCTCTCTCTCTCTCTCTCTCTCTCTCCACTCATGTTATGTCATCTCTCCATGATTGCTTACAAATGCTTACAAATCATAACTCATATGTGTTCTTATGGACATTTGTTGCTTTTTCATTTAAATTATTCATCCATTTGGCTGTGTTTATGCATATGGCATACACGTTGGCAAGGGGGAGTTCAACCTCAGCTCCTGTAGTAACTCTGTAACAAACTGCATCCAAAATGCAGATGCTCAGACAAAAATGTCCCACTGGAACACAAAGAAATAAAAATTTTGATCTCACAGCCATTATAGCATAAAATCATGCATTCTTTTATATCAGGCTTTCAATAAACAACCCTGGCTTTGTTTTCCTTGTCTCCGCCGGGTTATTGCTGCTGTATTATGGAACACTTCATACACTCTGAAAAAAAATACAACTTTAAATACTAATAATAACTACTAGCTTTTACTGTACAGATAGTAAATCACATTGTTTATGTATTTTTCATAAAAAGCAACAGTGGCATAATGTTAATTAACATTTTATTTTTATTTTGTTGGTTTAAGAATCAGTGAAAGTGGAAAATTGCATTTTTTAGTAAGGGACATTTTTATCCTCTAAGGTAACAGGAGGGAGTTTTTTAAAAGGATACACAGGGCTTCAAAACAAACAGTAGCATTAAGTACATTTACTGATCTATCTTTATCAACCATTGCCTGTTGCAACAAAAGTTAAATGCACAGTCAAGTCAGGAAGATTCAGCAAGGGCAAAACCATAAATCAAACTTTATCAACAAACTTTCTTTCCTGATAGATACAAACCCAGCAGAGAATCACTACATCCAATACTGTAGCAGATGCAGAAAACATTTGTTTATTTTCACTATCCTACAGCCAGATTACAGACCATAATCACACTGCCCTTCTGGCTCTGAGTGCTGAATAGTTCTTCTATAACAACTTTTTGTTTATGTTACATTATGTCTGCGCCATAATGGGACACTTCCATTTATCACATTTGCTTTAAAGTCACCCCCAAAACTACTCTTTACCCTTTGGCCGACTCAAGTGCCACCTGAGTGCAAAAGGTAGCCTTTAGCTCTGTTAGCAGTCACACCCTTTTCCTGCCTCTGCTTCTTCTGTGCACAACACTGACACACCAGATATCCAGGCTTTCCAAATGGCTTTACGTATGTGTGTGTGTGTTTGTTTCTGCACTCAGTGACCCATGTGTGTGGTTACACACTAAGCAGCAGTTTTATTTCTATAAATCATCACAAACCGCCATTAATCATAACTTCAGCGTCCTTCAGTTTAAATGCGCTTCGCTTTGAATAATCCACCTTTGAGGGACTTTTGACGAATGCCATTCTGTGACTTTTCTCAGCAGTGAGGTTAAGCCAACAAAAGAATGAATAGTACAGCATGATGTCCATTACAAATCATACTTGAAATTTAATGTGCAGAGGCTTGTTTCTAACTGTCACATGTTGATAAAGCTCTACGGATTTACCTCATCCCCGTGTAAAGCCTATTCAATATGTCTGATGCACAAAACCGCTTACTGTTTCATATTGATGCTACATCAACCCTTATGATTTTTGATATCCTGATAAATTCATTCATCTGCTTAGGTTGAGCCAGACAGAATATTCTATAATCCCTGTGAGTGTGCTGACCTCCTCCTTAGTTTTACTGTCTGATGAGGATGTTATTCTTCAAAGTGCTTAGTATGGACTATTCCTTAAATCTGGGTCTAGACAGAGCATTGTGTTTTACATTTAGGGTTTCCCTACAAATCACTGTGTCCATTATAGGAAATAAAAAGTGAGAAAAAGAGAAAGACAGCAAAAAATGAGATGAAAGAAATAAAGCAACACAGGCTGATAAAACAAAAGATTTAACTTTTCTTCATTGTCAGATTAATATATCACCTGAAACAGAAAGCCAATCCAACCAAGTGCTTAAACAGCCAAACATAATGTCAAAAACAGATCACAGCAATGGCCAGAAGGTGTTATCTTGTTTTGGCTTCATGGCAGTCGCATTTCACTTTTATCAACCTTATCAACCCTGTTTCCAGCAGCAGGCAGAAAGTTCTGAAGACCAAAATAGACTTGAAAGAAAATAGAGTTTGGCTTCACATCAATCAGGTGGCCAGAGACTTGTCTTTAATTATATGGTGCTAATGGTGCTCTTTGTTTGCTGGAGGTGCAAACAGGTTTACCATAACAACTTTACAAGAGGTGCTTTTTTAGCTTGGAGCGGCAAAAGAAAAAAAATATATATAATTGCAGCTTTAAGTGGAATAATCATACAAAATGACATAATGACTATACAATTTAGAAAACATCTTCACTGACTTGACGACGCATGCTCAACATTAGAAAACACCTTCAAGTCGTGATTTCATCAACAAATTTTTCTTCACATTTTGAAGATTTGCATGAGAAAAACTTAGTGAAACAAAAAATTTGATAAAACTTTTGAAGATGCGCATTTTTTATGCTTGATTCAGGTGTTTTTTGTCGAAAAATAATTAATGTGATAAACGGGAGATGGAAATGCTGGAAACATTTTTTCTGAATTTTGGAAAGATTTAACTCTCATGAGTGATCAGCTGTTTCTGCTCTTCCGGTCGAGACTAGCTGACATGAAAGAACAATGAAAGCTTCCCAATTGAATCTAATTCCTCAAGATTTTTTTCCATTTGGGTGGCCAAAGTTGTTCGATTAGCAACTTCTTTTTTGTTGTTTTTCCCATTTGGCTACAAAAATTTCTTTGACTTAAAAGGAAACACGGCTACTGCAGACTGGTTTCCCCTCAAAAACGTCAATATAAGCTGTTCGTACATGCAGCAGTATATATTACTTGCAAAAATACGTAACTTATGTGGCTCACGTCACCCCTGTAACAACTTCACTTCCAGCGGAATTTCACCCAGGAGAGCAGGGTGAAAACAAAGTAAATGAAGTTGTTTCAGTAACTTCCGTGGCTCGCGGTTTGTGATTTCTTTTTAAACGCAACTTCCGTTTTTTAGGTAACTTCCATGGCTCACACCACCGTTGTTCACTTCCAGCTTTTACGTATATTTATTCACTGTTTAACAAAGTTTTTTTTTGCCCTAGGTCTGTGGTTTTGTCACCTAAATCCACTGAAACTGAAGCCTTTTTTACAACCGCAAACTGTATGTTAGGAAACATATTTAGAAAACATATTTACCAACTTGATGACACACAAAGAGTCAACTATCCCTCATTGTGATTGGATGGTTCAGATATAATAATAAGCACATGGTTAAAGCTAGGTTAAGAGCAGATATATGAAATAATATCTGGATCATGCCATCACAATATTAAAATAAATAAATAAATCAATAAGTCAAAAGAACTTAAATCATTGTCCGAAGCCAGTGATGTCTGTGAGCTTTTTACATCGCTATTTCTAAATGCTGCAGGTGCATCGTCTAATTTAAGACGTTTCCTACCTTTCTTGTTTTTGACATTGGAAACAACCTGTATAGTTTATTAATGTCCGCATGAGGTTAAGTAAATATTGACTCAGCAGTCTCTGTGATAATTAAAGGTCATTTTGTGCTTTTGGGACATACAAATATTGGATGTCTGGCATACTAAAAACAGTACATTTAAATAGGAATAAGGGGAATTTAAATTTCACCGCTCACTGATAGTGTTGCGGTGTGGACTGATATTCCCTGTGTTTAAAATGTATTACTCTGTGTCTTATTTAAGTGTTTTTTCTTTCACAAGGGGTTTGGATTATTGGATTGGAGTACGCCTTTAAAAGTACAGTGTAGTCTGTTGGGATATTTTTGGGTGTTCTGATGTTCCTGTGTTGTAGCAGCACTTAATGTGTGTGTGTGTGTGTGTGTGTGTGTGTGTGTGTGTCTCCAGAGTGAATCACGTGGTGAGGATTACTGTGGATAACGTCCACAGCCAAGAGCCTCCTCTGTCGAGTGCAGGCATTTCCTACCGCCTCAGCCTGTACACGCATAGTACACATGCACTGTACGCACACACACACACACACACACACACACACTGTATATACACACACAGAAAGGAGACTAAGGCACACTTAGTGCCTGTAAGATTCTTTATCGATGTCCTTATCCTTGCTGTCAGGATGAGGATATGAGTTTTGAACTTTAAGGATTGTTGACAGCACGCTCTAAAGTGTGTGTTTGTGTGTGCGTGTGTGTGTGTGTGTGTGTGTGTGTGTGTGTGGGAGAAGGTTTGACAGGCATTCACATGAAACACCACAATGACAGTCAAGGCCCTTGTTGGTTTGTTTATCAAAACAAAGACTTGTCACTCTGTTAGGGGAAAAAAAGATTAGATAATCCTACACAGTTACAGCCAAGGCAAGTAAATAATGGGAACATAGAGAGAGGAAAAACGGAGAGAAAGAAAACAGATTTTCAGAGTTTGAATAGGACTAAAGTGTGTGTCTGTGTGTGTGTGTGTGTGTGTGTGTGTGTGTGTGTGTGTGTGTGCGCTGAAGAGATTTGACTCGCGTACCCCCCCCCGACTCTCTATACCCTGAATACTTGTGAAGCCTCTCACTTAATAGCTTTCCTCCTCCTCCATCTTCTGCTTCAATTGGACTGCTAATTATGTAAAGTGCGGGGCCCGATGGAAAACACACACATTCACACATACACGCACAAACACACAGACTGACAAGTAGCAGCTTAATTACCATCTGAAATGACATCCTCATTGCTGCTGATATCTCTCTTAAGAAATACCAAGTTACAGACCAGCACAGAGTGTAGGTGCAACTGTTGTGTGTGCTTTCATAGATATCATGCTGTGCATGCGTACAAGTCTCAGCACTCACACACAGTGAGGTTGCATAGAGCTCAATCACCTGCAGTATCTTGCTGAGGCCTGTTATTAGCTTTACATTGCGTATGAATGACTGTAATCACAGCAGCAGTCTTCACTTATGCAGAGCCTGTTGATGTTTAATTCTCTGCAAATGTAAAGTGATGTTTGGTTCAGCTGTCTGCTTTTACTTCTATACAGCCCTGACATAGGAGCCTTAGGAGCTGTAATTAATCTTCACATAGCATAAGGAGACATACCACCTGGGTCTTAGCTTTGTAGTTTTGACCATTATGCCATTACTGGTTTGACACGATTACCATGGTAATTGGTGAGATGTGGGAATGCAAGCAGCAGTCAGAAGATCATACTGGTTTTAAATAGCAGGCTGTATGAAAGCCTCTATGATGTCACTCATAGACCAATTATTTGTATACGTACATTGACAATAGCAAACAAAGTGGCGTATTGTTGTGGGCCAACCCAGAAGTGGCCCCCACGGGGTCTATTGAAACTTTGCCTAAGGGATTTTTGCATTGGATTTTGGATCATTGTATTTGGATATTTATAAAGGATATCAATCTTAGCTAACACTTCTAAAACAAGATCCAGGATGTAAAAAGTTTTTATTTAACATCTAGGAAAGTAATTTCAGTTACAAGGCAAGTTGCTTATTACAAACCATAGAAGTGTGTCACTTGTTTTTTTGTTTTTTTTACAAGCGTGTCTTGTAAAAAGGTGTGCTCAGTCCTGCAGAGACACCAGTTTAAGAAGGACACTACTGGGGGGAGTAAAGAGTGGGTGACCAACAAAGTTAAAGCTACAGCTGTAGTTCTTTTGTGTATGTCTTCACACTGGATCAGATTCTTAAATAAAATGTTGCATGCATGCAGAATCACTAATAAGAAATATATTTGGTGTCAAAATACCAGCAGGGTATTGTGTCAGAATCTTTGTGTCTTCATGTTTATTAAAGCAACAGAGAGTATATGACCAGTAAGTAAGTAGGTAGAGGTAGAAGACTTGGACTCTGGGTCAGATATCTTGGGAGTTTAAATTTTAAGACATTTTCTTTGCCTTTTTCTTGAACCTTCACTCAGTGGTTCTAATTGAACCGTGTCGACATCCTCAAAATAAACTCCTTTTCACTGTTTTGCTTTTCAGAGAGTCATGCAGTGGGAATAAAATACATTGAATTGCAGTCAACCAAAGACTTCCCCTACCTCTCTAAGACAACAAAAAGCCATTTGACTACAGCACAGCCGATCCCAGCTGAGATTGATCGATGACATTCAGACATGATGGGGAGCACTTTGCCCCCAAAAAGGATGCTGTACACAAAAACAGACCTTTCAAACTGAATGTTGTTATGTTGCTGCTTGCTTAAAAAGCCACAGCACAGTGTTGAGAATATTGGCAAACTGGTTAGGAAAGTTTTTGTGGTGCCTCTTAAAGGAGCAGTGTGGAGGATCAGACTGGTCTCCCCTCAAAAACATCAATATAAGCTATGTACATGCAGCAAAATATGATTCACGTTTACGTTTTCGACTGTCCTCCTCCACCATTTTGCTGACTTAGTAGTAATGATTGACTTTCACCCAGGAGAATGGGGTTTGTGTCTCATGTGAGAACAAAAGTAAATTGCTTCTTACGTAACTTCCATTTTTTTGCGTAACTTCCTTGGCTCACGGTTTGTGAATCACTTTTTTTTTACGTAACTTCAGTGGCTCGTAACTGCTCAACTTCTAGCATTTATGTACATGTATTTACTGTATGAACTGTCTTTTATAACGCCTAATCAAGGAGTGTTTTGCCTCAAACCCAGGTCAGTGGTTTGTAGCCCTAATTCACAGAAACTGCAGCCTTTTCGTGTGTGCTACTTTTAGAATGCTCTGTGGTCCTGTGAGCTGCAAAATGCTAATTTTGACAAACACTCATACGTGTCAATATGTTTCGTTATTGTTTTGGTTGGAGATCTCATTGGGAGGATTGAGGAGTATCTATTGTCAGAAATGGAAAATGTTATTCAAAAACGGAGAAACATTATGTTTCCGTTAACCTTTATTGGGCCTTTTATACGTACATGGGGAGCGAGTACTCTTCCATGGACTCTACTATGTTTCTACAGTGACCCAGGATGGACACACTGAAAACTCTTGAATGAGCCTTTCACGTTTTTACGTTACCTGAAGGCCACTGTAGGTTTCTAAGCATGCTTGGAAAGGGAGGGGTGGTTGCAGTCTGCCATTAAATTCTACACACTGCATCTATAAGAATGATGATAAAAGCATTTAGCAACCACAGATAGCTAGCAATGACTAAACAGGGGAACTCAGTCCCCCAAATGATTTGCATATTGTGTTTTTATTGTCTCAGACAGTCAAACAGACAGGTTTGGTCTACTACTTTTGTCCAAACTGAAATATCTCAGCCACTATTGGATGGATTGCCTTGAAAATGTGTACAGATATCCCTCTTGCCCATAGGATATTCTAATGACGTCAGAGGTCCCTTAACTTTTTTCTCTAGTGCCACCATGACTTTTATATTCGTGGTTTTGACTACATAAAGGTTTTTTTTTTACCACCATTGGATGGATTGTGTTCCTCCACCCATGGTTCAGCCCCCAAGCTGAGATCTCCATTTCAAAAAAGAAAACTCTTTTGCCCTGCCTCATAAAAACTAATGACAGTGCTTTTTATTTACTTTTGGCAGATCTATGCTGGCCTCTGCTGGGCAACACTGAAATGTTCTCTGTGTTTACTGATTTGCTCTGATATGGGTGTGGCATGTGAATTCATGACATAATAAACAAATTCAGTAAAAAATACAAGTAACTCTCCTTCCAAGACATATTTTCTTTATTACATTGAAACACAGTAAATGCATGCTTAAAAGGAAAATGCATAAAGCAGTTTGTGTTGCATTCCATCGATCTGTTTGGTTTATTTTCAACAAAGCAAGTCTGTTTTAGACTTGAAATAAAAAAAAAAAGTTCATACTGGACCGACTTGAGCCACGAACACCAGAACCAATTTTCAGATTTAAACTCCAGAGTGGACATCACAGTGTGTTTTTATAGGGTTCTTTCCATGTCCACCCTTGTCTGTTTGTGTTTTCTGAACTGCAGATTGACGCTCACCACGTTTTTTTCTGGCGTGAGCCCGGGACCTGACCTGGCTCACAAATCAATACATGCCTCTGTCAGTTAAAGCATCCATCTGTGGACTGGCTGGCGCGCACACATGTTTGGATGTGTGACCGTGTTTTTTTATGTGAGAGCGAAGGAGACACAAAGCGGGAGAGAGCCCTTGCAATTTAAAATTGAGTAGAACAATGGTGAGCCAAGGTTTCATTATCCTCCAGGCTACTGTACCCACACAGTCGACAGCTTGTTCATAGAATGGATTTTACAACAGCCCTAAAAGCAGCACAAACGAATGTGGGATTTTTTACAGCCATGCACTGCTTGGCGAGACAAACGGATCAGCGATCTCACACTGCTTATGTATGAATTTTGCAACACATCATATGAATTTTGACATTTGAGTGAAGCAAAATCCAATACTACTTATAATGCAAACCTGTTTGTGTGGGCAGACTTTTGTACACGAATCAACTTTTAAATGATGCTTTATTCAGTGGACGTTAAAAAAACTAAAAAAACAAAGGTGACATACGACATTGAATCGTTTACAGGTACAACCCTGTCCTAACTCATGAGATGCTCTCACCTACAGCTTCAGCATTTCCCTAGACGCAGCCAAATGCTGGTGCATTTCTGAGGCCACAGGGCTATTTTTTTCTTTTAAAAGCTGAGGTGTCAAAACAGGTATGTCATGGTTGGATACCCTTTTTAATCTGTCTCTCTCTCTCCCCAAGAGGCTTCCAGTCCTGCTGACTGTCTTCCTCTTTCTTCGCTGCACTCGCTCTGGCTTTCTCCTTTTCAAACTCCTCATAAGGGAACAGAATAGTCTGACCCAAATGCCTTCAAACCACCATGATAGGGCTGGGCGATATGACGACATATATATATATATATATATGAATATATCGTCAAAATGTCTATAAAAATGTCGATCTTTTTTATCAAAAAATAAAAACAGCAGTCCAACTACATTATGGCAACATTTGTCAACAATTTACGTTCTGATCCTCACCTTGAAATAATATGCACGTCATACTCAATATGTGTACTTTTGTTCAACATACCACCAAGTTCTCCAACCTAAACGGCAGAAGTGGTCATGTGCAAGTACCACAAAATACGGCACGTATCGCGGCTCGCATTTCAGGGCTCATATTAAAGTATTGCAGCGTGCGTGGGGTACAACGGCACGTTCTAAAAATGGCACACATGTACGGTCCGCGGTTGTTAAAAAATCCCTGCAGTTTCTGTGGATTTATGTTGTAAAACCACTGACCTTAGGTTTAGGGCAAAAAACGTCTGGTAAGGCGTTATAAAGGACAGTTTAAACAGTAAATAAATGTACAGAAATGCCGGAAATTAAGTAGTTACAAGGGTCACGTGACTGCTGCAATTTACAAAAAAAAAGGTAAGTTATGTTCAAAAACGTGATTCACTTAACTTAAATTAAAAAAATGTTTACTTTTCTTTTCACACGGGATATGAACCCCGCTCTCCTGGGTGAAAGTCCATTGCTTATTTGAAGCAGTCTCCAACTGACCATGGGAATCCACCCTTTTAAACTTCGTTTGGCTGTCAATCACTATTACGTCAGCAAGATGGTGGCGGCTGCATTACAGCGGACAGTGAAATTCATAAATATAGCTCGTTTTTCGCTGCCTGTACACATGACCTATATTGACGTTTTGACAAAAGACACACAGACGCACTGAACTGCAATTATCATGTCAATTCTCAAGAGCCTCTGTGGACCAACAGGCAAATTGTTTTGTTTATCATTCGCTGCACTGATTGCTGTCTTTAAAAAAACAACTTGATTTCAAACTGTCAATTTGTTTACATAGCAGAAATGATGCCCTGGTTGCTGTCTGCCATTATCTTTTATGAACGTTATGGTCACCACATTGCATTGTGGGATATTTCTGTTGCATACCGGAAACAGTATGCAATTTACATCTGTTTCATACTATAGTGTCGCACTCCCCACATACTGTTTTAGCATAGTAAATAGCAGCTAGTGTGGACTTCCATACACTCAATACTTTTTATTTGTCAAGTACATAACAAGTATACAAAAATAGGCTTTACCATGTGCTTATTTCATATACATTATTTATCAGGGGTCCCACACATTTTGACCAGTACATTTTCAAAAATTTCCCATAACTTTTCCATAATGTTTAACCCCATTTCCATGACTTTAATTAGTTTGATGGCCTGACAGTAGTGGCGCTTCAACTATCACACAGTGCAGCACTAGATTTTAAAGTCATAATACAAGGAACATATGTCACATTAAGGTAGATGAGTTTTGGGATTGTATAAGCATAGCCAAACCATTCTGTTAATTCCAGACCATTTCCAGGGTTAAAAAAACATTTTATCTTAAATTTTATAATTTTGCAGGAATTTAGAAATCTCAATTTGTTTACTAAATTACCACAAAACATACTACATTGTGATATATATCCTCATCAAGACATGAAATGACCTGATTGCCTGTAAGATTTTGGCCTTTTGGCCTTGCTCAACATAATTTATTCACCGTCATTCATTGTCTGTCTACAAACTACAAGCCAGCTTGTGTTTTTCAGTGTGTGCGGACATGTTTTGTATTATACAGTAGGGCTGTACATGTTCCACTTCTATTTTACATTTCCAAAAAAAGATTGTGTGATTAGAGCAAGCGGCGTCCATAGAGGGTAGTGGGGCAGGGAGAGGAGGAAGTAGCATGATGATTTAATTTTCTGCACACTGAGCAGCGTGTGTGCGCTGCAGCCTGAGCGCGCAGACACTCGCCTGTCACTCTGTGGATGATGAATACGCCTGCAACCAGGCATGTGGGACATGTGTGTGTTTCTCATTGATAAAATATAAGGGACATGCAGGTATCCAACTTTAAATTGGGTTCACTCTTCATCTCTCTCATTGTGCACATTTGTGTGTGTGTGTATGTGTGTGTGTGTGTGTGTATTTCCTGTCATAGCAGACGCTCTCTTTTATCTTATCAGAAGCTTTGGATGCGTAAACAAACCTGTCAGAAGGAGGCGAAGGATCTGCAATATATTGCCACACTTTGTCCTGTTACAATGGTATCTAAGCCTGACCGACATATCGGTTGAATGATTTGTTTTGACTTGTTTTACACCATATATAATGCAGAAAATAATGCTTGGAGTAATTAAGAAATGGTGTATTTTTTATCTTTATTTACATTATCAACCAATTTGATGATGACAAAGAAAATAAATCAAAATGAAAATAAATCACTCAAAAAACATAAATACTGAATGTTAAAAGTCAATCAATTGCTGACCTTTACAAAAAAATTTATAAAATAAAAACCTAACAGCATTTCTAAATTAACCCGAGCATTGTTTTCTGCTTTATATATTGTGTTAAAAAACTTTTTATCAGCGCATATCGGACAAGATGTTGATACCAATGGATTGTTGATACCTTCATGCCTTTGATAGTCCAGTATCGGTCAACAGATATATCAGTCGGCCTCTAATGAAGTTATCAGTTCAAGAAAGAAGCCCTCTGAGTACTTTGCACGGTTACAGTATGTCGATGAAAAATGCACCTTCCGCATAAAAAAGGTCTATTTTTCATTCCATATCTGTTAGTTTTTGCCCTAAAAATCAGTATAGATGTCAGGAATCTGATATCAGCCGGGCGCCACTGTTTTTTTTTAGCATGTATGTATAAATGGACCCAGCCTCATTACTGTACTTGTACCACAGACTCTAAATCTTACTGGCCATAAAATAATTGGACATTTTGTCTCCTCTTTGTCTCGCAGAGGCATCGATCCTGTCGTACGACGGCAGCATGTACATGAAAGTCGTGATACCAAACGTCATGCACACGGAGGCCGAGGACGTCTCCCTCCGCTTCATGTCCCAGCGGGCGTTCGGCCTGCTCATGGCCGCCACGTCCCGCGAGTCGGCGGACACGCTGAGGCTGGAGCTGGACAGCGGGAGAGTCAAACTGACGGTCAACCTAGGTATCGTATAAACCGTCCCTGTTGGCTCACCTCTCTTCCAGTTCAAGAGGAGGCCTTACTGTCTTTGTGTTTTCTTTTTTTCTTTGTACATTTTTCTTTCCGGTCCAGACATGATATCAGACCTAACACACTAAACCAGTTTTTGTCGTTGTAGTTGCATGTATTGTTTTTGACTTGCCTGGACTGTAAGTTTTTTCTGCCTTGATGCTTAGATGTCTGTAGATTTTTTATATCCATCAATCTAACACGTAACAAAGTTACCCATGCTCTACAGCACATCTTTTGAACAGATCATGCTCATTACTGTGTAAGAACAGATTTTTCCAAAGACGCAGCATTTCACTTTTTCAATTTAATAGATGGCACTGCTACTCACACATGCATTAATTAAAATAGTTACATTTAAGATAATATTCTGCCATCTATTCAGAACTGCAGGTAAGCATTCTTACATGTTAGTGCTGCACTGATAGTATGCATTCTTATCACGTGGGTCTGTTCCTGTGGTCTTTTTATTTATTTTTATTTTTTCCTCATTATAGCAGGTTCATGTTCCTCTCCGTCCATTAGTAACCCTTGGTCTAGCTGGCATCTCCCATGCCTTGTTCAAAGATGGCACTCACCCCTTCAAAGGCCCCGAGCCTGCGGCCCGTCTGGCAAACAGCCCGATGCCACAGCACCCAGCGCGCCTGCAGATGGTGGCACGAGTGCTACATTTAAGTAGAGTGCAGGCCTTTATACCAGTGAGCCTAGAATAGACACAAAGCATATGTGTACATTCAGAATATCGTATAGAAGGCAGTATACTTGGTTACCACAGCTGCCAAAAACATGGAACACCTGTAGTCCCTATTTCATGTTTTTAATGTGCACTGTGGTCTCTTCTCCAAGCATTTAGTTCATCTTTAAAATCTAAATTAATTTAAATTCTAGCCAAGTATGTATGCCACACAACTTTTTTTTAATAACTTACACAAGGTCTTCAGGCCTCTGTACGGTGTTGGTGCTGCGTGGCTCGAGGCTGTTTGTTCCCACTTTTCTGTTGCGGTTGACGGCACATGACCAGTCTGGTCACATGGATTTCAACCTGCACCTGCCAATCATAGGTTCAATACTCTCCCATGGATGGAGAATTTAAGTTTTATAGCCCCCCTCCACTCAAAAATGTGTTTTTCTTCTGTTCGTGTTGCCTAAAATGTGCAAAGTTTGTCACTAGAGAGCCTTATTTTACATTCCTCTGCTGACGGGGGAGATGTCTCTGCACTTCCCTACAATCTGAAATTCAAATGAAAAACTAATTAAAACCTCATGCACACAGCGGATTTGTCAATAGCTACATTGTAGCAGATATTATTGTATGTTTTACAAGCACTAACGCTGTCAGCCACTGGTAGTTACTAGTCTAGAGTCTAGAGGCTCAGCGTTGTTTCCTCAAACAGAGAAAATACACTAACTCTACTGGTGTAATCTGCAAACCGCGAGCCACAGCTCCATGTCCTGCACTGCTCTTTCACTGGTCAACCTAGCACTTGAGCAGCAGTGTTGCGTGGCCAGAGCCTAGATTCTGATTTTCACCATGAGGAAGGAAGAGTAGATGCACTTCCAGCCTCTTCTCAAATGTTTTTCTTCATTTTTTTTATGTTTGAAAACCAGTATTTCTTTTCCTGGAGGGGGACTTTATTGACAAATCCTAGAAAATTGCTCAATTTTACACTCCTATGTGGGCTACTAGTATAACTTTTTGGCTCTAGTTGCTGGGTTGCAAAATCGATGTGGCCATTGAATTGCAAGCGACCATTTTGAAATTCAACAATTCAACATGTGGCCATGAAGATAATACTGATGCTGTTAGCATACCTGTAATGGCAGGGACGTTTCAAATTAAACCACATAAATGAAAACAGTTTAATCAGTTTAGTCATTTTAAACAGCATCGGTACAGTACTATTGGCTGCAACATAGAAATAATAAAAATTGGATTGAGATTCAATTGGGTTTCCATTATCAGTACAGTGATATTGACCATCAGTAGCCAACCAGGCTAAAATGGCCGCCTGGGTCATGTGTCCGTCCCCGGAAGGTGGCTTTTCTTGCTCTTGGATGTCTGCAGCTGTAACCTTGAAGGATGCGATTTCATCTGTCACTTATTCTCCCCTCCCCATCTAGACTGTGTCAGGATAAACTGTAACACCAGTAAGTCAACATTCTTCTTCTGCAGCCTTCTTCCTACAATCAATGTTTGATTATAGCCTGTGTGCTAGATGTAAGGGCAGAAATGTGTGAATGCAGGGGACTGATAAGAGGATTTCTCAGATAAGAGGGAAAAAAAGTAATAGCCAGAGATTAAAGTTATGCAAATCTGACTTAATGCACTCTATGTATTTTAAATGGCCCACTTTTTAAATTGATTCAGGCAACTAGTTTTTAATCTTTCCCTGTTTGCCTATAGCTACTCGCTGAACATTTACACTATGAGACTCTATGGGCTATATTGTTTTCCCAATCCCACTGTAATTTATTGCTATGTGTCTCACTTGCTTTGTTTTCTTGCCCTCCTTATTTTAACACAGACTGCAGTTTATAGACCTATAATGTGATATATAGATGGTGTTAGCAGACATGCTGTTACTCATGAAAGGGACTCTTATTTTTCATTATGTTCAAAAGTGCTTACAGTGAGAGAGACAGAAAAAAGATATATAAAGAGGATTCAGGTACGCGAGTGTGATCATCCGATATATGTGCTGCAAAATCAAACTTGTGATGATTTTTCTAAATTAATGAAAGGATTTAATTGATATCTTACAGATCAGTCAATAAAGTGTTTGTGGAATAATTCACTATTTTGCATTCCTGATGATTACTTTCTTCATATACATGCAGCACACTAGCCTTCATGTGCAGTACTAGGTCAACAATAGATGATAGACGTTTAGTCACCAAATTAAAATCCTGAATCTAGCTACAGATACCTTTAACTGCTGAGCACTGCTTGTTTGGATATAAACCCTGTGTTCAATATTGTTCAGCAGATCAGGATTGTGAGCTCAGTGGGGCTGGGCTGCCCTCTAGTGGCTGTTAATAAGAATACCTCACACAATCACAGCCTTATGGAATTACAGCCACAAAGAAATTGCAGTAAAGTTATTATTTATCCTTAGAGACCCACCATAGATTATTTTTTGTCTTTTTTTAAGGCGGCAGAGGATGTTTAGGTGGAGACAGCAGATCATCAGTACAGGTGCATCTTAATGCATTTGAATATGATGGAAAAGTCCATTTCCAGTAGTTCAAGTCAAATAGCCTCAACCAATGGTGCATATAGATGGACTTACTTTTCAGAGGCAACATTTCCACATTAAACATACTTTTAAAAATTGATCTTTTGTAATGTTGACATTTTTTTGAGACACTGAATTTTAGTTATTCATTAAATGTAAGCCACAATCATTATAATTAGAATAAATTAAATAAATGAAGACATGACATGTTTCATTCTGTCTGTAATTAATCCATATAATGTGTTATTTCCACTTTTTTAATTGAATTACTGACTGACTGACTGAATAAACTTTTCTAGGATATTCTAGATGCACCTGTAGATGCCACAAGTTGTGGACATCATTTGAGAGCTGGGATCCTGCTGCTAAATATTATACTATATTAGTACTTTTTTTCCAATTAAGAATTGAAAATTTACTGTATAACTTGGACTAAGTATATGTATAACTTGGAAGGATCATTTAAAACCACAAATCAATGGAGTTTAAGCCAGGGAGAGAAACAGTCCTTGTATGAGTAACAGCAACTGTTAACTTTGTCAATTGTGGTTTGTTGTATTGTTATTGTTTTCCTCTGTTGTCAAATCAAAACCAAATTTTTGTTTGGAAAGTAACACTACTATGTCCAAATGATAAAGATGAAGTCAGATTTTTGTAATCTGACCACACATTTATGTATAAAAAAATCTATCTAGATCAACATTCCCAGTCAGTTGTATTAGTGTATGAAACAGAGATTTGGTTTGTGCTTGTGCTTCCCCCGCCCCTTGACTAACTAACCCTCCTCTTCAGGCAAGGGGCCTGAGGTTCTTTATGCCGGACAAAAGCTCAACGACAATGAGTGGCACTCAGTACGAGTGGTCCGCCGCGGTAAAAACTTCAAACTCACTGTGGATGAGGACATGGCTGAAGGTATTACTACTGTCAACTGTTTACTTGCTATATTACACTGTCTAAAATATGCATGATCATGTAATGTTTTTATTTATTTATTTATGTTTGTGTGTGGGAGGGGGTGTGAACACAGTTGGAATCTCTCTATCTTGTGTTTAATTTCTTTTGTCACTGATGCCATTTTTCTGACTGATTTCATGAGGCACATACAAGCACTGGTGCATTTTTCTTTTGTAAAGAAAAACACTTTTACAGAAAAAACAAAACAAAGAGTAACAATACTGATGCCTTGGGTCACACTTGGGACGCTTTTTTGGCTTTTAATTTTTTGATAATTTTGATGGTGTTAATGACAAGATAAGATATGACTTTATTTATCCCGCAGTGGGGAAATTCAGTTACCACAGCAGCTCAAGATACAGCCACATAGACATAGAAGACAGAATAAAGAATATAAGACATTACATACATTCTATACACATATATACACACATATACACTTATACAAATGTACATAATGTACATACATTTCTGCTATTTAGCATTTACCATTAATATATATTTTTTGTGTTTGTTTTAATGCATATGACATCTCACAATTTTGCCAGCGGTGTGTGTTTTTCCCCCCTAATTTTGGCTCCTCAGCTTCTATAAAAAGTCTATAATAAACTGTGCAGTCAAATTCGAGACACTCACTCACAGAAATGTCCACATTGAAGCCAATGAAAATCACATTATTTTACATTACAGCATAAAATAATGCCTTCTTAGTGACATTATATAAACAAACTGGCATTTAAAGGGTTAAAATTGTGGGAAATGAATGATTATTTGGTGTGAAGTTGGTTAAAATATTTAATTCAGTGAATGAATAAAAATAATATTATATTAGATTATATATAATATTATTATGGCATGTTTGTCCTCTGAGGAGATCAGATTATTTTTTAGAAAGTGAAACCCAAGGTTTAATAACATGAAAATATTGACTTCATGTAACAGGGTATTGGTTTGTCATTTCACCATTTATTTGAAAAGGAGTTTTCTTTATATGTCAGATTTCACTTGACTACCAACACTGGCAAGGTTATTACATCAGCATGACTCAAAGTGAAAGTGGCTGCTGCTGCTGCTGCTGGGTTCAGCTTAGGTTGCAGTATCCTTCCTCCTCTTCCACCCCTTCATCCCTCCGCTTCTTCTCCTTTTTCTTCCCTCCTCCACCTCAGGTCAGATGGCCGGCGACCACACCCGTCTAGAGTTCAACAACGTGGAGACGGGTATCCTGACGGAGAGGCGCTTCGTCTCATCTGCTCCCTCCTCTTTTATTGGACATCTTCAGGTATTAAGCAACACATCATGAGATGCTTCATTTCAACAAACCTTAATCACATATAAACTCATTTCCTTATTGATCTATCTAGATTTTAGATTGGCCCATATTATTCTCATTAAGTGTAGGAGTCGAATACATGTAAAGGGTTAAAATTTTTCTATGTCTATGGAAATGTCTATGGAAATGTATATAGTGTGGCGTATTTGTGCAAACCTGTGAGTATGTATGTGGGTGTATACACCTGTATGTCTTTTTGTATATATTTTTTTTAGTTATTCAGTTTTATGTCCAACTATTATTTTTTTCTTTTTCTTACTTTCTCTCTTTTCTATTTTTTCTTGTCTTTGTACATACATACATATAATACATAATAACAGCAAACATAAATACATACATGAAAAAGAAGAAGCAGTGGTATATATTTATCCACAATAAACTAAATAAAAAAAATTAAATAAAAAAATAACGTCTCTCCACTATATAACCCCCTTCAGGGCCCTTTTAGGAAGGGTAAAGAAACATTTGAGAGGGAGAGTGGTCTCTTTTTTTTTTCCCCCAGAGCTGTATATTTAATTTTTTAGAGTTAGAGGGTAGGATGGGGAAGGTTTAAGATGTGTGGGGACATCAAGGTGGTACAAGGTGTAAGGTTTGTCCTTCCTGTTTAGTTTTGTTTAGCAAGCGTTGAGGGACAAGAAAAAAAAAAAAGAAACATGGGTTATTATGTAAACTACTCCTGTGTTCTATACAGCTCCACGTTATCCAATAAAAATATTACATACACGGTCGCCCATAAAGTTGGTTTTGTTCAATTCACTTTTCAGACACAATCCTCTGTTAATTGTGGTTTCATTTTCAATGTGTTATGTTTGGAAGAGATTGATAAATAAAGTTTTGAGAAGATCTACGCTTTATCTGTCAAGAATAAATCAAATTGTCACAATCATTTAATGGAACAAGGTAAAAAATATTTTATTCCAACTTAATGGGTGGCCGTGTGTGTGTGTGTATATATATATATATATCATTTTGATTATCTTCTTTGATAGGGTTTGACTGCTCCAAACACAATGTGCTTGACAGTTTATTGACAACATTATCTCTCTACAGAGCCTTAAGTTCAACGGCATGCAGTACATCGACATGTGCAAGAACGGGGACATCGACTTCTGCGAGCTCAACGCCCGTTTCGGCATGCGCTTCATCATCGCCGACCCCGTCACCTTCAAGACCAAGGGCAGCTACCTGGGCTTGGCCACGCTGCAGGCATATACCACAATGCACCTCTTCTTTCAGTTCAAAACCACCTCGCCTGACGGCTTCATCATCTTCAACAGCGGAGACGGGAACGACTTCATCGCTGTGGAGCTGGTCAAAGGGTGAGCGGGACAACATGTTTTATTCCAGTGATGTTTATTAGAACAGCAGTGCTGATGTGGGTTAGTTTCTCAAGGCATTGTGAATTGAACAATGCTAACCCAAACATTGATCCCAAATCTCTGATGCAGCATCATTGTGTTGCAGCAAGGGTTGTTTTTCTTTATCTGTTTAACTCCCGTTAGTGACAGAGCAGAGTGAGAGTTTTTACATTTAGCTAAATCAACATGTGAGGATAAAACCAGATGTAATGCTTCTCATTGCTTCTCCTCTGCCAGGTTTATCCACTATGTGTTTGACCTGGGGAACGGGCCCAGTCTGCTGAAGGGGAACAGTGACAACCCACTGAATGATAACCAGTGGCATAACGTGGTCATCACCAGAGACGCTTCCAACACACACACGCTGAAGGTGGACTCAAAGTCAGTCACCCAGAATGTCAACGGAGCCAAGAACCTCGACCTCAAAGGTATCACTTCCTTTGTTTTACAATGATTATGTTTATGATGAAGGCACTGTTTTACTGTTGTTACTTGACAAAATCACAAAAGGCATCCAGGTTGACTGACTCCAAAACTAGTGACTTGTATCTCCTCTGCAACCTGCTAGCTGCAGACCAACCACAATGTTCATATTCACTTTGATGAAGTGAAAATACGCTCTGAAAGGATCAAAGTTCTAGGATGAAATCACAGAAAACAAGTTTAGTGATATTTAAATGTACGCCATGCATACACAGTCCTATAACTAACTGATTGACAGGGAGCCCCGGTAGAGAGTTAGAGCGTAGAGCATACCCTGCTTCATCGTCTATTTTACTCTAAAGGGCACCATATTTTACAACATGAACATCATGCTGTATTGAAGAAGACTTGAAACAAACGATTGACATCAAAAACTCATCATGAAAATGTTTATTTAGGCATCAAGAGACATTTTGGTCTACAGCCATTAATAACTCCCCTTGGGAATAAAAAATGAACAGGTTGTAAACTAACTTGCAATAAGAAGACTTTGTCCCACCACCAGTACTCTGCAGTGATCAGCTGACATATCAATTAGTTGATTGACAGAAGAATAATTGGCAACTATTTTCATAATCGAATGGTGTAAGAAATATTTCATGCAGAAATAGCAGAAAATGCTGTTTCCAGCCTCTTAGATATGGATATTTCTTGCTTTTTTTCAGTTTAAATTCACATTAAACTGACTTAACCTTTGGGGTTTGGACGGACAAAACAACATTTAAATACATCTTCTTGGACTTTGAAAAACTGAGATGGACATTTTTCTCTATTCCTTGATATTTTATAGACCAAACAATGGATCACTAAATCAATAATGAATAATCATTAGTTGCAGCTAATTTGTGAAACACACTAGGGGACTGCAGCATCTTAATATATTCAAGGTTCATTGTATAAGTCCACTACTGTATGAAACATTATCTCAATCAGCAAATATGTAAATTATATAAGTGTCCATTTCATTGAAATGTTTGGTTATTTGCATCACAAAAAAATATTAAAATTGACTTTAGATTTACTTGAAAATGAAGAAATTGTCCTTATTTGACAAAAAAATGAATATTACACAAAAGTAACCTTAATATTTCTGAAACTCATTCATCTCCTCTCCCTCCAGGTGACCTGTTTGTTGGAGGTCTGGGACCCAACATGTACCAGAACCTCCCTAAGCTGGTGGTTTCTCGGGAGGGCTTCCAAGGCTGCTTGGCCTCAGTTGATCTCAACGGCCGCCTGCCAGATCTCATCAACGACGCCCTTTTCCGCAGCGGGCAGATTGAGCGCGGCTGTGAAGGTACAGATGGCCCGTAGCGTTTGAGAATCATGACCTGCCGTGTGAGATTTATTAGTCTAATTAGAAGGCTCTTCAGTAGCCCTTAAAGCCACTCGCTGGCATTGTTAATCCTACTTATTTTCTTTTCCCCTCGCCAGGAATTTGTCACATCATACTTCAAGTGTGGCTTTGAGTTTCTCTAATAATGGCTTCTTAACTTTTAAGTTGCATCAGTATTTTTTAAGATAACTGGAAGTAGCTGAATAACACAGTAGAAACACCCTGTTTTCCCAGATTATTGAAGAAAAGGAAACTGCAACTAAGTGCAGGTGTTTTTTTTAAATAGTAAAGTTGCTACTTATTCTTAAACACCCACCTGCATTTTTTTCTCCTCCAGCACCTTCATCTTAACACCAGCTAGCTGTATGAGATATTCTATATCATTACTTTTCCAATTTAAAATGTCAAACTGCATGATGTTCACTGTGTGTGGTGCAGGCCTCAGTGCATGACCTCTAGAGGGCAGCAGAAGATTAGTTCAAAGTGCTGCACAGTGAGCACAACATTTGGCCATGATTTTCAAAAACATACTTAAAAATCCTGTTTTATTAAAATAAATATCACCATGTAGGAGATTTTTCAGGGCCTCGCCCCTCACTAACAAATCAACAACGCTCCCCAATGTTGCCCTCTGCTAAAGTGACAAACTTTGTACAAGTTTTACGAACTCTAACAATGCTGGTCCCTCACTAACCTTTACTCTTGTTTTCCGCTCTGCTCTGTTCTGTTTGTTATTTTCTTTCTGCGCTAACAAAGTTGGTTTCACCAAAGCCGACCTGCAAGGTAGAGGGTTAAAGTCAGCCTCTCTGAGGCCTGCTCGTCTGAAAGTCTGCTGTGTGCAATGCATCGTGGGTGTCACCATGGCAGTAATGTTCCCTTGGTGCCGCAGAGGTGGCTTGCTCTCTGAAAAGGAAACTGAATATGGAAATAAAGAGACAGAGAGACTACTGGAAGACAAAATAACTTTTAAAATGATATGATTATTGAGTGGTTCTGCTTGCCATTTCCACTACAGCACTGCTGCAGTTTGAATGTAGCCACACATATGTTAGATTCTAGCACATTAAACTGCATATAAATGGTTTTATAGCATAATTTCTTCCCTGCTAAACACAACTAGCTGTATAAAAGAATGTGAGTGCTCAGTTATGGCAACAGTCATAATCAGGATTATTTTTCTCTATTTTGAGAACACGATTATAAAACACGATGACTCGTTGATTTTGGATCTATTATCTATATCATTAATTTATTGATCTTTGATAAAAAACAGTTGGTTTTCTTGAACTTTAAAATATAATTCAACGTAATAAAAATAAAAAATTGTAGAGAAAAATAGAAATTAATAAAATAGATAGTATGCAATATATTATTATTTATATTGAACTTTTGCATAGATAATAATAAAATAATAATTGAGTAAATAAATTGGATCAAAATAAATAGGATCAACTTCTGTGTTATTTAAACACTCTTCAACAACCTTCTGAAAACTACTTACAAACACATATTCATTATATAATTAAGAATTTAAAATATTATTTCAAACTTGAAAATAATCAATAAATAAATATATGAGACTAGAAAAATTGGATGACGGGTGATGTGCACTGCTGCTGGAACACAAGAGAAAACAAGAGCATTATTACAAAATGCAATTTGACACAAAATTGTTAAATCTCAAATAGCTTGTTTTCATCATCCCTAAAATTCAGTCAATCATCCAGCCACAATTCCAAAAAATTAATTAACATCCTGTGTAATTTAGGTTTTGGACAACGTCCCAACGCTTTTGGAATAAGAGTTGTAAAAAATATTGTTAAAGAAAGTAAACAGATCAGGTCAGATAAATGATGATGGTAGAGTGTAACTTCTGGCAGTCGACAGTGTGAAAGCAGCACCTGAAAGCAGAGGCAGGCAGTTTGTGGGAGGACTGTGTTCTTTTATGAAAATGCCAGTTGTGACATGTTACAGACTGACATCGACAGCAGAAAGAAGCTGTCACTGCACATCTAAACACTGTCAGCATCGGCTGATCTATCAGGCCTCTCTGTCTCGCTCATTTCAAATAAAAAAAAAAACCCTATCATGTGTGTTACTTTACCCAGCTGAGAGTGTTTTTCAGAGAGCGAGCGACCTCCTGCTGCAACACTGGAACGCAGCGAAATCCTCCATCGCTCGCACTGACAAAACCAGCACAGACGTGTGCATGCAAACATGAGATTCACGCTGATACGATACAGAGATCCACGTGTGCACTCGGTGTCGCCGACGCCTGGTTGACTGCCATCACCGTACATTACACAGTAAATGCACTTTCAGCTGGCAAACTTGCTCTGTTCTCCACTTCAAATGTCTTTCTTCTCTTCACATTGTCTTGCACAAGACAATTGACACCGTTTATTGCATTTGTCTGCCATTTCCTTTGGACTGTTTATTTAATTTCACTTTTATTTACTTTCGTTTGTTTCCGATGTGGTTATCAGAGGGGTTTCTGTCAAGGTTTTCCCCCCCGTGTCTGTCTAGACTCCGAAGGGGGAATTGTTTATCTCGTTATCTATGCTGTGCGCTTGTCCTTATCTGCATTCCCTCTCAGTATAAGTATTCAAAGGTAAGAGCTATGTGTGGTGTAGACGAATAGCAAACACACATCCAGTTTGACTTTGAATACCCTCCTCAACTCCTGTCTGACTGAAGTGCATACACGAGGATATGCACTACGTGTTCTCAAGTGCTCTTTTTCTTTCTTTCCTCCTCTGCTCTTCATGATCTCCGTCTGTCTAGTGTGTCTAGTGTTCACTGTGTATTTTCACAGTGAAAACATGTGTAGAAAGACAATTGCCAGGGTCATGTTAATGCCATATTTTTAAAAAAATAGGAATGGTTTAAGTGATGTTTTTTTCCATGAGTCATTTGTTGAAAGGTTATTTTCTATGTCTTGTCTTGCCTGTTCACAGAGGGAATGCAGCGTTCTAAGTTTTATTCTGATAAAACTTTTATTTTGTAAAAATTACTTGTTGGAATGATAAAACTTGCATGCATGTCCACCCGCACACACTCTCTCTAAAAAAAAAAGAAGGAAATGAAGGGACAGTGTCATCACATCAGCCCAGTTGTGGTACAATCTGCTCTAGCATGTCAGATTAGAATAAAACTAGCGTAGCATCCTGTACAGCGGTTTTTACAGCAATTAACGCAGAGAAAATGCCGATGCTCCCACTGCTTGAGAAGCGTGCTGTTGATCCTGTGAAAACCTGGCTCCTCTGCTTCGGCTTGCCACTGCGTTTGCCGCTTTACCCAGCATGAAACAGGATTCCCCAGACAGTTTTTTTAGTGTGTTGTACTCCAGGTCAGGCTTCCTGTGGTGGCACTGTTTGCTCCTTGTTCTTTCTTCTAGGCCCACATGCTGTATATCTATCTCTCTTTAGAGTGCATTTCTTCTGCATGGGTCCTGCATTGTTAAGGCTCAGCAGTAGCTCTAATTGTTGCTTGACTGTGCTCCTGTGGTACCTCTTTCTTTCTCCCTCCCGCCTTTTCCCAGGCCCAAGTACAACCTGCCAGGAGGACTCGTGCGCAAACATGGGTGTGTGCATCCAGCAGTGGGAGAACTTCACCTGCGACTGCTCCATGACGTCATACTCAGGGACTCACTGCAACGACCGTGAGTACTGCTTAAGGTTTACCTCTACTTGCCTCACATGTGCATTAAAGGAGCACTCCACTGACTTTTACATGTCAGAGCCAACGTGTCAGTCACAAGGATTACAAAACAACTTGAATTAATTGTATAATATTTATGTGACTATGAAGGGTATGGAAGCCCAGAGAGGAAAGGGGGAAAAAACAGCAATTTAAAAAAAAAATCTCATGTGTACAGTACAGGCCAAAAGTTTGGACACACCTTCTCATTCAATGCATTTCCTTTATTTTCATGACTATTTACATTGTAGATTCATCAAAACTATTAATGAACACATGTGGAATTATGTACTTAACAAAAAAGTGTGAAATAACTGAAAACATGTCTTATATTCTAGTAAGCAAAGGGTGGCTACTTTGAGGAATCTAAAATACAAGACATGTTTTCAATTATTTCACACTTTTTTTGTTAAGTACATAATTCCATATGTGTTCATTCATAGTTTTGATGCCTTCAGTGAGAATCTACAATGTAAATAGTCATGAAAATAAAGAAAATGCATTGAATGAGAAGGTGTGTGTCCAAACTTTTGGCCTGTACTGTATATGACTTAACAGGTAAAAAAAAGGATAACATTTATAATATAATTTCATTTTTGAATCTGTTAATGAAATGGGAGAAAAGTTTTGTCTGGAAAAAAAAAATTCCACAATACATTTTTTTAATCTTTTTTTTATCTGTGAACAGGTAAAAGCATTCAGATTTATTTATTTTATTTTATTTTTATTCAATTTTTTTGGCAGGATAATTCTTGTAAAAATAGTTACTTTTTCAACTTGGTGAGAACAAGTGGAGAAAAAATAAATTGGAACAATTGTGAAATAATTTGTTGTAATAAAATGTTTGTTGTTGTAATACTCATTTCATCCACAAGAGGCTGAAGTGCAGCACTACACCAAGTTGTAAACAAATTAAAATCATACCTGGAAGAAAATATTAATGCCTATTTAGATCACAGGGTAGTGCTTCTCAGCCTCTTGTGGCCAAAATTAATATTAAATTATCCTAACAAAAAATATTTAAAAGTCACCGAGCTATTTTATCCACCTGTTCTCGCAAATTTAAAAACTCTTTTCACCTCTGAAAAAAATTAAGGAAAAACTATAAACAGAGAATTGTTTTTTTTCTCTCTTACCTCTTAGGGCTTCTGTAGAATGAAGCTTTATGAAGTCTCAAGAAAATGACACATCACCAATTGTTTGTGGGAAGCATAGGATTCAATTTCCAATCCAGCTTAACCCAAATTCGGATGTAAAAGTCAGGATACCTCAGCTGTTGCACTAGTTCGGTCTCCTACAGACAAACTGTAAGGAAGTGCCGTACTAAATTGCAGGAGTGCTCCTTAAACATGTGCATTCAACACCAGACACACAACTGTACTCCACTGCCATATTTCACTTTTATACCCAAATCCTGTTGAAGAAGTGCATAAAAACACAATATATTATGAGAACATGCAGTCATTTCACACTCATAAAACACACATACACATAAATTGAATGCACCTATGGAGCCGTGCCATCCTCTCTGCAACAGTGAGTACCATATCCTTGACTCAAGGACTCCGAGGCTGTTTCACTCATGTGCTTATTAAGCCTTTGTCAGATTTGCTGCATGAAAGTGGAGCTGAAAGCTTCATGTGATCTTTAAATGAAGCTACTGAGAGATGCCGGCAATTGTTGAGGGTGTTTTTTTTTTCTTCTTCTGCTGCAATGCAGGCAATTTGTCGTAACAAATGCTTGATGTCCCGAGCTTTCACGTTTTGGGCTTGGAAGTTAACGGCTGTGACTGATGATGTGTAAAATATCCACTTCTGCCTCAATCGCCTTTTCATAAACGCCCTTCAAATTGCTATCATGGAAGTCGAAGTGTGAGTTTGTGTGCGTTGGCGTGTGTGTGAGCGTGTGTGTGTGTAGGGATCTCTTATCCCCATGACGACAGGGGACTTCCCCTCAGTAATCACGGTTGGCGGTCTTTCATTTAGCGGTTAATAGTCGGGGCATACTGCTGCTGGGCCAGACTAATGAGGTGGTGGAGGCTGTTAAGAGAGCTGCTCTCTGTGAGCGCTGGCATCCCCTAATCATCCAGACCTTTCTGATGTTAGACCCGGCCGCTGTGTGTGACTTCATGTCTCTCAAATCCCAATTTTCTTTTTTCTCTCGTTTTCTTTTCTCGCTTCTTCTTCTCACTCTTATTTTCTCCACCCTCTGCGAAAGATCATCTGAGCCGTCATGTCCACGCGGGGCGCGTAATCGACTCCAGTTCTCACTTGGTGATGGGAGCTGTGTGTTTATGTGTTAATTAGTGATGAGAAGCCCTCATTAATTCCCCTCCTGGTGCTGCCTGGGATGACATACAGGGCAGTTTCATTGATTTTCAATTGACACAGACATATTTCTTTTCTGAAACACAAGAGCTTGGATAGTAACTTATTTTACACCTCATGACGCTGCAGGTTTAAGTCTCCTGTTGCTGCTTTTGGAGATGGATGCTCACTGATATTGACTGGACTGGCCGAGCGTATAATAGCATCCTTAAAAGAGAGGGTTTTTTTTGCTCTAAATGGGAATTTTGTGGTTGATTTTCTTTCAAGCAATACACAACACAGAAATGAAAAGGATAAAGAGGCAGGTTCACTGGGGTTTTTATTTCAGAAATCCCACACATGACTCTACATGCCCAAGATAAGGGGTCTAGTTTGCTTGGATTGACCCAGTCTGGTTAATGTTGACTCTGATCACAGCCCTGTTAGTGTCCCTGTGAGGTTCCATGCAGTGGCATCACACACCACCAGGTGGCAGTAAGTCCATAAGCAGGACCGCACACTGTCCCTCCTCGCTGGGAGAAAATGAGATGCAATCCCCCGAGCATGAAATCAGCTTTCCTGTTATTTTCCTCTCCTGCTTTGCCTCTTGTACTTCTCTCTCTCTTTATCAACCCCCCCGCACTACAAACACACAGTCCATCCAATTTCTATAGTTATGGATCATAGTGAGAATATTGTGCATTCTCCTAAACAATGCAAAATCTAATGTACAATACAATCATATTGCCAACAGTTTTATTGTTCGATTGAATCAGCTTGATAAAAGTGAAGACGGGGAACACAGTCCTTTCCTTTTGCTCGCGTGTGTGTTTTGTATGACTGCCTTTTATTCAGTGAGCACAGTGCTGAGAGAGAGTTTTTAATTAACAATGTGGGAGTGGAGCTTCTCCCTCTGTTTCTCTCAGTCTCTCCTTCTCTGATAGCTGGCAGCAAATATCAGTAATTGTCTGCTTCTCTGACTCCGTCTCTACCCATTGTCCAAATGAAGAAACTTGAACAAAAGTAAAGTGAACATTTCTGCCAGTGAGCCTCTCGCACTCTCATCTCTGCCGATTGTTAGTGCGAGCCTCTGTGCCCTCGCTGCACTTCTCCATTGTAGCCAACAGGGCTCTAGGTGGCGAAGAGAGTGGGAAAAAATAAAACCTCAGCAGGCGAAAACTATCTACACTCCTTCCATTTATTCTTGTGTAGCCCTGCAGCCCGCACTTTGTCACTGCACACCTTTACTTATGGGAACAAGACACAAAGGAAATTTGCAGGGCGCCTTGCACCATACAAGCCATTTTCAGCACTTGGAATCTGGAGGTACACATCGTGCCCGGCACTGGTTTAAAAAAAGGGGTGTGTGTGGGGGTGGTGGTGGTGGTGATGGAGGGATGAACTCTTTTTATAGCATTTTCATCCTGCTTGGTTCTGGCTCACTGCTTTTGTCATGCTCATCTCCATCTCCCTGTCGTCTCGTATCCATCCCCCTCTTTCTCTTCGTCTTTCCTCCTCCTCCTCTCCCTCTTCTGTTTTCTAAGCGGACCTCTCTCCCTGTCAGGTTCTATGAATACCGCATATTTTCATTTAAATCCAAGGACATGGGAGCTGTGGGCCAAGCAAGAAGAGCAGCGGACACTCCTCTTCCACATCCAGAGCAATTACTCAACTTACGTAATAGAATTATCTCTGCAAAGGTCGCTGCATTGTTCCACAGTCAGGAACATGGTAAACAAACAGAAAGAACGAGTGGAGAAGGGAGAGGGAAGCTGGAGACAGGCAACAGAATACTGTTCGTCAGTGTGATGCTGACATCGGTAATTGCTTCGATAGATTTAGTGATGAATTTCTCTGCCAGTGTATTGATCCCAACCAACCCTCTGCTCCTGCTCAACCCAATGTCCTTAATTCACTTTTCAAGGCATGCTCAGAGGGCTGTAAGCATATCTGGATAACTGCTTATATAAATGACAAAGCAGCGGCATCGCTTCCTTCACTCTTTAAAAGAAAGTAATCATGGCATTCGCCTTGTAGTCATTTCTTCCTCCGCTCATCGGAGAGAGGAGCGGGAAGAGAAAAGAAAAGGACAAAAGAGGTTCAGAGTTGACGAACAAGCTGTGTTTCCTCTGGTCCACAATGTTCTACTCAGTAGAAAATCAACAATAATAACAGCATTTTCCCTCTATTGACTAATATGTCTGCTCGGCAGTATTAAACCCAGAGGGGGAAAATAAGGTAGCCGCACAATGGCGCTATTCACTTTGACATGACGTCAATGATGAGTGAAGGTTTTAGAATAAACAAGCAAATGAGAAAAGAAGCACACACACACACAGACACATGCAGGCTCTGCTGGTATCTATAGTCCAGCTCATGAATACTGAAGGAGTTTTCATTGGAGCATTGAATAATTTAACTGCTGTCTCTGTAAATGGGATTAAGTAGCTGGAGCTGGCTGGGACTGGCCAACAGGTGTTCAGCACGGGTTAGTTGGCTATGAAGCACTGAGCTTGGCATAGTTTCAGCTGGGCACAGATGTAGCGGTGGCAACTTTAGATCATAATACATGGACAACTTTTTCAGCCAGTGAAGGCAAGTAATATTACGATTAATTAGGAAAAAGGGAGAAATCAATCTTGGAACCCATCGGCTATCATCTGATTTTGTTTTTCTTTTGGGGGGGGCATTAGTGTCTTCATTATAATAGAGTACAGCCAAAGAAAGTTGAACCTAGGCAACAACTACAGCCATATTCATGCTGAAAGTTTAATTTAGCATGTTTTCTGCTTATGGACACAGACAAAACAGCACCAACACTAGAGGAATACAGACGTCAAATGCTTTCCCTTTTTCCCTCCTCTTTCCTTCTTCCACAAGAGCTTATTGAAAGTTTTCATACAGTGTGTGAAAGTACCTTTTGGCGAAAGAGGGCTTATAAGTGGAGCATAGAAATATGAGAACGTTTGCCTATAAATATCACAGGTAGATCAGAAATGGGCCAAAAGAGTTCCATAGAGAATGATTTGTCCTCAGGGCACAACCTATCCCAAAAGCACACTTTTAAGTGATCTCACTCTCTTTGTTGTAAGTGAATATGTTGGCTAGAAATGACTGAGGCGTCACATGATCAGGTGGCTTAAACAGCCACTTAACAGCTGCCTGCAGTATCATCACAAAGGAACATGTTTTGGATGATTGAGGTTTGCTGCTTTGAGGAAAGTGCTGTTGTTTTCTAGTTGTGGCTGGAGGAAGACTGTAATTGCCCAGCATCATCCCAATGGAATTGCCTGAAACAAACACATACATACACAAGAGTGAAGAAACATAAAGTTGTCCCTCCAAGGTTTATAATCTCTCTTCCGCTCTCCATCACTTTATCACTCCTCTTCCTTGTCTTATGATATCTGTATTAGAACCAGAGCTGTAGTCCAGCCCTTGGGGGGGTGTAACGAGCTGCCCCGCTATTGGCTGATCAGGCTAATGATGCTTACCCAGCACTGCATCATGTCACTGTGATAAGAGTGGATGTCGCTTGTGTCAATCGATGTGTCACCGCCGTGCTCAGAGCCGCGGTATAATTGGATATACGCGGTGCTGTGGAGCCTAAATGCCCCAGGGCCAGAAGAAAAGAGAATGTAAAACGGGTAAAAAGATGGAGGAGAAGAGTTGGAGATGTTACTCCTTATGAGTGTCAATAAATGGGTGTGTTGATGCAAGGCACAGTTTTCAATACGTTTGGATCATTTGTTTTTATTTTCATATGAATATATTGATGTATTTCTGAGCCATTAGTCTTATTGCCGGATTATTTCTTGGCAGTTGACTTAAAGCCGTGCTATTCAATATTTCTAGATACACAATGGATCGAATGACCAAATTTGATATGGATGTTTTGTTCGTAATGACAAATCTCTTATTTTTTTGGTCTCTCTAGCAGTCTTTGTTGCTATGCGTCTTGTTGAATTACTGCCACCATCCGTAAATAAGCAGAAAAACATGAAACCAGCAGCCCCATGGCTGTGTTCTTGGTCAAAAACACCAAAGTTAATTTGAACTTTTCCAGTTTCATGAGGTACCTACTTCCAGCGAAATGCACAGATAACCCAACTCAACGCTACCAGCCAGCACCATATGGGAGACCAACAAAGTTAGCGACATGCTAGTAAACATAGTCGAGCATTTTGCAAGCTAAGACGGCAGATGTTTTTCTCAGAAGTCGGTGAAACAAAACACAACTAAAAGGACATTCAATATGAGGCATAATCAGGCTAGAAACAGGCAATTGTTTAGCATGCTAGCTATAGCAACTTTATAAGGCAAGATAATGTGTGACATGTATTTAGCCTAGCTTATCATAAATACTGCAAGGGGGAACAGCTCCAGCCAATAAAACTACAGATTGCCACTATACATGTAAGATTTTAAGATTTAGAAAACAAAATTCAATGTTGTTATTTGAGAGCTTTGTGTGTAGGAAGAAGTTTTTACTCTGAACCAAGCCATCTTCCCCCCTAGGGTGACCATTTCCATAACACCAAAAAGGAGGACATTATGCAGCATATCAATAAATTACTACGGTGTTCATAGGACTCTGGTATACTCTCATTTATAGTACAATCCAGCTATGTTGTACAGTATACAACATAGCAATAATATAGTTATCAACCTTCCAAAATCTGTATTGTTTTCAACCCAATAAATATAAATATTTCATGTAGCCCATCAGTGAAATCATAAGGTTAGTGTACTCAGCAAAATAGTTGATTGTCTATCTGCAATACTTCTGTTCTTTCCTGGCTGCATCCAAGAGTTTTTTGTTTCCAGTGAACTTCTTGCACATCTCTGTGCAGGGATTCAGAATTAAACAAGGTCTTGCATTTTGGCATGATGCTAGCTTTCTGTCAATCTCATATGATGTAGCAGCACATGGACCCTTGTTTACTTTTTTAACCAATGATAAGCAGATATTTATCTGACACCGCTCTTAGCCAATCATTTGTTAGACCAGATATGTTACTGCGTTGGATGCATTTTTTACAGTCTATGATTGGATATTGTGCTGCAGCCCAGCAGAGATGAAAAAACTCTGCTCTTCAAGCCTAGTGCCTCAAAAAGGAGAACAAATCCGGACTGTCCAGCATAAGCCGGACGCCTGGTCAACGCCCCCCCCCCAAAAAAAATGGAAAGAAAGCAGAAAATGTTAAACTTTCCTTTAACACAGACCAACAAGGTAATAGTTAACAACCTGATATTGTAGTTGTTGTAACTACAGTGGGAGAAGATGTGGAAGTTCTCCTGGTGTGAAAAACGGCATCATGAGTTCCCCTACTGTCGCTGAATACAGAACGCAGTGGAACTTTCTGTAAACTGCCTTGGTGAGCAAATGAGAGAGATGTTGTATGGAGAGGGAGGGAATGATTGAGTTGAACACATTACAGACAGTTACGATGAGGGGCATCCATCTGTTTTGGTGCCAGGCGGGTAACCTTGAGGCTGTCAGAGCGTTCCCAGCACCCACCCTGGCCCTTGCAGGCTGAGAGCCCAGCCACAGACACATCCATCAACACATGTTCCTAGACACATTTCAGGAGCAGCAGCAACACATACAAATCACCCAATCAATACCTCGAACGCCTTGCCTCAACTTCAGGCTTTTGGGCAGGAACATGTCTTGAGTAAGTGCAGTTCTGGCGTATGCTTTCTTTTGAGGCTGTAATATTTCTTTTTGTTGTGGTCTTTCATTCGTACATGTCTCTTTCCTACCTGTCATTGTGATTTGGGTCTTGAGCTCTCATAAAGAAGACGAAATGATCTGAGCTTTTAACAGTGTGTTCCACTGTGTGAAAACAACCAACACATTGTGCTGACAATGTGTGTAAATCTATGCTTTGGTTTTGAAAGGCCACACAAATAGAAGTAATTTGTCATTGGCAGACAGTATCCTCTGCTCTCAATTGCACCAGCGAGTACATACAATACAATAATTTAGATGTGCATGGATCAAAAGGAAAGGTGAGTCAGTCTATTGTTCTTGATGCACTCCCCTTCTCTCCGTCCTTTCTCTCTTTTGTCTCCCAGCGGTGAGGCTGATAGGTAGTCATCACCGGTTGGGAGCTAAACCACACAAAAAGCAGACTACAAAGAATAAAGCTCTCCTCTGTACACCACTTACAGGAGGGCACTTCATCAGAAACAAGGGGCACTGGATCTACCAGCCCCTCTTTGTGTTCATCTCAAATCAGGAGTCTGTTTAACTGTGTCTCTGACTGCATTTCAACAAATGGCAGCCTGAGATAGACTTCAAAACAGGTAATGCTGTATGTCTGATGCCTAGTGACAGACACCTTTTAACACTTCTACCTCAAAAGGCAGGCTTTTTACATGGGTCACACTGACCCTTTTCAGTTAGTTGCGGGAATCTGAATTCACAATTAGTAGGAATAGTTTTACCCACAGGGCAGTCACATCAATCATGGAGTTCAGTTGCTATAGTTAGGTCACTGAATGGAAGGTTGTGGGAAGTTCGGCCCTTCGAGCTAGAAATGAAAATTGCACTATTTGATCGCTTACAGCCATTCATTTTCACCATTAGAGGGCTCTTAGCAGAAGAACCCTGGGTTACGGCTGAAGGGCACTCCTATAGTGAATATGCTCCTGTGCAGGCGGCCAAGACGTCCACAGTCTCCATCAGCTAAAACTGATGGTTTTCATCAGGCCAAGGCAATTTAAAAGCAATTACCTCTGACATTTTTATTTCCAAAGAGAACAGTCAGTCCACTCCCACTCGGTATACATAGACGCACCTGAGGCGTCCAACTCAGAGGAAGAGAAAGATTTTCCAGAGCACTTTAAGGTCTTGACGTCCATGTTGCCTCGGTAGTCGAGATTGAAGATTTTCCTTGGCCATGGAAGCAGCAGTTGATGAAACAAAATTATCATTAGGTTATTGTCTTTATTTTGGAGCGTATAAGCTTCCGAGAAGTCCTTAATGTTATCAGACAATCTCTATTAGCTCTATGTGAAATATGAGCACAACATTTGCCTGGGAAAAGAGCTAGTAAGTAGATTCAACATGTGGATATTCCAGCCAGCCCCATCATTTCCCCCCTAATTTAACCCGTGAAAAAGCATGATACATATCTTGGCCTGTGGCTTAAAGCAGAGCGGATGGTCCATTGATTGCTGTTGGTTCCATCTCTGGCTCATCTTGCTTATATGACATATTATATGTCCTTTACATGGACACTGAAACTCCTGGTGGTGAGGTTTGTGAATGGTGAATGAGACAAATGGCAAAGGCCTTTGTCAGCTAAGGAGTAAAGGTGCTATATAAGTGCAGTTCATTTACCATTTAAATGCATGGTAAGGGATGCATTGGACCCATGGGTGTAATACTAGAACTGGATACTGTGTTCCCAGATGGCACCCCATTCACCGTGTTCTAATGTAAGTTTGTCACTGAGGGCATACAATGAAACGTTTTTCAGGATTTCCTGAGTTTTCAGCGTTTTTGTGCCCATGGAGCATGCCCACAAGAGTGCTGATAGAGACGTCCTGTGGCTGAGAAATTCCTGCTTGGTCCCCCCACAAGGATGACATGGAAATATTATACATCGCATTTACTTTTACTGAAACTTTTCCAATTTTTATTGTACCCAAAGAATCAAATTCCAGTAATAGCAAGTGTATTCATTCTTTTCCAGCTTTTCCTTTAGAGAGTATGTTGGTTGTTTAAACACCCACAAAGTTTTCCTGTTGTCATAATAAGGTGAAGTAACGGACATGGGTGGGATTAGACAATTCCACCACGTTGCAGGCTGTATTACTTCCATATGCTTTCTCTTAGCCCTGCCACCAGAAATAGGATTAAGCAGACAGAATGTCATCTTTATTTGAAGGTAAACAAATTACTTTGACATGACTGTAGTCATTGCATAAAATTCTGGTAATGACTTTCCTGAGAGTGTTTTTCCCATCTTGGTAGCTCAAACACATACACAAACTGGGAATGACGCATATTGTGATCCTGACGTCTGACCAAACACTGTATTAGAACTTTAAAGCCGAGAAAGACCACATGCTCAGTGCTTGATGTTCCCCTCCTGATAATTATCAACCTCTGACTCAAAGTTCCTGCCTCTCTTTCTCTCTGTCCATTCTGCCTTTCTACCACTTTGCTTCACACTCCTTTTTTTAATCCCTTTTCTCAGCTTCATTGCTATGCCTGCAATTATTGTGTCAGCAGCTTCCTAGTTCATCACTTAGCCCCACACAGATGGTACTCACAGACTTTCACGGTAGATTGTACTAACTTGCTCTCCGAGTTTGCAGCCATGGCCTACAGATTTCCCACCTGCCGCTATAGGAGCCGTCAAGGCAACCACTTTGATCTCACTGCTGTCTTAAGTGCTGACAGGTGCAACATATCATAAACAATCTAGACTGCTTGATCTTTATCGACTATGGATCACAGATGGAGACATTTCCTTCTGATGGCAGGATGTAATATATGAAATGACAGTTCTACCAGAAGCGTATCTATGTTCCCAGGGTCCTACATTCTCTCTTCCAATTGTGTTTGAAATTAAAATGGTTAATAAATATTATCCAGTTAAGCCTGACCCCTGTCCTAATCATAACCTGTTTTGAGGTCTCACCTTAACCTGACTGGTAACCTTTTGCCTAATCTTAACCTATTTAGAAATGGGAATTGAACCTAGCCTTAGACCTCTTCTCTAAACTCAAGGTGGCTTGTATTTTTTTGTATTTTTACATATTTTTCCGGTTCTGATTCTTTACAATATAAAGCTGGGGAACAAAGGACCATTACACCTTCTAGTCTTGAAGATAAATTGATTATTGCCTATATTCCGGCATACACCCTTTCCTAAAACACTATTAATCTACTGGTTTATCTGAACCGTAAAATCGCTCATAACATTTTGAACATACCTGATTTGTTTCTTTAGTGAAAAGGCATTCATAATGGATTCAAGGTTTGTTTAGAATGCCCTCTGCCTATTTACTGCTCGCTGCTGTCTCAGTAAAGCTCTCGTTATCTTTCCTATTATGTAACTGGACATTACCTTTTAAAAATACAATTCACTATTTTCATATTTTAGTAGTTTTTCCACCACAGTGACTCATCTTCAGCCTACTTGAGGAAACATGACATGAAAAAAGTTAGCTCTCAAAAGGTCATCATTTATATTCATTATACAATGGTCTGGATGAATATGTAATTCTGATTTGCTTAAGGGTTGTTGATTAATTTCACATTACAGCACTGTGACATACTGTAATAATCCCTTATCCTATCTCTCTGTATTCTGAGTTAATAATCTTGTTCAGAGATTCTCTGCAAATATAATATGATGAACAAGGACGCCAGTCAGGGGTTGGCTGTTGCGACATAGAAAGGGGAACTTGGGCCCAAGCTGACGTTGGGTTTCAGGTCTACTGTGCTGTTTGTATATGCATTCAGTTACCTGGCAGTTCCACAGTTATATAAACCCTTATAATTCTGCCCCTTTTTAAAGGAGTGGGGGGACAGGTTGTTCAGCGGTAAATAAAGTGCAATAGTAGCAGCTCAGCACTGTGTGTCAATTGGTTTTAGTCATGAGTCATAAAATAAACAAGAATATCTTTAACCTCAACAACAGAATAGACCATTTGTTAATACCACCCATAAAGACATGAGTGTCTGTCAAAATCGGCTCCCACTGCAGAGCAGAACGTTCTAAAAATAGCAAACACGTCATTATACATACACGTACGGTTCCCATACTCTTTGGTAAGGCTTTATAAAAGACAGTTTAAACAAAAAATAACCGACATAAATGCTGTAACTTAAGAAGTAGCTACGAGGGTGACGTGAGCCACCGAAGTTACCTAAAAAGTAATTTACTTTTGTTTTCACACGGCACACAAACCACCTTCTCCCAGGTGAAACTCCACCATTTGGTCGATGGCCATTCCAATGCTCAATTATGTCTCAGACGTTTTGCACCAAACTTTTAGATTTATTTTGTACAGAGATTTGGTGCAAATGTAATCATTTCCTTCACCACTTGAATTCAACGACTGTTTAGGGGAGCCCAGTATGCAGAATTATTTGGACACGATAGACGAAAATAACACATTTGCACTGCATGACAAAAACAGCATGATTTCAAATATCTTGAGGTCAGAGGTGAAGGAACCCCTTTGAAAATGGACATTTTGGCTTTTCCCTTCACAAAGCAGTTTAACTGTGTTATTTGTTAGTTTAAGTGATATTAACTGTTATTTAGCCCCCTTGCAAACAAGCTAGATCAAACTGAGCCCGCTACAGCCTCTGAAAACAGGAAGTCAGTGGGCTGTTTGATCATCAAGGGGTGAAACTGTTAGCAGATCGCTTTCATGGTGCCAAGTTTCCCTTCTTTTTGTGTGACCTGAAGTTTCAGATGCTTCCCAGTTTTCAAACTTTGGTGAGGAAAATGAATAAAATCAGCAGCAGGGAAATGTTTTTTGTAAATGGCCAGACCATTGGTAGTCTTGTAGAACCTAAAGGGAAACAAGTTGAACCAGACTGCATGTTCAGTTGTCATATTCCCAGCTGGTGTACAGCTCTATTGCAGTGTAGCCCAGTGACAGCCCTGCACACAATTTACAAGCAGCCTCTCAGTTTGCCTCTAAAAGTTACCACACCTTTTTTGCTTTCCATAGTCCTCTCTCTCTGTCTCTGTCTCTCTTTCTCTCTCTCTCTCACTCCCACACACACACACACACACACACACACACACAAAGTAGGACACTGATGCCATTTAGATTAGTATCCCATGTGACCAATGCTGACATGAATTTGCTGGGTGACAAGGGACCCAATTACAGCAGAGGGCTGATCGTCCATGGTCCCACCGTTTCAAATTGTCTCCCAAGCGTCAAGCAGGGAAGAGGAAAATGTGTAATAGTGAATGTGCGCGTATGTGTGTATTTTTTATGTCGGCGAGTGTGTGTGAGCGGCTGTAACTGTGTCACTGTCTGTTCACGTCTGTGGGGGAGAGGCTAGGATAAACACCAGGGTCAAATACATCACTGTAACTGTAAACGTAATGCAAACTGACTGCTGTCAGTCTTGAGATCCTTGATATGAGTCATAAGCTGACACACACACGCACAAATACACACACTTTAGGTGGTACTGTGGTGCCAGCGTGCTCCCTCAGCTTCGGTTAGTGTCTTGGCAACTTTTTGAAATAGAAGAAGAAGAAGAAAAGGGTTCAAGACCTTGTCTTATCTACAATTTATCTTTACCTTTACAAGATAAAAGAGGCAAGTTATTAGTTTAAGTCATCCCTAATATTTAAAATGTTAATCATTGTAGTTAAAAAGCACAGCCTCGATATAATGAGGAATTTCCAAAGGTCACGATGCTGCAGCGTAGGGTGCTGAATCACATCAGACACAACATTACCCAGCAGAGGGGCTTTGCGTGTATAATTTTATTTAACATCTCCCTCGCTGTAAGTCTTTCCTCGGCGTGACAGCTTTCTTAACCATGTCAAGTTCAGTGGATTGATCTGCAGGCCTTAAAAGGGGAGACAGATAAAGACTTACCACTTCCTGTGGTGACATAATCAATTGTAATCAATCTTCCTCGGCTGAAACTGTCCAGCATGTCCACTGATTTAGACTCTTAGATTCTGTTTGGGCAAGCGAGCGAGTGTCCTGTGTGTATTTATGCATGCGTCTTTGTTTATGCGTGCTTCCTTTTGTCGTGTGCAGTTTTTGCAGAGCTGCGTGCGTGCGCACATAAGCAGCCGCCGTGCTGTCTCCTTTTTTTTCCCAGGCTATTTTCAAACCTTGTTCTCCTCAACACGCACTCGCTCCTCTGCCCCACTTCTTGAAATGTCTGCGCGGCAACGTGAACCCCACACTCGGCAAGTACCGTTTGTTTTCCCTCCTCTGCGCCCCTTGCTTTGGTGAATTGAACCTCCTTCTCGCTGAAACGTCCACCGCAATAAAAGTATCTCCCGTCGGCGGGGTAATGCTTTTGAAGGGCTTTGCGTGCATATTAGAGGCAGGCTTGGGGAACACACTGGGAAGTCATATGTGCCGTCCTAGCATGAGACAGAATGGCTGAGAGTGCCAGAAAAACCTTCCCCCCCTTTACTTCCCTTACTGTAGTTTCAAACAGAGCTGATTCACCTGAGCCAGGCTGGGTGTTTGTTTGTTCAAAGAGAATATTCTACAAAAATGGTGCGGGTGATGGAGTTTTGGCTGGTTTATTTTGCTCAGTGCGTGGTCGACAGTGATGGTGGTGGTTTCCTTCTTCATTATTCACCATGTAGTGTGTGGTGAATGTGTGTGTGTCAGTGAGACTGGCCCCGGGCCTTTGCCAGCCCATTACTCCCTCGCTGTTTTGCGCGTGTGTGCGCGAGTGGGCTGTGTGTTCAAGCCTTACTGATTGTTTCTCCATCGTAGGGACCCTCATTACTGCCCCCACACTGTCACAAGCATCTGCTTCCCTCCCTCCCTCGTTTTCTCCCCCTGCCATGCGCTGCAGTCAGCTCCGAGCATGCCCTGCACTACTGGTCTAACATGGAGCAAGGAGAGGGAAAAGATTGGAAAGCACATAAAGTCATCAAGAAAGAGAGAAGAACACAAATTTGGGAGCGTGGCAGGTAGGAGAGAGCAAGCGTTTTTGGAGCTGCCAGTTTCAGCGGGCTCCTGGCGGGAAAGCAGACCTCCGATCAGGATCCAGAGTTAGCTGTCTTTGGACAGAGATCGGTCTGTGGCCACTGTTCGACCCAGGCCCAGCAGGGCCTTCACCCCAAGCACCCCCAAGAGAAAAAGCAGCTTTTACAGTGATGTATTGCACGGCCCAGTGTGCAGCAGCTAGGGATGGAGGGAGGTCAGGGCTTAAAGAGAGAGAAAGTCTGTGTGAGGGAGACAGAAAGAGAGAAGGCATAATGAGTGTGTCAAAATTAGCCCAGCTCACCCAGAGAAAAACAGCAGTGTGTGTTACTAATGATTTGTTCCAGTAAAGCCCAGTGAGAGGAAAAAAACAGGAAAGGGCACAAAAGGCGGAAAATGAAGAAGAGGAGTGAAGGGAAGACTTCTCATAGCCAAATTGAAAACACGGCTTCTGCTTTTTGTCTCAGGATTACAGAGACAGACACTTGGAAGTTTCACTTTTCTTAGCACTTAATGGCATGGAGGCATATGGAACCAAGACGGAGATTAATAATACCCCTATTATATCATAGTACTTATAATGCTTAAAGTACTTATATTCCGGAAAAACATAGTTCACCCTACTTTCATTGTCTTAGACACAAGTAAACCTGAATAATAGATCTAGAATGACACACATCAAGATCCCTCATTGTACATATTTTAATAGAAAAAATCTTCAAAGGCCTTTCTATATGAACTGCTGTAGACCGGATTGACGTCCTATTTTAAACACGAGTTCTTAAACCTACGACAAGATAATTATTTAATGACCTCAAGGTGAAAGCTATCCATTATCACATCTCCAGCTAGACATCACTTTCTGCTGCCTTCATGGTGGCTTTGCTCTGTTTAACTTGGTCTAATTCTTCGGAGATGCAAAATGAAAGTGATTAGACTTCCCCAGAGACCTTTTTTTTTGCCTCTTTCATTTGCAAGGATACAAACCCTCCAGCGGTTTTTTCTCTTTTTTTTCGGTTAACAACCATTTCTATACACATCTACTCACACCCTTTGCATCAGAGGAGGAATAATTGAGATGGGGGGGATTGCGTCTTTAAAAAAAGCCTTTTAGAACTGCTAAATCAGAGTTTATTGTAGCTGTCACTGTACAGTAGCCAATTAGTACATGCTACAGATGCCAAATCTGCAGGTATTTTTCACACAACATGCCGTTTTTATCATTACTAATGATAATAATATGTTATAAGGCTGAGAAAAAACATTAATCCGCCGTGTGGATGTTTGCAAGCATATGCACTTTTAATTTCATATTCTTGGCAGTAGATCGATGTTTTATCACCTGTATATTATTAGCCCCTGCTATTAGTAACGTGATGCATGTTGCGGGTAATGTTGTTTGTCAGAGTTGCATTGATTAGTGCGTCTCAGGCTCTAAGGAGGATGGAGGATGATGGCAACCATTAGCTGTGACTGCACCCCTTAAATAATAAGGCAGCAGAAGGCAAGGCCGGTGTTATAGTGAGGGTAATGTGAAACAGGTCGGAGGGGGTCAGACATCATGGCTGGTCATGGCAACATGTCGTCATCTTTGCTTTGTGAGTAACCTTAAAATACATCTAATATTGAACATGAATGATTTGTTACGTGACCTTAATCATAGTTTTGTGGGTGTTTTAAAAATGGTGGTACTCAAGAAGAGGGTAGAACTATATATTCAGTGAAAAGTGTCCCTTCTAAATCATCTTTATAGCCACAGTGTCAGTTGGTTAGTCTCTGGATTTAAAGGGACAGTTCATCCTGAAATCCAAAATACATATTCTTCCTCTACCTGTAGTGCTCTTCTTTAATCTAGATTGTTTTCAATCATCTCCAGTGTTAGAGATATCTATAGTAGAGATGTCTGCCTTCTCTCAAGTTTATCGGGGCTATATGGCACTTTGCTTGTGCTGCTCAAAGTCCCATTTGAAAAACTCAAAAGTCATGACCTGATTACTATATGATCCACTGAATCTCTTATCAGAAGTTTCATGTGGACATTTCACTAGAAACAAAATAGTTTGTACTGGATTATCTTGAGTAACCAGTCATGTTTCGTGGTAAAATACATTGCTGTTGAGTTTTTCAAATGTATTATTTGGTGCTGTTAGTGCCAAAACATGCTTGCCATATTGGAGAAAAGACATCTCTACGCCTATATCGTCATTAGCATTTCATCTGAATTCCTCAGATACCCTTTTGTGTCAGTTTTGGACTTGCCAGGGGCAGTGTGTCGGTTTCAGCTAGTGACATGCTTAGTGGCTTTTCTAAATAAACTTATATGGTCACAGGTAATGGTTAACGTCAGGCGATAAAACTACCCGACCATGGTTCGGGTATAAGAAAAGGATTGGGGTTAAATCGTCTACTTAACTACTGGAAACAGATACGCTGCAAATAACAACACTGACTCTCCGGGGTCCAGGGGTTTATTGGACCCATACACCACCACAAAGGACCTTCATGCTCTTTGTATTAGACCGGAGCATCTAATATTACTGCCAATGGTATTATATTGTAGTCAATGGAAACCCTGTTGCAGCTTATTTGGACTCTAAAGTGTGCCAGACAAAAAGGCTAACACTGGGCAACTTGCACCAAAACAATCGAGAACGAACGAATGGCACAGAGAAAAAAATCTGATTTGATTTGCATGCCAGCCTGAACACTTAAACAGTTAGATTCATGAGACAGAATAGTAATTTCCCATTCTTGCATGATGATAGTTGACTACTTTAGAAAGCTGTATTTTTGCTAATAATACAACCTCTGATCTCCATTTCTATCACATTTATGTAAAACGCTGATTTTAAGGTTCCAAAAGAGGTGAGCGATTTGGTTTTAATTTCCTTCTAAATCCTGAAGATTGGCATTGCAATTACACACCTCTGCAATCATGTAAAAAAGAACCTCCTAGCCTAAGGTATTTTGGCTTTCTACCTTGTAAACTAATGGATTCCTCTTCTCTTTGCTGCCTCCCCTTCATTTCTTCTGACAAGTTTTCAGCAATTTCGCATAATCAGCAATAAGTGGCTGACTGAAAAATTCCACAGATATATGCCAGATTTCTGGATAGTGCCATGCAGAGACTGGGAGCTATTTTTTAATGGTTAGGATTCCCACTGGGGCAACCAGTGCTAAAATTATCTTCCTACATGGTACTGTAAGTCACTTTGAATGAAACCACCCATAAAAAGTGATGATTTGGTATCTCCAGTGGCCGTGCTACCATCTAATCCTCTCTCATCACAGAGGACATCCCTGGCTGCTGGAGTATTCCAGCGATTCCTTAATCTCCATCTCAGTGATCCTACTGTATTGTGTGAGCAAAGCCACCTGGCTTCTCGAAACACGTGCTTTGAAGCTTCCTCGAGAAGCAGCAGAAAGTTTCTTCCATGGCAGCTGACTTGGGTCTTCTTTTGTTTGAGCTTTCTGCTTTTTCCTCTTTTAGCTTTTCTCACGTGTTGCTCTCATTTTCCTTATTCATTTTCACCTCAATGGGAGCAAACAACAGACTCCACTTTAAATATTTCTCCTCACACTGTCACCTTAAGGTGCTACATTAGCTGCAATGAGATAAGCAGATGATGATCACTTTGCTTTGTCTGTAAATGAAACTGCATGCACACAAATGCCTAGGATTGATATGTGTCATTCATTTTCTACACATGGTGTTTTTATGAAGCTTAATATACAATATGAGTGCAAGCGATTAGCGTTGACACCACGGGAATAAATATTCTAATTTCATTTTTACAGCTGTGTGCTGCCGATGTAGAGCTAATTAAATGGAAGAGAAACACTTGTATTGTTTCACTTTGTTGGTGCCACGGTGTCACATTGCTGACCTCCAGAGCTTACATCATGATGCTGACCGTCTGTTAACAGCCCCACTGTACATTTGGGGACATAATTCAAGGGACGCTCAACAGAGTCAATATGCTCTTTTTCTGCTCCATTTCTGCTCGCCTCCTCTGTGAATCATCGACGTCGTTATATAAATGACTTTAAAACACGTTGAGACACCATCAAGAGAAATTACGCACGATTCCTGAGTCACGCCTCATTTAATGGGCTGGCTGATTTTGTTTGGGCTCAGCAGTGTTGCTATCCGTCGGATGTTCTGTATCCCCAGGACGCGTTAGCCCAGCACGTGGCGCCTGTGTGTGTGTGTGTGTGTGTGTGTGTTCCACACAGTGTATTCTAGAGAGACAGGCTTGATGTGTGTCTGCACAAGCATCCAAGTGGGGTATGTAAATCTCTGTGTATGAGGATTAAGTGGTTGAGGGGGCTGCTGTGAATTACTGCTAAATTTCAGCACCCAAAGGTTAAGTCTATCCTATTGCTTCAGGATAGTTCAATTTATATTAGTGAATACTTCTGTCCTCTTTTCCCAGAAATAAATACAGCTTTGCTAAATGTAAATTTTAGAAAGTGAAAAGGTGCAAGCCCTTATGGGGATTTTATGCGATATAGATGGATCCAATGAAACTATCGGGGTGTAAAAGTTCAATTCAATAAGCTTAAATGGAAATTTTTATGCTATTTTTCCAGCTGGTTATTGAAACGTAACATAACTGTTTCCTCAGTTTCTCACTCCTGTACAGGCATTGAAACAATAGAACCACTCCCATTTGCTCTGGTTGAAAATATGTTTAAACAATAATGAGCTTTACTTGTAACTCGCTGAAATGAAAATATGATGTTAAAAGACTGGAAGTTACTTGTGAGTGCTGAGACTCATCCGCGGGTTTATTGACTGTGAAGAAGCCAGGGGATAGATAACGCTGTGGAAGAGATTGTTCTGTGATAGCGACTGATATGTCATATAAAGTGGGCTGTTTGTGTGAACACAGGCAGTTTATGTAATAATAATAGGAAAAAGCAAAAGCAGTAATATACTGTAGCACATTTCCTTCTACACAGTTTGCAGTGAATAAATCCACTGGGGAGATGCAGTTATATTTGAACATAAACATCTGCTGAGACAGTTTTAGTGTTTGGAACATTCAGGCATTACAGAATGAAACTTTTCATTTCCACGAAACCAATATCTCAACATATTTCCTTCATTCATTTTCCAAAACTAGTTTTAGATTTTATAACTGTGTAATTTGGCCAGCTTCATAGCCAAACACTGACACCACTGTGGAACTGCCAATAAATACCTATTCAGAAAGTGTCAGCATTTATCTTCAGGTATCAAGTTGGTAATATTTTTCCTATAGGCAGTTAAGGGTTCAGTCATAAACATTTCCTGTGAGGGATATTTAGTTTGTAACATTTGTGACTGACAGAAATCTCAGCATATCACATTCACATGTGGTGGTTGCTGCTCCTCCACACAGGAACACCTTTTTATTTGTCAATCTTGATTTTCTCTTGCAAGTCTGGTGTCATGGAGGCAGCAAGTGGTAAATTTAAATCCAAGCTTGAAAACCTTCACACCTACAGGTGATGTCACAGTTGCTACAAGTGTGTTCTTGTCACAGGCTTTTCATTATCTGTTCATAGTTAATCCTATTAAAACGAATGCACTGCAACAAGGCGATCACCTGCAATGTTGTCCGGTCCCTATAGGGTGGAGGGGAGAGGATGTGGAGGGCACAATTGACCCAGGACTTTCAACCAGGATACCTGTTTTACCCCTTTTCGACCAACGTAAACCTTGTTCTAGTGCCAGTGCTGGTTTTCAGTTGGTTCAACTTTCCAACCATCTCAGAACCTCTTTGGTCTCCTCCAGGGACCACTGCTTTGATTTTGCATCCATAGTGAAGCTCTGTGTTTTTAAAAAAAACGTCCAGACACACCATTTTCTTTGCTCTTGTTGGTGACGGTAATCCACGCCCAGCCCCTGACGTAAGTGGTTTGTGCTTCAAGACAGAGTATTTGCTTCTCTGGAACCAGTTTCTGTGGCTGAGAGCTGGGTCTTTGGCTGTCGAAACGCAAGGAACTGGTTCATGATTAGGTGCCGGCTCTGAAACTGCCTTCAAACTGCATTGGTTTCAGCCAATCCCTGTTCTTGTTAACTTACCTTAACTAAGGTGTTTAAAAGAACAGCAGACATCACATGTTTAAACTGTGCTGTGGTTGTCATGTGCCTACAACGTGTTTAAAACAACGATCGGCTTGTGTCACATTTTGCACATTTTGTCATACAAATTGCTTGCCTTACTAGCGGTGCAGCTATAAAGGATGACAATGGTGACAAATCCTATTGCTGATTTCAGTTTGTCACTATTTGTCACTATGCAGCCAGCTTCCTGCCTAATATTGAAGGGATTGCCATTGACTCCAGTACAGATACAGATATTCACAATCCCCAGATGATGAATCCCAGTTTTCATCCAGCAGCATAATGAAACATCTTTACAACTATGGGGTGGATTTCCAATTTAATTTGGTAAAATCTTTTATGATCCCCTCAAAATTAATTATAACAATGTTAGTGATCCCCTGGCTTTTTATTTAGCGCCATCATCAGGTCAAAGGTGTTCAAACGAACGACATTCAGCAGGATTTGTGTTTGTTACTGACTAGAAAATGTTTCTGCCACAGAGTTGGCAGCATTGACTGTAGACTCCAAGTCTTGTTCTATAATAAATGGTCTGGACGGAGTTGAAGATTGAGAAATTTTCAAATACTTAATGCAGTTTTGATTTCTTTATAGGTCTTCCTTCCCAACAGAGATGATAACTCATAGATGTTAAACTAGGTCTTGATTTTTTTTTCTTTTCCAATCTGAACTCTGAAGTTACTTTTAAGATGTCAATAAGGATTCAGCAGAGAGAAACTCAATGAAGCCTTTCAAACGGCAGCCTTGCTATTAATTTTAGCTACACCATGTTCCTCCCCTATCTTTTCAGCCATCCCACATCTACTACAGCACATTCCCCCTCGCTGGGATCTGTTGTGATATCAGATGAAAGAAACGATTCTCTTTTTTTTCCCTCTCATGTCCGCCGCTTCTCTGGAAGCCTCTCATCATCATGTAGTTTTCTGGTGAAACCGTATCTGCTTCATTTGTATGTGTGTGTGTGGGTGCTTGTGAATGTGTGCCTACAGCATTCCAGCAATGTTACATGCTCATGTAAACTCCAGCGGCGAAGATTGACAGCTGAGATAGATAATCGCACAGGGATGCAAGTGGGAGTGGGGCCATAAGGAGGGAAATGATATGTTTAATACATGGGGATCTGACAGATTCAAAGCGTGGAGACACATTATTTGCCATCTCTATCTCCATGCATAATGATGCCCAAAGAATACTTTATGATCTCACACCGTAAAGCTGCAGTTTGCTTTACGTAATTTAAATATATTGTCCTGACATTAACACGCTGTACCATCCTGTTAGTCACAATACATTTGTCTCAGAATGGCTTACTGTAAACTACAACACTAATAATTTACAATCATTTATATTGTGGAAAAATATGCTTTCAGATCACATAATTTTCATCGGCTGTGCATTGAGTGTCACATCATGCTCCCTGGAAATTACTCTAAGATTGATAACTCCTCATAAACAGCCTTCTGGAGATGGGTCAGTCTGGTTTTGTTGGTGCAGTATGGTGTATGAGCTAAAACTGGTTTGATTGTATGCAAATTTGTTTAACCTCCAATTGTCATTATGACACATTCTGGCATATTATGTTGTTACGTGTTTTATTTATGTCAAAGTTGATGTGTTTTTTGGGGTGACAAGAAAATACATGTTTTTTTTTTTTTAAAGAAAAGAAACCTGCAGCAATATGGAAACAATTTCAACAAAAGAGGTGAGCCTCACTCTCTACTGGTGGTTCGGCTTAACAGCTTAGAGATGCGTTAACACCATTGAAAGCACTGGATTTCAGTCTCATTATGTTCCACTCTGGAGTGGTTGATGAGTCAAGGGCGACACTTAGTGCTAAAATGTAGTCTACCAATCCGGTCCAGTGTTTGGCTTAATATCAAAGCAACATTTTCACACTGTATAGAGTCTACTCTATAGTCTAGTCTATAGTTTTTTTTTGTTCTAAACAATTGGGATTCAGTTTCTTCGAGGAATAGTTTGGAATTTTGGACATTAAGTCATTTAGTTAACTTTCCTGCCGAGCTGTGGTGTCCGCGAGCCAGTAAATTAGTTACATTATTACTTGCTGCAACCAGCCTGTACGCTCTACTGCTGTATTGTATTTTCTGTCTTTTTCTCAAGAAACAAAATAGTGCCAAGTGAAGTTGGTTCTGGATATGCATGAGTGTACACGTGTACACACTAGTGTACACGTGTACACACTGTACACACTGCCGGAACTATATTCTACGATCTGAACCGGCCAGAACTACAACATCGTAACTCGGCAAGTAAGCTAATAGCTCTGCTTCACTACACCACTGGCATTCAAGTTGATGTAAAAAAGAAAACCCGAACTATCACTGAAAGAACAAACATTATAGCATCACAATATGTCTCAACATTTTTCAGAACAAAAAGTATGCGCCTAGATGTGAAACTGAGCATGCTGAAGTTGAACTGGGAAATTCTATTGCAGGTTTCTATTTAAGGTGAGTGCCTTTTTCAAAGTATATATTTCCCTCGGTTGAAACAGTACATCTGCTGTGATCCTTATCCACAGCCTGAGTTGTTCTGATTGGGCCTGAACACTCTAATGAGACTGTGTACCTGCATAGAGCTGACAAAGCGGCACACTCTGAGGGGTCTGCAATCAGGAGGACAAACCTGTTATTCTAACTTCTGAGTTCTTTGGACTTTGGTGCGTGCAGAACAATTCTGTGTACGTTTGTGTGAGGGCACATAAGTGCCGGTTATTACAGCCTGTGTCGCTGCCATTCACTGTTAGGGCAAAGGGGCGTCTACCATCTCATTTTGGTCAGCACCCCAATCAGACGGCTCGGGCCATCTCCTGTGGGGTTAGCTACCCAGGAGGCGCGTTTGTGTATGTGTGAGTTGTGCCCCTGCTGTGTTTGTATGTGTGTGTCTGACCTCTACCTAGTTCCCTCTCTCTCCCGTCTCACTATCACACACACCTCTCCGAACCACATTGCCAATCTGGACGACCATTCATCATTTCCATATTGTGGCCTTGATGAGAAAGGGTTTAATAATACATGTGCAAGGAGATAAAATCAGGGGAGAGAAAATTAATATTCTCTGGGCTTGTCAGGCTCATTTAAGCAAGCCCTGTGTTTCGTTGTGTGGCCTCTGACACAGATGATTGCGTGGGCAGCTATGCAGTTTTTCCTCATAATTACTTTTCGCCATGCCGCTCTTGTCCATTGTCAGCCTCAATAAGGTAGAGGCCTGTGAAAGAGAGAAAGAGAAAGCGAGACAGAGGCAGAGATGTAGCCCATGGAGCATGGCTTTTTTTTTTTTTTCATCCCTTGAACATTAGAACCAAACACAATCCACTTCTGTAAAAATATCTCACTGTGCTTTTTTCTCTCTCTTTGCTACAAATCCATGCGCCACAGTGGGACCCAGTGATATGTCCGGTGGCTATAACTAAGGCTTGTTTCTGCTGAAAGATTTGTGAAACTAATTAAACCCATTTAGATTTACTGAACTAATTAAGCAAGTACAGTCAGATTATCAAGATCAGGTTGCACCAAGAACTGCATAATAACTCATCAGAGTTTCACTAAGTTTTGCTTTTTGATGGCAAATTTCTGCAGGAAAACAAACAACATCAATTGACTTTAGCTGTTTTCATCATTTGCATACCGCTTTATGCATACTGATGCATCAGGGTTTTTTTTACATTGCCAGCATCATGGCGGTAGACCAATTCTTTGATGCAGATGATTCCAAGGTGATCATACACAGGGATGCAGACACTCCCACAAGCATACATCAGGGATGCATGCATATATAATATCCACATGCCTGACTGCTGCTCCACACTCTCCAGGATTTCGCTCATGCACTGCAATCCAGAAAAAAAAAAGAAAAAAATGAAAAGCGTAATTTACTTACTAACGTGACAAATGCCCTCTTCTCCACGCTTATCTATTTTACTTTATCTCAGTCCTTCTCTGCTGCGCCCCAACAGCCGACTAAAAGCAAAAAAATGGTGGTCTAAGAAGCATATCTGTGCACAAGCCAGAGTCATTTTAATTGAGTGTGCTGAGCGATGAGCCTGCTTGGAGGTGCTTTAATTTGCAGGGATGGCTAAACAGATGTAGCATCATAAAGTAATGTAATGGATTTCTCCCCCCATTCGCTGGCATAAAGGCATGCAAATAAGCCCATCTAAGTGATGGCAAACTGGGAGAATGAATGGGAAAGAGGCTTTTTACACAAGAAATACTTAAGTAGGATCACTTTATTTGGATGACTCAGTTGGTAAATGCTGAAAGCTTAAAAAGTGATGATTGGTAGCCCTCAGTGTGGTCATATATCATGTGTGTGTGTGTGTGTGTGTGTGTGTGTGTGTGTGTGTGTGTGTGTGTGTGTGTGAAGGTTTAGGTGTTTGTATGAAACATGTATTCGGAACACAGAGAGGACTGTTTACCTTTGAAGTGTGTTTGCATGCATGTTTCTCTATAGGGGGGCAAAAATTGTACTGAGAGGCTTTGAAGTGTGGCGACACACTGTATATGCCTGTTTGTGTGTGTGTGTGTATGTGTGTGTGTGTGTGTGTACGCGTGTTTCAGGGCTTGTGGGCTAGGCACTGGGCTAGATAAATCCAAGGTTAACTGTTGTCAAACCCGCCTTCAGGCCATGGCAGTGTAGTAGGCGCAAGAGCCATGAAGTGCTCCCCTCAGAGAGGCTGCTGAGGCCAGCTCCAGCTGTCGAGCTGCAAAGACGCACACCCACCCCACATTCCCGACAACACAGACATATGTCACACTCCCTGTCCGAGCCACATTGGGGAGCCGTGGCACGCAGGCAGTGGCACGCTTTCTCCTGGCCAGAAACACTCAGCCGGGCGAGTGCAAGAGGCCATGTTGCACAGTAGTGTTGTTACAGGGATTTCACAGCATGCAAAAAGAGACACACACACGGGGTAAGGTCGGACGTGATTCCCCCCTCTCTGTCAGCGAACGAGAGCTGGCAAGGTGAATGCCGCGTGTCTCTGCATTGGCTTGCCAATGACAGATGGAGCCCAGGTGCCATTAGGCAGACAAACGACGACTTCATTAGGACGTGCCACTGGCAAGTGATGAATGCTGCCCTCTCCAAGCCATATTTGGAGCGAGATAAAAACAGGGAAAGAGGTGGGAGATGCTATGTAGGTTGTTCAGAAGGCAGCTTTGCTTTCGTTTCAAGCCTGTGCTTTTAGGCCACACATAAATAAGTGTATCAAATGGGATAAATTGTATCAAACAGCTGAGAGGAAGTCGAAGAGACTTTCAGGTAGTCGACCTCAGAAAGCATGATATCTTTGGTTTTTAGTTTTAACAATATTTTTTGGATGTGATTACCAATATTGGGAGCCAAAAGCAACAAAGTGTTATTCTTTTCAATTTTTATTGAGTTTTTGTTTTTTCAAGATAGCTTCCATGGATAGATAACAGAAGAGGTCTACTGGGTACAGATTACAAAAAGAAACACAATGACTACAAAGAGACACAAATCAACTACAAAAAGACGCAAAATGACTACAGAGACACAAATCAACTACAAAGAGACACAAATCAACTACAAAGAGACACAAATCAACTACAAAGAAACACAAAATGACTACAAAGAGACACAAATCAACTGCAAAGAGACGCAAAATGACAACAAAGAGACACAAATCAACTACAGAGAGACACAATTCAACTACAAAGAGACGCAAAATGACTACAAAGAGACACAAATCAACTACAGAGAAACACAAATCAACTACAAAGAGACGCAAAATGACTACAAAGAGACACAAATCAACTACAGAGAGACACAAATCAACTACAAAAAGACACAAAATGACTACAAAGAGACACAAATCAATGACAAAGACTAACAAAATGACTACAAAGAGACACAAATCAACTTCAAAGAGTAACAAAATTACAACAAAAAGAAAAAAATCAACTCCAGAGAGACACAAAATGACCAAAAGGAGACACAAAACAACAACAAAAACGAAGCTACACATCTATGAAAGCTGTCTTGCTCTAATGTAGGACAGGTTGTTGGGCTTTTTGAATGGCTGTGCCCAGGGGCCCCGTGCCTCAGGGTCCGCTCATGGTTGCTACATATGTGAATTAAAATTAATTGCATCAGCACCTACATTTTTGAATAAAGTAAACCATATGGCAGAGAACTGAACTCTTGCAAATGGAGCGGCTTGCTCACTTTTCATTTCCATGCAAGTTCAATGTGTCTCAAACACAGTACATCAAGAGCACATCACCATCATCTTCTGTGCCCCTCACAGCGTCTCCCGCCTTACTCACAGAAGGAGGTAGGACAGGAAATAGAGGGGGTGTAGGGGAGTCGAGGGGACCGTGGCAGAGAAAAGTTAAAGGGGAAGGGAGGACAGGGATGGAGCTTGAGAGAGATCACGAGAGACAGAAGCGGAGGGAGAGGCTGAGAGAGAGGGAGGGAGGTGTGCCACGGGCCACAACGGCTCTCCCTCCACACTCACATCCATGTGTCACCTCACCGTGTTGCAAATTAGGCTACACATGCTCCCTGGAGATGTCAGAACATATATCTTGATGGTTGGCTTGAATTTGCATAGGTGCACTGTGGTCTTTAAAACAGGATTATTCCCCATCCACGCCTGGAATCTATCATTTGAATGAATGGGGTATTTCTTTAAAAAAAAAAAAATGTTTTTTTTTAAATCGATTTAAAAAAATCTATTGACTTTGACCAGGCATCAGTGTGTCAGTAGTGGTGTTGTGTAGATAGGTGACCAGTCTAAACACATTCCCAGTAGTATAGTTGTGTAACAGATATTTTTCAAAATCATGTAACATTTTCAGCAGCAAAGCTATTTTTCCAGCCAGGAAGTGGGGTAGCGTGACCAAATGCTGCATCACAATTTTTTTCCCTCTTGAAGATTAAAAAGCTCAGAAATGATTGAAATGTTGCTCTACCACCTGCGCAGATTCTGCACCGGCACCCTCCCGTCTTAGAATTCAGGGGAGAATCGAGCAGCGGGTTCGTTTGATGGTACAGACCAGAAAGAGAGAGCAGGGGAGGAGGGACAGGCAGCTGACAGGTTGAGCAAGTCAGTCACCAAAGAGCTAAAAAAAAAAATAGCCATACTACTTAATTGAAGTGTACAACTCCAAAATTAAGTCACCATAATAATCAGTTTTTGACTATATATTATATTGCACATGTAAAGACCAAATCCTGTTTTCAGAAACCTGGATAAGCTTATCCTGGTTTTCAAGCTGCCTGGATATGTTAGCTTTAGTAGTTTGATAAAGAAAAAAAGCTACAATGCTACGGCATTTAGCATGAGAGCACCTTATTCAAGTTGCAGATAAGTAAGACACCAAACTGTGTTTATTCTCCTCCTGCCAAATGATGGAATATGTTCATACTGTGATGATCAGGTAGGCAGGGATAACCAGATCTCTCATCGTGTACCATGTAAATGTCAAATCCTGGATATGATCAAAACAAGGATAAGACCAGTGCTTAATCTGTAAATCAGGAGCGACCGGGACACAGGGAGGCTGCTGATGTGGCGGTTGGGGGGAGGGTAAAAAAAGTCAGAGAACGTATGCACAGAACACATCAACACCACAAACACAGACAACACCAAGGTGCTGCTGTGCTGAAACTAAACAAGAATGACATGATAAACAATGCCATGTGCAGCGCACCAATAGAACATATTGGTGCATCTTCTAACTTGACAAGGAAGCGAGTAAACAAAACACTATATGCCCACACGGTGGGAATTATAATTGATGATACAGGACTCACCTTTACTGCAATAAAATGCCAAAATATTACATGTCATGCTGACAGTTTTCATTAACCATACTCTTTAAACCAGGTTAAAAATAACAAACGCCCACATGCTTAGCTGTGGGGCTTACAGTAATCATATGTTGCATTCCACCGTTCATCGCCCTAATGCATTAATTATGATCATCATCATCACCATCACCCTACTCAACCAACACAGCAGAGTATAGTAATAAAAACATGCGCCTAACTTTCTTTTTATTTGTCCAAATAAACCAGCCTAAAAAACTCTGGCAATGCTTTCCCTCAGCCAAGGGTCAAACCTATTGGTTTGAGGAAATGTATTAGATTCAATTGTCTTTTAAATCACAATATTGTTAGCTCGGGTGCACAACTCACATGCTTTAGTGTGATATAAGTGATTGACATATCTCTTTCTTTTTTTTAAATCAGTCTTAAAGGGATTTTGGACATTAAGTTGTATGAAATACTTGCCAGTAGTGTTATGAATGCAAACAGCAAGTAAATGCGTCATTGTATTAACTGTCTTTTTAAGACAAAACAGTCCCAAGTTGGTTCCTGATATGAACAAGGCTGATATGTTTTGCGGTGGAATGTGTACACGTAGTTATGTGGAGTAAAACCTTGTAGTTTCTTGATCCTGCCAGCTTGCCGGAACTACTGCTGCATCTCAATACATTAGAATATCTTACTTGTAGTTCAAGTCAAATAGCCCCAACCAAGTATTGAGTCATATAGATGGACATACTTTTCAGAGGCAACATTTCCATATTAAACAGACTTTTTAAAATTGGTCTTTTGTAATATTAACATTTTTTGAGACACTGAATTTTAGGTCTTCATTTAATGTAAGCCATAATCATTATAATTAGAAGAAATTAAATAAATTAAAGGAACACTCCACCGTTTTTTCATATTAAAACATGTTATTCGGTCAAGTAAGACGGGTTGATACAGACCTCTTGCGTCTCAATGCGTGCACTCAATCGCCCTGGCGCGCGGCGCCACTTGGCTAGCACTTAGCTTAGCCCAGTTCATTCATTACGGTCCAAACAGATGGACAGTTAGAAGCGACCAAACTCCTCCACGTTTTCCCTATTTAAATACAGCTACACGAGTAGTTAAACGACCAAGTATGGCGACACAAAATAAAACGTGGCACTTTTCTAAGCGGATAAAAAGGATAACTATAATGTATGGCGGAATAGCACTTGGGAGCACTTCGACTCGGCGCAGTAATATCATCACTCCTGAGGGGAGAAGATTTTTCAGGAGTGGTCGTTTAACTACTCGTGTAGCTGTATTTAAATAGGGAAAACGTGGAGGAGTTTGGTCGCTTCTAACTGTCCATCTGTTTGGATCCTAATGAATGAACTGGGCTAAGCTAAGTGCTAGCCAAGTGGCGCCGCGCGCCAGGGCGATTGAGTGCACGCATTGAGACGCAAGAGGTCTGTATCAACTCGTCTTACTTGACCGAATAACATGTTTTAATATGAAAAAACGGTGGAGTGTTCCTTTAACATATGAAATGTTTCATTGTGTGTGTAATGGATCTATATAATGTGTTATTTACATTTTTTGAATTGTATTACTGACATAAATAAACTTTTCTATGATATTCTAATTTATTGAGATGAACCTGTATCTATTCTATGAACTGAACCGGTAAGATCTCGACACCGGAGCCGGCCAAGTAAGCTAATAGCTTTGCATCCATTACACTACTGGCAAGTATTCCATACAACTTACAGTCCAAAATCCTGAACTATCCCTTTAAAATGCATCCAAAAACAAGTTTGGATGGGTATTACCATTTACTCATTTATTTAAAAAAAAAGAATACATTCAGAACAGCATAAAGAAATATATATATACAATGGAAGGGGGGGACATGCAGCAAAGGGACCACGGGCTGGACTCAGCCTTAATGGTATGCTCTACCAGTGAGCCACCGGGACGCCCAATTTATCCATATTTTAAAAGTTGTTTCTAGAGCAGCCACCAGTAGTAATATTTCAGCAAAGTCCCTATATAGCTTAAACTTTATATCTCACTGGAAAGGAAACAAATCTAAAATTTCTTGAAAATAAATCATGTTACTGATGTTATAACACTGATGGCTAGTCACTTAAATAATAATAGCTGGTCAACCTGAAGTATATTACTTAACAGTGGTTGTGAATTCAAGCTACAGTTTTCTGTCTGAGTGGCTTGTAATAGAGATTGCTACTTTAAATGAAGTGTAGTGTAGAAGTGCTGAAGATTGGAGCTTTTATTTGCTGCAGTAGCTTCCCCAACTCTGCTGCAAATACATAAATAGGCAGAGAGCCATTTTATAGCTATTGTACCTTAAAATGAAATCCTGAAAATAGAGAAAATCTAATCTAGTGAGCTATCTTGACTCTATAAATGTTCGATCTCCACAGAACTAGCTGTGAAGGAGTAAGCAGTAATCTTCAAATCATGATAGTCATGTAATATGATTTTAAAGTAAAAACTGCCACACATTTTTGAAAACAAATGCCATTAGTGATAAACATAACCCTCAATCACTGGCTCCTGTTACTTCAGTAATAAATGATGTCTCAGTCACAGTTTTCCCTTGGAAACCCCACTGTAATTTGACTTCATTAAATCTGTAATGTTGGGGGAAAAAGAGAACCAGAGAGCTGAGTCTGCCTTGTGATTTCACCCTCCTGCTGCTCAAGAGAAAATGTGTCCTTTGATGTGCTTGAAAGAGGCAGGATTCCACATTTTCTTCATAAATTCTTTCATTTGTTATCTATCTCGCTTTAACAATTTGAAACTAAAGTCACCTCAAGCTGCACTCGGGGATGACAAGCGCATGATTCGCGATTTATAATTGTTTGTTTCTCTCTCTCGGAGCCCTCCTCCCTGCGTGCACGGTTCCATCCTGGGAGGCAGGTGCTCGGGTTATGGTTAGCGTTCTGCATTGTGAGCTCTGATGGGACTGGCGATGCATTATATTGTGAGCCAGATATTGCCATCCACTGGCTGCAGTCAGACGGGCAAATGGATAGTGCCTGTGCACCCTGCTCAGGGATAAAGAGAAAGACAAACCTGTAGAATGTGGAGCAGCCAGAGCTGTATGATTCTACCTGACACTTAACACCTCAAACCAACTAACCTCCCACAAATTTAGTGTAAAAACATAATAATCATCATTATCATCATCATTATCATCATCACACAAGATATCCTGATTGAATAAAAAAGGAAAGACATCAGAAGCCAACCAGCTGGAAAATCACACACAAGCTCTCATCCTGACGCTGAAAAGACTTGTTTGCACATATCATTCTGTTCTGAAGCCAGTCATTTAATATGCTGTTTGACTAAGGCAGCTTCTTAGACTGGCTTTGAAAGTGGATAGCGGTGTTGATCAATGGCATTTGTTTCCATTTCAAAGAGCCATTACAGCAGTCTGACATGTTGTTTGGACGGCAGGTCCGCTCTTATTGGCACAAACAATTTGATTTAAATGGACAGAAGCCAGCTAGTGGCGGCAGGGCAGCACACTTTTATTTAACACCTTGTGCATGTTCAGGTCACACATACAGGAAACATGCAGTCACCTGAGCACACATTTGCTCAGTTGCAGTCGAAGGCATGCCACTGCTGTAAAAACATTTATACTGTATGATATTCAGATTTGATTACAGTTGTTTGTCCACTACAGCCTAACAGAATATGAAGTTTAATAGGTAATAGACTCACACGGAGGGCTCAGTTCCAGGAATTTTGATACCGGTATTTAATGGAATTTCTCACCCATATTAACACTCTTTCTGTGAAAGATTCCAGTGGGAGTTTTGGTGTTGATGCTTTGTGTGCTTGTTTTTGTCTGACTTTGAATTGCTGTTGGTAGACTGGCCAAACTTCCCAGCTGCAGTCGTGTCTTCCAATTAGTTTTCATGGTCAAATGGCAGCTAACAAATCAGCTGTGTGGCACAACATTTTTTGTCTATTTTCTGTGAACAAAAAGTATACATGTGGTTCAACAAGTGACTTGGTTAGCTATGCAGAGCAAAGAGCAGAATTCAACAGGTAGATCAATCCTATGATAGTTCCAATGTCAAAATTAAAAGTCCAGGTAAAATAGTGCTGTGCTTTAGCTTTTACTGGAACCAAAACAAAGTAGACATCATGCTGTATTGAAGAAGAGTTGAAACTGGCAAAAGTGAACATAAACTCATAAAAGAACATGTTTATTGAGGTAATAAATCAAGTAAGAAGTAGGGTAATTTTCTCATTGACCTCTACACAATCGGACATCTGTTTGCAACCAGTGAAGTCACCGCTGCTGGCCATTAGAAAGAATGCAGATTTAAAGCACTTTTGCATTGGCTTCACTCTTCAGATCTGGAGGTTGGCGCTTGGTTCAATGCAAACATATAAAGTAATTTCATTGAGAAGGTTTTCCTCACTGTAGTGAGTCAGAATATAAAGATTTGGAGTTTGTAGGAAAGTAGGCGTGTAGCATGTCTGACTTTAATGCAGTAGATGAGAGATGCAGTTCATGTTACCTTTTTTATTAATTGTAGCCACAATTTTTTTGCGAGGTTTAGTAGCCAAACAAGATCCAATTTATCTCTCGTTAATTCTCCATAACCAAGCAATAGTTTGAATCCAGCCGTGATCTAGGCTTTTGCAAATTCATCCAATTTTCCCAGGAAAAGGTTGATATATATTGCCATGAAGTCATCATTTTAAAATAACAGGAAGATTTGTCGTTGCAGTCCCAGAACTCCACTGTTGCTGCAAGAGAGTTCATCAGTGACATATAAAATGAGGATTATAAATTCTTTAAGTTGTTACATTACCCTGGCGGCAATAGTACATCTAAATTCCACTCAAGAAACAGCGAGGAAGATTGTTCAAAGATTCAACATGCTGATCTATGTGACTTATATCTGTCCTACTTTTCAGTGCAGCTCTACAGGATATAACTGCACAGCCAGTCACCAACCATTTCCAGCTAGTGTCTTATTCATCTCCAGTTTTATAGAGATCACAGCAATGCATTGGCTAGCTTTGTGCTGTCTGTGACAGTCGCAAGTCTTTCACCCGCCGAATCATCGACATTGAGATTACAAAGCCGAAGGTTGCCCGTGCGGCCTCATACAGGTATTATTATTTGACTGTGTGCCTGTGTGTGTACATGTGGCCTTCCAAAGGAAGCACCCATGCAGTGTCTGGGCTGGCCAGGTGTTGTGGGGTGACGATAGACCTATTTTCCAGCTGGCTGCACTTGTTAGAAGTCTGCCGGGCACACGAATCGCAGGGATTGATTTTGCTCAACCACAGTAAAAAGGAGGGCTGTGATTACAATGCATGCTTCAGCCAAACTTTAACAACTTTGAAAGTCTCTTCTCCTCCATTCTGTTCACCTCTCTAACTCTCTCCTCTACCCTGAATAAACATTTTAAATTTTCAGAAGATAAAAGGTTATTTTCCTGCACTAAGATAAGCACTTGAGAGGCAAAATTTCTACTTTTGAGTGTTTTTTTGTTATTGTGTCTGAAGCAATTATAAGTTCTGAATTCAACAATTTAATTAAAGCTGAACTAGTTGCAATAGTAATAGTTAGCATTAATGCATTTTTAACCTATTTGTAGGATCTTGGTATGGATATTTAAGGCTCTATAGATAAATTGACACATTGTATATTAGTTCTAAGTAGCAATCAATATACAGCACACCTAGTTCAGACGTTATGATGTGATTGACTGGACGTTATCACTGGTTATCAAACTCATAGTTGTGGGTTGCAAGCATTAAACCAGACCATGCCTTTGTTTGCATACAGTAGTTTTGGCACCTAAATCTAACTAAACTGTGGCCGCCCATTTAACGAACTGATAACACCCTTCTGAACATATTGTAGGTGGAGCAGGCAAATGTTTGAGGCCATTTAATGGGCAATATATACGTATATCTGTGGAACTTAGTCCAGAGGATCAAGTTCAGAGAATATACTGTGCATCATTTACATAGTGAGCTAATTAAAATATCAGCCATACATTCACAAAAGACCCAAAACAATCTGCTATTGCTGAGGTTGCCCCTGTATGTCAGAGCTCCTTCAGGCTGTCAGTTTACTGCAAACACAATTGAATTTGGCGTCGTCTCAAAGGCTGTCGAACTGCTGTCTAATACGGCTCAGCGAGCAAAATGCCAGAATACTCGATGCAACTGGAGGTCTGTTCATTAATGACATCCACACCAGATGGAGCTTGCGAGTTGCGGTTGGAGGAGATGCAGTCAAAGACAGCTCCCCGGAGACACACACACAACTCTCTTATCTGTGTTGAAAAAGAAAAGTCAAGCGATGTGTTTTTCCCAGGGAAACATCTTTGACATGAAGCTTAAAACATGCAGCCTCAAGGATACAAAAAAACACAATGACATGACCAATTTTCACTGGTGAAAGTGTACCGGAGAGCGGCAAATTATGCTGTGCAAAAGTTTGATGCGATCAAAGCCAAATGCGGCACTTTGCTTTGGGCGCTCCATTTTGCCTTTGAGATCATGCCAGATTTGGACATTTCAGCCCAGCCCCCTAACGCTATCACCACTTTCCACCTTCCGTTTCCACAACAAAACCCCTGGTTTCTTTCTGGCCAGATGAAAAGGCTTCACCTGAAGAGCCAGTCATTGAGCGTGGAGCCTTTACAGCTCACTACCTGAGTGGCACTTTGCACACAGGGGCTCATTGGCTGCAGCATTTGGTGCTAATCCTCCTGGCAGTTTGGACAACTTGATTTGTTCCTGGAGGTGTGGTGAACAAGTGTCTGGAAACGCACTTTTTTCTTGATGTTGCTTCTACAGTACGACTGGTGCCTGGCTATCACAAAATCACTCAAAACGTATATGAGTGTGATTTCCATATTAAAAGCAAAAAGCTGTCTCCTGATAGTAAGGCGTTTTGTCATTTCTCAGGGCAGTGCAGCCTCTCATTTATGCTGGTAGTGGCACTATACAAGGCGGTCCCTTCTCACCCTCAAACAACATGTATCTCCTCGGCCTTCTGCCAGAGCCCTGTTATTTAGTCTTCAAAGCAAGCCAGCGTTGGTGTTGAAATAACTGTTATCAATATGCCAGAGACATCTGTTGCTACATTTAAACCGTTTTTTTTCCTCTTTTGTGTGTGTACATGTTTTCTATCCTGTTCCTTCACCACAGCAGTGTAGCAACAGAGCAAGAACTCCATAATTAATCCAGCACATATAATTGCATTTCAATCCATCTGGGTGCTCTCATGACAGCGTGATTCTCCTGCATCCAGATGTGTCTATTCCATCACAACCTAATAAGCCTGCGCAAAGCCGTGCTTAAATGCAACCTGAAGATGACAATGGAAAACAAAAATGGAGGCTAATTAGAAGGGGAGATAAAATCAATTGGAGCCACTAAATGGTTGTTTGGATAAGAAACAAACAGCAAAAATGATTTGTCCTCTCTGGAGCACCTCAACTGAGATGTTGGAATGGTGTTTTTGATTTGTTGCCATTAAAAACCTGTTGTTTTTCACTCTCACACATATTTATACGTGTACGTACAGTCCAAGCTTTGTAAACCTTGACTCCATTAAAATCTACTGTGACAACATTGCACCAGCCTCTTAACACCTCAAAGGTGAAGACAGGGCCAAAGAGGTTAAACAGAGCATGTGTGAGAGGAAAGAGTGAGGTAGAGAAACAAGAGTGAGAAGATGTAGAGGTTGGAGGTTCACTCAGGGTAGCACTTTATCAGCCATGTGCAGCTTCCCTCCACCAGATTTGGCCTTGTGTGTTTACGTGCAGAAAAAGGGGACTATCTCAGGGCTACAGCTCAAGCTCAGGAGGGCTACGCCTGCCCGCCCCTCTCTCGCGCTCACTCAGCATGGAGTTGAAGAGTTCACCCAGCGGGCTGAGAGTTGCTTCTGATCCAGTAATATGGAGAGTCAACCCCAGGCAGGCCTACCGAGAGCTCAGCAATGAACAGTGCTGAGCCTAGCTCCCTGTGTAACACTCCCCCCGTCACCCCATCCGCTCCCTGCCACACACAAACACACATCTATAATATAGATATTCTGCACTCTGTTTACCCCTTTACTTCGCGCTCAGGAGGTGAAAAACGTTGAGCCATGAAATCGGTGGAGATGAGGGTTGGAAGTTAGGATGGGGGTTAATTATTTATACTTGCTCAGACTGGGAAAGTGTGTGTGCTATTGTCCCAACAGGGTTTTTTTGTATGAGAGAATAACTATTCTCTAGTCTTTGAGTGTTCTATACATTAGTTAACGCCAGGCAGAAACCTCAGGGCCTGAAAAGTGAAGTCAGTATCAAAGTGCCTTAAACTTGTATTCTACCCTAATGTCCAGCAGGGGGCACCTGCTATGGTTGCAAAAAGAAGTGCTATTGTATAAAAGTCTATGAGAAACCTACTTCCCACTTGATTTATTACCTCATTAAACATTTTACTTATCAGTTTTTTAATCTAAGTTGCTAGTTTCAAGTCTTCTTCAATACAGTATGATGTTGCTGTTGTAAATGAAGGTCTTATTTAGAGTAAAATAAATAAAAATCGGCATGCCCTAAATGCCTGATTGATAGGTCACTACCACTGCTTACTAGGTGTTTTCATCTTAGAGCTTTGATCTTTCACAATGTGTTCTTGGTTAAATCTAGCATTTTATATAATGGGATATTATACAGACTCGCTTAATTGCTTGATTGCTTAATAGTCTTGTAATTACAGTGAATTATATGCAAAATAAATACACATTGTATTGCTGAATGTAAAATTAAAGCAGCTTTCTCTTTCCTTACAGAAAATCATCAAATTCAGGGTAAAAAGAAATCGTAAAAATAATGAATTGTATGTTATCCATATTTTTAAAGCAATTATCTGTAAAATTAACTTGACGGGAAGAGGTTTTTTTTCCAGTGCATGCATGTGTTGACCAATGAATATACCAATAATGGGTCTAGAATTGTATACATTTTCTAATTACATGTTATTCATATCAACCTTTCATGTGGAAAACAGTAATCGTGCTGGCAACGCATTACTGAAGATTTATCTCTGTGTGATCGCTCCTTGCTAACTATGCTAACGTCAGCTGTTAACTTGGCGTCCTTCCAGCTCCCAATCTATTCTGTTCATGTCCTGGTTACCAAAAAAAAAACACCATAGCAAAGGCCAGACACCACTCTTGATATCTATAGTGGATGAATCAGTGGTGATATCACAGTTACTCTGTCCATTTGTTTTATTCAGTCCATGGTTTACACTCACATAAACAGCCTCCACAGCATGGCAGTTGAGCTACAGATATGAAAGCTAAACAAATATACTTTCTGTTGTTTTCCTACATTACTTTTCTATGTTATAGAGAGAGAGGGGTCTGGCCTAGCTGTAGAGAAAATGAGCTCTTATTCCGTGGTCGCCTCTGGCAATGCTTTGGCGTTATTGTCCCTAAGTGCCCAGAGCCTGGTGTGTATGAGAGGAAACAGGCAGGAGAGACACAGAGATCTGACTGCATGGGAAACTGTGGGAGGGGGAGACAGACAGAGAGGCTGAAGAGTGAGTAAGAGGGGACACATTGTTCGAGAAATAATATTAATAAATGGTAATGGCAGGAGATCCAGACAGTGCAGAGGAGGGATGGATGGTAACGCACTCAGCTACGGCTATACCTTGTCACTTGTGTGTCTGCATGCACAGACACAACATCCGGGCGGATTATAATCGCAGAACAAACATGTTCACCGCATGAACTTTCAAACTCAAACACACTGTACAAGTCTCTCATGTCACTTCCCCTCTATCATTGTTTCTTGTGTGATTTTTGTGCACCATTAGTATCTGCCTGAGGATGTAGTGGTGGGGGGGGGTTTAAAATGTGGTTCTCACTAATGCTCCTTCTGCAGTCTAATGGTGATTGCACTCCTTTGCCCAGTCCTTTCATTCGTACCAGAGGAGCTGGCCTCATCAATGATTGAACGCGGGCTTGCACAGAAAGACGAGCAGCAAGCTGACAGGCTGGGAGCAGGGCAGGAAGGCTGGTTTTATTCTCAGAAAGTGTGTGTGTGGGCGGAACAGAGGCCATTTTCCAGCTGAAGAGACACTGGTTTAAGTTTTGACCAGAGAGACCGGGCAGAAAAGAGGGTAAACAGAAAACGATGTGTGTGTGTGTGCGCTCTTCAATGGAGCCCCACTGTTATCCAGTGCAAAACACCACAGAATCCCAAAGGTGTGCGGTCGCCTCCATCAGCCTGTGTGTCGGCGCACATGCTATTGCTATTTTTATGACCTCATCAAGGCGAGACAGGCTGTATTGGCGGGCTCCGGCGATGAAGCGTTGCAGGCTCTCCTGTCTCTGATGGGCCCTGCCTGGCCTTGCCAGGAGGGATGCGTGTGTCGATGGATGCAGATGGCCTTATAATGAGAGACAGGGGAGGATGGATACAGTCATTGGTCTTAATGGAGCCTCGCCTTATTTATGAGACAATACGGTGTGGTTTCCTAACAAAAGAGGGGCAGGGATAATGTCATCACTGTCAGTGTTGCATCCTCCCCCACGCAGAGCGCCATAACTCCGACTGTCAACAGCACAAGGATACACCGCCAACAGACGGGAGAGTGTGTGTTCATGAGGAGTGTGTATTTACGTGTGTGTGAGAGCACAGTGTTAGTACGCGACGTGGAGCAATGTGGGCTTTTTGTGTGAGTCCACTCAACAGGAGCCACTTTATTGGCCCTGTTGGCCTTTTTTCATTTCATGGACGGGAAATCTTTAATTTGAGCCTCGCTCGCTGTCACCCAGCGTCCCCTCCGCCATCACTCTGCTCTACACAGCTTCACGCCCCCCCCCCAAGTGAAAATCGATAGTCGATCGGCTACTCCGGGTGGCAAACTCAACGGCCGCACATTTAGTTTTAATCTTCTCCAAGGTGGCTCTGGTCCAGTGTTATGACTCATGCCCCATAGGAATGAAGTAATGAGAATACTGTACCTGCAAGGGGAAAAGGAGGAAAAGAGTCAACTCCCAAACTCAGAATTAAATAGATTTTTTTTCTTCTAAGTACAGTCATTTATTTTTCTTTATCTTTGCTTATGAATTACTTCAAAGGACACATCAATCTTGGCCACCAGGCACACCATGAGCTCCCAACTCCATGATTTAGAATGTTTGAAAACTTAAGAAATGGGTTAGTCTTTGTATGCACTATCATTTTCATCTTAAATTTATTGCATAATGTCAGTTATTATAAATTAATTTCATTCAAACAATATTCAAATCGGTTTCCTGCACTGTGAGTTGTACCACGATGTGAGATTAGTGGGTCAGTGAGTCACAAAGTTGGATATCTTTTAACCTGGCTCACTCACCATGGTGATAAATGCTGCACAGCCTGGTCGGGAGAGTTTTGGTTCAGAGTTACGGCTTTAAATCGGCTAAAAAGCACGTTTTAGTTATTTTCTCTGGAAATGGCCTTACTCTGTAGTCAATAGTCAATCTATTGGTGGTATAGATTATCAGATGAGGAAAACATGTTATATATGCAGACTTGTTGAGCTGTAATTATTATTGTCAGTAAACATTGCCATGCAGTCACAGTGGTGCTTACTGTGTGTATCATGTTGCCAGGTATTGTTTTATTTATTTCCCTTACTGAACTACTACGCCAGCTCTTAAATAGTCTAACTCTTCTACAGCATTGCAGATAACATACAAGATTAGTTCCTTATATTATTAATCAGTTTGCCTTTTATTTGCATATGAGATGCAGTATTATTCCTTCAAATCATAATCTTACCGCTAATGTTTTTATACGTGGAACCTCTCAGTTCATTTTATTATTTTGAATGGTTATTAACAATGAGTGCAGACAAAAAATGCCTCAGAATACACCTACAACCAATCACAGCAACTTGAAAAAGTATCTCAAGTTACAGCTAAAATGTATTTCTTAAAACAGGCAAGAAAAATTGCAACGAAGTCAAGGAGACTTGATTCATATTTGATCAGTGTCAGTTTGACATTTTTGAACTGAGTTTCATGAGTTGTGCTGGATGTCAGTCAATCTATTGAACCCGCCTTATATGAGGTAATGGGTGGCCTGGTGGGGGCAAAACCGTGTGGAAATCTGTCTGAATGGGAGAGTGACCAGACACATCTGCCAGAGCAAATAAAACACGATCTCGGCTACCCCACTGTAGCTGTTTAAAAAATAACTTAAAATGCATTTTTTATGATTATTTCTGCTGCTTGCAATACACTGGTGGGAAGCCCTTAAAAGTGTTCTTTCGTAAGCACTATGTTTAAATGTCACATCATGGTAGACATTGAGTGGTAAAATAAGAATTTATGAATTCGTAATTTTATCCCAGCATTCCTCTCTTGCCTTATTTCAGGCAAAGGTGCTTTTTGGTGTAAAAAAATCTTCACTAAAGGTAGGCAGAACGTGATGGGGTAGCTGAGTCAAATTACACATCAAACGGCCCGTTTTATAGAAAGCACACAGAGCCTGAAGAAGAAAGCCCGGGTTAACAGAAAGTGTAGAACCACTGTGGAGATACCTGTTATCTCTGATCAGGGCTTCAGGCTTTATCAAGCCAGCTAATGCCAACACACCCCGCCTCTGTTCAACTTCCTGCTGCACCCTCAGCTGTTATTGACTATGTATACTGTATATTTCATGGAAAACACAGTGTTTAATATATCATTTTACAGTAGCTGGTGTGTGTTTACAGGCTCTGACCCACTTCTCTTAGCCTTTGCTTAACTAGGCATCAGCCCCTCACATTTTTATTCTTTCTCTGGTGAGATTAAAAGCCCATCTGAGAGAGGGTGAGGCAAAGATTCACTGAGAAACACACAGCGAGCGAGCGAAGCAGAGAGGGAGACGGTTCAAGGAGGCTGACCTCACTCGATACGCTATTGATTTGCTCGTTTGGGTTCACAGCAAGAGTCTGACACTGGAACTTAACAGCTGAAGGCTCCATCTTGAGTAGCAGATGTGAATAAGATCAAATCCAATCACCTCATTTTTCCTTTGGTGTCCCAAAAAAGAACCCTTCAGAAAAGAGTATGAGTTGCAAAGCCGTTGGCATGTAGCAGTCAAACACATTTTTGCGACTTCGATCCGTTTGCACACATGCCAACGTTTGTTTATACTGTACATAATTCATGCTTACTGTGTAGTTGTTCTATCCCTGGACGGGAGCGGTGCATCAGAGCGTGAACTGTCCTTTTATTTATGTTTGTCTTAAATCCATCTGCCTTGTCGTAAAAACGTTTCAGCCCAGTGAAATTTTATTTTAAGTGACTGGCTTCTCAGCCACTAATCTCTCTCTCTCTCCTTCTCTTTCTCTGTCTTTCTGTCTCATTTTCCATCCGTCATTTCTTGTGTGCAAGTGGAATATCCAACATTTATGGTTTACAGAGGCTGTCATGTATAATTCAGGCGTGATAACTTCTCTGATGAATTGACCTTGGGGCAGACCGAGGCTTTTGATTACACTTCAGTAGCCTGACGCCACAGCTGCTTGAAGGTATAGCGTGGGCTATTTAGAAGCTGTTGGATTCTGTTTCTGCTGATGTGCGCGATCACTCCTGCTATTGAAGATGCTGCACAATTGCATGCATGTATTCACTTACTGTAAGGACAATTATATGCTAGGTGTTTTGGTTTTGACCGCTTCGAGTGGTCTGCAAGAGCCAGTCAGGCAGATTATAAACAGCTCGTTCTAATCCAGAAGAAACCAGAGCCAATGCACAAAAGCGTTACCTCTCATTTAGTCTGCGAGAGGGAACAGTGGAAAAGATTTAAATAGAGGAGCAGGGATTGGTGACGAGCCAGCTAACTGCTGCTGACAGCGCTGTGTTCCCCATAGTTTTGCAGCCCCACTTTGAAGACAGATTACTGTGGATTAATGCAGTCTGCGATGGTGCCCTTTGACAAAAAGGGGGCAGAATGCACTTGAGGTGAAGTGGGTGTATAGCAAGTCACATTGATTTTACTTGAGACGTCTTGAAATCACAGCTCTTACTTATTTTACCACCGTCCTATATGTTACAGAAATGACATGTTTTTGCACACGTACACGTTTTTCTGCAACAAAATAATTTAAGGTGTTGCATTTCATGAATAAAACACCATGCAGGGATTAAATAATGGAAAATAACGGACTTAAACATGTCTTCAGGGTGAATAAAAGGTCAACAGTAGATACCACATAGAAAGCTAGGAACTGCAGCTCAGCACTGTGTCTGGTTTTTTTTCTGGTCAGAAATGTGTATTTATATTTAACTTATGTATAATATTAGTTGTTTAATCAAGTATTTTATTCAAATCAATTGTTATGATAGGAGTACATATTGTATTATTTTATTGATGCTTCTTTCTATTTTTGCTATTCACTTTTGCTGCTGTAACACTAAAACTTTTCCTGTTGTGGAACTAATGAAGAAATATCTTACCTTACTTATTTTAATGGCGATTCCCATGTTCAATATTATGTCTCATAAGTTGTAGCAGCAATATTTGGGTTGATACAATTTATTATGCTAAATTTTGGACCACCAAAATTCTCAAAAATCCCCCCAAAGCACTATGGTTAAGACAGCAAGACCTTGAGGAACACCATAGCAAAGTCCATGATGTGATTTGATGTCAAGATAGATTTTTTTGATTTCTATAAGAATTGTACGTTTCAGCAATTGAATGGTAAATTGACTGCACTTATTTGGGCTTTGATTGGTCGCAAAGACTAGAAAAGTGCTATATAAGTGCAGTTATTTACCATTCAGTTGCTGAAAAATACAATATAATACAATATATATTTCTGGTCTTTGCGACCACTCAAAACGCTTTCCACTGCAGACAGCACTCATTCACACACACATTCATACACTGGTGGTTCTCCAACATAAACGGCGGAAGAGGTCGTGTGTCAGTACCACAAATTACGGCAAGTAGGCATGCAACGTGGTTCACGTTTCAGGGCATGAGACTGCAGTTTCTGTAGATTTTTGTTGTAAAACCACTGACTTTAGGTTTAGGGCAAAAAACTTCTGGTAAGGAGTTATAAAAGACAGTTTAAACAGTAAATAAATGTATGTAAATACCGTAAATTAAGTAGTTACAAGGGTCACGTGACTACCGCAATTTACGTGAAAAAAGGTTACGTTCAAAATCGTGATTCACGTAATTTGCGCAAAGAACGTAACTTATGTTAAATATGGTTTACTTTTGTTTTCACACGCTAACCCGCTCTAAGGTGAATATCCGTTGCTTGTTTGAAGCAGCCTCCAACCAACTGGTGGATCCCGCCCTTTTAAACTTCACTTTTCTGTGACTGCTACATCAGCAAGATGGCGGCGTCCGCATTACAGCGGACGGTGAAATTCGTAAATATAGCTCATTTTTCGCTGCCTGTACACACAACCTATACGTTTTGCCAGGCTGACGGTGCCACCTACCACCAATTCATTCACACACAGATGAACGGAGCAAATTGGGGTTTAGTGTCTTGCCACATACTTGGACATGTAGGCTGCCATGGTCAGGGATCGACCTTCCGGCCAGTTGGTGACCACTCTACCAACCAAGCCACATCCGCCCCTGGATGTACGGGGGCGGATGTGGAATGTTAAGTATAAAATGTAAAAGTAATTATAAAATGTATCAGAAAAATAATAAGGACTGTAAGAAGTTTGTACAGAGGCAATCATCTAAAGTTTTTTTTTAAATGGTATGCTGTGAACAATTTCTTTTTAAGTTAAATTAATTAAGAGATTATTTGTCATTAATGCAAGTAAATGTTCATTTTTTCATGAATATAGCAGCCGATAACAATTTCATGGCAAGTTTCTTACAGCAGATCAGTACAGATGAGCTGACTTTAGTGGACTAAATAATAGTAAGTGTTATCTTATGACTTCAGCTGCTGTTTTAACCAAATGGTTTTGGTTACACGGACAGATGAACTCGTCAGAGTTGGAGTGATGATTCCCACTTACTGGTGATTTTCACATGCATCTGTTGTTCAGTCTGCTGATCCTCTAAATGCATTTACTCCAATTTGCACACCAATGGAAAACCACATGTTGCAAAGCCTGGAGCAGCACATACAGCTATAGTGTTATTACCATGCAGAGTTCCTACAGTTGCTGCATCTTGTGTCCAATTATGTGGATATATGTAGATCACATAGCCGAGCACAGTGACCCATGGCATTTCTCTAGCGCCACCTGATGTGCGCCCTATATCAGAGAAGTGATTATATGAAATATTGTGGAAAAAAAAAAAAAAAAAAAGTTATCAAAGAAGACAGGATGTGACAATTTTCTCTATATAATATAATTGGAGGACATTTTCCTCACTGAATTGACAAAATTAGGGGAAAAATGGAAATAAGATATTCCTTTATGAGTCTCACAACGGGGAAGTTTCCAGTGTTAGAGCAGCAAAAAGTGCATAGCAAAAATAGAAATATACAATAAAATAAAATAACAATAAATATAAACAAGCAATATTAACAGGAAATATAAAAGTATTTACACTTCAAGCAAGAACAAATATAAAAAGTATATAAATGTAAAAATGACTGTTAAAATCCCAATCTGAATTCATTTAACTGTGCAATTGGGATGTTTTTTCCGTTCTGATGTGTGTTCTATCATTATAGTTGTTATCGTGTTGATGACTAATGGCATGACTAACATTTATGTCGAGCCTCATCCCCATGTTGCGCAATTTGAACAAATCTTAACTGGCAGCTATTCCTGAAAGTTGGCACCTTTTGAAATGTTGAGCCTGAACTCCCTGGGCATCAGCCCTCTGTGTGGGTATATTTTTAACACACTTTCAAATAGATAATCACTCAATAACACACACAGGCGTCATCCTTTACGGTTTGTGCTCGGGCTTTAAATGCCATGTGATTACTCCTCACGGCTCTTATAGCACAGAGCAGATTTAGACGGGAGGCTCTAACGGCATATCAAGTGCTGTGTGGTAGTTTGTTACGCCTGCTGCACATGTGCAAACATCTGCATATCATCGCCGTAGCTCCATTTATCCTCGCAACATTAAATCCATTTACCTCTCGCATGCCACGAGTCTAAATCTGGGGCCGAGTAATTAAATGCCATTCTCTTCCTCCATTAGAGAGATAATTAAGTAGGAAACCGGCACTCGTCTCATTGCTCTTTTATACGGAAGTAAATGGGGGCTGGGATGGGGTAAAATAGATGCTACCTTGCCTGAAAATCTCCTGATTAGTGGAGCCATCTGTAATTTCTTCCTCACTGTGTGTTTCTCTGTCTTTCTCACTCCGACTTTCTGTCATCATCCCACTTTCTTTCTCTTCGTGTACATACTAACAAGCTCATCAGGTGTGAAGAAAAAAAAATGCTGATGCCTGCATCACATGATAAAACGGCTCCAGGATTTATTGCATTTGTGTAAACAAATAGCTTCAGTTGTGGCCTTAGGTGTGCTTTTAATGCTAAAATACCATCTGTTCTAGGCTCCGGAGAAGAAATTTTAATTTGGTAGTCTTAATTTAACAGTAACAATTCACAGTTGGTCACAACGCATGACGTTTTCACAGATGGGTGCCAGGGTTTTCCATTTTCAGAGGTAGTTGCAAATCGGTGATGGGGGGAAAAAATGGAAACACATGTGAGGAAACTCTCACAATTGGTGTGAAATCCAAATAAACCGTCTTATTTTAGCACAAGGGTGCTATTCCATTGGGGATTATTGGAGATTAGGAAACCACTGAATATAGAGTCTGAACATGCAGTGGAATCCTGTTAGCTATCTAAAGAGGCATGAAGGTAGTGTAAGATGAGATGAGATCAAGTGATACCGGTTTCCAAGATAAATATTCTTTGAACATTCATCCAGCCCAACTGAAAAAAAACCACAATACTTTTAATCTTTTTTAAAGCTAACTTTAGAATTTAGGTTAATGAAGGCAATTCATGGTTTTTCTTATTGGGCGTGTTTTAACATGTGTTGACTTAGTTTCACTTTTAATAATTCATGCCATTTTGTCTTAACAAAATGATTTTTTTAACACTAAATGTTCAGCCTTTGATGAGTGCATGCTGTGCTAATTTACACAAGTTACTGAAAATACAAAAAGAAGGGAAAAGTCCAAATTTAGAATGAAACCTTGTGAACTTTTCAGTTCTTAGACACGGCAAAGAGAGTGGCTTGTTCCCCCTCACATGTTCTCTAAAATCTATCTACATTTACATAAAGTCGGGCTGCTTTTTCTCTCCTCTGAAGGCAAAAAAAGAACTGCAGGACGCTGCAGAACCTAGGCGTGAGTAAGGTAGCATGCGAGAATATGGCAGCCAGTGTCTCTTTAAAAGCCTAAAGCTGTCGTCAGCATGCACAATGTTCAGAGACATTCAGGCAGATGTTCCTGCTCAGGCTTGATTGCCTTCGCCGAGGCCCATCAGGGATTGCACTTAGCCTAGCTAGAGCTGGCAAAAAAAGACACAGAGGCCTGAGTTATTTTAGCTATGCTCAGTTCCTCCATTAGGTACAGCTGAAATATTGACGCTGCTCGCTCTTTTCACCGCCTTCCTCCGTGGATCTTGCGCACATAAGGTCAAGAATTAGTTGGACTATATATCTGTGTGTGTTGGCTGATAATAGCTTTTGTCTTCTTCTGCTCTGTCACAAATTTGCCACTGCCTGATTGATTCCTGTGTTTTGACTGCTTCTTGTCTCCCAAAAGGTATCTTTCAGTTTAACCTCTTCAATTTCACACTTTGGCTGCTCCATCAGTATAAACCAAGAAAACCAATTAAAACCTGCAGAGCTCAGTTTAGTAAAGATATCTAGAATTTCCTTTCATAATGGTGCACACATAAAAATAGTGTCTTGCATTTAATGTTGCACTTAATATAAGTGTTGTACACAGAAGCTTTAATGAAGCTCTTCAAGTAGATTGTACAGTACATTAAGCTACATTAAGTAACTATGGGAATAGTGTGTGTGTGTGTGGGGGGGGATGTTCAGGCTAAAATAAACATCAAAAATTGAAAACAACAGTAATAGCAGGGGCTAAAAGGCCATTTAATCAATTTTATTGTCAATTATGATTTTGGCATCCAGCGATTATAAAAACAAGCTGCATTCTGTCTCACAATGGTGCTCTGGTTCTTCTTTTATTCACCCATTTTTCAGTGTTACTGCGTTGAATATAGTTTACCAAAATGTTGTATTTTAATATTTGTTGATTATTTTTCACTAGGCTGTGACAGTGCACTGCAAAAATAAATCATGTAATTGAATTTGGTAATTTATTTTATGTAAAATTCTTATATTTAAAATATATGTTTATTTTTATTATGTTTTTCTTTATTTTTATAGTATTTAATTACATATACACGTTATATATTATGTATATTTTTAAATCAAATCATGATCTCAATACTAACTGAAATAATTGTTTGTTATTATTTTGAATTTTTGCTATAATCAGCAGCCCTATTATAAAAGCATATTCCTTTTGAGTTATACTCCTCTTCCTTAATTATTGGATGTTTTAACACAATTACCAATCATGTAAAATGTGCACTTCTAAAGAATTAACACAATTCACAAGAGATAATAAAAAAAGAACAGAAAACGTACTGTATATTTTATGATCGACAGCATATGGAATGCACCTGACCTGATGATGAGAGCTTCAGATGCACAAACGTGTTGCAGAATCATCTGATCTCCGTGCAAACACTAACTCCTTTGAGGGAAAAAAAAGCGAGTGGGTTAAACTTCATCAGAATTATTTCTCTACCTTAGATGATTCTGCCTGAGGTGTTTGTGTGCATGTGTATGTGCTCATATCTTGTTTATCTGCCTATCAACAAAGGCGGTGAGCACATCTTTTTATCTGCTCGTATCGCACGCCTAGTCACCTGCCTTCTGGGAAGCCAACATGCTGCACGCCTCAAAGGTTAGGACTGAGGAAACGGTCGCCTTATCATAATATTTCAGATGTAAGACATAATAATATATGTCAACATTTAACAGTTGTACACCACAGTGTGAGAAAAAGCTAATACTATATTTGTAATACTAGATCTTGGTTGGACAAAAGCCAAAGCCTTCATCCTGAACAATCACATTTTCTTATGACCCTGTATTTCTAACACTTTTATTATTTAGCTCAAATGCAGGGAGTCAGGCCTTTAATGTGAACCTGTTTTATACACAAACTTGCCTTTATTTTTTATCCTCCTTGTTTCATATGGAAATTTGATCATATTTTTGCAAAAATAAAAGCTTTTTTATCTACTCACAGTCCCAAACTCCTGCATGTTTACCTGTTGTCAGGATAATGTTCAAATTACTATTATTATACAACAGATATATACAACATACTCACCACTATTTCCTTCTCCTTAAACAGAAATAGTGGTCTTACTCACTTAGTACTTCCAATTACTTCTGCTTTGATGTTTTTTTATTCTAGGGACTACACAGAAACTCCCGTGATCAAAAGTGACTCCAGAAAAAAGGACATGTCAGATGGTTAGGATAGATTCTAAAGTGTATCCACCGAACGAGGTTGGGTTGTTTAGGTTTAGACACAAGGACTGAGACTGGTTAAGACGAGGGTAAGAATATCAGGGAAAACCAACCAGAGACGGGGAGGGTCATACCTTTCTGTAACTTCATCAGATATGTACGATCTAGCATCTACTGATGGTTGTACTTGTGTGTGCTATGTTTTTCCCGTTCTGCACAAGACATTAATTGTCATAGCTCTATTTTTAGAGGGGCAAATCAAACCAAGAATCTGCCCAATTATCCTCCAGCATAACAGGCTTTTAGTGTGAAACATCAGCAGAAGATGTTGTGTTTTAGCAAACTGATACCCTTAAGAATAGCAAAGTAGAAACAGTCGTAATTGCTGAATTTACCATGTGAACCTTTATACTACAGGTGCAGATAGAAGTGTTGTGACGTACTGGTACTGATATCATGTTAGCGTTACACATGTGATTATATTACGTTAATAATCCAGCACATCTTGAATAATTTTTAACTTGGTACCTTTTCACTACCCATTAGGTGTAATTGTTCTTTTTGTATGCTTTCATAGTTATAGTTACAGTCTTTCCACCTCACTTTTTTTTTCAACATTTCTTTAGAAAATAATAATAATATAGAAGCAGAAACATCTTTATCATCATTATACTCAAGTACAATGAAATTGTGGATGACTTCTCTTCATGCACATAAAAACAATGTATAAAAAATATATAAATAGAAAAAGTAAAAAAACCCGAATATATATATATAGTTGGAATCATTCCGTTTTTATTCACAATCCTTTGTTAATTGTGGTTTCATTTTCATTGTGATATGTTTGGAAGAGATTGATAAATAAAATTTGAGAAGATATACACCTGATCTGTCAAGAATAAATCACGTTGTCACAATCATTTCATGGAAAGAGGTAAAAAATATTTTATTCCAACTTTATGGGCGGCCGTGTATATATATATATATATATATATGTGTGTGTGTGTGTGTGTGTGTGTGTGTGTGTGTGTGTGTGTGTGTGTGTGGAAAAGACATACATATAAGAAGGAAAATGCAATTTAATAGATTTTAGTTATGTACATATATATGCAGGTTGTATATATAAATATGTGCATATATTTGCAGGTTATTTACAGTTTCATATATATATATATATATATATATATATATATATATATATATATGTGTGTGTGTGTTAGCCACAGTCTATATCTTCTATGTTATATAGTATTATAGTTATTGTGAATTATTTTAGTCAAGATAATGGTTTTGTGAAAACTGATAGTGTCAGCCCTATGTGGATACCATTCAGACTATTGACCTATTACAAACAGTGCTCAGCAGTGCAGCTACTTGTCTGATCCCATTTAAACGGAACAAACATTTTACTCCTCAGGTCTGTTAAGGCTCCCTCTCTGTATCCATTACACTTGCACTAATTGTACATCCAGTTGTAACAGAGGAGTGCAGTCGTCTCCAGTGTCCCTCCTGCCTACTGTCGTATCATTCACCTCTCCTGAAAGTGACCTAGAATCTGTGCATCCACACGTGGGAAAAGCAGAGACTGCTTTACAGCCATAATTACTCTGCTCCATATTCATGAGAGAGAGCGCCCAGTGTGAAATGTCAGTGTTTCCCACCATGCTTTGTCCTTTCCTCAGCCAACTCTAATTGGACCGGTACAGGTAGCCTAAGCGAAGGGAAAGATGGAAGCCAGCCTGGATTGTGGTCAAAGGGGCCTGTGGTTGAATTTTATCACCCCAACGCAGTATCAGCACAGAGCCTCACCAGGGCAGGATGGCCAATATTCAGCTACCCTGGGGTAATTAAAAATGTCCTCCGTTTAATTTACACCCAGCTGGTGAAGCATGATATCATTATTGGAATGCATTATAATTCAAGGTTATTATGGGTCTGCTGTGTTTTTAGAACAGGCAATCGTAAGATGGTGGAAACCTATTAGAGCGCTGTGATACTAAACACCGGTTTATTCCGGCCAAAAGAGAAGGTGCAGCAGTCCTCTGTGCATTATGTCATCCTCTTCTCCCCCCTGGGATATGACCCAAAACATCTCTACACACAAGTTCCAGAGCGCTGACAATTTTTGCAGTGACAGCAGTGTTGTGGAGCCACACCTGGCGGAAAGCTTTTGCATACCTGCTGTACACTAGCATCTGTTATACGGGCCCGATTAAGTGTGTTTTGATGCAAAAGTGGCTATGCCTGCACATACACACACACTAACAGTACATGCAGACAGCTCAACAGCTGAGCATCGCCATGCCTGCCACTTTGGTAAGTGGAGTGATGCAGGGAAAGAGAGAAAGAAGAGGGCTGAGGTATGTGTGTAACTGTGTGTATGTATGTAGGAGCAAGGGTAGCAGGTGATTGTCTATTGTTCTACAAATTAGCTGACAGTCAACCCCCAGCTGGCCTGTGGGTGACACACGTGGGCTGAGTGGCAGGTGCGAGTGATTCAAGAGCTTTGTAGCTGTTCCATGTTGCTTTTGTCAAAAACAAGCAAAATTGAGGTTTTGAACGATAGCAGAGGCGTGGGGGTTGCTTTTGAATAGTCACTCTGCGGCGCACTTGAACGCACAATGATGCTGTTTTTCAAACCGGACTGCTTTGTATTGTTCTTTCACAAGTAGAGTTGAGCATGTGCGGAATCTTGGAAAACATTGTGATGGCTTCAAGAGGAGGTGTTGAGTTGAATTTCTGACTTTTCCTTGTTGAGTGTTGTGTTGCACTGGGTTTTTTTTTAATTCTCTCTCTTTGTGATTGGCGTTTTAGTCAACTATGACACTGTATTCACACCAAATGCAAAGACCTGCCCTACATTACTTTGTCGGGTTGGACCACGGGATTATTTCTGTTTATTTGCATTACTTGTTGCAAAGATACGAAAATTTCTTTCTGTCATTATGCTTTGTGCAATGGCCAAAATAACCACTATTACTGCTTTGTACTTTTTGTGGAAGTCCCAGATACAGTAATTAAAAACCCTTTTTCTTATTTCTTGTTCGTTTTAATGCCTGGTGCCTGGTTTCCCCAAATTATTACCAAGAAAACCATGGGAAATGTCTAGATATCATCTTTAAAATTAAACTTTTATGAGCTTTTTTTGTTGTCATTATATTTGTCCAAACAATGTAGCTTTAGTTGTACCAGGAATTAAAATGAACAATAAAGTGAAGAAAACAAGGGTGGTCTAATATTTTTTTCCTTGACTATATTGGGGAAAACCAAACACTATGGTGTCTGGATTCCCTGGAACTACTACTGCACTCAAACCCAAAATGAACAGATTTTTGCTCCAATTGAAATGCATTAAACGGATCAAAAGAATGCTAAAATAACTACATCATGATGTTGATTTGGAAAAAGTCTGACTTCGTGGGTTGTCAGAACTGGCTGCAAGTTAACAAACAAACAAGAAAACTTGTTTTCTCGGTAGAGTTCAAATCACTCAGGATTATGCTACGGAGTAAAATCTCAATGGTCGTAGGCTTTCATGGTGGACAATCTCTCCAGCCTAAAAGACAGAATAGACCCTTTGTCAATACCACCCATAAGGACACATATGAGCGTTTGTTAAAACGAGTGTTTCGTAGCTTTATAAAAAATAGCACACAAGTCATTATACATATTCATGGTTGTGAAAAAGACAGCAGTTTCTGTGAATTTAGGGCCACGAAACCACTGACCTAGGTTTAAGGCAGAAAACACCTGTTAGGTGTTATAAAAGACAGTTTAAACAGTAAATAAATGTATGTAAATACCGGAAGTGAAGTCGTAGCTCCAGCTTAAAAACAATGGTGTCATCTGTCAAAAAAGTTCCAGATCCAGACTCAGTGTTTGCTCCAGTATCATGTGATACTTTGCTTCAGCCATCAGTCACATACTTTAATAGTTAGAATACATGTAGCATGTGTGTTGCAGATATGTATTAAGTCTGCTGCTTACTATGAGAGCTTTGACAAAATGAGCACATTTCTACTGCTGTGAGAGCTTCTTAGAGGTTTAAAATCCTGCCACAGAGAATATTAACTGCTGTGCAGTGTCTCAGCGTGTTATAAGTCTTTTAAGTAGATCACAGGACACAGGAGATTGGCTCCTTCCCACAGTCAACAATAGCTTCTTTCAACCATGAACATGTTCTTTCCTTCACCACGCCCAAGTCGTTTCAGTTGACCACACTCTAACCACAGATGTGGTATATTGTAAAAGGTGCAAGCAGCATATTTTGTATACAGTTATGAAGACATTTTTTATTGTAGTGCTTTTGTTTGAACAAACCATACACCGTCACATGTAAGAGAACACGTGCTTGTGTGCGTATCAGTATTTTCACATGTGTATAATGTCTATACTCAAGCATGTGACTGCACAGATGAGCATAGGCAACATGAACATATTACCTTTGTGATGGTTTCTCATTTCTACAGCATCCTATAAGCAATCTTTTCTGTCTCTCTCCCACTCAGCCGTCACATGTATCACACACACAGCACAAAATCCCCGGGCACTTTGTCCCTCAACGAGGTATGATCCATATTTCATATATTGCCTGTAAATCGCTTGGCCAGAACTGTTTTGACGAAGCCCTGGAAGTGGCAGGGGGCAGATTGGCTCTCTGCCTGACTCTTACTGTACCTAGAATACAAACAAGCCTCCCACAGAAACTGTAAAATGCTGTATATGGGTATTTTTAGTGTCAGTTTTCAAGGTTGAAGTGCTCTCTATTACCATTTCTTAACAATCTAGCGTAGTTGTACCAGTTTATCGTCATCCTGGCAAACCAGTGTGTATTCATTGGAACCAATTTGCCAGAGTGCATTAAGACGGGGATTAAAATGTTGAGAAATGGAAAAAGGCATCATCAGGCTTCGTGAAATAGAGCAATCAAACTCCCATTCTGCTGTAAAGTAGTGCCAATTCCACAAGCCCTCTCCTCCCTCTGTCTTACATCAAATAGTACAGCTTCTGTGAGAGGAAGGATTTATAAAGTGAGTCTAAAAGGGAATCTGTTTAGTATGTCTGTACATACATGATTTTTTTAAATGCAAAGCCATTGTGTCAAGTCTTCTGAGTCGTCTGAACTATTATAGTTGGATACTTTCATGTCAAAGTTTATTTCTCTTTCTCTTGCATAGACTCGACTTTGTGTTTGTGCACATGAGAGTGTATATGTGACCCTCTGTGTTTATATGTGCTGATTCTTTGATCCTGGATCACCTTGAGGACAGTGGCTCAGGCAATGCCATGTGGGAGACAAAATAGATGTGTACTCTACCCTGAAATGCTTGCAGAAGGTTAATGTCGAGGAAACAGGAGAAAGAGGGAGATCAGTAGGGTGAGAGGTTTTGTTGTGTGTGTGTGTGTGTGTGTCTGCTTTCATTTTGTACATGCCTTTGCCTTTGGTTTTACAGAGACTGAAAATAATTTTCACCTTTGAAGGGCAATATTTTCAAAAAGAAGAACTAAAAAAGTAATGCAAAATGTAATGCATTATACATTGTATATTGCAGACATGATAACGAGCCAGGAGGCAGCAGCTTAAACCAGCCAATAGCTGTGTTTCCATTAAAGTCGAAGGAAATTTTAGAGCAAATTTTTTAAGTGTTGCATGAAAGAAAATGCGAATTAGGGACGTTTGCATCAACTGGCTTAGAGTGAATAAAGGAAACTGCATGAATGTACTTTGGTCAGAGCAGTGTAACATTTGCTATCGGCTAATCTGTCAGTAAACTGTAGAAGAAGAAGAGATTGTGTCATGAAGAAAACAGTAGAAGAAGAAGAGATTGTGTCATTAAAAAAACTGTAGAAGAAGAGATTGAGTAAAAGAGAAAAAATAGTTTACTAATCTGACAACTTTGGTCACCCATGACAGAAAATCTGACTTCAGGAATTAGATTCAATTTGGAAACTTACAATTGTTCTTTCATGTCAGCTGGTTTTGACGGCTGATCAGTAATGAGTTAAATGTTCGCTACATCAGAACTTTCGCTTCCTTCTCCTGTTTAATGCATTAACTAGTTTACTAAAGACAAATACCACCTCAAATGAGCATAAAAACTTGTATGCGCATTTTCCAGTTTTATCGAAGATTGGTGTTTCCATCAAGCTTCACTTATGCAAACTTCAAAATGTGCAGAAAAATGTGGCTAGTGGAAGTAGTAGGGATTTTGTGTCATGTTGGAAGTTTTGTCTGAAATAGGTATTTTTTAAAGCCCAACCCTTTTCTTTTAACCTGTTCAATTACTTTTTGTGCCTAACCTTAACCAAAGTATTATCATAATATTTAAAGCAGCTGTAGTTTCTGTTCCTAAACCTTACCAAGTAGTTGCATTTCAATAAGTTAACCATGTCCTTAAATATATTGACTGTTAGTCTTTAAGCAGCAACCATGCACCCGTTTTAAAACGTTAAATATAACACTCATATTTTGTATTGTTGTTGTATGAAGATATATTGCTTAGCTAATTGTATTATCATTTGTTGCCTTCAGACCAGAAGTAGGTACTGCTGAGTTACATATTTAATGGACGGATATGAGTGGTATCAGTCCTTTAATCTAATTCTCAGCACAAAGCAAATTGCTGTAATTCTGCATTAAATACTAAGTGGGTGAAGATTGCTGTGTTTTGTTTTATGTCAGAGAACTGTTGATTCAACTTTCTGTTATATGGCTACAATTTGTCCAGATGTGCTGACTCTGTTGTTTCCACAGCCTGTATGCCTTTTTTTAGAGTATATATTTATCTCCAGGACCTTTAGTGGGAAACCTTCAGAGACATCCCATCACACAAAATGCCACATGATAATATCGCCTTGTCACTTATCTCTGTGTTGGGTAAATGCATGACAGGGTGTAGGTGCAGGGTGTGATATCATGAGATCTCTGTTTGCCAGTGAAATGCCTACAGAGGCAGCAGGATTTTCATAGGTTTTGCTCGAGAATGCTTTTTTCTCCAAACCTGGCACATAACAGTTTAAAAAACAGTAATATGAAATGTTTGCTGAAAGGATAAAAGGAAAGCTGATTCATTGTGGTTCATTTTTTCCGCCATATACAGAATGCTGGATGAGTGGTTGTACTGTAGCAAGGACTGGGCCAAATCAGTGCAACCCCATTGAGAACATTTATCTGCTCTTTTGGGAGGCTTTGTTTTCACAAGGGTGTACTTTGAGCTCTGTTTGATAGCTTTGATGCACAAAAATGAAGATAGCCTCCCACTTGAGGAAGTATATTCCCTTTTTTACCAATCTGGAGCAAATTAATTCACATCTCCTATTTTTAAAGCAATATCTATAGATATAGTGCTGGGCTTGGCCTGTTTGTCCTGAGTCACCATTTGTATTGCATCTTATTCTGTGCTTGTTGGAACCCGCTATATAGTTGTGTGGTACTCAGTAGTTGCTTGCTGTGTTGCTGGCAGATGTCACATGCTGCTGATCCCGGAGGCTGCAGCTGTTTCCCACCAAGGAAGATTTTTGTGTGAGTTCATTGGTCCCTGCAGGGAAATTCTCTTTTCACTTTCTCCAATCCAGCGAGGAAAGCTTTCCCAGAGCTGGTATAGATTCAGAATCTTAATTGCTCAAGGATACTTCAGCAGAGTTGGTGTTCTCCATCACAAGGGTGAAAATGAGGTTACCCATTTGGAGTCATTCTAACCAAGAGGCAGTCATGTATTCTTAATATTTGTGTACTGGCTTGTGTTCTACCTCCAGATTGGTGGAAAAAATAGCCTGTATTTAGTCATGGTTAAACACCAGATGGGTCCAGTTTCCACAAGTGGGCTCTGATATACCAAAAAATGCTCTTTCTTACCACCAGTTATTTGCAAAACAACTAACATTAACCATGATTTATTTTGCTCAATATTCTATCATTGCCTTCATTTCTTTTTAAAGACTTCAATAGGCATAGTAAACCATCTGAATCTCCTCTCCAAAGGCGCTCTAAAAATGTAAGCTGTAACTTCAATACCTGATGAATGTTTCCGCACACAACTCTTTTCTAATAAAAGCCTAATCCTTACACAGTTCTTTATTTGTGACAAATAAAAGGTGAGACGCAAATCTCTATGTGCAGAATAATTGTCTGTTCTGTAGAAACTAGGTCTTCTGGGATTGTATTGTTCCCGGTGCTGCACCCAAGGGAACACACAGTGATGTGGATCTTATCTTGATTCACATCTTGTATGAAAACAAAAATAGAGATGAGATTTGTGCAGTTTAGTCATTCATTTTTAATAGACTACAGCCGCATTTGTGAAATATCTTCACAATGGTCAAGTACATAAATGCTTGCACAATTGGATGTTGGAAGTTGACGACTGCTTAGGTTTATTTCTAACACAAATGCTCCAGTTGCATGTGTCTTTCTGCGTTTATTCTTTTTCAGTTCCCTTTGTTGGCATTTGTGCATTTGTACCTTTTGGTTTGGCTCACTTCAGCTCAGCTCACACTGCGCTGTTGCCCTCCAATTTAGGTTTCAGGCTTCATTCATAAGTTATATGGGTGTTGCTGCATTTTTAATCTTTCAAACAAACGGCCACGTTTCAATTGCTGCTTGTCAGTTTTGATTTTGTGATTCATTCATTATTAAGCGTGTTAGGCTGCATTGCAGTGCAACGGATGGATTACTGCACTTTAGCCATGGGCAGGGAATGAGTCTACTGTATGTGTATGTGGGAGGAGAGGACGGACGTATTCTCGCACGTGTGTTTTCGCCGTGGAAAGCTTTCATGTTTGTCTTAGTCATGTCAGAGCAGATGGACCAAAATACAATGGTTCAAATCAGACTACATAAATATGGATGTTGGGAAGCATTAAAGTTGTCTTCTGGATTTTTCTGTCTCTTGTCACCTCCGTTTAGAGGATTGAACCATCCAAAATGTCCCAACCATTACATTGATCTAACTCAAGGTTCAGTAACTTGATTTCTTCCAGACAATACTCCTACCCCGGCTCTGGATATTGGTGAGACCAGTGTTTAATGAGTACACTTTATTGGATCAGTGCATAATTCTGTCAGTTAGAATATTCGTCTGTTCGGCCATTTTTGTCCAATGCAAGATATCTGAAAATATACTGGATTGAAATACATTTTACTTGACTCTTTCTAATGATTTAGTGGCCCTTGGAATTCACCCTTGACTAACAGTTTGGTCCATGAAAAGATATCTCAATAACCATATAACTGACGAGATCTCACTTTTGGTGATCTAGTCGTCTAGTCTAGAACGTTCCTCTAGCACCAATCAAGGTAACGTTTCAGCCACACATAAAACAATATAACAATGTCATGCATCTGTTCCCGTTACTGGGTATATTCATTCTCCCCAGATAATTAATCCTGCAATTCTTTCTTGGGGGCAATAGAAACAAGTTTTGAACACAACACTGACATATTATCAACTTTTCAAATGATATGATAAACTTGTAAGGCAACAGTTCCTTATGTACACACCCAGCCGTTATGGAGCAACATAAGCATTTCTTTTGAATTATATATATATATATATTTTAAACTGTCTATATAAAGGAACTTTGTACTTATGATCTGATTTGTCTAACTTTTTCAATTTCTATTTATTTATTTAATTAATTTAAGTGTAAATTATATATATATATATATTAATATATTTAATATTTTTACTTTTTTCTTCAATGAATAACAGTTAAGGGAAATGCAGTATTATTTAATATAATATATTCAATACAAACAAAGATAATTGTTGTTATGGTTTATGCTATAATGGAGCAGCCCTACATTGCAGCCTCTAGGGGCTGCTAGTGTGGCTTTAGAGATTTCCTCTTTTTCTTTTAGTCTGTATCCAAACATGGATATGTGTGTTGTGCATATTTAAAAAAAAACTAAAGAGTTTATGCCTGGGTTAGAAATGATGCAGCTCAATGCGTCTGACTTGGAAGCACAAAGGATTAACAGCAGTGGCCTATGTGAACTGCTGAGTAGCAGATAAAACAACAGCTCTCCAAGCACACACACACACACACACACACACACACACACACACACACACGTATGCAGTTTGGTGAGGAGAAGCGAAGCTGATTTAAAAGACGGCTTCAAATGCTGTTTGCTGTAATGCTGCCGATATTGTTTTCGCCGTCATTTTTCACTTGGGAGTGCGTCATGTGTCTCCTGTGCCGGTCTGTGATGCTCCAAATACCCGGCAACACTCTTTGTCCTCTGCCAATCCCCCTTTAATGCCAGTCGCTTCAAACAAGCAGAAGTTTGGAGCTGTTTACATGTGGGTGCATGGATGTTGAAACATTACTCTCAAGCAGTTATTTAAGACTTAATGGAGGAAACAAAGGAACAAACCTGGAAAACAATGATTAACCTTGGAAACCCTATGGATTTGCCTTCCTCCTGACAGTCACAACTCAGGGACCCCAATAACAAAACAAGCCTTTGTCTTGTTATCTAACTTTTATAAAGAACTCTAAAGAAAGTCAAATTTGTATATCATTGACTTTTAACCAACAGGTTTTCTCAGTGTGTTTTGTAAGCATCTTGTCTTGAAAGATGAATTAGAATTAGAATATTTCTCCAAAAAAAAACAAATTAGATATTCCTTATTGTTGTAACACAATAGACAGAAGATTAAACAGCAGTTTTAACAACAAACTAATCAAATTCTCTATTTTTAAAAAAGCTTAATGTTTGCAGATAAGCTTTTTTTATATGAGGATTTGCTTTTTCCTGTTTTATAACAGCGTTAATTATAAAACATTGGTTAAATTGACTTTGTAACATTGGGCTCTGGAGAGTTTGTTTATTGTTTTTTACTTTTTAATGAATAACCCAATGGGCTGAACCATTTGGAAAAAAAATACCTGATTGCAATTATTTTTCTTTCACCAAAAATCAGCAGTTTATTATGACTCACATTTACGTTTGGAGTTAAAAAATACCCTCTGATGGCTATAGTAATTATGGAGGATGCCAAGGCGAAAGTGAAGAGTATACAACAAAGTGGGGGTATGAAGAATAAAGAATGGCAAGGTCCACTTAGGGAAGACAGGAGTGACAGGTGTCATGGACAGGTCAGACAAACACACAATTTATTTATTTATTTTCCCCTTTTCACTATCTTTTGTAACACCTAACTTTAGTTACATTCAGGCATGAGGACGTGTCTCCTGATGCCAGGTGCTGAGGGTGCTAATTTTCAAAACTCCCTTGGAGAAATGACCTACAGTCATGGAAACAGTCATACAGTCATCCTCAGTTTCTTTTTCATTTTAATGCCTGGTACAACTAAAGGTACATTTGTTTGGACAAATATAATGATAACAACAAAAATAGCTCATAAGAGTTTAATTTAAGAGCTGATATCTTGCCGTTTTCCGTGGTTTTGTTGATAAAAAACAAAATCATTATCAAGAAAACCATGGAAAATTAATTGAAGAAAACAAGAGGGGTCTCATAATTTTCTCCATGACTGTATGTGGTCGTATGGTTTGAAGGACTACACTGTAACAGCAGCTGAGGCTCAGTTGGTAGGGCGGTCGCCCCCTGATCAACAGGTCGGTGGTTTTATCCTTGACCATGGCAGTCCTTATATTGAAGGGCAAGATGCTGAATCTCCTGGTACTACATCTTTAGAGTGGTCGATACGAATAGAAAGCACAGTTAATTTACCATCATATCGGCAAAAAACGTCAGTTCTCAATGATTCATTCTAAAGCCTTTATCTGCTGATGCTAATGATGATTTACCAGTATTTTCTTGGGGGCCATTATTGTTCGGTCAATATATTGGTTTGGCTCCAATCTGTAATAATCAGTATTTTTTCTTTCGTCTATAGAATAAGATTTCTAGTTCAACTCATCTCCATCCCAATAAGGACTAGTGAAATTTAGATTTTGCACTAGTCCATATTGCGATTTTAATAAAATTACAATAATTTGTTCAGCCCCATTGACCAATCAGTTGCTTAATAAAAATAAATGGAAAAAAAATTGATAATGAAAATAACTTAGTTGCAGCCATGCCAATGATCTCCCTTCCAGGTTCTGCCTTCAGCACAGCAATCTTTGTGTCAGGTTAGGTTGCCATTCATCAGATTCATCATACATAAAAGGGTGAATGTCTTGTTTTGGACTGCTAGTTTTTAGCTATGAATCAGGAGTTGAGGTTAATTGAGTTAAGAGTTTTTATCCTGCTTTCCTCCGTGTCCCCAGTCTTCTGTGACATTAAGATGTTTTGCGCTCCATTTGCCTGTGTGTAGGGCAGGCAGAACAGACTTCATTTGTCACAGAGAGACACCACAGAGAAATCAGAATGTAAAACACTAATTAGGCCTGATCCTGATGAGGGTTCATTACCGAGTCAGCGTGAGACTCCACGCTCCCAAGATTCTTATTGTTTGACTAGTTTGGAGCGAAAGACGCAGATTTCAGACTCGGGTGTGGCTCCGCTCTAGATGATGTGTGTACTGTACAGGTGGCTTGTTTGCTTATGCATGAGTGTATGTATGCAAATAAGGAGGGAGAAGCCTGGATGGCGAGCGACCGTTGTGGCTGGCGTGCACACAAGCGAGAGCCTCCATCTGCGTCGTGATTCGCTGTTGAAAGGCCCGAGCACCCTGATGGGTCGTTGCAACAAGATTGCGGATCAAATGCACAGTCTCTTGTACTGCCATATAAAGAGAATAACTACTTTCTGGCTGGTCCACTTTAGCTGTAGGGGAGGGAGGGTTATGATCAAGGTGACATATTGCATTCTTCTTTTCTACATGCCAAAATAGCATGGGTGCAGAAATGTAGAAAGGAAATCTGTGAGTCTTTTTCCAGATGCATTGTAATCCATTCCCTGCTGATTTTCGACTGTATCCTTCACTTTATATAAAGAGAAATATGATTATTTTAGACTTAAGTAGTGCAGCTTATTACCCAGCATAAAGCCCGGAGGGTGTTTGTGAAGTGAATTTATAAGGGTTGTACTAAGCAAAGACAAAAATCAAACAGATAAATCATGCCATAGAGATAAAACATGCTGTACTAGATCAAGTTGCAGTTGCACTTTAAAATATATCAGTATTATAATTTTAGAAGTGATGTCTGACAGCGAATGTGTAAGATCCTATCACTCCAGTAGGGGAGTGAGTTAGTTGTAGGTATTAATTGGAACTAGGAGAGGATGATTTCATAAGTTTTCAATTTGACACGATCGCAGTTTTTCATTAAGGTGTGAGTGACAAATTTCAAATGCTAAGCCAGTTTTTTTTTTAAAGTGAGAGAAAGATTCTATGTTTCTGCATCTTTCATCACACTTCCCAAAAAAGATTGACATGAGCAGATAATTTGGATGAGAAGTCAGAGGTGACGTATCTCTTTGTTGGCTTGTCAGCTCTTGTTATGTTCTCTTGGTGAAAGATCAGACTCTCAGCATGAGAATGACAGTCGGCCTACCCTGAGAGCAGACATGCAAACAGAGCTGCAGCACGGCTTTAACTCGAGCTGCGTCTTCAGAGACTTATTTGAAAGAATCCGCTCAAGAAAAAGTCGTAAGTTGATGATGCTCGCTAAAAATTGCATGCAAATTCAATTTTCATTGTGATGATATATTTAGCCCCAGACAGTGCTCTCATGGTGATATACAGTATTTAACAAAGGCTGTAGTCTCGTTGAATCTCAATCTTCTCTGCACCACTAGTTCACGACCAGAAGTACAACTCAAGAAAATATAGCCATGATAACTACCGCCGCATTAAAATAATAGGTGGAGTATTTTTTCTATAAGATGATTAAATCTGCTGTTCATCTGTAATGGCACAATTTAAATATTCTTACAATGAGCTCCGAAAACACTGTTTTCCTTCAAGGTTAGAACAGGTTTGCTTGTTTTATATATGCTTTTCTCACTGGTTAGAGTGGGCGGAGCTTAGTTAGAAAAAGCATGACTTCATGCATGCCCCCTGCCAATCAGGATGTAGCAACATTTGAATAAAAATGTAATGACTCCTCCCTTGATGAAGCAGATGATCTGACTTTTAGAATGTTACACTGTTAATAATTTAAGTAATATCTAGTTATATATTTAAACTCTGAATGTTGCATCTGTAGGCATGAATATTGAATGTTGTGGGGAAATATTTTTTTAGTAGCATCAAATATGAAACCCGTCACTGTTAAATCTGCAGCAGTAAGAATACACACATCACTGTGCTAACTTTGGTATTTTCCATCATATAAATAAAATGAAAATATGCCCAAACCTGTGTAAAAACAGCTTCTGTAATGTGTTAAAAATATCACAACCAATATTTCTATGGATATCATATTCACCATGTTGCAAATGGTTTTGTACAAAACCATAGAAACCTGTTCAAGTGAGTGATATCTAGCCATGCAGCTAGTTTGTACATAGTGACACTACTTTGCTGAAGAAATCTTGATGAAAACTGTTCTGTTATGAAAACTTTTGTAGGTTATCAAGAGTTTAGAAAACACTGTTCAACAAGCAATAAGGTTTGAAAGTGGTGGCAGGCCAGCAACCAGGCATAAGCTTTTGGTTGCCAAAACCGGAAATATGGTTGCCATTTTTAATCACCTTATATTTTTAGTAATTAAGACTGGGGCAGATTGGGGCATCCCAGTAGCTCAGTGATAGAGCACATGCCACTGAGTTGCAGCAGATTTCCCCCCCGTCTCCCCCTTCCATTGTCACTGTCAAAAAAGCAATAAACCAAAAAATAAAAAAAGTTACAAGATAGTTATACAACCCTGGTTCCAAAAAAGGACACAAAAACAACCAGGGTCAAACACTGGACTCCTGGTTCAAAGTCCTGGGTTAGTTGGTCCACTGCTTTTAGCATCATACTGCTTCACTACCGGACAAAAAAAGAGTTGCAGATGAAAGTATCTGTGGTTTGCAGAAACGTACAATGCCAACATCTTAACTGGCAACTGGGCTGAAATGTCACTCATGCAACAAGTATGAAAACCATTATTTATTCCTGGGCGCAAGTTTGCTGTCCCAATTTGTTGCAAAGTGTTGGCAACCTAAGGCCAAGCATTGGTTGCCAGTTTCTCAAAACTGTTGCCAATGCCAAGCTTGCAACTGTTACTGTCAATGACTGCTGTTCATGATTAATATCTAATCCTTCAATGCTGTGAATAACACACACACATACACACACACACACACACACACACAAATCACCTCTGGAAACAGAACAAATGGGATTCTTCTATTACGGTCAAGGCTGAAATTGCATAACATGGAGAGATATGTTAGATATGTTGAAAAAAGAGTATTACTCTGAGTAGTATGAGAGCAGCCATATATACCACACTCCTTTATTTCCATCTCGATACTTATTCTGTGGTGTAAATAAACTCCCAGCCACCGCGTCCTCTTTACATGGATCAATGGTTGTCAAAATGTCCTCTCTCCTCTGTCGTTCATTTGCCCATGAAACATTATCTGTGTGTTCGGTGCTCACAACAAGCAGTGCAATAATTGCGCCCCCGGGTGTCTCAGATAAGGACTCCTCCTAAATGAGAAATAGGAAGGGACATCTTGACAATTGCAAAGAAACAGTGCAAAGCTGCAGCTGTGAAGTGGCTGTGCACAGTGCCTCCTCAAAGCCAACAATGAGTCATACATTTGAGAAGTTTTGCCTCACTTACAGCACAATGTCGCTACTACCACTGCGTGTGCACACATGAAATCCTGTTGTCATTTCGGAATATATCTCCGTGTCGATCCAGAAGGTCAGCAGCCAAATACTGAACACTGTGTCAGATCAGATTATGTTTCCGAGAAGCAACATGATTAAACTGCAATTTGACTTTGAGTGTTTATTTCTCCCAAGGCCTGCAGACAACTCCCCCCTTCAGAAAACTCAAAGAGTGACAGAACAGGGACTGGAAGCCTTTCTTCTCTGTCTCTCTATTTCTATTTGAGTGGGGAGAGATTTCACCCTTTTTGAAATTCACTAAATCTGTTGCCGTGTGCATAATGCATGGATTTTTTTTTTTTTTTTAGTTCAGTGGTTGGGCTTCAATAGGCTTTCAGAACCATCAAAACATAGAAGGAGAGGTCACATGCTGTTGCGGGGAAAGTGACACCGCGTTACCCCCGAGCTGGTTTCACAAATGCGACTCCAGGAATACCAGACACAATACTATTATACATCCCTTTCAGTTTTTCCCCTCACCCTCTCATTTTTCTCCCCCATACTTCTCCTCCTCTGCTGTTCATTCCCTCACTCTCTTCCCTCCCTCACATCTCTCTTCTCCCTGTGACTAAAGGCAGCCCACTCCTCTGCAGTGGCTGCCTGCCTCCCTGATTTGCTCGCTGCTCAGGGAGGATTTGCATAGGCTGGCCCACTTGCTCGCTTCTCCCCTCCCCCTTCCCCTCCCCTCCTCTGCCTCGCTTCCTCCGTCCCATCATCTTCGCTTAGTTTCACCTGAGCCCGCTCTCATCCTCTTCTCTCTCTCTCTCTCTCTGTCTCTCTCTCCTCCGTTCTCTCTTTCTCCCCTCCTCGCTCACTCCCTCCCCTCCACACCCCCACCCCTCCATCTCGCTCCCTCCCAGCAGTTTCTCATTTTCTCATTCTCTTCTTTCTCCCTGGCTTTTTCTCTTTCTTTATCTGTCTGCAAATCTGTCTCTTTCTCCTGTGGAGTAATACAAAGAGCTATCAGTCTGGGTCTCCCTGGGTTAACAAGCCAGACCACTTCACTCCTCCAGGGACATAGAAAAAGAAAAGAAGAAGAAGAAAGAGCTGAAGAAAGAGAAAAAAGTATTGGATCCAAACTTAAAGACGGAGATAAAGCAGGAGTGGGGATCTTCTCCTTGTGCTGAAATTCTGAAGCCGAACTGTGAGGGAGAAGGGAGTCAGCCTGGAGACAGAAAGCTGATAGTTTGTCCGCGCCGGAGTGTGTGGAGCTCCTCATCTCCTCTGCCGTTCCCTCCCTCCGTCTCTCCCTCCTCCTCAGGTCTCATAGCCGAGGCTGTGTATTATCTGTGGCTTGACAGAGCGGAGCTGTGCAGAGCAGAACGAAGCGGAGCGAGCGGGGCAGAAGGCTGCAGCGCAGGTTGTTCCCCCCCTCTCCTGTCACTCACTCTGCGCCTGCAGGTGAAGAAGGGCGCACAGGGACACATTCCAGGTGTCGCCTACGAAAGCGTGCATCTCTCTAGTTGCTCACACACACACACACAAGCACGCTACCTGGTCATCAAAGGAGCAGCCACAGGGCGATCCTGCCGAGAACAGAAAGTAAAAAGACATATTGGATTCTGGTTCAAAGAGCCAGCGAGCAAACGAAGAGCAGCGGGAGATCTGCCGCTTTCTGACGAGTGGAGTCCAAGAGACAAGACCCGAGCTGCGATTTGTTTGCTGGAATCTACGTTAACAAGGAGCTTGTGTTGATTTCTGTCTGCTATGGAGTTTGCCTCTGCATCCTGGCTACGGGAAGGTCACTTTTTCTGAGATCCTTGCACATCTGCTTTACTCTCTTTTAAACATCCAGTAGGGCGGGGGGGCGTGAGCCATGCTCCCCAAAGGAAAGCCCCAGGAGGGCCAGCTGTTCTGGATGTTGCTCCTGGCAGTGGGATGGATGGTGCTGGGCTCTGCCTGGGGCTCCTCCTCAGACCTCCACCTCCTGTCCCCTACCCCCGGAGCCCCCCTGCCCCCTGCCCTGGCCCGGCCCGATCACCCGCAGCAGGGCCCCCAGGGGCCCAGGCACCACCAGCCACCTGTGTCCATATATCGCTCCCCGGCCTCGCTACGAGCCGGCCACGGTGAGTCCCCCATCGCCACCTTTTCTCACCCGCCTACCCGGCTTCCCTCCGCTCCTGTCCATTTATCATCATGAATGATCAGAGTGAGAAGGAGCCATCTGCAGCCACCTCTCTATCATTTTTTCTGTCTCTATAACTGACTCGTTCATTTCCTCCCTCCCACTGTCCCTCTGTCTTTGTCTTTCTTTCTCGCTCTCACTCTCCCTTCCACCACAGATATAACGATAGTTGACAGCAGCTCTGCATCATGGAGCTGTATATCGTTTATGAGATTATAGCTTTAATTGTCAGTGAAAGGCACTGACAAGCAAAACACCCACAGTGACTCTATCAGCTGAGGAGCAAGCGACGACTCTGAATTACCCTGTTCCCACCAGGTTTAACGCTCTTGTAATTGATGATTGATGGAAAGTGAAGAACTGGACGACGGTTCTCCTCGGCTTCAATCACTGTCGTACCGATCCCTGCTTTTATCAAGGGGCTCGTCCTCATACATGCTTGGGCTATGTAAGACGTCTGGCATCTGGCTTTTTCAAGTTGACATCAAATTTAACAACCCTGCTTAAATGTCCATGAAGGATTTCTGTTATCTCTACCAACAGCAGCACAAGCTTTTTCTTCTCGGCAACTTAATGTACACATCCAGGAGGGGGGATTAGCCCTGGTGGTCAAATGCCTTTACAATATTGACTTTTGTTTTATAGGTACTTAATGTGATATATTAGCACCATTATCTGCTACACAGACATCAGGAGAGGGATCTTTAATTTCCCTAACAGTACAAAGTAGATTTTATATTACCACAGCATTATTAAGTGGGCTGTTATTTTAAGAACTTCTACATGTTAAAGGCTTTGTTTCATCATTAATATCTTTTGCTGCTGTTCTGTAATTACTTGTGCTCCAGTGGATGGCTGTAAATACAGAGTATGTAGTTAATACAGCATGAGTTCTAACTTGTTGGCTGTTGTAATTAATGTCAGTATGTAAAATTTAAATTAGTGCAAATGACCCTGATTTGCTTAGATTACATGGTCTTTACCACTCAAACTGGAAAGGCGTTTATTTTTAAATGTCATGTCACTGTGATGAAAAGTGACAGCAAAAGCATTTAGACGCTGGCTTATCGTATCCTTGCAATACTCTTCTGTTATAAATAATATATAAATGAAATACAGCTGAGGAATTTTTTAACATAATGCAAAATGCCCGGGGAAGAAAAAAATAAAAAAATAACAGGCCCAAATTGAAGGAGCCTTCGCTTTCTTCTCTATTCTCTGGACTCGGGACAATTCATTCTGCGCCTTTGTGTCACCCTAGATCAATCAATCCCTGCGGGGGGATCGAATCCGTTTGAAAAATAAATTTGAGCCAGGTCTATGCTTGACTCCTTTTAACACGTCGAGGGCTCATTTTTAGCACGTTGAGGGCTATTGGAGCAGATGAGCCTGACAGGCAGAGAGGGAGAGGAAGAGAGAGAGAGAGAGAGAGAGAGAGAGAGAGGATCTGCATTACTAATGTGGAATGTGCAAACCATACAAAGTGTGAGAGTCTGGGCAGGGACTGGGTGGCAGCCATTTAAAAAGCCGTAGGTGTGATGCATGCTCCTGTGGATCAGAAAGCAGGACGCTGTTTGTTTTGTGCTGTTGCACTCTTATGATCTTAATTTTAATTGCCAGCAGATATGCTCTTACTGCTGGATTTCTGTTTCCTGTGCTTGTGCTTGAGGAGGCAAAAACTGGATTTCTGTGTCCATGTTTGTTGGTATCTTTTCATTTGTTTCTATTTGATCCATTTAACATTAATTTGTGTTTTAAACTCTTGAATCTGGTTGGCTGATATAGTAGTTTCTTGTTTAGGTAACACTTTCCACGAAGCCCATATCTACAGCCATGGAAATAATTATTAGACCACCATTGTTTTCTATAGTTTCTTGTTCATTTTAATGCCTGGTACAACTAAAGGTACATTTGTTTGGAGAAATATAATGATAACAACAAAAATAGCTCATAAGAGTTTAATTTAAGAGCTGATATCTAGCCATTTCCCATGGTTTTCTTGATGATGATTTTGGTTATTATAAACAAAACCATAATAAATTTGGACGTTTATGAGCTTTTTTTGCTGTTGTCAAATAAATGTACCTTTAGTTATATAGGCATTAAAATGAACAAGAAACTGCAGAAAAGAACGGTCTTGTAATTTTTTTCCATGACTGTTTAATGCATTATAAACATACTTATATTTCATTATAATCTTCATTATTGTAGTTCGAAGCTCTCATAAATATTCACAATGCCTTATAACAATAATCGTAGCACATTATACATCACTTTATAATGACATAAAGGTCAAGTATCATAATACTTCATAAAGGCTGGGCATTTACTGACTGATTTTTTTTTTTCAAGTCAACATCTACAATGCATTATTAACATACTTATGTTGCATTATAGAGTTAGGATAACCTGTGATACTCAACTTTCAGGCCAAATCTGGCCCACAATGGGGTGCTTTCCAATTCACAATGAAAATAAATTGACTCACAATAGGTTTTTTTGTACTTTGAATATAAATAAGGTTGCATAGTGCACCCTGCGTACACCTGACCTCCAACATTTCATTGATTGAATAATGGAAAAGGTTCCAGCTATGATTAATGTTGTTAAAACTCTTAAATGTAACCAAAATATTAAACTAAAATGCAGTTGCAGCCATTAGATGCAGTAAAATGTATCATAGATGATCATATAGGCCTTGTGTCAACCTTTGTGACAAGTTAATTAGTGAGTAATTTGAAAAATAACAGTGAACTTTAAAGACAGATGAGTTCTGGGCCTTTTTAATGTTTATTCATTTTATCTGAAAAATATTATTTATGCTTGTTTATTAACTGGCCCCTAAGTGGCCACCAGGCAAAACAAGTTGAGTATCCTTAACCCAACCCCGAAAATAACACTTTAATCATATTATAATGCATTATAAAAAAAATTATCATAATGAGAATTATAATACAATATCCTTGCAAAATAAAAAAAGTCTGTGATTGACCACCAATTATGAAGTATTATGATACATAAACTTATAAGTACTTCTAAATGCTTTATAATGTGTCATGGTCATTGTTATAAAGCATTATACATGTTTATAAGTGCTTATAACTACACAGTCACCCATAAAGTTGGAATAAAATGTGTTTTACCTCTTTCCATAAAATGATTGTGACAGTGTGACATATTCTTGACAGATAAAGTGTATATCTTCTCAAAACTTTATCAACTTTATCAATCAGTCTCTTCCAAACATATTAGAAATGAAAATGAAATTGTGAGGATTGTGTCTGAACACAAAATTATTCTAACTTTATGAGCAACCGTGTATATTTGTGCAATGCTTTAAGCAGATTATAATACAATAAGTGTGTTTATAATGCATTATAGACATGAGCATCAGTTTTCTAACTGTGTAATAGTTAGTTCACATTGGTTCTGGTTGACTTTTGCGTAAATTTGCATGCAGAATGTGGTGAGTGAGTACAGAGCGAGATAAGAGCCAGGATAAAATCAGGAGATTAGAAGCCTTGTATACACGTGTGTGTACCTGTGCCTGTGATTGTGTGTGTGTGTGTATGTGTGTGTGTGTGTGTGTGTGTTCCCTATTAACAATTCAGCAGACTGACCCTGGCTGTGGTGTGAGTGTAATTACAGATTCAGAGGAGACCTTGGAAGAAAACATACAGACACAACAAATACCAGCTAATGGTATACAGTATGCACACACACACACACAAACACACACACCTAAATACGTGGTTGCACGCATGTGTACGTACTTTATGTATACTTTCACACAACTCAACACACACACACACTCGGGACTTCCACCCTCTGCGTATGTAAACTCTTAATTAGAAGCAGTGACTAGGAATGATCCTTTCTGTTAGGGCACAACACAGCGGAGGTATTCATAAATAAGGGAACGTGTTCAAGCCGCCATAGGCATGAATATCCAATAACAATTTATTTTTGTGTTACTTTTAATTTATTTATCACCAAACAGAAAAAAGAAACTTCCACAATCGGCAGTATTTCGTTAGTTGTTCTTAGAAAGGTGCAGGGGAAGTTTCTGCATATATCATTAAATACTTCCATAATTCCCCAGATGTTTTTATTTTGACTCACCGCACGCCAAATTCTCCGGTGATTCCACCATTTTCATCAGTCGGTATCAGTGCATATGCTTAGGGATGTGTATTTTTGCTTGTGTGTTTATAAATTGAACTGAATGACATAAACAATATTCAGTATATTGAGTGTTCCCTGTAGCAGCTTGAAGTCAAGCTGCGATGCTTGTAACTGAACTACTGTATCAATTATTCAGTGTTTAACTTTAAGACAAATAACTCTGCTAGTAATGACCAATAATGCTGTATTACATTGAATTCAGTACATGCTCCCATGTATGGAATATATAGACAATTTACACTACAGGTTATAGTAAAAGTAGCATCTTTGCTACAAATTGAGCAGACATTGTTTAAAAGTGAATGAGTCAACTGAATAACAACTGTGAGAGTGGTTTGACCTGCTTTGATGCTTTGCCCTCAGCACTTAAGAAGAATAAAAGAGCGTGTGTGTGTGTGCCATTTGTATGAGCATTTGCGTGTGTGGCAGCCGTTTGATGCGGGATCACCTTGAAGAGAGTGGCTTTGGCAACACCATCTTCCACGTAGAATGGACCCGTGCTTTACTGTAAAGTCTCCAGAAGGTTAAGATGGAGGGAGGGAGGAAGGGAGGGAGGGAGAGAGAAAGATACAGTCTCATTTCTGTCTGAGGTAAGCTTCGGCTCTGTGATTTGAATACAGGCTGCATCAAATCCTTCTTTTCTCTCACAAATTATCAAAGGATTGACATTTTGAGTTTGAGTCTGCTGTTTTTCTTCCTCGGGCCCTTGACACAGTGAGAAGGAAGAGTGGCAGCACTGGCGCTTAGTTTAACTGAAGAATGGCTTCTTTTCACTGCTGCAAAGAATAATTGAAAAGAAAGCCAACAAATTCTAATGCAAAAAAAGAATCTATTGAAGCCTTTGGATCAAAGTGTATTCAAAGACTGTGGTGTGGTAAATATTTCTATAAATATATTATGCGCTCACTTCAGGTATTTCATGTTAGATGGAAGCACTACTCCACCATCAGTAATGTGCACTGGAAACATGTTGACTTATTTATGTTGTAGCTATATTCTCTGTCCCATTAGTTTAGCCACGCTAGCGGAATGGTTGCATGGAAACGTCGGTCTTTCAGTCAGTCCAATACTTTAGTCCACACTGGAATATTTCAACAACTATCAGATGGATTGTCATTGTCAAACAAAAATTATTGATCCAAAACTTTTGTCAAAATAGGTAAATGTTAAGAATTCTAACATAAAGAGTGGTAGTGAACATGTTAAACATTTTATCTGCTAATCGTTAGCATTTAGCTTAAGCCTCCAATGAACCACCACGGTACTTTAAACCGGGAGGCCGCTGTTCACGTTGTCACGTTGTTGGAAGTTATATACAAAATTAGTGTCGCTAAGAGACTGGTCTCCCCTCAAAAATGACAATATAGGGCATTTGTACAGGCAGCAAAATATGACTCATATTTACGTTTTAGACTGTCCATCTTGCTAATGTAGTAGTAGTGATTGACGTCGTTGTGGAGTTTAAATGACGGATGTCAAACAAACGGCAGACTTTCACTCAGGAGAACGGGGTTTATGTCCTGTGTGAAACAAAAGTAAACAACTTTTTATGTAAATAACTTTGGCTCTTTACCGGGAGCCGTTAAACGATCGTATGGGTTGTTCTGATCTTGTTGGTTTTTAAGCCCTAACCCATTCTTTTTAACTAACCATTACCAAGTCGCTTTGATGCCTAACCTTAGCCAACGATTTTTTAAAGTGTTTTCAAGTTTAAAGCAGTGATTGTTACAATAAAAAAGGGTTGCAACATACCTATGGTTTAAATGTACTTGGGGTTTTCAGAAATATAAAATTGCAAGACCTGGGTTGGTAGACTTTAGGGCCCTGTTTTCATCGCGGTGCTAAAACCAGCTGTTCTGCAGTTTTTCTTACGTTGAAATGCACTTTGCCTGACTGTGTGGTATATTGGCACCCAGTGCAGAACGCACAGTTGAGCTACTGTAATTTTTTGCTTGTGATTGGCTCAGCTGTTCCAGAGCGATAAGCCCTGTGATTGGCTGTGGGCATATTTATTACCACACTCTCTGATTTATATTCAACCTTACTCAGAAGTTTGTCCACTTTGCACTAGGGATTCAACTGATTGGATATTGCTCCAGTATTGACTAATAGCTAGATCAGTGACCGATCTATACTGTTCAAGTCTGTTTATAAACTATATACCTTATATACTGGAATTGTAATTCCTGTGTAAGTTTTCACCAATTCCTCTCAGTAAGGCCAAAATCGTATTAATTTAACATCAGATCTATACTCTGTATCAGCCAATACCCAGTACAGGTATCGGTCCTGGGACTGAAATCTGGATCAATACATCCCTACTTTGCACCACTACACATACCTGAACCAACATAGCAGGTGTGCTTGGAGAAGTCCACATACTTTGTGTGCCCAAGACCTGCCACATTGCACTCACACAATTAAATTTGGGTCCTTGTTATCCGTGGAAGAACAAATTTAATTTCATTCATGTATTTACAATTAGTTCCCTCTTCTCATATTGTTCTACTAATTTGACCTCTGTGGAAATATTCCCATGACACCAAAAGGAAAAAAAATATATTAGGCACAAGTGACTGCACTAAACCTCTTTGGCTTCCAGTGAAAATGCAAAGTGTGACATTGTCACTATTACCCCAGAGTATACAAAGGGCAACGAAATAACTGCAAATTCAAAATGCCAAAGTATTCGTTTTCCTTCTCAGTGGGCTCAGTAGCTTGTGGAGATAGCATGGCAACATACTGGAACGGGTTCTGTTGTCACAGCTGAAGTTATGAAAAATGTATTTGACCCCTCAGTCTCCTGTAAAATGTATTGGTCCAGGTGCGGTGGCTGCATAATAACTTGTCCCACATGTAGCACGTATATGAATTATTCCAATGAACCAGGAGCATTGTACTCTTTTGTGTTGCTGTCTGCCTTGATGAGCTGTGGCTGTGAGTGTGTGTGTGCAGGCATTATACAGCACCCTGGTAGACTTAAATGATATCGCCCTCTGGCTATTCATAATGGGTGCAGGATTAAATGAAAAAAAAATAGAGTGAGGAATGAGGGAGTAAGATGGTTGAGCGATAGAGGAGAGGAGATTCCTGTGGACCTGGTATTTTTCTCCGTGTCTCAGAAAACGAGACAGCAAGCTGGGTTCTCATTTGAAAACATTTCCTCTCTCGCTTTTCTTCCCTCTCCATCCTGCTCCTCCCCGCTCGACTTCTCGCCCTCTTTTAACTTTCCTTGCTGCTCCCTGTTTATGCTCTGGACAGCAAATCAATAGGAAGAGCTGTTTTGGGGGCTTAATTATGTGGTTATTTTAGTTTTTTGCCTTCTCTGCCCCTCTTTTTGCCCTCACAAGCTAAGGCGTTTTATCTTGGAGGAGACAGGGCCGTTTCTCAGCCTGCCAGAGAGGAAGGGAGCAGGGAGAGAGGAAAGGAGAGGAGGAGAGGGGAAGCAGTGAGATAGTAAAATAAAACAAAAGAGGAAAAAAGTTGAAAACGTTAATGAGGTGACGGTGACATCGCAGTGCCTCCTCTCCTCCATTTCCCTCTCATCCTGACCTTTATCTCTCTTTTATGCCGGCTCAGCTCACAGCCTCACTTTTTACCTTCCTCTCTCTCTCTCTCTCTCTCTCTCTCTGACTTTCTCTCTTTGCTCATATTTCTTTTCTTTCACAACATAAAGATAAACATCTTTTTTTCTCCTCCCTGTTTTTTTCTCCTTCCAAATCTGCTTGCTCTGCAAATTAACCAGGAAAGTCAGTCCTCGCAAAGCTCAGTGCTCACTTTATCCCCCCTACTCGGTCACTCCAGCCTTGGCTTATTAATTATATTTATGCTCTCTAGCTTTTCTAATTATGGCTATAGCTCCATCAGGAAGTAGTTGAACACATCTCATAATTATCCATCAAATGATTATTCATTTGAACAAACCCCCACTGATTGTGGCCCATCCTTAATGCAAATGAATAATCCAATGAGCAGGAATTCAATTGATATTTAATTCCTTTTTATATGTTTTTTAATATGCAGCCATACAAGCCCCTAATTTCTTCTCTATAAGGGTTTTCACTATTGCTCCACAAATGCAAAATATATAAGAATAGTTTTCTCTTTCTAGTGTTGATCTCACAGCCAATTAGTATGAATGTGTCACGTCTGCCTCCATAGAAACAGTGACAGAACCTCCAGAGATTAGACGAAACGAAGACTTCCTGCCGAGGTCTTGAATCGCGTTAAATGTGACCTACTGTGACATCATAAGGTTAAGTAATGGGTTGCTGGTCGGCCCTCGCCGCCTTTTAGTGACTTCACTCCGAGCTCATTATGGTCTCAATCAGAACAGGTGCGGAGACGTGAGAGCACCTTTCAATTGCTCCATTGTCTCATCCGGATCTGCCGCTCGACACGTGACATCGCAGCGCTCAGTCAATCACCCGGGCTGGTTCACTTCATTGAAGCCGCTGGGATATTATAAGATATGTTTCCACTGAAGTCTCTGACCTTGAGGAGACCAGCTGAATGATTTATATGCAGTACATAAAGGACCACCCTCCCTCACACGCACACCTCTCTCCAGGATGTGTCTCATGGCAGTAATTAGCACTTTAGTGATTGATTCTTGATTCTCTGAGAGAGGCTATTTGTGCAATTGGCAGCAAGATGGAGCACTTTTATGGACAATTATTCGTAATGTCAGCTATTTTGGTGTTCACCTTAGGGTTAATGGGCTGTCTTAATAGTTTATTGGCATAGTTTTCCACAGTAAAAGTGAATTATTTTAAAAGAAACAAAATTAATGACTTCCTCTCGATATGAGTGCACCCCAGTAGTAATTAACCTGTTTGCTCAACATCGGTATGGGTAAAGCATTAGAAGGTAGTGAAAGCACTTTGTGTGTTTGCAAGTTTAGACTGTAGCGCCATGTCAAAGGTGATTTTTGTTATTGCTCAGCACTCCAGAGCTGGGACTGAGTGTCGAGACAAACATGTTTTTGCAGACACATACACAACCAACAGATAATTCATCCCCTGATAAATATGTTTACAGCCAAGCAAATATTATATTTGTAATCCCCTCCATCTTGCCCTGCACGGACTGGATAAATATCTTTGCTCTGCCAGGTTTCCAATGCAGTATTTCTCCTTTCAATGTGGTTTATCACGGCGGAAGGGAGAGAGAGAAATATTGCGGGAGTGAGAACGAAGCACGGGGATGTAAAGAGTGAATAAGCAAGAGATAGATAGAGAGCTGTGTAGAGAGAAAGAGCGATAGCGGAAGGGTGGCAGATAAAGTGAGAAGAAGATGGAGAGAGTGTACATGTGAGAGAAAGAGAGGTGCAGAAGAGAGACAGACAGAGAAAGAGAGATTGGGATAGCCTCTTCAACCCACTCTAGTCCAGGCTAAAGTAGCTAATGGGCTTGCCCAGACGCACTGAGTGGATATTGCGTTGGGACTTCCTGCAGTCCCTCAGCAAACAGACAGCCAGGGTTGGCTAAGAGGCTCGCTGGCCAGCCGGAAACATGATATCATCTTGCTAGCACCACTAATGTGGACACATGGCCAGCCAGAAAGAGAGAAAGACAGGCAGGTGGTCTGAGCCGGCGTGCAGACAGACCGGCAGGCAGCCGGCCGGCCAACATAAACCCAATTTTGACAGAGCCTATGAAGGAGCACCTGTAGGGAGAATTGATTGTCCAGGCTGACGGGTCAATAAAGGTGCTCTGACATATATGTCCTACGCCTTGACATGCACAGCCTGTATAAAATTTGTTGGAGGACTGGCATGTGTCTGAAGAATATCAAGCACATGGAAAATAGCAAAACACACACTTATGTGCCCACACATCACACAGGGAGCATACAAAACATTCTGCTTCCCATTCTGCCTGTTTTACAATGAGTGTTACACAGCTTGTGCTAGTGTTGAGAACATTGGATTCATGGTCATGGACACAGCTTAGATAATCCTTAGTGAATTTGCCAAAACTTCAACTTTTCTTCATGTTTCTTTTGCACTGATAGTCGTGCATACAGAGGGAAATTCTAGACCAAATTATCCTTAAAAAAAAAAACTATTGGGGATTTGAAAGGGAAAAAATGTGATTTTTTATTATTTTTTTTTTATTGGTGGAAAGAGCAGAACCAAAGATTCCATTGAAAAAACCTTGACATTGGCATGCCATCTGTGCTTTTCCTGCTGCAGACAAGCATTCGTGTCATGTTGCCACTTACTCTTTCTACTGAATGTTAAAGAGTAAAAAGAGCAAAGGTGTCTTAGGGGCTACACACAACCACAAGCTCCCTATTCTGAGTCCCTTGTTACACGTCACCCCTCTTTAATCACCAGCTGATTAAAAACACCAGTCACTGATGCTCAATTAATTATTTAACCTTGTCAGGTCCTCTTAATTATTTTTTCACACAAGTATTTGATGGCACTGATTTACATTTTATTTTGCCAACATTTTTTAAATTTGCTTAAAACTAGCCCGTTTGCAAGTAAATCTATGAAAGTCTTCCATCGGAGAGGACACGTACTACGAGACTTTGCCGCCCGACCGCACTTCCCAGCCGACTACCCTCCACACTGCACACATCCCATGCACAACACAAGCACTCCCGTGGGAATCGTTTGCACCCTCTGAAGGGCAATATTGTGTCATAGTTGGTCACAGGTTTAAGAGCGGGTCAAGGGGCAGGAGTGTTTGTCTGCCCACTCCTTGACCTTTTGTTTATTGTACAGAGAAGTGCCTCTTTGGAACAACTTCAGGCTGCCTCTCTCTAACTACTCTTAGAATCACAAGCAGTGTACTTTCACAGTAAGCAATGTGTATTTTTATTCAGCCGCAATCCTGAGTGTAAAATAAAGAGGTGAAATTAACATGAGAAGATACGAGAGGGAAAGTGGGCAGGTCTTTTTTTTTTCTTCGCTCTAGTCTTACATAACCATTTGAGACTTTAAAGCAAGCCTTAACCTGTGATTTATCCTGTTTTACAGGGCACTTAGTGGATATGGATAATTCATATGGATCCCAAAAGCCCCCTTGGGCACTGTAGATGTAAACAATATATGTCCCATATTTGTCAGAATGAAGAGTGCAAGGAGCGATTCAGCCTCGCTGAATGGATGAAACTGCAACTGGCCCGCCTGAGTAAGATTGATTAGACGCTCATTACTCCATGCATGCCTGCATCAGTGTATGTGTGGGTGGGAGTGGGTGTTTCCTTGATTTGATTTATCAAGTGCTCAAAAGCAGGCCGAAGGATTAATCACAGCAATGATACCATGCCAAGCTATTATCTACAATGCTTTATCTGAAGATGCTGACTCTTACTTGATACTGAATGTGTGTGTGTGTGTGTGTGTGTGTGTGTGTGTGTGTGTGTGTGTGTGTGTTTGTGTGTGACTCTTAAGACGTGGTTTTGAATTGAAGAGATTATTGCGGTCCATATATTGTGTTTGCATGTGTCTAAAGTGCTTGTGCTTCCTTTCTTGCAAAGAGCAGATTGAATTGTTTTTCTAATATATACTGTGCTTGTGAATGTTTGCTGGTAATCTAGTTCTGCGATGCTGTTTGCAGCCAGGAAGAAAAGGTCTTTTGTGAGGTCCGCACACACTGGATACAAATAAACACACTGCTGCTGGTGCTACTGTATCTGCACAAGGATATGAGTCACCCCTTGTCCATCACTCACATTCAAATCACTCAACTCTACACTCGGTGCTGTGAACTTGATGATACTATCACACACACATGCAAAAGCTCCCTCCCCTCCATCTCTCTCTCCGTCTCTCCCTCCCGCTCTTCCTCTAATTGATTTTCTCCTCTCTATGGCTGTCCTCTAGCCACCACATTTGATCCTTATTCCTCTCTTACCTCTGCCTGCCCTTATCAGTGCTCACTGTAAACCAAGCAGATTTTGTTTTCCAACAGAAGGTCCCTTTTCCCCTTTCTTTAGGCATCAAAAATCAATCCATCTGTTCATCTATCTCCATCTAGCTATTTAGCCATCTCTCGAGCTATCTATCTGCCATCAATTCTCAAAACAAAAGCTGGTATTCAAATGATGGCTGAGTCTCTAATAATATCGGTTTGCACAAACAAATAATGAATAAGCTAAATGCCAAGGAGAGACTGCTGACGGGGAGTGGAATTACCTGTTCTTTTATGGCATGTAAAATGCATCATAATTTAATCAATACAACTCACAGACTGTCGCCTTGACTGAAGTCATGAGTTTGGCATTTAGGCCCTTGAGCCAGAAGTGACTGTTCAGAGTTGAAGGAAGTTTTGAGTTTGCTTTAACAGCCAATTAAAAAGGAAGCAAATGTGAAAACGGGACCACATCTCACTTAAATTAATGCTGCCAAAAGTTCACGCAAATTCATTTTAACACCATTAATTGTTTGGATACATAAACGCCGGTTGTATTACGACACCCTTTGCCCAAAGTTGGATGTCAGTAGACGAGCAAGAAATGGATGAAGAATAGAATATAATATTTTTATTTGTCATTATGCAATGCATAACGAAATTAAATGCAATACTCAATGCAGGAGTACACATATATGAGCTATATAAAAACACATAAAGAAAAAGCTACAGCCTTGCAGATGGGTCTGTTGTCAAGACCAAAGTTATTTACAGTTACTGTCGATGTGAGCTGAGTTACCAGCAGAGTACATCTAGTCTTAAATACCATTTGCTAGCCAAACACACAGCTAATGCAGGCAGTCTGTAAGACCCAAAACCATCTGGCTCACAGAGGACTGGAGTCTTCTAACCCTCTAACCACTGTGTTGTTCATTAATTTCTAATAATATACTCATGGGACATTTTATTAGCCAGCATGTATACCTAATAATGTGGCGGTGTGGTCTTCTGCTGCTTCTGCTGTTGGACGTGTTGTGCGTTCAGAGGTGGTCTTCTGCAGACCTTGGTTGTAACGAGTGCTTATTTGAGTTCCTGTTAAACCAGTCTGGCCATTCTCCTCTGACCTCTGGCATCAACAAGGCATCAAGGCTTACTGGATATTTTCCTCTTTTCTGGACCATTCTCTGTAAACCCTAGAGGTGGTTCGGCGTGAAAATCCCAGTAGATCAGCAGTTTGTGAAATACTCAGAACAACAACCATGTCAAGGCAAGGCAAGTTTATTTGTATAGCACAATTCAACACAGGTAATTCAAAGTGCTTTACATACACATTAAAAACAGCAAGACACAATTGAAAACAGTAAAAACAGTCAATTAAAACAGGGAAATAGACATTAAAATACAAATAAGATAAAATAAGATACAGCAGGATAAGAAAATAGATAAAATAATAAAAAGCACAAGTCAAACATTGCATAGTTAAAAAGTAAGGGCAGTAAAGTAGAGCAGATAAGTGTTAAAGTTAAGAGTACGCTGCAGTAAACAGTAGTGTTTTTAGTCCTGATTTAAAGGAGCTGACCTCAGATCTACAGGTAGTTTGTTCCACAGGTGAGGAGCAGAATAACTGAAAGCTGCCTCACCCTGCTTAGTTCTTGTTCTTGGGACACGCATGTCAAGTTCAAAGTCTCTTAAATCACCTTTCTTCATCATTCTGATGCTCCCTTTGATCTTCAGCAGCTCATCTTCACATGTCTACATGCATAAATTCATTGAGTTGCTGCCATGTGATTGGCTGATTAGATATTTGCGTTAACGAGCAGTTGAACAGGTGTACATAATAAAGTGACCCTAAAGGTACATTTTGAACAGATCAATAAAGTTTAGTTTATTTGCAACTAACTATGAACAATCATGAGGTTAATCATGATAAATTGTTTATTGATTGACAGCTCTAATGAAATCATTATGGGATATAGCCAGAAAGCAGGGGAAATTCAGCCTGTCATACATATAACATTGTTTCAAATAAAGGTCTGGTTGTCTGCATTTCGGGGAAATGATGCTAAATAGCTGTGTTAATAACACACAGCAACAACAAAAATTCTGGTTGTGCAGCTATCATTTGAGCCTTTATAGATATATATATATCTATATATATATATAGATATATATATAGATATAGTTATCTATAGCTACCTGGATGTCTGCTACCTAGCAACCTGAATGTCTAGCCATCTCTGCTAAGAGAGCAAGTGACAATACCGCCTTGTGTTTCTAAAATTCAAGGAGAGGAATCACTGTTTATTCCACTTTCTTTTTCTCCATTGAAGTGACTTACATGAAAAGGACCTGGCTTTAGAATAGGCAGCATACAGTACAGATTACATCTCTGAATGCAGCAGAGAGAGGCAGGCTTATCCTGATACAGTGTCACTCTCCCAGGATCCATAGGCTTGCAGCCACGTGTCGCCTGAATGGAATTCAACACTGATGCCCACGCACGATTTGTCACCGTTAATTCCACAAACCAACATCCCAAGCCATTGATTTTCATAAATAGCCCCTGTTCGGGTTTTTATCTCTATCCCTTGTCTATCCATCGTGTTGTTTTTTCCTCCTCTATCTCTTGTCTAATTCTCTCTCTTATCTCTGCTTTTCCCTCTATCCAGCCCTCCCTCCCTCTCTCTCTTTTTTACTCTCATGCCAAGTTGCAGGCTCGGGCTACGTTGAGCCGCATTCGTGACAGCGTCTGAGCGAATTAACGCAGTGCTGCCACTGTGTGCAGACATCTAGGACACACAGCAGAGAAAAAAAGAAAAAAAAAAAAACTCAGCCCCCGTTCTGTCTATCTGGCCAAGCCGGAGCAGAGCTTATCGGGCTCCAGTAGAGGAGAGGAAAGAGAGGCGGATATTCACCCCACTGCAATGCCATAGTGTACATATCAGTGCCAGGCCAGGCAAAACAGTTGCAGTTTTCAAATGTCAAATGCTTATGTATGTGTGTGTTTGTGTGTATGAGTTCAAAGCTGGAATAACTTATACCGTAGAGTGAATTAATGTTTCAGCTGACCTTAATGTTCTCAGTGTAGAAGGCTGCTCTGCTTCACTAACTTACAGAAAGCAAAATATGTCTTCTTTAATGCCAGGACAAACTATGGAAACTTTCCTTCCTCCAACACAATTACCAGTCATGAAATATGGTCCTGTACGACACTCTCTTGAAACAGTATTTCTCTTTGACTGAGCATTTTCACCTTTTTGCAATGTGCACTTTAACATATCATCCATCACTTTTAGCCATTTAGCATCACCCATTTAGCCTGGAGAATGTGTATTAGACAGACTAAAGAGCCTCTGAATAGCCCTATAGCCATTTTTTGCACAAACCGTGAATCCCAATCGGAGTAACGGTGTATGCAACGTAGCATTGGTTGACACATGCAGTTTGGGACATGCTTGATCTGTTTAAAGCAGGAAAAACATGGCCGGCAGGTCACAAACTTAGATAGATTCGACTGCTTTGCAGGCTATCACCTATTAGGATTTATATGAAAACCCCAACCCAAAGAATGGAACCATCATTAGACACAACACACTCTAACTTCATTATCTTTCTATTCAGCATCCATTTAGTTAATGTTACTGGTCCAGGACAGTGATTCTTTGTGAAAAAACAGCATCTTATCTAACGTTTAGCAGTAGAGCAGATGTAATTGATGAATGAACAGAGGTGATTATTGGAGTTGGCATTGACCACAGAATGGAGAATCAATGCTGGAGTGCTGTATTGATCCTTATGGTGGTTGTTGATGAAGTGAAGAGGCTTGTTGTGCCAATCGGGAGATGAGCGCAGGACGATGATTCAGTGAGAGGTTGGGTTTTTATTGAAGGGTTAAGACTGTTCTCCAGTGGGCTTTGTAAATGTTCAGACCTTTGCTGTTGACTTGGCTCCAAAATATGACTGAGATCCCTGTCTGGTATTATAGACAAGGATCTCTTGACCTTTGTGTGAGTGTGTGAGCATGTACTGTATGTCTGAGGACTTTCTGTGGTATGATCCTTGTTCTTTTAACTTCTAGTTTGTGATGTGAAATTTTTGTGAGGCTGTGATCATCCTAGAGGTCACAGCAGGTCATTTTAGACAGTTAAAAATAAGGGTCTCACTACAATTGAATGGCTACTATGGGGACTAACACCATCACACATAATTGCTAGTACAAGTCTCAGATTTCCAGTCATACCCAATTTATTCTATTTGAAGATTGTTTAGGGAAATGCATGCAGAATTATTGAAATACAACAATTGAAATTTTCACTGGTACAATGTGAGAAAAACTGCATTTTTTTTTACCCAGACTTAATGGAATTAGCATAAAGTGGGCATGTCTGTAAAGAGGAAACTTGTGGGTAACATTTTCATTCAGATATCTCAAAGGTCAAAGGACCCCTTTGAAAATGGTCATGGCAGTTTTAATCTTGCTAAAATATTGCCTAAATTTGGAGTGTTATTTAGCCCCCTTCCCAACACGATGCAATGGAATGTCTGGTACCAATGGATGCTTTTGCTTATATAGTTTAATAACCCAGCATATTGCAGTTTTAATGCTCTGGCAGCTACATTAGGTGTTGCAGTAGTTGATCTGCTGTTGCATCTTTTCTATGGACGTTGAAATAAGCCCATAATATCAGTACTGATGGATAATATTTCTAAATCTAAAAGAAAGTGAAACCAGAGAGATGTGGGTATGCGTGCCGAATCAAAAATCTCATTTATCCTCAGCAGACCAAACTTGGCCAGTCTGGTTAGGTCTGGTTTCCAGGATGCTAGAGACTAGATCGGAGCTGGCAGGTATGGTGCTTTGCTGCCTACTCTCCTGTCTCATGGAATACTATCGCTGCTTTGTCTCAGACTGCCTCCAACTGTGTGTGTCCACATGCGTACTGTATGTGTGTTTCCCATGTGTGTCTGTTTTCACTGCGCTGCCTAGCCGTGGTATCGCCAGGAGCAATTCTCCTGCCAAGCGGAATGCACCCCAGCATGGATCCACTTCAAAGCTTCTGCACATACACATCCACACGGACTCAGGCAGTATGGATGCACCCATTATATATAAAAAAAACTTTTACACAAACTGACGTAACCATATGCACCCCTCCCCTGCAGTCCAGAAATTGTTCAACACGTGCATCGGAAAAAAGAACCTTCATGCATTCGATAATATTTACACCTAAACCTCGGCGCCAAAGCAAATTGGAGGTCTTAACCCACATCTTTGTAGTGACATTGATTTGGAAAATAAGTGCAAACAAGTCATGAGGTCTATTGTGGAGTGATTATTTTCCAGCAAACAAGCCTGTATACACTGACAGCAAGAGCATGAGGGCACGTATTTATTCTGATCCACAACATCAGAGGCAAACAAAAATAGAATTGACAAAAAAAACGCTGCTGATGACAACTGTCATACATCTCTCTGAAGAAGAATAGCAAATACATGTGTACATTTTTCACGTCGGACACTTCCCATACTAATAGAAGCAAGCTTTGCTAATCAACTTGGAGGCTTCAGCAGCGAGCAGTCTGACACTTTGATGCTACACACAACTGAAGTGCGTGGGTTGGATAAATAGATGAGTATATATGTGTGGGGAGGTACTGTATGTGTATTTCCACCTTGAACTGAAGGATATATCAAAGCTGCATGCTTTATCACAACCAAGGCCCCTTTGATTCCAATTGTGACACAAAAACCTTTCAGAGTCAAGCAAGGGGGTAGTTTATGTACCATATGCGCCGTGAAGATACTTCCACATCATTTGTGCCCAGGATTGTGCCCAGCCCTTCCTGAGAATGGAGCGTAGACTCGAGTAGACGGCAACAAAGCTTCCAACAGTTTGTCGTTTTAACCCTCCTCTGCTTTTGATAACAGCACATAGTGAAGGGAGACAGCTAAATGGGAAGTAACAAAACACAAAAGCATGTTTGGCACAGTGCAGGACTTGCAAAGTGCCCGCTCTTTTAGCCACCAGGACGTCCCCATTCCCTTGGTTTTTTAGTTTTTCCCTGTTAGCGGTCTTGTATCTTCAGAAATGTTTGGACGAGATATGAGCCAGAGAAAAGAGGACAGACGGTTTTTCCTGCCAAAATCATCAGACTGAAATCTCGAAGGAGCCATTTTGCTCTCAGTGCTCTCCCGTGTACCAGTGCCCACACATCAATGCGCACACGTGTAGCCCGCACTCCAGACAATCACCCATGTCATTTGCACTCACATTCAACTGATATTCATTCTCGTGAATGTGACGCAGAGCGGTGGCCATTAAAGTGTCTCAAGTTGTAGTTGGAGCTCTATGAACAGGAAGCAAAGAGCCTATCACTTTGGCCTTTTATCTTCCTACAGCCCTCAAATGGAGTGGAGACATTCAATTTAAAGTCTAAGGTCTGGTAGAAGCCAGGGACTTCCATTAACTCTATCCCTGTGAAGTAGTTGGGGAGGTAGAGCATCAAAGAACTTTAATTATCCTGCCCTGCAGTGAAAGAGACAAAGTGATAGAACCGAGGCAGAAAAAAAATAGAAATATATACAGCAAGAGAGACAGAGACTGAAAGACCAGCAAAGAAGCCAAAAAAGAAGTGCAAGGTGTATGGATTATCTGCCATAATATTGGCTGATCTGCTTGATTCGCCGCCTTTTTGCCTCCCAAGGACTCTCAAGGTTTTAAATTGCTTCCTTGCTTTCATTATCTGCAGTTTGATTGGATTGTGGAGCCCTGCTGAGGTATGCCATCAGGAAGTAATGGGCAGATCTAGCGGTATTATTATTTTATTTTGATTCGGTCGTCACCCTAGATAGAAATTCACCCATAAAACCAGAATATATCCACATCTGATAATAGCTTTGATCACAACGACAAAATGGTAGACTCAAGCGCAGACGAAGCATGTGTGAACAAGTGCGTGTAGATGCAACAATTAATTCTAAAAAAGCACAGAAGGGAAAGGAAAAGGAAAAGTTTTAGCAGTACGGGGTGTATGTTTTCCCATGAAATGAAGGAAAAGGAAAGCACATTTCTACTCGATTCTTTTTAGAGGGCCATGGAGGAACGATATCGGGACAGACATTCAGACAGAGTGGTGGAGTGGAGGGCGGTCTGTTGGGAGCTAGGCGGTAAAGGTCAGGGACGGGGAGATGGCTCTAGCACAAGGACATAATTGGCTAGGCAGAGAGCCAGTCCAACACACACAAAGGTAGGAGATAGTGGCCTGTTGTAGCTAGAGGGGGAATCAGAGCCTACTGAGGGAATTGGAGCCGCTGGAGAGAAATGTGTAAAAGTCTCAACAAAGATTGTTTGGTTCTTTATCCCTCACCCTTGTTTTCTTCTGTTTTTTTACTCCTTTTGTAACTCCCAGAGACACTGGCGGCTCAGGCTGTCAGAGAGGTTGGGGTGAAAACAAATAAAAAGGGCACCAGCTGAATGCATGTGGCTTCAGCAAACATAATGCTTTCTAGTACTTATAAGCCTATGTTGCACTGCATCCCATATTCTTAATTTTAAAGCTGACTCAGTCATTTTTTTATATTTATGGGAACCCTGGGGGTCAATTTATTGTGTTTTCCCATTTATGGGCATCAAAAAGTGAACTTCTGGAAGGGCACAGGGGGACATTTCATTCCATTTTCTCCTTTTAAAGGCACCTTACAGGGTACCTTATCACATTTTCTCCATTTAGGGGCACCTATGGGGACAATTTATCACATTTTCTCCATTTTAAGGGTATTTTCTCCATTTGAAGGGCACCCACTTTATGCAGTTTTGGTATCACTCTCTTTTTTTGTCTGTCTCCCTCTCTCTATACCCCTACTCTATTGCTTTTTAAAGATTTCAAATCAATTTTTGAGGTTCCGCTTTCATCAATATTTCAATGTCGTCATCGAAACTTTAATTCAGTGGGCTCTCCTCTGCCTTTCTCTCGTTCTCTCATGCCTCTTCTTCCCTGGAGTGGTCCCAGACATCCAGAAAGCCAGTTCCAACAGAATACCAATGCTCTCGAATGGTGCAATAACCACCCAGTAAAACCCTCATCTGCAGTGTGTGTGCACTTCTATGTAGACTCAAAAAAAGAAAAAGAAAAGTGCTCCAAAAAGGGCGGTAATTCATCATTAATAGAATTATTCTTTTTCATACCTTACATAATTGTTTTATCAAGGACTTGCAGGAATGTGTTGGCGCCTGCTGTCCCTTCTGGCGCTGCTCAGGTGGCATTGATAGCTTTAGCTGGGCTCATTTGCATTGACAATGAGCGGTAATAAAAGCTGGATAGGGAGTTATGGGACCAAAACCTATCTCAGGTGCATTGGCTAATAATGGCTTTCATAGCTTCAGGGACATACCTTTACCTCTCGCCTATACATGCATGTACATAGATAGTTCACATAGGAAGAACCCTACTTGACAACTGCCCCCCTCCCATCATGTTATGCATAATTATGACACCACAGCAAAGAGAAGGGAGGAGGCAGAGAGAGAGAGAGAGAGATTAGGGTTAAGGGCACTGTGTTAGATGCCTATCATCAAAGAGAATTAAAATCTTGTAATAGAAATAAAAAGCCCCCCTTGGCAGTAAAGAGTAGAAGTGGTTGGGTAGAAGGCAAGGCGAAGGAAAAAGTGTGCTCTGGAAATATATTAGGAGACAGGCTTTGCTTTGGGGAGGGAGGGGCCCAATCAAACTATCCACAGGCATTGATTCAATGTGACTGCAGTAAGTGGTTGTAAGTGAGGAAATAGTCAAACTCTCATTGGCCAGGACTTGGAGATAGCTCTCTTAGGCTTGCACAAGTTGATACACTGTCAGCACTAGGGCTCAGTACAGGTTCATTTCTGCACCCAAGGGTGCATTAGTGGTTCCTTCCTTCTTCCTAGTGTGAAGTAGCCTGGATAATGGCGACAGAACAGCATAGTGAGCTTCCTCCAGGTCTGACAAGTCTTCGTTCATTGTTGAGCATTCAATCAACCACTCAGAGTTTTAATTGGTCCTTACTTGCTCAGCTTATCTGGGTGTTACAAATGATTTCGTGCTTTAGCTGACATGAAATCTTCCATCATATAGACAGAACAAAGCTATGAAGTAGCAAACGTCTCTCCTTTCATGTCTTTATTCCGTCCCATCCTCTGTCAGACGCTTCTTCTCCTGGTGAAAGCGAGAAAGATGAAAAAGACAAATAGGCGAAGCAAGACAGCAGCGTTGGTGAGCCACCTTTCTCGTGGGAACTCTTTTTGCATCAGCGTAATGTTTTATTGATTTATCGGCAGCGTGAGAATGATCCATTTATCCCTGTCTCCGAGAGAAATATGAGTGTTGTTGACGCGTTCTGGCTGAATAATCCTGGTATTAATCGAAGCCAAGGAGTGTCAAGATGAGACGATTGTGCTGTTTGAGGTCTCTAGTAGAAGTGGCGTCCGAATGAGGCCACTCTGGGAAAGGGTGGTGACACAGGCTTACTACAGACACCGCGATTCATCACCCTGGGATAACCGCAGCAGGGTAAAAACATCAGTTTGTGACCTCTAAGCTTTAAATGGATTCCGGTGCTGTAAAGCATGCCATTTCTGAACGTTAAGCAATATCAAATCATTTTTGGGGGTTGCGTCACCTCCCTGTGGCGCTGTGGTGGAGGATGAGTTAAATGTGGCATTTCTAGGAGCCCTAAGTGAAATCTAATATGGCGTTTGTTTAATTAAAACCCAGGCAGTGTTTTGGGGGCAGCAGATTAGTGCTAAAAGATCCAATTAAAGTGTTTGGTGATAAAGGAGCTCCGCAGCCTGTTGGGCCTCCTCCCCGATAAGTGAAATACCTTGCAGCCAAACCTGATAGCGCTGATAGCGTATAATGAGAAAGGACCCTTAGTGCTACACAGGGCTACAGCCGTCCTCTCACTACGGCTCCCTGACTCTCCCGCCACTCCTTTCACCCTTAAAAACCAGACACACATACTTTAGTGCCATCTGATTGCGCAAGCAGCACGTCTGAGAGAGAAAGAGAAATATTTAGAAGCATTGTGGCGGTCTTCATTTTCACACAAGCCCGATTACTATCATGTTTTGTGCAAAGATGCTAAAAAACAAACCAAGAGAAGAGTTCTCTTTGGAGTTTGTTTGTTAGTCTAATCTCTCCCGCTTGGTTTTGCAAGCTCAGATAACTGTCTAAATCTTTTATTAGATTCTGAAGAGACTCGAACAACCCCAATCTTGATGGTATAAAATGAGGATATTTAGCATTCAACTGATGTTTTTTTGCACCACTAATGTCGGTGCAAATTACTCCCCATGAGTAATAGTGCTTTTTCGTCGCTTTTTACACACAAACGCAGCTGGCCGGAATGAGCAGGACAGTTAGTCATAGGAGGCCTGTGTGGGGACCATTTGTGTGAGAGAATATTGCGATGGGTAATGGGATGTGAGGCTTCATATATTCCCATTTCTCTGTGTTTTTTTCTGCTGTCAGCCAGGCACATTAACAGTTTATTTCCCAACACTACCCCTTTTACTCCTGCCACCTTTAGTTACTATGCTGGAGCCCTGTATCTCGCCTCACCGACCCCTTCATCTCGCCACAATAGAGCACTCTGCACCAACCATTAGCAAAGCAATCAGCATACTGTAATGTAAATATTTGCTCGAGGCTGTTTTTAAGGACCCGCAGCCCAACTGAATAAGTATGAGAGTCTCCGGATGAAATTCAGACTTGCATATGCGAACGTGCACCTGCATACATGCACACAAATGCACCTGTATGTTCATGCACAGCCACACACACATAATGCTTAGTCCCTGGCACTCGCCTACTCAAGCTTTTCTTTCCTCTATCTCAACAACAGTTCCCTTTTTCGCAACAGTGAATGCCTCTGCCTCAATAGAAATGCCATCAGTCTGAAGAACTTCTATTGTACTCGCTGGCAGGGTGCTTGTGGTGCACTTGATGGAACAAAATAAAAGTTTAAATTGATCAAGGTAATGTGAAATTTGACAGAGCAAAACGTTCTCCCTGAGACAGCTTTGATGTTTTCACTTTCTTTCAATGTTTGATGTCAGGATTGCTCGTTGAGTAGATGTATACATGCTCTGTTATGGCAGGAAGATGCCTTCCAGTCCTATCTTTCATCCCAGCTCACTACCTTGACTTTTCTTTCATTTAAAATCCCATTATTGTCATATTCTGGTTTTTCGAACGGAATATGTAATCCATGTTTTTGTATGGATGTTTTGAAAAAGTGAGTCGTATTTGAGTGTTGCAGCAGTTCTACGGTATCGGTCAGTCTATTCCCAAGTCTGTTTAGTGATTCAGTGGCCTACTTCTCTCCCATCATCCTCTTACTACTACCTCTATAATTAGTAAAAAGAAAGAAAAAATGTAGGTAACACTTCCAATGACACCTATGTCTACTATGCATTATAAACATACGTATAAATCAATGCAATATGCTTATAGTACTGTATTTACGTAAAAGCGTGTGAATATCAACAATGCTTCAGCAATAATCGTAATACATTTTAAAGCATAATAATGACTTATTAGGTCAAGTGTGGTAATACTTGGTCACCTATTCACTGACCTTTTTTGCAATGGTCATTGTCTGTTATACTTCTCATAGTTGTAAATAAAATAATTTTGATTTTGATTTGATTGATTGATTGATTGAATTAAGTAGTTGTAATGCATTATAATCACTGTTATAATGCATTGTAGTAGGGGGTTTGGCTAATCCTAATCATCTAATGCATTCTAAACATGCTTATAATGTGTTAAAGACATAGGCTTGCAAAACCCATTCAGTGGATGACCATCAATTTTGAGGTATAATGATATTTGACCTTATTCGTCATTATGAAATGGTTTTATATTGTGCTATAATTTTTGTTCTTAGGCATTATGAATATTTGAGTGTTTGTTACTGTTATTATATAATGCTATAAACAGATTATAATTCATAGCAAGTGTGTTTATGGGCTTCATAGAAAGTTTTACCAAAAAATAAATGTACATGTTCACCTCCTGTGGTGGGTAGTGCTGCCATTGCTGCCCCAGTGACCTATTTCTTTGCCTTTTGCATTGCTGGCCTGATCACAGTGCCTTACCTTGAACCATCTATCACAATCCAGCAATCACCTCAGGCTGCTTCTCTGTCATTCAGTCCATCATACCGAGAATCCGCCTCACACCTCTCACTGGGGATCTGCCACCTCCTTGATGGAGCTTAGGGTCAAGAGCTGTGATGGAATTGGGGGTAGCCGGGTTGTGCACAAGATAAGAAAAGGCTTTGATAAGAGACGATTTTGAAATGCGAACAAGAATGCAGGCGGTAAAGCTGTAGAGTGAGATTTTGAAGAAGAGGGGATTCACAATGTACTCTTTGCTACACGGTGCTCTGGGTTCTGGTGGGGACAAATGATGGACTTGAAAGAGCTGGAGTGTACTTTTACTATTTCCCCTTGCATTGTAAGGAAATGGTTGGGTTGCAGATAGCATTCAATTGATTGTTATTCTACTCCTGAATCCTGCTGCATTACCTGAAGGTGAACAGCCTTACAACTGTATCTAATATAGAACATATGCCTTTTGTCCATTACACCAGACAGGAAGCTATTACTGTACTGCCTCGTCCATCTAAAGTAGTAGAAGTAATGTTGTATGTATGTATACATGCATAAAGCTTCAGCATAAAAGTCCGGCTATATTTATTGCTCTTCTTGCATAGCCTATGCAGCTATTTATGCCTCCTGTGGCACAGTCAAACACATCCCTATCAGTATTCATATCCAAAGCCGCAGTAAAATGAAGTCAGATCCTGATAGGCTCTGTGTGACTGTGGCACCTGTTGCCCTATTGGCTCTGCCCGCGGATTGATGTGTTCCCTTTGATGAAACAAGAGCTCATGTCTAGACTATACAATGGGCCTTGTCACCTTGTCTTTCTACTGCAACATATTTAAAGTGTGTAGGTCACTGAGCATCTACTGCTTTTTTTTCCCAAAAGAAATGGATTGCATGCCTATAGGTAGGTCTCCATGTGACAGGCGCAGTAATATGTTTTAATGAGCTTGACTCCCCAGGGCAAGGGAATAAATTTCTCAATTTGGTGTCGGACTGAGAAAAAAGATCTTGAGAGCCCATGCTTTGTGCCAATGTATTGTCCCAGGGCAAGGAGAGAAAAAAAATTGTTGAATGAAGACATGCCAAAGTATATTTGAATGATGCATTTTTGGTTCTTGTTTTGTCAAAGGTAGCTCAAGGGGTTTGCCGACTGAGGCTTTCTTTGTCTTTCCTGTGCGTTTGCTCATTTTCATGCGTGCCATATGAGCCAAGATGTGTGCGGGCCCAGGCTGAGGGATTGAAGTAAGCTTTGTACAGAGGTTTTGCCTATAGTCCCCGTCCCTGCTACCCATGCCACTGCAACAATTCCCCCATCCATTTGACTCACACAGAGTGGCAGATTTCTTTTGCCTTTCATGAGCTGTTGAAAGATGCCGTCGCTCGCTTTAAATTTCTCGTCAGTTCAGCTAAGTACATCTTCAAAGGCAGCAACTGGGGCCGCCTGGTATGGGTGGGGTTGAGGTATATGAATGAAAGATTGAGAGGAGAAGAAGAAGAAAGATAGAAGGGTTGAAAAAGAGAGTGAAAGAGGGGAAAGATACACTTGGCAGCTTAGCTTCGAGGTATACACCTACTCACTTACATTGAAATCTGCACACCAGAAAAGGGTAGGCACACTCTGAAACACTATAATCCACACACATATGGAGAGAATAGTTTCCCAGCTTTGGGATCAGGACCCCAGCTATGGTCACTTTATGAGAAAAGTAATTTCTATAACTGCTACATTGCGTTATATATATTTAGCAGAAGCTATAGATTAAAAAAAGTACATTATGTCTTTTTAATGCATGACAGAGCTTTAATTATACAAGGGGTATTCAGAGTGCTCAGTGCTTTGAAATATGTCATTTCACTGAAAGCTTGTGAAGACAACTTCATTTCCTCCAATACATTTGTTGTGCCAACGTATTCTGGGGAATCGTCTCCTTCCTCAGGGCATGATAGCTATTTAATCAAGATGAAGCTGTACTGGAAAACAAAGAAGGCTATACCCAAATTCACACAACTTAACAAGTCCTTTATCTGGCGTCAAAGAGGTGTAGGAAATAAGATTGGGTTCATGGTGAGAATTATAGTTAGTGGGTCAGAAAACCACAGTTTTTTTCTTGCCCATATGCAAATTGTTATTTTATAAGAAGTTATCAGGACTAGAGTTAATAATGTTTAATCTTTATTTATGTAATTCAGTCAGAACAAGGACGTAGTGTCCTATATGGATACAAAATAATCCTGTCCACCTTGCATTCAAACTTAAAGCAAATTGTTCAAAACATAGTCAGAGTTTCCCCCACATCCTTTAACACCACCCAACACACCTCCTGTTCCAGGATAATTTAAATGCTTGCTTGTGCTTCAGCTCTTTAACTTCAATACTGTGCATGTGCAACTCTCAACAAAGATGACAAGGATGCAAGATGGCTCACTCTTTAGTTTCTTCCACCATCAGCTCAAGAGAACAACAATGTGCTTTATTCTATTTTACCAGTTGTCCAAATGGCATTGCTAGATTAAGTAACCGATTTGGCATTTTACTTGCCCCATGCACTCAGGCAGTCCTTACTATTGATCCCTGCATTGGCCATTTGAGGATGGAAAGAGTCTTTAGTCTCTATGTAAGCACCGGTTTTAAAACACTTGAACATCTACAGACACACTTTCAATTGCTCACACATCACCATGCACACACAGCAGCCGCAACAACAACATGGAGAGCTTTTTTGGCTTAGCCTTTAATTAGGTCGACACTAAGACACACTGAGAGGCCAGCATGTTCCATCCCGCTGCCCTACAAACTCCCCCGGGCCCTCTCAGCCTCACCCCAGGCAAATTCAGCTAAGCCTTGGCTGCTGATCAGCACACACATCCATCTGCACGCACTTTCAAACAAGCTCACTTTATACTCCATGCAGATGTGCGCAGTCTCCCCGAACACGTGCTCACTTGCTGTCTTTGTCTTGTCCTCAGTGAGACTGGCACACGCCCTCCTGCCGATCGCAGATCCATACCTCCCGCTTAAGTATTCCGTTAATTACAGCTTTCAAGAAGAACCCTTTACCCCAAGTCTGTCCCTTCCTCACCCCTCTCATCGATTGCACCTCCTCTTGTTTATTTGTAGATAGGCTTCGTGGCAGTGGCCTTTTAAGGATCTATCTCACTTGCTCCCTCCTTTCCCCTCCCTTCCTCATCCTCCTCCTAAGCCCATTCCTCCCCCTTTTGATAAAGGATTGGAAACAGATAACAGAGGAGGTGGTGCAGGACCGACCTCTCTACGGCTTTGTGGCTAAATGACTGAAAGGAGATGGATTGTGGCTCCACTGCCAATTTTTCCTCCCATAGCTTGAGTCACTGCTGTGTTTTGTCTCGGGCCCAATGTCCTTGGAGCAGGGGATAGAACTGGCAAGAGTCGGTCAAGGTAGCTCGGTCAATGGTGGAGGAAGAGGAGAAGAATGGAGAGGAGAGAGTGGAGGTGAATTGGAGACAGGGAGGGCATTAATTATAAGGTTGACACATTCAATAGAGGACTGAAGTCAAACCACCTGCCGGAGGGAATTGGAAAACAGCAACTACAGAGTACCATTCCAATATCGAAAACCAGTTGCAGTGATAAAGACTGTCTCAGCCAGAGAGGTTGCTCTCTATCTAGTAATTTGTCTTTGTGTGTGTGTTTTTGAGACCAAAAGAAGGAGTGAAAGAAAGGGATTATTGTGTGTTTCACGCTGTATGCACACATGCTTTTGGTGAACACAATCTCCACCTCCAAAAGTAGTGGATTCTTTTTTTGCTTGACAGAATAGGATGAATCCACCAAAACATCATGGCTGACAGCCTAGCTCTTGCTTTATTTTTGCACTCTTGACTTAATGACTTAACGGTAAATGGTTAATGTGACCCAAATGTAAAGCTTGGTTTGTAGGGCTGTCACAAATTCAATTCTGAATCCATCAAAATGAGCTTTCAAAAACAAAGCTGGATTGGTGAAATTGAAAATGTAACCACATGACCTTAGTGTGGAAGATTCCAGAAAACTATGGCAGTAATCGGACACTTGATGCCATGTATCTTTTTAAAGATACATTTCAAGATGTGAATGACAGTTGTGAGGGCACAAAGCCATTAGTCTGTTGATCTTCACAAAACAAGACTCTATAGTCTGAAAATGGCAGTACTGAGAAGAAACATATAAAAGTTTAAATTGAAAATTGAATCGAATTGTGACCTTTAAATTTTAAGTCAACTTGAATTGTGGATTTGGAGAATAATGTCACCCCTAGTGGTTTTTGCAGCTTGATTCTCGTGATCAGTTAAATGGTCAAACAATGACAAGTTAACAAAGTGTAATCAGAGCAGCAAATTCCCCAAATAACGTTTTTAAAATGGCATGTTACAGTTCTAATAATCACCATTAACATTGAATTCCTACTTCAGGTTGTTCTTCTGATGGTCTAGTGCAAGTATAAGTTGTCTGTGATCCAATAGCCAGCAGGTCTATTAGTCCATAGTCTCTATAAGTCCATTACTGTCCATCATTCAAACTCCATAAAAAGAAATGACTTCTGGTCTCCATTCATTCAACACTAGGTGGAATTGTGCATGTGCTGTCAGCAAGTTGTTGGGCTACAACAAACCAGAAAGGCTTTAATCCTCATTGGCATTGAATTTACATGACTGTGGAGCCCTGCTGGATGAATGAACATTTTCCAACATATTTCCACATTTGATACTTTAATGATAGTGATGAAGAGCTATGTCGAGCATACAAAGTTGTTTTTTTGGATTTAGATCTGGTGGCTGCGTATGTCAAAAGGTATAATTGATATCATTAACTCCACCAAGGAGGTTATGTTTTCAGAGCGGTTTGTTGGTTTAGCATTGGCCAAGGAAGAACCCATTGCATTTTGGAGTGGACCCAAATCCCAGGGTAGATACACACATTATTTTTTCACTTTAATTAACATTAATCAACATTTGGCCTTGACAGAGGTCTGTACTCTCCAAGCGTCCTTCTGGTTTTCATAGGTAAGGCCTCTCCTCTTATCCTGTATGGAAGTATCTACATTTGTTATTATTTTCCCCTCTCTTTGTTACCAATCAGTTTGTGCTCCTTGCATGTATGCTCATGCATATGTTAAATGACTAAATGTAATGTAAATGCTTATGTAATTATACTGTACATTACTTTAATTCAGTGAACCTATGACTTGCTGAAATACCAGAGGTGCAATCAAAAAATAAATGATTTCTCAGTAATGTCCACCTGAGGTCTCAATTGTTGTTACCAGTGCCCTGCCTTAGAACCTGAGCTCAGCTTAGTCACTCAAACTCATCAAAGTCTCATTTGAAAACTCCCACCTGCCATAGCCTGAAATAACACAACAGGCGCACCATTAAGGTTAGCGAGGCGCTTCGTGGTTGATGCCCCCCAGAGAGATGGATTCTGATCCAAAATGAATGACCATTACCGTGTGCTGATTGAGTCCATAAAACAATGGCAGATTGGTGCACTTAACTGTGAACCCTTTGTACCTTTAAGGTAGCAATGCATGTCACTCTGAAATAAGAGCTACCTTGTCAAAACCAATCACTTCATCAAGGTCGCCATTGATGGCAGTCCTCAGCTTAAAGTGGAGGGTTGTTTAGTGAGAAAAGCAGGGACACAGTGAGCGCTGCCTTAAATGTTACTGTGGAATTGAAGTCCTTGGCTCAGAGGGAGGCGGCTGAGTAAACTTCTGAAAAGTACAAACTTGATTGAATTTTTTTTTCTGTCTCACACTCCAGCCTGCATTCTGTATGTGTGTGTTTTTTTTTGTTGATGTGTGATGGAGAGAGTACAGCAGGCGTGGGAGGTGCATTGCAGCGCACCTGTAGGTATTTCTGTTCATCATTAGTGGGGAGGTACTGCTTGTGGGTTAATCAATGAGATGTAAAGGTGTTTGATGTAGGTCGGGTTGGAGACGGTATCAGCTTTGTCGCAGGCATCGGTGGCTAGGATGTGGGGTTGCTATGCCAACAGCAGGCACAGCTGGTCTAGCTTTGGAGAAGACAATGAAGCTGTGTTTCAACGGGCAATCATCAGATTGAGACAAAAGCAAGGCACAGAGAAAACAAAAAAGGTCATCAGGCTTGTTTACTCACAGTTTGAGTTTGATCTCCGAAACAAACATCTGTATTGTCAGCTTGATTGCATTGTTTGTTTTCCCCTGTGAGGGGGAGCCATTACTGTGTATAGCATATTAGGTTCAAGTACTTTTCTATTTGATGTTGTCGATATCAAAGGGAAGATTAGCCCTGCTTCATACAAGACGCTGATTCCTTTTAGCATCCGTCCATCCAGCTCTCTAATCCATATTCTTCAAAAGCAGGTGGGCATCTGAGAGAGATTCTCAGGTTGTTTTATAAATAGAGTCTACCTGTAATTGAAATACACAGCCGACATGTCAGAAGAAAGAATGATTTGACAGGCCACGGAAAAGTAAGGCTCTCTCTCTCTCCCCTTCCGCGTGTAACGTTCTGTTTGTAGCTGTCAGCTCCCATTTAAAACTGCAATTTCTGTATGTGTGGTTGGACTATATGCAGAAGTGTTGCCTTAATTATCACTTTCCTTATTTTCATACTTTCAGTCGAAGCCAGCTGTGCAGGAGAGAGGCGAAAAACTTACGTAAGCATCTGTTTCAAAAGTGCCTGGAATTAACACCGGCTACCTACCGTCAAGCAAATATTGGGGCTGGTTGTTGGTGTGGCAAAAGGTGGCAGCCAGTTTGACAGATAGTCAATCCATCTTGACTTATTACATTCTGTACACAACTAGTGTGGAGGCAAACAAACCAAGCTTACAAAATCCATTTGCTGCTGTGGTTTGTTGACATCTTGTGAAAAATAACCCTGCAGCACTATCTGGAAGAGAATGTTCTTTATTCAGCCAACACATTTCAACACAAGACCTTTATTATTCTATAGAACGGGTAAAAAAAGAGGAGAAAAAAGCCTATATATACCTGTTTACTCCTACATGGCTGCATGTTCAGTTATCCAATCTGACATGCAACCCTCAGCCTGTACATGATACTTCATTCCATACAGCGACATTTCAGAATAGAGGTACCAAACAAAAAACAAAATCATAATCCTAGTTTTCTTGTAAACCAATATACATATACATTTAGCATTACACACCAAATGCATTATGTGTATCCTTGAGGTCTTTAAAAGTGTGGTCTTAATAAAACACCTGAGACTCTCACCTTCAAGAAATCCCTCAAAACTCACCTCTTCAAATCTGCCTATAACCATTAACAAACTCTGTTCTTCTTCTCCCTTTTTTGGACTAATTTCTATACTGCTTTTTTGTTGTTGTTGTTGTTGATGATGATGTAAAGCGCCTTTGAGTATAATAGAAATGCGCTATATAAATTGAATTCATTATTAATAGTATTATTATTATTATGTTAAGCCCATTTACTTTCTCTTTATAATTGCAAACATGGTTTTCTTGAACAATTCATTCAAACTCTGTATCCATTGTCATGTTCCGCATCACTAGTGCCAACTTTGAATTAGCAAAATAGTGTGATATCCTGGAATTTGTTTCATGTTTCCCAATTCCATGTGTGCGTGCACAATACGAATAAAAAGGGGACGTGCTTGTAAAAAACATTGCTCAGTCGTGCTACTAGTAGTAAAAAAAAACCTGCAACCTCGAGGGGTGAAAAACAAAACAAAAAAGGAAGTACCAAATACTGAAGTTCCTGGAACCGCCTCTCGAGGCTGGCTCCAAAAGAAAATACATCCCCATTGACTCTTATGTTAAATATCCGTCTTTAAAGCAGAAATGTTTTTGTTTTTTTACAGTTGGTCCAAAAATTGTTTTTGCATATTTTCCCTGTTTTTATAACTCATCCATTTAAATTATGTTAAGGCTTGAAGTTATTCATAATTAAGGTAAAGTACAGCTTTGAGTGACAGCTGAGTGCAGTCACAGATGGCTAGCCAGCAACCAGGATGCATTCGGCACGCCTCAGCTCTACTATCACTCCACATTTTAGCGCATTTTTTGATTTAGCCGGATTCAGACACTCCCAAAATGGTAATGTCCAAAGCCACCACACTGAGCATCATTTCAGCTCTTAAAAACCTTGTGGTGACGTCTTGGAGACTATGTCCATGTTTTACATAGTCCATGCCAAAAACTCCATATTTGAAAGTTGCGAATAAAGTGCAAGATACCAAGGGCCTTTTTTTAATAAATAAAATAATTTGTCCTCCAGGCAGCAATCTTCTGGGACCATAAATCCAAAAAGCCTCTTTTCCACTTTCTAAGGAATTTTACAACAACCCTCTTCATCTAACAAAGACTTTTATCAACACCAATAAAAGACAAGTTCATCATGGAATGTTTGCTTGCAGATATGTGTGGACACTGAATATCTTTCCTTTTTATGGATCTCATGTTTTTTAGAGTTCCTTGTGACTTTGCAGCTGACATGATTGTCCACATTCATTGACATCGCCAGTTGTTGGAGACCGTGCACAACATAACACGTTTTATAATGCAGTATTAATACAATCTAAACTTTCCCCATTTCTTGGACCAGAAAAAAACAAGTTTGTAAAAAGTTCAGAATGAGTAAATGTGACCAACTGGGGTTTGAGTCATAAAGGCCCAGGGATTAGATCAGTGGCTGAGGTTGCTGTGTTGTATTTGTGTTCGAGGGCCTTTCAGTTATTGCAGAGAGACGGACGGGAGAGGCAGAGACAGAGACAGACTGGGAGAGAGTGAGGAGGAGGAGAGGAGTTCTGGGCTCTCCTCACAGCCTTGGCAAAGGCAGACAGGCTGCACTATCCTCTGGGGAAGATTCAATTATAAATGATGCTTCCACTCGGACCCATCTTGGAATCCCTTATTCTTTAGGAGATCTTCTTCACCTAATCCTCAGCTGGGTTTGGTGTGGCCTGCCTCTGAAGTGATATGCCTCACACACATTGTGTGTCATGCATTATGAATGATGGGAAGGAGACACTCATGTCCTAATTTCGCTGAGAGCAGTGTGAACATCAACACTAGAGCTGACAGAATGCTAATTTTCGCTATAGAAAGCAGCGGGATTGAGTCAGGTTTTACAGAGCTTTAGTGTGCAAGACTCCCAAATATTTGTTTGTGTTTACGCCATCCCAAGCCGACTCTTCTCCACCTTTGCTGCCCATCTTAGTCTCTGTCTCTTCCTCTTTTACCCTGCATCCTTCTTCATCCGTCCTACCTCGTACCTTCTTTCCTTTCATCTCTCTGCGACGTCTCTCTCCGCTTTCTGAAAATTCTGGTGGCAGCGTGCAGCATTAAAGTCAGCAGACAGGTCTTCTTTGTAGCCTCCAGTGTTGCGTGGATCTCAGCTGCAGCCCTCCTCCCCCTACTCCCCCAGCCTGTGAAATCCTCTTCAGACCCCCTTCCCTCTTCCTCATCCTCTTCCCTTTCCAACCAGAGAGAATAGGAGCTGACATCTCCAGAGAACCGAGAAAAAAATCATTTAAAGCCCTTCCTCTCTGTCCGCTTGCCGCTACAACAGAGAAGAGTGTCAGTAATGCAGCAGGAGGGTAGACAGAGAGGGGGGGGGGGACTGGCTATCCGAGTCTCACAGTAATGAGGGGAGAGTTGTTATGGCTCACCTTCTGCTGTTCTAGTCTGTGTGCATGTGTGAGTATTTTCACTTGTGTACTCACATTTGCGCCTTCGCAGTGTTACATGAAGCTGAAGTGAGGATACATGACTGCTTCGGTAATGGGTGTCTCTGAGTCGATCTTGGCGTTCTTCTGTAGCGTTCTGAAGATGATTTGACATGCCTGTGAGTAAGGAACCGATGCCTTTTCCTGTTGCTCCGAGAAGAGGGGGGCGGGGGGGCTGAATATCTCAAGCTCACATCTACGCCACTTGACTCTCTCTCCATCTGTGTTTCTCTGTTCTCTGTGTCTTCTCTCCTTCCTCACCTCCCCCTCTGCAAAAAGTGACTCTTCCACCACTCTCCCTTGCTCTCCCTCTCCACATCTCCCCACTCCTGCCTCAGCAACATGATACAGATGGCAAATCAAGCTGTTCATCATGGAAATATGTCAAGTATGTCCCCCGCTAGTGAAGGGTGACAAAAAAGATAAGAACTTTCTGATTGAGCCATCTTACCGTGTGTTGCATAGTTGGGAGTTGGTTTTTGAGCACAATCCAATTACATACATTAATTTCAAGCTACATGGAAGAATTGTTGTGGAAGACATCCAATAACCCTTTCACTGTTGGCTTGTTCATTCGCTAGGTTAGACCAAGGAATAATATTCAGGTGAGTGATACAGTTTGTTTCCAACAGGAGCAGTGGTGGTTTAGTATAACCATTGGGAATGGGTTATAAAATAGCATCCCATGGGCCAAACTCCAGGTAGTGAACCAAGTTTGGTGATTTCACATTAATCCCAATTCCAAATCCAATGGAATTTCTCCATTAGATTTTGGGTAAAAAGCAGAAAATAATCTCTGTAACAGACTAAAGTTTATGATACTTAATATTAAGTAATAATAAATCTGATTTTACTTGCTTTCAAAGGTATTCAAAGTCACTTTACACAGGACATGAAACAAATACAGAGAATAAAAACAGAAATGAGAGTTTATGATAGTTCAGGTGTGGCGGTGGGAGTAGGGTCTTGTTAACTGTTTTAAAAAGGTGGGTTTTGAGTTGATTTTTGAAGGAGTGGAGTGAGTCTGAATTGCGGAAGTCCGGAGTGAGGGTTGGGGCAGCGGTGGAAAAGGCTCTGTCGCTAACGGTGCAGTACTTGGTCCTGGTGATGGGGGCAAGGAGGTTGCCGTCGGAAGACCTGAGGTGGCGGGTAGGGGAGTAACGTTGGAGGAGGTCTGTAAGGTACAGGGGGGGAGCAATGTTATTGAGGGCTTTGTAGGAAATGAATAAGATCTTTATATTGATCCGGTGCTGGATAGGGAGCCAGCGAAGGTGCTGAAGAATGTTTTGTTCAGCAAAATGTTGATTGTCTTTATGATTTTTGAAGCGTGAAAGGCAATTGCCTGAAGATAAAAGCTAACATTAACACTATAAACAAACACCACACTACAGTTGCATTAATTCATCTTCACCAATATGCTGATGATGACATTTAGTGTCCCTGACAACAATGTCTCACTTGTTAGCAACTGCCTTTTTTAAGACATGTAAAAGGTGTGATTAGGGAATCTACTGATGTATTTTATGTCGTAGAACAATATATGAAAGTCTCTTAAGCTTGAGTTACCTACAGACCTTATTTCAGGCAGCTAAGCTTTTTTTTTAATCCATTGACAGCAATGTGGGGGGACCAGAACTGCAAAAATGCTTACCTAGGGTTTCCTGCAGTACTATATATACAGTAAATGCTGCTGTATGGAAAGGTCCTGGTGCTGACGATGGGTTTTATATACCTACCACATAAATGACATTTTTAATTGACAATTTCAATTAAATAACACCATATCTAGCATCTGACATTATTATTTAACCTGTAGAGATGTAGAGATGTAGAGATCTCGAACAGAAATGCAAGATTATATTTTTAAGTAAAGTTGTTGAAAAAAGACACAATAATCTGACATTATGACAAACAAATATTTATTTTTTTCATACCGGACAAAATATTATAAACATATTTTAGAAACACTGTTCAACAGCAGCACAAAATACAGGGAACACCTCCTGAAAACAGTTTGAACACTTTCTTCAACATTAACTAGGAACTAGTATCACTTAAGCAAAACAAGCAAAACATTGAATGGTTCTAACTTTGGATTATGTGATATTGTATTTGAAATCTTGAAGTTTTGGACTGTTGGGCAAACAAAACAAGAAATCATCTTGGTCCCTGAAAATTCACTTTATCCCTCTCTCTTTTTTAACTTTTCGAAGCTATTCTCTCAGATTACTTGCTTGCATACAATTCATTAGAAGATGAATAAATACTCTTAATACATTTTGGTTGCAGCCCCATAAACCAGCATAATATCTTCTTGACATTGTTTTCCATCACCTGCACTGGTATAAACATCCGACTCTAACAAAACCGTCAGCACTGAATCTCACTGCAGCAGAGGGGCCTTAGCTTCTCTTGGCATTGTTGGGCCACTGTACCACAAATACAAGCACTGTAGTATTTGAGTGCTCAATGCCAGCGAGAGGAGCTGCTGCCCAGCGGCTCAGACTTTATCTTCCTGGCGACTGGTGCTGCTCTGCAGCCCAACCAGCAGCAGCAGCAGCAGCCTGAGCCTCTGCCTTGCTTTGTTGCATTTGCTAGTGGGTTCTGGCTCATAAAGTTAGAATATGACTCTGTCTAAATGTTATACAATGTAGAAAAACTCATACAATCCTCTGTATGCAATGTTTGGCCTGGAAAATAACTTTCTAAGCTATTAACGCATACTGTGTTCTGTTACCGCCTTGTTTTCTGCAACCTTTTGACATTAATTTCAATGTACAAGTTCCAGCGATCACACCTGATACAATATAATTACTGACGTATAGAGTTTAATTAGCCTGAAAACATTTATATTTAAAAACGGCAAGATTGCCAAGGGCAACTCTTGGAGAGAAACATACACAATTCTGTAGGATTTTACAGCGTGTTTCCTGCACATATATCAAAACGCAACTCTGTTGCCTTTCACTTTCGTCCATTCTATTTCTGTTTTTCTTCCACTTCCATTAGTCCTGGTTTTTGGCGCGTGAATGCATATAGTGTGGTAATGCTACAGCTTATTATAACAGCGAAACAGACAGTGTAAATCATTCAAGGCTGGCTGTTTTCTGTACATAGCCATACTTCACAGCAGGCTGCCCTTCATCAATCATATTCTGCATGTTATTCAGTGTCGCTGATAAGAGACGTGACACATCTGCCTCATGTGTTTTGACAATGTTGTAACATGCACATGTTTTTGTGTGTATAGAAATCCATTCAACACAAGCACATACATACACATCTTTACTGTTTTAGCCATTTGCTGAAAAACTTGCTTCTGGCAGCTGATTGAGGAGGGAGCGAAAGAGAGAGAGGGAGCATTCAATCATCAGTCTCGTCCCTCACTGTATCCCAGAGGGGAGAGGCAACAGTTGGAAATATGAATTATGAAATGATAAGAGGTTGTAAAATGGAGATAAATCCCGGTGATTACACAGCTCAGTATCTCGCAATTCGATTCCTCTGTCAATGATTCTTTATTGTAGTTGTGTGAAGGACAGCAAGCCTAATAATTCCGCATGTATGAAGCACGGCAGGGGAAAGCATTGTGATGATAGAGTTCTTTTGAACGTGATTGAGGAGGCAATTACATTTTGCATCTCACTTTCAGGATTTTTTTTTTGTACGGCTCCTCTTTCTTTTCCTCATTCTCCGATGGCAGAGAATTCGACCACATCAAACCGTGTTTGTCTTCTTTTTCTGTCCCCTGGGGTGCCGGCGCTGCAGAAAGCCCAAGAGATAACAAGGGGAAAGACATAAAAGCACATAAACAACACACACCAAGGAGAAAGGAGAGGGAGGGTGTGTGTGTATGTGTGTGTGTGTGTGTGTGCGCTTGTGGATGCGTGTGCATAAGTTAAGACACATTCATGTCTATGCAGATGACTTTGAGCACGTGTTTGTGCATACTTACACAGTTAAAGCATTTGCCCACTGCAGTTCTGTGCCTCTTGGGTAGCTGCAGCTGCCAGTGGCACCTTTTTGCTTTGTGGCTGCCCATAAACACAAACAGGTACATGCACACACACACCAGCCCATCCTACTTCCATTAGGATGAAAAAAACAAACTCTTGACCGCCCCCTCCCTGCAGCCTGTGCAGTTGGACAGACAGTACCAGCCTTTTACTGTAGGTCCTTTACCAGCTGCCTCTAAACAGAGGGTTTTATCACAGCGTGGTGTGAAGCCTGAATACAAGCAATTACCCAGTTATAACAGACCAGCGGCAGGGCAGCTGCTCTGCTCTTTTTGCTCTTATAGATAACATTGTTGCCTGGTACAGTTTAAATATGTATGTGAAGGATGAAGGACGTGAGTGAGCAAACATGCCTTTACATAATGTCGGCGAAATGCTTTTCATCCCCTTTTTAGAAACACTTTATATTAAGGTACACATATTCACCAAAGTTACGTTATGTTCGCAGCATATGGGCTCTTTATCAGTCATTATAAATAACTTATTCATCCTCTGAACTCCAGAGTCTAAAGGGCAAGTTTTCTTTAAAAAAAAAAAAAAAAAAGTAAAAAATGACACCATCTATTATTGGCAGAAACACTGGCGGATTCAGGATGTTTGAGGGGCAGGGCCAAAATGGGCACCTCCTATAGGACACGTGTCCTTTAGAGTGCACTCAATCATGTTTTGTCCACTGGAAGGGCACCCTGGAGGACACTTTACCGTGTTTTTTCCACTGAAAGGGCACCCTGGAGGGCCCTTCATCATGTTTTATCTACCATAGGGACTCCCCCAACCCCCCAACCCCCCCCTCTCCCGCCCGAGTCTGACAGTGGCCAGAAACACGAAAAATACTAAATATGTTGGAACGTCGGATTTAACACTACTGAACTATATTTCATGTTCAAATTTTAATATTAGGCCTTTTAAAATGTTGCCATAAAACAACATTTGGAATAACCAAATCAAAAACAGACAAAAAAACAACTAACCCTAACCCCCAATAAATTCTGCACTCCTCAGAACAACTAGAAGCCATGATTGACTCCGCTGAGATCAACAGTCATATGACGAAAATTCAGCGAAACTGCAGGCTGTTTACACACAGGAGAAGACACTATTAGCACTTTTGTGCATTATTACATATGAATTAAGGGAGTCAATTGGTTAAATGAATAACAAATAAATCACATAATTTGCTGTGATTACTTGTGATTAATTGCTTGTAATAATCATAGCTTGTATGAATGGATATTGTCTTTAAAGGGGAGACTTGTGGGTAGCCATAGACACACAGAACCAGTTTTCATTCAGATATCTTGAATAGAGAGGGAACCCTGGCTGTTTTTTCTCGCCAAAATTGTGTCTAAGTTTAGAGCATTATTTATATCACAACATGATTGGTACCAATGGATTCCTTGGCTTGTCTAGTTTTATGTGGCATCATTACCTCCAGAACTTTTATTATACATAATTACATTCATTATTTTTATGTGTCAAATATTTCCAATTAATGACAAAAACTCTGACAGCACTAATAGGAATAGATCATATTAATAAAGTGTTATTAAGGGAGAATGACTGTGCTTGTGGTACACCCACCTTATGAGACCCATCCTGAGCAAAGCATATTAAGAATGTAATTCATGTGCAACAACTTTCTAAAACAGTCAATCAGTCAATGAACAGTGGTTTGGGAATTTTTGAGGTGAAACTCTTAAGTAATGGCCAAGTAGTCGTAGAATATGGTCATGCAGAATAAGGCACTGATATGTGCTTTATAATGACTAATACGTAGCTAATATGCTACCAATATGTCTGCTAATAATTAACTAGATAATGGTGAATATGTGGACCTTTTTTTGTTGTCAGACACTGAGTTGGAGCTGAGGCTTAACAGTTGATCTTGTTTGCTCCACCCAGATTTTGCCCGCTGGTCGAGTCCATAAAAACTGGTGACCTTCCTTCATTTCTGGCTCCGTGCAAAAATACCTATTCCTCCTTTTTTTTCTCTTTTTTTGATTTCTTTCCTCTAGTTGGGTAATGTCACGTGGGGGCCTGAAGGACAGGACATGGTTCTGTTCTGCAGACAGGTGTCCTGACCTTCTGTCTGCACTCCCACGCCTCAGGGGACCTCTGCGAAATAGAGGCCAAGGCTTTGACCTAGTCTCTCATCCACAGTGTGTCTCTAAACGGAGGCACACTGCAGATGCAATGAATCACAACGCTGGAGAGTAATGCATTTATTTCAAACTTAACACCATGGATGTGTCAGCCTCATACGGAGGTATTTTTATTTTTATTGTATTGACGATCAAAGAATAATCAAAGAAAATAATATTGTCTGTAATTTCTTTTAGATGGCTTTCTATCTTCCTTCACTTACAAATCAATGGTGCACCCATATGCTACTATTAGATTTCAAATGGCCTCCCTCCAATACCCACTGGCCATGGCAAGATTGCATTATTCAAATATGGAGATGAAAGTCCCCTCTGATCCACCAAAATAACATCTTGTGCTGTAATCTGTTTGTAGATTTGATTCCTTTGATGATATTTTCCCTGTAGTTGGCGTTCCACCAGGGCATCATAGCTGTAAAAGGCATGTATGTTGGAGGCTTCTTGTCTGCTGTTTACTGCAAAATGGCGGTAAGAGGCCATCTCTTCAAGAATTTCAAAAATGGTCATGATGGCAGATGAAAAGTCTGGAGTAATAACGAGAAAGAAGGGAGAAGAAGCAAAACTGCTGTCTTTGAAGAGGATATTTGGGGCCCTTGTCTATAATGTGTTATAAGATAGCACTTTATAATTATAGTTACAAGCATTCCTACATATGCTCTACAACAATAAGAGTTCATAATGTTTTATAAAGTCAACTATCATAATACTTGTTGATTGCCATTGGCTTACACACTTTCTTTGCATATATTATAGCATATTATCATTTTTATACGTTTTCATATTTTTACAATGTCATATGATCATTTCTCGCCCATTGTCAGCTCGACTCCAGCCACCGCAACCCGAGGTCAGATAAGCGGTTCAGAATAATGAATGAATTAATGAATATATAATCATTATTATAATGCATTGTAATGTGTGATTATAGGGTTAGGGTAGGGTTATTGGTTCTAACCTAAACCTGTCATGCATGTTTATAATGCATGTCTATTTCCGTGAGTCAGTATTTTGATAATAATATATAAAATTATATATATATATATATATACTCAAAAACTTGGACACACTTTCTCATTCAATATTACAGACATCAAAACTACATACATATAGTGTTTAGCAGATTATAACGAATTATAAGTTTGTTTATAATGCGTTATAGAGATGAGCTTGCCAAGACAGTTTTAGTGAATGAGCCATTATAAAGCATTATGATACTTGACATTATAAGTAATTATAAAAAGCTTTAAAATGTGTAATTATCATTGTTATAAAGTATTAAGACTATTTATGAGTACTTAAGAGTATTATAATGCATTATAGACATTAGCATGTAAAAACAACGTCAGATAGTTTAATTAACTATTTATTAGTGCTTATTATTATTATTGTACAGTGCTAGAAACACATTAAAACAGATTAATGTATGTTTATAATGCATTATAGACAGTGTTACCCAAACAACACATTGAACTGCTATAACCTTTAACCTTGTTGCTTTATTGCATTTGACTGGATAAACATTGTAGATTGTATCAAAGTCTTTGTTGAACTGTTACCAAGTGAATCCAGGAAATAAAGAAAAAGTGTACAAACATATTACTTTAGTGCACTCTGTTAAAGAGATCCATCTTCTTTAAAGGCTGCCTTACTAATGAACCAAGTTATTCTCCAGACAATGAATGACATTCTTTTTTGTTGCGCTCTTGCACTTTTAATTACATGCGCATTTTAAAAGGTTTTTGCCAAAGTACTAATGTGAGCTCTTCTTGCTAATGTAAAGTACACACTGCTTCAAAACAGCCAAAGCTGTTGATTTATTTTATATTTAATGAACAAAAGCTCCAGCCTTTTATATTGTTATTATTATTATTTTTTTGCATTCTGTTTTCAGTGTAAGTAATTTTTAATAAGGAGTAAAAAAAGAAAAGAAAAAACCTTGAGAAGACTATTGTTTATTAACAGATTCCGGGCAGGTTAGTGCCCAAGGAGGCGTTAGTCGAAGTAATTGAGAGTAGGAGTGCTAAAATATGCTAGAAAAGTTAAAATATGCCATTGCTTACCCTCTTTCATCTAATTAGTCTCTTTGCAAAATTGCTGAAATTCAATTATATTAGTGTGCCTTGCATCCACACTTGAATGGACAAGTTCTCTCATTTAAAAAAGGCCCTTTTGCTCTGTAGAGAAGTCATTTAAATGAAACTCTTGACCTTGGGAGTTCAGCCTCGCCGCGACAATTCTCCATGTCCTCACAGTTACTAACCATCCATCCAGTTCTTTCTCTCTTCACATGAGTATCAGAAATGACGCCACACTCTGATAGCTTTGCACACAATGATTGCATGAATTGATATGCAGTGGACTTCCTCTCTGGGTGGAAATACAGCCGACGCAGTCTGGGCCCAGCAGGTTTTTTTTTTTTGGAGGGAAATGTGCTACATCTCGGCGATCTCGGGTTCTCTCTCTTCTCTCTACTTGTGCAGATAATCACCCACTTGTGTGATTGTGTGTGAGGAGGCATTTGTGTGTCTGCACACGTGTTTGCACACTTTCCTGCTTCCCCCAATGTGCACATTTGTGCCTCAGCAGCCCGCCCGCTGCCCGCCTGCGTGCATGCGTGCGTGTGGCTGCCTGTGTGTGTTTCATGCCGAACATTGTCTTCTTGAAACACTAAGCAAATCTCCTCAATGTGATAATTGGCTCCCCGGGGTGCTTGTATCTTTGCTGCTCATCATCGTCATCCCCTCCAGAAAAAAAGAGTGTGTGTTAGATGAGATAGGCGAAGTTTGCTCGTTTGCCGGGGAAACTGATCCCAAGTCTGCCTGAACTCTTTTGGCAAGAAGAAACTTTGAGGCAATGAGACAGCGGGGGCCAGATCCGGTGCAACCTGGCTGCAGGCTGCTATCTGCCGTCTTTGCAGCATCACGGCCTTGTTTTCAGCCAGACGTGTTGCCATGGAGGGAATGAGCTATTTGAAGCAGGTGATGCAGCTTCACTTGCTGCAATGCCATTGAGTGCAATTGAGAGATTTTTATTGTTTCTCTTCAGGAAAGAAAAAAAAAATGAAATCTCCAAGGGAAGCGTCTGTGTTAAACCAGCCATGTAGGGTTATTAGTTACAAGAAGTGAAGCAGTTGTTTGAGGCGCGGGATGCTTCACTTGTTACGATATTTTTCACGTCACATAGGCGACCTTAGTTGGTGGTTTGCATTGCTGGCACCTGAGGTGTGTAAAATGCAGACCTGTTTGTGCGCCTGAAGGCAAATAGAGACACTCATCTGGCCGATAGACTCTCTCCCTCTCTCTTACTCCTCCTCGCATCCATATGTTCTTGCGGTCTCCAGGGTATTGTGGACCACGGAGCAGATTGTTGGCCGCTTCATAGGGGAAACTGTGAGACAGCTGGGCACCCATCACAAGGCCAAACAGATGTTCAGGTGACTGGGAGAGGAAGTGAATGGAAAAGAGAGGAACGACAGGGAGGGGAGACGCAGAGAGAGGTGATGTGGAAGAGAGGGATAGCAGAGGAGGCAGGGGGGAAAAATGAATTTATACATTGATGCAAGAGCTTGGAGACTTCATTAGCAATCCCCTGTCAGCCTGTGAGGTGGGCCAAATGCTTTCCACTATCCTTAGGCCACAGGAGTCTGTTTCGTCTCCCATATTGATTCACCCACTAGTCTATCTGCTGTAGGTCTAATGCCTTTGATCTCTTGATTATCTTTGCCTAAATGTGGACGAGATGGCTAAGCGGCTCAAGGATTCAGTGCTTTAATTCTGACGCACCTTAGGGAACATTCAGAAGTTGGAATTGAATCCAACCCTGCAACCAAACAACGAAACTTTTCCCTTTTTTTATTTATTTTTTATTATTTCACGTGATTATAGAAAAAGGAAATCCGCAAACAACTTCCACAGACTCTGTGTCTCAGGGCCAGGCTTGATTCAATCAGAGCCTCTAATCTGACACAAATCTGCATAGAGGCTGATGTAATAACAAAAATTTTCATTCTGGTGAGCTTCTCAACCCCCACTGGTACAGAGGCCGCGTTTTTTTCTACACTGCATTTGTCAAATTAAACCAGACGAAGGTTCTTCGATTTTTTTTCCCATCCCTTCTCCTCTTTCTTGTGCCAGCCTTTGTTCTTTGGTTGCAGGTCTCATATATAATACATGAGGATTGGGAGACTTATCCGGTTCTGGCCATACTTGCTGTTATTCCCTGGGAAGGGGCTATATTTAAGAGCTGGATAGGTCATAGATGGCGCCAGGGGAGCTGCTGACTTCTACCCAAAAGGTGGTGGTGGCTGAATACCATTAAAAACCTAAAATAGAACTCGACACAATTACATTGCAGCAGTGGCAAAGTAGCTGTAAAGGAATTACAGCAGCTTTAGCCCTTAATGGAGGTTTGGATCTAGTTTTGTCAGGAAAGTGTCTTGTTGGTGACGAGTCTGTACTCCCTACTGTCTAATTATGGTATGTTTGTACATCACAGTATTGGATTTTACCCGTTTCTCTTTTTATCTGCATCTATTTCGCCTACAATAAATCTAATTCCAGGTCTTTTTCCGCTTCTTGTGTTTCAACAGCTGGCACCACCTATATCTTTGGTAAAGGAGGGGGTCTGATCACATACACGTGGCCAAATAATGAGAGGCCGAGCACGCGGACTGACCGGCTGGCGGTGGGCTTCAGCACAACCATCAAAGACGGCATCCTCGTCCGCATCGACAGCGCGCCGCGTCTGGGCGACTACATCATGCTCCACATCGTAAGTACTAATGTCTATCATTTTAACGGTGAATTATTATGCTCAAATCCTGGTTTGAACGTGTATTTTGGGTTTCTAATAGAACTTTTGAGCATATATAGGTTCATCTCAATAAATTAGAATATAATAGAAAAGTTTATTTATGTCAGTAATTCAAATCAAAAAGTGGAAATAACACATTACATAGATCTATTACACACAGAATGAAACAATTGATGTCTTAATTTATTTAATTTCTTCTAATTATAATGATTATGGCTTACATTTAATGAATACCTCAAATTAAGTGTCTCAAAACATTTTTGATATTACAAAAGACCAATTTTAAAAAGTATGTTTAATATGGAAATGTTGCCTCTGAAAAGTATGTCCATCTATATACACTCAATAATTGGTTGGGGCTATTTGACTTGAACTACTGGAAATGGACTTTTCCATCATATTCTAATGGATTGAGATGCACCTGTGCATATAAATGAGCCTGTATGATACGAAAGGGAGCCAAATCTGATTGGCTTGTTGAATCCACTGTTTTCTGATTTATGCAGCCCATAAAAACTGATTGGGTTATCTCATTTTGCACTTTGGAGGCTGGTAGGTAAATGTATGTGCACAGGGAGCAATAAGTGAGTGTTTTCATGGTATGTCTGCTTGAATACTACAGTGACTCTGCTGAAGTCTTTTCTTTTACCCTCTGAACCCCCAGTTTCAGTTTCAGTTTCAGGGTTTTTGCTCCTGTTACATTTTACTCTCTGTGCCCTCCTTTTTCACTGGAATATATAAGTTCTGCACCTCTATGGGAACAGTACGTGGCTGTACCATGGCTAGAAGCAAGGAGAACTCAAAAATGTCTCTTGAGTAGTATTCACAAAAGTAACACAGTTATAATGCCATGAATCATATTTTTGCAAGTGTTAGCCACAGTTGATATTTTTATAACCTCAGCTTATAACCTTTCTTGTCCTCTGCTCTCTGGTCTGTGTAAACAGCCTGCAGTTAAGAGAAAGTTTCACAGAATTTTTGGCACATGATGGTCATCTCAGCTGAGTCATTCATAGCCCCCCAGTAATACTGAGGAGCTCAGAATGTCATGTTTTTTCACAGAATCTGATCAGGGCAAATGGTTTATTATTGGATACATTTGAAATGAGACATGTTAAAAATGATTTTCATGAAATATTATTATTTTAACCTTAGATTTGGTACTTTTTTTATGATGGGAGTGGTCATCACACATCATTTGTTCTGCGACATTTTAGAAATCTAATGATAAAATCTACTTTTACAGTTTTTTTCTATTATAAATGGTGTCATTTTGCTTCTTTTTTAAAAAAGCAAACATGCGTTTAACACCCACCGTGGTCCTCAGGGTTAATTAGGTTAAGGCTAAATATCTGGTTCAAGCTGCTCCTTTAAATTCAATTAATCATAGCTTGTTTTTGTGTTGCCCATAAACTCCAGTGAAAGAAGTACTCAGACCTCTTACTTAAGTAAAATACCAGTGTGAAATGACTCCACTAGAAGTAAAAGTCCTGCATTCAATACTTACTTAAGTACAAAAGTATCAGCTTAAAAATATACCTGAAGTATCAAAATAATAGTACTTGTTATGCTGTGATTGTTATAATCAGTACTGTGCTTTTTTTTAGGCAGGTGTAAAAAAAACTGTAGAATAAGAAGTCTTTCCAAAATAGAAATAATAAATAGTTTAATTAAAAATAATTAATAGTTTATCTTTATCAATTAACAAAATGCAAAGTGAGTAAACAGAAGAAAAATCTAAAGCAAATCCAAATTTAGTGTGACCACCCTTTGCCTTCAAGCTAGCATCAGTTCTTCTTGGCATTTTTCAGACTTTTGCACAGTACTATATATTCTGGATATATTGTAAGATTATTTGTATATATGCATTTATGTAAGCAGTGTGTTCATTTTGTAAAGATAGGGCTCATTTTAACTACTTAATATACTATCATGAGGTTAAATTAAAAAAAATGCCCAATCACTTTAAATGTTTTTCATGTTAAATCTTAACCTGAAAAGTAACTAAAGCTGTCGGATAAATGTAGTGAATGTAGTCGAGTAAAAAGTGCAATATTTGCCTCAAAATGTGTTGGAGTAGAAGTATAAAGTTACATAAAATAGAAATACTCAAGTAAAGTACACATACCTCAAAATTGTACATGTGTACTTGAGTAAATGTACTTAGTTACATTCCACCACTGATAAACTCGTATCAGTCAAACTCGTGTTTTGGCATTAGAACCAATATAATGACCACAAACAACCCCGTGAACCATTCCTCAAGGCTTAGGTATTGCAGTCTTCAGCCATCATGCTCCAACTGAATTATACAAACAGTGCAGATCCATAAAAGAAAAAAAAAAGATAACTTACTCCCCTGCTCTAAGTCTGTGCTCGCCGTCCTCTTCCAGAATAACCCTACTTCTCCAGCACATTCAAACTGGCTCCCAGCATGAATAATGAATGCGGCTCTCCATACATATGCAGCGTGTTTCCCACATGTTGGAGAAACATGATAGAAACTAGGGGGGGGGGCTGCGATTTAGAATTCTTGGCCAGTCGACCGTGCATCCATGCAGCATCTTAATAATCTCACTCTGCGACCTTGTGTTTGACTCGTTTACATAAGCATTAAGTATTTAAATAATCATCAACAGTAGCCAGATGAATGCAGAGCGTTGAATGGGATGTTAGAGGCAGCAGTGGGTGCAGTGTGGGGTGGGGTGAGGTGAGGTGGGGTTGGGTGGGGGTGCGAGAGTTGCTGCTGACGCCATGCGAAAAAAGATGTGATGATGAGGAGGTGCTACAGTTGCTAAAGCAGATTGAAAGTCTTTTTCTTCTTAAAGAGCTCCCCTCATCTCCTGAGTGCTGGCCATGTGTGCAGAAAAGCAGCCATCTGCTCTGCAAAGATGAGGGCCAACAACAAGCAGTTCTGAGCTGCCTTTACAGTATAGAGAGATGAAGTGAATGTGTGTGTTTGCATGTGTGCGCAAAGGTGAGAGAGAGAGGAAGTGGAGTGGCATGGATGGTGGAAAAAAAATGATAAAGACGTACAGTAGCAAATGTGGGAAACGGCTTTCTGCGTCCCTAACTGACTGAGTAATTGCAGGAACCCCTAAAGGAGGGGAAAGGAATGCATTTTTAATTCAAGCTTTTTAGATATCACAGCATAGCTAGCCAAGCGGGGTATCTCTTATAATTTGGCTGCGAGTCGTTGGGCGGCGAATGTCTTCATTCCTCCAGTCTCACTGCACTAATGAATTTATTGATAGAAAAAAAAAAAAGCGACTCGAGATTTCGCCAATTCATTGAGAGAAGCAGCATGTTCTGACTGTGTTGTGTTTTTTATTTTGCTGCATGGGAAGCATTGCACCGCTAATATTTCAAATGATTTATTGTCAGCCAAGGGTGTACAAACAAAGTGGGTTTCATTTAATATTAACAGTGATTGTACCCTTAAACTATAAAAAAAAACTTGGCAAAGATCACAACACTCCCAGGCTCCATTTTTCCCACCATTACACTACTATTGAGCAGAAAGCAAATGAAGAAAAAGCTACACTTTTTGCCACAGGTGAAGTGTAAATAATTAATTAGACCTTGAGTGAATATTTAGCTTGGAGACTGGTGGATTTGGTTTCATCTTGAGGAAAATAAACCACTGCTTGACCTCACTTCTAATGTTTGTTGTTGTTATCTGTATAATACATTATCATTTGCCCCACATTAGACTTATTATTCTCCAATTCTGCAGTCGTGGGAATATTGGATCTCTAGGAAGGTTACCACAATGTGAGTATTGTATTCTCAGCTAAAACAACCTTTCTGTCTCTTCGAGTTTTATGTGTGGTAGCTATAAAATTAGCAGATATTTCAGACTTTACTAAAATGTCATTAGATAATAACTCCTAATGACAGACGTCAGGTCTTCGCTGTCAGCGTTTTGCATTCAGTGATGAGTCTGGGAGAAAAGGTTAAACGTGTTACGCCTGTCGATTCAGGATATATGTCTAACCAAAGGTCTTATCAAGCCCAGGGCCATTACCTTAGCCTTTGTAATTATTAGGTCACTACTTTAGAATCAGCACACTAAAGTCTAAATACAGTAATCACACTTTAACATTTTGAGAGCTGAGTATATACAGTGTGGTCGAGACCACATAAGAGAAAATAACTTCTGCAGTTTATACTTTTAAACTTCTGAAACCCAAGCATCGATTATATATTTTTTATTTTCATTTTGTTTGGAGGGTGTTGTAAGGTGTTGCTAAATTGCAACAGCAGGTGTGTTATTGCTTAGAAGCATCACCCTTTTTTATATTTTTTTATATTTCATAGATCACAGGTTTTCAAAGTCTGAGGTGGGCCTCCTCTCGGACAAATGTTGGAAATAGTCTTCCCCTCATTCCTCTCTTATTTGACCTGGTCAGATTCGCTCAGTTCCTGGATGCCATAGTAGTTAGTGCAGTAAGAAGATTATAGCAAATAAGTATATTTATAAAGTATTTTTAGAAATGGGCTTCATAGAAAGTGTTACTGAAAATGACTTGTTATTGACTTTTTTTAAACGTACATAATTGTAACTTTTTTTAATACCAGTCCTACATATTAAACTTAGCTTGAACCTCAAAATTAGTTTTAATGTCTGAGGAATGATTGTTATTTGGTGGATGGATGCCACCATTGAAGCCTAGTGTCACATTTTTGAAGCAATGAAAGAAATCCCTTCATAAGTATGCGTAAATTATTATTAAAGTTTTCTATCACTAAAATCTTCAAAATCAAGAAACAAATAAACAGGTCACTTGCATACTTGCAAAATTACTGAACATGGTGCAAAAAAAACAGAGCTAGCAGGGTCAATAGGAGACAGCCATGGAATGTGATACGTCTGTACTACTATTTTCCCGCCAAAAATGTTGATAATGATTAAGACAGGATATATGTCTAACCTATTATCTAATATCTCTAAAAATCATACTCTGAAAACCTGACCACCTGAGGGGAAAATAATTGGAGCCACAATATACAACAAAAGGCTTGAACACTATTATTTATTTATATTATGTCTACCAGAGAGGGTAAGATAGCTGTTAGCAAATGAATGTTAGCTATGTATTAGCAAGCTAATGCACTTGCAAGCTAACATCTGCTTTATCCACATTCCACTACAACAATAGTTTCATACTGTCAAAATGTTTTTGCTTAACTTACAATAAATATATTTAGCCTAAAATTGAAATTTGAATATTTGACTTAGTGAGAAAATGCTTGCTGCATATAATATGTAACATTACAACATAACATTACTGACGGGATCCAGCAGTTTTCTCATTCTTGCTGCTAATGCCTTACATCTGTATAAGCCTATCTGACTTCTGTCAGATTTTTAAAACATAGTGTTGTTTCTTTACCCTGTTGGTAGTACATTTCACCACACAGCATTTTTTAGACATTTTTCTTGACAAAATTGTCATGGAGGCTCCTTTACACAATACAAAGTCAATGGAGAGAGATTAATTGTTTTCCCCTCTTCTGTGGGCGGGACTTAAATGATCTCTGTCTATATTCAGTTTATAGTCAGGGGTGTTGGGATATGTAATTTTTGCCTTCATTCAGTCAAGAATATAGGCACTTCTGCACAGTTTTAAATAAAAGTTGCCATTTCACAGTGGTGGGCCTCATACTGTTACGTTGCATACAGTTCCTTTTTAATAAAACTACACCAGGAGATCATGAATTTCATTGACTGACCTTGACTTTGACTTGAATATCTCATGCTTGCAGTTTTTTCTGACAGAGGGAAAAAAGAGCGTAGATGGCATTCCTTAAAAATGCAGAGCCCACAGCACAGAGAAAAACACACATTTTGAGGCAAGACCTAATCACTGACTCCCTCCTTAGTCTCCCTCTCTTTTTTTGTTGCTTTCTTCATTATCTCCTCTCCCTCCACTCCGTGATTAGCTCACGGCTTGTTTGGCAATCATGAATTAAAATGCTGATTGTAGTGTTTACATTTTAACTGCTAAAAACAACTGCATGCTTGGTTTGAAATCTGAGGGGCAATTTGGGGTAATTTGCGGAGGTGAGCACGACATTTTGCCATTGCTGGTATTTCATTTACGAGCTCATTCAATTTCTGAGTTTTAATGCGGAGCATAAAAACGGCCAGGGACGTCTTGTGTTTCGTGTTGCACATAGTAAAAGATAATCTCAGTGTAATGCTGAGATAACAACCTAAAGCTGCATGGAGAACAAAAATCACAGGTGACTTCATAGTTTAAGTTGAGTCAAAAGGGGGTTGTCGCAATAGCGCAGTGATTAGTGGTAATGTGTGTATGTGGGGTTTGTAAATTTAAAGTGTGTGTGTATGTGTGTGTGTGTAAGCTTAAATCCATGACAGAAAGACTCTAAGCCGTGGGCTAGATGTGCCAGTTGTGACTCACACAGCCTCTCACCAGGGACTACACACGACTGCAGGTGAAGATTACCCAAGACACACACACACACACACACACACACATAGAGAATCACATGAGATTCTTCAGAATCTCATCTCTACTACATTATTTGGGTGGAAAAAATACTTTTTTTTGCCACAAACAGACAAGACAGGAAAATTAACGAGGCAAACTTTAAGAAACTGCGCTGCTTAAATGACATTGACGTAAGAGTATTACAGAGATAAATCTGCTGGTATTAAAGGGTTTTTTTTTGTAGTTTTTTAAACCGCCACAATATTGTCTTGAAATTGAAGGAAAATCAGCATTATTATTTCTTTAAAAACACAGCCTGTTACTGGGGTATCATTAAGTTTAACCTTTAGACAACAACATAGATCATTTTTGGCTTCTTTTAGGGGGGGATAGTAGGTCAACAGTACATGGCACATACAAGTGGTATACACCATCTGAAAGCTGGGGACCTGAATATTTATTTCAGATGCTGCTCTTTCTTGTCATCAAGGAAAGTTTAAAGTTTAGAACAGCTTAGAACATTCGAAGTATTCAAAGTTTGAAGTATATGATGGCCATTCCAGCAAATTTTGGGTTGATACCATTTTTTATACACATTTGGTACAAATGTTTTTTGACCACTTGTGTGTTGATAAAAATGGTTAAAATCCCTCTAAAATTCCACATCAAGACACAAAGACCTCGAGGAAAAAAATCAATGCTGTAATTTGGTTTCTAATTGCTCGACATTTTAGTTTGTGGTGGCAAAGTTTCATGAAGCTGTGATTATTGGAGGTCTCAACAGGTCATCATAGACGCTGATATCAAGTTTCAAAAAGTGGTGTCACTATAATGATATGGCTGTTATGGGGACAAACATCATCACACCTCAATAAAAGCGAGCTCATTAAATGCACATCAAGTCTCAGCTTTACAGTGATACCCAGTTTATGCAATTCTAATACTGGTGTTGCACCCCCTTTATGCAGAAATATTCAAATGCATTAGGCAAAAAAAAAAACTGCATTGATTTTGCCAAAACTGTATGGGATTAGCATAAATTGGGCATGTCTGTAAAGGGGAGATATCTTAGTAGAGATGTCTTATGTGAGACATCCTCTTCCTGACAAGCTAGCATTTCATGGATTGATGCCTTAGGTCTTTTAGTTTCATGTGATACCAGTATCTTCACTCTGGCTTTAAAATGGAGTCAGTTACAGCCTCTTAAAGACAGTAATGTCGGCCGAGATCTCTGACGGTCCCACGGGTCTCTTAGGGTTAATCACCAGTTACTGGGAAGATCTGCAGATAGAGGGAGGAGAATGACATGTAACCAAAGTCCTGGCTGTGTGACTGAAAACAGGGCATGACTATAACACTGTCTGTGCCTCAGCCACCAGAGAGACCCCATCTTCTCTCTTTTACAATGTTTGAACAGTGCAGTCTCTACTTTAGTTCGAGGCGAGGGCGAGCCGGCGCCTGGTTCATCACAGCTCCAGTGAGCCCAGATGAACTCACTTCTGTGGGAGACGTAGGTGACAAGTTGGAGTCAAGCGAAGCTGAAATTGAGAACGCTCCATCAAGTTTCATGTCTGGCAGCTCTTTTGGTTTCCAATTAAGGGAGAAAAATCACTGCAAGACACCTGACAAGATAAAGACTGTGTGAGAATTGCAACACATTCTCTGCAGGTAAAAGTGCAAGTCATTACAATGAAAACTCCAATAGCCAGTTTATGGATAACGTGACATTTAAGCTCTTAAAAGCTTGGCTGCTTTTGTTTGAACTATAAACCTTTCTCATTGTAATGGCTACTTTATTACTTGTTTGTGAGCTTTTAACATTTCAAGCAGAACTGAGATTGTTTAATTTGAATTTAAAGTTAGAAAGTCAAGTCTGTTTATTTATAAGGCACAATTTCAAAACAATACCAAGTTGGCCAAAGTGCCTTACACAGTAAAAAAAATAATAAAAAAATCGTCAATTACACAACGACAAAACATATGGCCATGGATAAAACACATTAGTCTGCCTTTAAAACATTTCATGGCTGGGGCAGTTCAGCATCTTGTGTTCGGCTTCAGAGAAAGCAATGTCACCTTTACGCCTGGAATGACTATCTGGGATGGAAAAGCTGCAGTTAATCAGATGACCTCAGAGTTCTTGGAGGACTGTAGGGATGTAAAAAGTCTGCTGGAGCTAGCCCATTGGAAGTTTTAAACAAAAAGTCAAATTTTGCAGTCAGCATGAAATTTCACTGGCTACCAGTGCAATGATGCAATAACACAATTTCTTTAGATTTTGTTTGTGGACGTGTAGCGAAATGTTTGTTGTAATAATACAGGTGGGAAGAAATAAAGCCGTCTCGAAATCTCAACAAAAAAGCTGTCCTTGCTTAAAACCCTAAAAAGGTTACTTGACCAACTGAATTTATATATTTAACAAACTTTAGATTGGGGATCTAATAAAATGCCTAGATTCTTAGTGTATTGTGTGACATAACCAGAGAGTGGTCTCAAGTCGCAAGCCAGCTTTTTAGCAATATCTTGAGATACAAAAATTTAAATTTCAGTCTTACTCTTACTCGTTTATTTTTAACAAATTACTCCAAATCCAACGCTTCATATTGTTTAGGCAGTCAAACAGTTGTTTCAGCTCATCAGGGCTGCCAGGTCTCAAAGGGAGGTGTGTAATCAGCATAACGGTGATATGTCACTTGAATGCTTCTCCATAATGTGGTGAGAGACAACATATACAAAGAAAATGAAATACAGCCAAGCACCGACCCTTGTGGTGCTCCATACGAGAGGGAGGCAGAAGCAGACAACGATGTAAAACCAAGAGAAACTGAAAAGTGTCTCCTTCTCTATTTAAGTGTGGTGCCTGAAATCCCCACCCAGTGCTCCAGGCGTTCTAGATGTGGTAGTCTATAGTGTCAAAAGCAGCGCTGAGATCTAACAACATTAATATTTAATACAACAGACAGCAGCAGGTCGTTCATGGAAGGTGTTAAAAAGCCTTAAATTTCCCCCAGAAATCACATTAGTAGTCACATTTTTATGGTTTGGTGTTAAGATCAAAATAAAACCCCCTTTTTTGGTGATAATAGTAATAGTCTTCATAAAACTTAAACAAATGGGTGGACAGATGCTCCAGATGTCTTAAACTCACGCATATTTCTCATCTGATCTCACCCGGCATGTGTTAAACACACACATTCACACTCTCCCCTCCGTCCCTGGAGGTATTTTAAATCATTAAAGCATACATCGACAACCAATCAGGCTCATATTTTGTGATGTAGCGACGGCACACGGAATTCCATTACCCACTTGAGTTTTCCCCTCATGCTAATTCGCAGACAGAAAAGGTGCGGCTGCTGGATAATTGAAAACCCAAGTGCAGACACTCAGACACAAGATGTGGAATGAGATGAATGGCTGTGGAGTACAGACTGTGCTGTATCCATATTTCCCATCGCCCTTACATACGTTACATGCATACATATACTAATGCATGTATATTTTAATGTATTAAAGCAGGAGTGCAGATGCATAATTCATTTAGTTCTTCACTCATTCCTGTCTTCCCCATCCATCCATCAGCTTCTACTCTGTCTGAATGTGTTTGTCTAACATTGTCTGTTTCCCCATCTACCTCCCTCCCACCCTCCCTCTCTCTCCCTCTGCCTTTGACAGACCTAATATAAGATGTTTGATGTGTACCTGTGTGCATCAGCGCGTATATGGCCAGCAATGTATTGCCTCTATCGAGTTACCCTACCGCGGCAGAGAAAGATAGATATTATCGCGGTTATGGCTCATGGCCTCTGATAACATTACAGCTTCTTATTTGAGTTTGTATTTCCTTACCTCCCACATTTGATTCCCCCCATGGAAATAAAGAGCGCAGGAAATATACCTCGCAGCTGTTTTCACAACTAGTTGCATGCAGTACACGCAGTCAGCATTATTGTAACTTTGCTGATAAATAAGTATTTCTGTGAAGCTGAGTCATTTTTATCTCTACTGCTTTATTATTCAGATTTTCCAGGTGATACAACAGACTGTATTAGTTCACCTTACGGCTGTTATTTAACCTATTAACTTAATTATAATTATCATTTCAGGAATATTATTGGCACCAGCACAGGCTGCTTCTTATGAGGTCAATATATAATACCACATTATTAGCACTATAGCCTCCCTCGGGGTGACACTGACATAATGACTTTTCACAGCAGGCTGAGCTTAACTGGCATACTAGCTGCCAGATGGTGAGCAAACATATGTGTGGGATGTAAACCTTTACATGCTACAGCAGATACTAACATGAGCAGCTGTGAAACACTACATGATCATTCATGTTTGTTTGTATTTGGGATTTCAAGGTTGTGTTTGATCTGAAAGCGGTTAAGATACATTTGAGTCAGATAATGCAGAATTAGCTCGACAATTAGTTAAATGTAAAGCTTTTTGTTTACATTTACATACAGCAGGCCTTATTATGTATGCCCAGAGAACTAAACAGTATTCCCATTAGGGATGCACCAGTCTAATCCTATACTTCCCTGATAGCAATCCCATCACCTCAATATGTAACAAAATTTCAGGGATTCTACTGTACTGCAATGTTAAGAAATTGCGTAGTGAGATACTTTGGATTCTAATTTTACATTTAATATAACTAATTATCTCATGTGCATGGACTTATACCAGTATGGTTAACATGTTGAGGTCCATAAGAGTTATCATACCAACCAACCAACCAAAACCACTTTCACCATCTTGACATTTTGGTACATTTTATCCGTATATTGTATTATATATGAATACATCATAAATATGCCCCTCTACTGGTTGAAACCGTGCTATTGCAATTGAATGTTGCTATTGGCTGATCTGGAGGCAGGTTTTTATTTATGGAGGCAGCTTTCTTCAACCCTCCCTCCTATGAAACCCTGAAAAAACAACATTGACATTGTCAATAACCAGCACCAATCTGTTTCCACTGCTTTTTTTTTGTCAAATAAATTTAACAGGGCTTTTTCACAGAGGACTTTTTGACTTAACATAAGGGAAAAGCACAGGGGTAAATGGGCAAATTAATTAAAGCCAAATTCCATGTAGCTGTTTCAGTTTAAAGCTGGCTCCCCATCACACTGTCAAAGCTTACAGGGAACAATAGTTAATGTTAATAGAAACACCTGTGCTTTTCCGACTACGACGAGGCAAAATGTCTGCTGCGAAAAAGACCTGTTGGGACATATTTCCGTACTCTAAATGAGGCCTGGGATTGTTGTGACACTCTAACGTGAGTTGCTGCCCCAGGTTAAATGGAGACAAGAACTCTGAATGTTACAATGATATTGACAAAGAAACTTGATTAGTCACATCTGGCTCATAAACCATTCATCTTAATTAGAAAAGTATCGGCACTGATCCAAATCCAGTGTATTAACTAGGTGCAACTCCAACTCCTATGATAGAATTGTGCTTCCTGACCAGTTAGTTTTATGTGGGTCAATTAGCTATTTTGTTGAGGAGTATGTACATGTGTGACTGAACTAAAATAATAACTATAAAGGCAGATTATGATTCAGTCTCCCTTAACAAGACGGGGCAACAGGATTGGCTAATAATGCCTCTCAAGCCTGAGTTGATTTTTTACTTAAGTGGCAAAAATTTACGTTGATCGTTTGTCAAAAGCGGCTCATGGTGCCACCAAGCATTGTACAAATAGCACACACATCATTATACAAACACGTATGGTTCACGGTTGTAAAAAAGGCTGCAGTTTCTGTGAATTTAGGCTACAAAACCACTGACATAGGTTTAGAGCAAAAAACTTCCTGGTTAGACGGTTTACAAACAGTAAACAAATGTACGTTAATGCCAGAAGTGAAGTTACGAAGGTGACGGGACTACCATAATAAATAAACGTAAGTTAAGAAAAAGAAGGAAAAAAAATAGTATACTATAATTGCAATGATAGTATTTTTTTTTTTTACTTGTAACAATCATACTCATTTTGACAATGGTATAAGGTATTGTTTAATTTAAACATAAATAGTAAAGAGATTTATTTTTTTTATATTAGAAAAAAATCACACTTTCTAGCCTAAGGGTATTGAATATTACAGGAAACAAGTCCATACTCTTCTGTTTAAGTATCGTTGTGTGTTCGTGGCTTGACACGGAATAATCAAGGATGGAGGTTCTGAGTGTTTTATAAATAATTAACACATTCCACAGCCACCTTGGCTGTAACTGAAAACACAAAATCCAAAGATCCACACTTAAATGCACATTACACCAAAAGCCTCTTTGTGTCTTGTATTGTCTCAAACAGAGCATGCATGGATACACAGAAACATATGTAACACAAGAGCCTGCACTCTTTAGTTTTCCCACTCTGGCTTCAGTACACATCCGCCCACACGCTCACTTGTTATCTCACGCCCTCCACTACAGCCATGTTCATATATAAACACACACATAACACACACACACACACACACACACACACACACATACACACACAAACACACTTCTCAGGCTGCTTTAACAAATTCTTACACCACGGTACACTGGCACTGACACTCCAAACCTGATTCTAGGGCTCTTCAGGGACATCTGCCTGTCAGTCATTCATGTCAACCAAAGGCACTTTGGGGGGAATAGTATATGTAGCAGACACACACACACACACACACACACACACACACACAGACATGTCGGCAGAGCAAGTAATAACCGCTCAAGTTGGACAAACACAGCGACATTATTACAATGTACCCATCTGGTCCTTGGCCTTAGCCCTGGCCTTGGCGATGTATATTTCATGGATTAAGATGAAAAATTCAATGAGGAACAACAAACAGTGAGCCTCCTTCTCCTTACTTTGCTCTCTGACAGCCACCCCTCTGGGGGATGCTCATGTTTTCACAGCTCCATGGTAGGACATGAATCCCATTCTTACAGTGATGAAGAGACAGAAGGAGAAGATGAAAGAGACAGAGAGTGGAGCAGCGTGTACATCCAAAAGTAGAACAAATACAAGGGGCTGAATGAAAAAGAGGGGAAAAAAGAATAAAAAGAGGTGGGAGGAAAGAAGTTCTGTTGGGGGGAGAGATAGAGAGATGTGGGTATTTTAGAATTCAGAGCAGGATCAGAGACAAACTTGGCTCAGATAGGTCTCAGCACATTGGCTGTGAATTCCAAATTATGTGTTGCCTTTCTGTCTCACTCTGATGCCCCACTCCCCCTCCCCACCGCCCACTACCCGCTTTCCCCCTCTTATCTCTCACTCCTTCTTATCTTTCTCTCTCTCTCTCTGCTACACTGCCTCAGCACTATTGTTTTCATACTAACGGCTAGATTGGGACGCTGCTAGCCGATCGGTCAGTTGGTTTGAATTCAGCTGCAGTGCAAAAAACATCTCTACTAAAGCTCCTGCTGGAGGCTAAGGTTATGCTCGCAGAGGTGTGGGAAGATTGTGGCCATTTTAGTGGCGGCCATTTTAAAAGCAGGAATCAAGTCCAGGTTGCACAAGTTATTGTCCGACACCGCCACTTGGTTTTTTGTCCATCTATCAGCAGAATAATGTTAACACTACTTGCCTTATTTTCATGAAACTGGAAGGGCTGTAGCATGGGCCATTGGAAGAACACATCAATTTTGTAGCAGATCTGAATCACAGGGCGGATACATGAATTACTAATAACTTTGTTAATGTTGCAAGAAAGGGTATTTTTGCTGCAGTAATGTGGTGTCAGAATAATCGTAAAAATTAGTTCCCAATCATATCCCATGGCATCGTGCAGGGAAGCCTCAGCCACCTGTGTATGAAAGTGTGTGTGAATGGGTGAATCTGTAGCATAATCTGTAGTGTGAAAGCACTTTGACTTAGTCCACTTACCATTTGTAGTGTTCATGTTATTTCTATATCACGACTTCAAGTGCATGAACACACCGAAATGGAAAGAACGCCTCCCCACTTGAGATATTGGACCATCCATTTCAGCGCTCTCCAATGCCATTCTCGACAAGATCTCCATCCTAAAAGACAGAATAGACTGTTTGTCAATACCACCCATAACAACACATACTATGAGAGTTTGTCAAAATAAGCGTTTCACAGCTCACGGTACCGCGGAGCGCTCTAAAAGTAGCACACAAGTCATTATACCTACATACCTGTACGGTTTACGGTTGTAAAAAGGCTGAAGTTTGACCTAGGTTTAGGGCAAAAAACGTCCTGGTCAGGCATTATAAAAGACAGTTCAAACAGTAAATAAATGTACATAAATGCAGGATGTGAAGTAATTACGAGTTACGTAAAAAAACGGAAGTTACTTAAAAAGTAATTTACTTTTTTCACACCTGACACTAACCCTGTTCTCCTCGGTGAAAGTCCACCGTTTGTTCGACCGATCCACCTCCACTCCCTCCCTCTCCAAATGTGACATCCGCCATTTAAACTATGTAGTTATCTGTAGTTGTAGTAATGATCACCCTCGATCATTACTACTACACAAGAAGGCAGCAGAGGACAATCTAAAGCATAAATGTGAGTTGCATTTTGCTGCATGTACAAACGCCTTATAAATACATTTTTTAGGAGAGACCAGTCTGGCTATTCTAGTTCCAAAGACATATCCATCTGTCATTGATTATGACAAAATACATTTTGCACAAAAATATTTACTAGCAGAAACATTCAGTTACATTCTTTCACAGCTGCCACAGTGAATGGCTGGAAAATGATGTAGTGTAAACTTGCTGGAATTGTCATGTCTCATTTGTTAAATCTGTACAAAAAAGGCTTTAGCAGGTTTTAGGGGGTTATATGTCGGGTTAGTTCTATTAGCAAATATCAAGAATCAGCTTGGAGACAATACTGCCCAACACTGGTACTTACAACACATAATCTGTCTTTAAGTAGCTGCATTTTCTTAGATAGCGACGGATGTTTTCTAAGATCAAAGCCCAGCCGCAATGTCCTTTTATATTCCCCTCTATTTACCAGCTCCAGACACTATGCTACAGTATAAGTGCTTGAGTGATGAGCGGGACAGCTTGTGACGAGCACCTAATGAAAGATCAGAGGGATTTGGAATCGATTGAGGTTTACCTCACACACAGGGCTAGGTGCCTGCCATCTCGGCTCCAAAGACACTCCTAAATCCTCCCGCAAGGCTCGGCGTTACCCGGCTACAGCCACTCTCACCTGAGCCACCACAGGACAAAGACACAGATAGGAAAACAGGGATGGCGAGAGAGAGAGAGAGGGAGGAGGGGGGGTGAAACCAAATAAAAGAAAGAGATTCACATTTTAGCAAATTGACTCCCTTTCGGATTATTGACAAGAAAGAGGGGGGGATGATGAATTGCGGGCCCGCTCAAGTGATAAACGTCAACATTAGAAAATAAATCTAGCGGAAAGAAGCCCCAAAAAAAAAATCTTCAGCCTTCAATAACGGTGTGGCAGATTGGCTCGCTCACAAACACACACGGTCATACACATATGTACACACTGCAAATGTATTCACGGAGGATTAAGCGCCAGCAAGAAGTTGTTTTTTCTCTCTCTCTATCTCTCTCTCTCTCTCTCTCGCTGATAAAAAAATAGGGGGATCAAATTTGAGTGCGAAGCTCCTTCACAGATGGAGCGAAAATGTGAAAGTGAGTACCTGTGCATTTTAGCGAGTTTGTATTTATTTAATCCTCCTATTATTGACTCTCACCATGACAAAGCTCTATTGACAAGGAGACAAAGAAGACTATATCACTTTTTTATGAAGCTGGGATCATCAGAAAACCAATCTATAGGGATAGGAGATATTTCCTACTGGATGGATCTTATATAGAATTAGTATAAGCACTGAATCACTGAAGGTTATAGAGTGTATCTTGGAGTTTTATTGATCCTCAAACGTCCTGGGCAGGCAGCGCCAGGGCAGATGGCCAAGGACATGACAGCCAAGTCTTCCATCCCCACATCTCTTGTTCTGCTCCTCCATTGCCCTCAGCCATTTCCTCTGTATCTCCAGTGGGGGAAAAACAACATATTTTCTATTTTTAGTGCGAGCTCCAGTTCTGCAAAGCACTCCTTCCGTGCCCCAGCACACACACACACACACACACACGCATTTCCTGTCAGGTCAAAGCTGGCTCCAAAGAGGCCATGACCCCCAATAGAATCCAGTCTGATTGGGCGCCCAAGTCTACCAATAGGGTCGGTATACTTTGTGTAACTCTGAGACGTGTGTGCATGCAAGTTGAGGTTTTTCTGTCTTCCAGTCAGGGATCAGGGGTTGGAGCAAAGGTGAAAAAACAGAGAAACCCACTCTTATAATTTAAAGTATCATATTTAATCAATATTTAATGTATTCAAGTAGATCTGAGTGTTCACATTTCTGCTGTTTAACTACAGTATGCCTACAGTCAGTCTGTGTCTGACTTTGGTTCACTCTCAGCACAAAACAGATGCTTTATTTCATAGGTCCCATAATTCATTTCTAATTAGAAAGAAACTGATCAGTAACGGTAATATCTTATGAAGGTTGTATTTTTTTCATACTAATTAATGGGGAAATTGACACAGTGTTTAGCTGTTGCACCTTCAATAAGTCTTATTAATTGGTAGTGTAAACTTGTTTTACCAAGGTCAGGGCACATCAGGTCAGCTGAATATGCAAAAATGTAAGATGTGTCCATCTGTTTAGTTTTAAGGTGCAGGGAAGTTAACAAATGTGGAGGACAATGTTTTGCACATATACATAAATATTTGCATGGCTCCGAATGGATTTCTGACAGTTTTTCTAAGAAATTCTACCGGAAATGCAGTGACAATGCAGCCCGAATCAGCAATCATTTTTAATATGTGTTTCTGTTTTATCACTCCCTTATATGCAAGTAGTCAAGTACTGCACATTTTTCAGTATTTTACCTGAGTATTGGGGGAAAGTAGCTGTGTATTCTCTGGTCTGTACAATACAAAGTCTTGAGTGAGGCTCAGTTTTTCATTTTTTAGGTTGATTTTACAACCTTTAGTTACATTTTGATTGAAGAATATTGAGGCCAAATTGGTGTTCAACTATTTTGAAGCCCTTTCTGGTCATTGGAAAGAAAGAGATCAGAGAAAACATACCCTCTTGGACTTGAATCATGCCCATGCAAGAATTAAAATATTATTTGGTATCTTAGATGGCTGCAATGAGCTTTCTCACAAATTCTTGTCATGTAGCAACAACAGACTGGAAGTTGACTGCCAGAGTTCTACTCAAAGACAATTAAGAGGATTTTTTTTTTAATATATATATAATAGTTACAATTATTTATTTATTGATGTATTTATTCATTTATTTTAATTTTACTGCACCATAATTATTTAACCCTTTATAGTGAGTTCACAGATTGAGAATGCTGATACAGAATATAACCAACAAATAATTTATGCCATAGTGATGTCATCAGGGTTTGTCCAAGTTTATAACAGAAATTGTATTGTTAGAAACTTGTGTTGTGGTGTTGGAGTAGGCGTTTCATTATTTGTTGCATTTTGGGAAATGTAGGATCCAGGGGTTTGGGGGGCTTGAACCCGTCACAATATATCAGCCTCTGTGTAAAACACATCATAGAACAAAGGTCAAATTTTCCTTTAAGGTTGTATAATGTTCTATGCAGTACATGCAGATAAGGAGTAAGATTAAGGTCAAGACTCATCAAGTAAACAAAGTCAGTGGAAGCTGTGTGTTAAATCTGTCTCTGCCTTATAACCCCCCTCCCGTCCTGCCCTCTGGAAGATCTAAGCCCAAGGCCTTGACAGTATGACTCAGCACAAAGGTGACAGATGTTGAAACGACGGACATGGGTGAAAGCACAGCTCTCTTAACCCACCAGCACCTGCCCCCTATCTAAATTTCACACAACCCCTTTGATTAAGTTGGTTTGAAGGCTGAAAGCACATGGTTAATTCATTCTTCCCACATTACCTTTAATTTATTCACATCATGCTGGAACATGCCACTCTGACCAAAGGAGAGATAGAAAAGGCAGTGTTCTTTCTTTCGTGGTTAAACCAGCTCATGCAGTAATCATGCTACTTTATCACTATTATCTCTTTCTCATTAGACTCACATAGTTTTTCATAAATGACCATTCTTAACATACACATGACACAAGTCCCCACATTTCAGAAAAATCTTGCAGTTTTGCAGTCAACCCAGTGTTTTATTGCCGAACCTGCGCATGTGTTGGCCATTTTCCAGCAGGCTTCTGCCTGTACAGCAATTAATGTCATTTGGAGCGAAGAGGGACCTCATGACTCATTACATATGCCTTTTGCTCGGAAAAAGCCTCTAAGGGACCTTCTCCTCTTGTGTGCCAACGCTGCCACTCGGGGGATGGCACAAGTTGGATAACACTCTAATTATAAAATTCACTATGAAAAATGTCTTCTGCAGAGCTGGCAGGGATGAGATTAAACCTTGTTTTGGCTTTAGTTTATTTGAGCTTCTTGTGCATACAGACCATAGTTACTGTATGGATACTGTGGGTTTTTGCCATTTGTGCAATAATTGTCTAACTTCCTGACGTTTTAAATTTCCTGAATGGCTGTTTATTATCTCTGCTGGACATAAGCCTGGAGGGGCCCGTGCATTTGGTTGCGTGTCTATCTGTCCACAGCTTATCTCTTAAACTACTGGACAAATCAGCCAAACACTTTTGGTGCATATTTATTTATTATTATTTATATATCCATCTGCTCAAGGACCCCTCATGGTTGCAGTGATTCATAGTTTTTAAAAAAAAAAAGTTTTATTGATCGTTTTATATCATCAATGACTGCTGACTCCTCATTCCTCCATTTGGTAGGGTCCTCAAGTGATCCATAACTACTTCAGTTACATAGCAATGTCATTTCCAGCAATCAACTTAAAAACAAGCCCAACCCAGACTTTATCATCTAATGGTTAATGAACTGCAATTGTATAGTGTTTTTCTAGACATAGGGAACACTCAAAGCGCTTTAACACTACAGATGTTCATTCACCCATTCACACTCACATTCTACATGGTGCCACCATCAGTAATCCATCCATACACGTTAGTTCAGTATCTTGCCATGTAGATCGAAACCAAGACCTTCCGATCAGTGAGCGACAACCAACTGAGCCACCCAAAATCTTACAACATCTGGTATTCCCAAGTGGTCTCCTATCCAAGTATTGACCAGGCTCGACCCAGCTTAGCTTACAGCTCTAAGCATGCAGGCCACATTTTGGCCTTGGCAGTAAATGTCCATTGCTGAACCTCTTGCTTTTCATTTCAACACCCCCTTTGGCAAGGTTTTTGGCGCTGGACCGCATTTGTGTTACTCATGTAAACAACGCAGATATTTATTTCCGTCATCAACTGTGGCCAACCACCTTTGCTGCTTTTTCCGCCTATGGAAAGTCAGTGAAATTCACCTTCTTCTGCTGAAACAGTGTCTGGATGACTGCCAGTGTGTCACCACTACATCAGCATTTAACCAAATTAAACTGATTTAATTGCATAAAAAGATCAAAAGGACACCGAAATAACAACAACATGTTGGCGATGTGGAGATCTGCACTCTACTGTGTGCACTTTTCTAGTCAGCAAAACTACTGCAGAGGAATGCAGTAGGGTTGAGAAAAAAAGTCATACCGGCAACTGAGGAAAATGATTGATTTTGACAGTGACAGCCACATATTTTTGACATTATACAAAGCATCATCTGACATTATTTCACTTGCTTGGCTGTCAGCCTGAGCAGAAAGAGGGAGATTGAGAGACATCATGCATTTTTATGCTATAACCTGTGTCAACAGTCTTGCTGAATGGACAAGGAGGCCCATCTGTGCCTCGCATGGCTGATCGTGGTGGACCTCCCCTCTCCACTACTGTAACCTGTTCGCAGTCCTGGCTCAGTGGAGCGCACACTGGCAAATAACGGGCGAGAAGGGGAGGGAGAGGTAGAGGGAATGAAACAGTGACAGTGACGGCTAGAGAGAGGGAATGTTGATGGGGAGAGAGAGCAACAGACAAGAACTAGAGATATGGAGAGCGAGGAAAAACAGAGATAAATAGAGGTAGGGAGAGTCAGCGCAGTGTGTCTAATCTCCCTTCAGGGGCGGTGGTGTAAGGACGCCTTCTATGACGGATAAACTCACCCGACAGTGAGCCAAAAATGACAGACACCCACCAGTGGTGTAAAGTAATTAAGTACATGTATTTGAGTACTCCTTCCGCCACTTCCATACAGCTTTGGTGAGAGAAGAAGGAGATTTTGTCAGTAGGGCAGGGGAGCTGGGAGGTGAAAAGACAACAGTGAGTAGAGTAATGTTTGCTCCACTGTGGTGAACACAGATGGGGTAGGAAGCAGCAGGAGGTGGTATTTCATTCTCTTTTTCCTCAACCTATCCTTCTTTCACTCTGTTGAAGATTGTTTAGGTCTTAAAAGAAGGCAGAAAGAGCCATCTGAACTATTCGTCACTGGTTTGTTTTTTGGCTTTCAATTGAGATTATGCACACCAGAGTCCATGCATGAACAAGCTTTCTATCTCCTCTAATTCCTTTGGAGTACGGCTTGCTTGCTCGACATTAGTGAAGGGAAAATTGCCTTTGAAAGTGTTTGAATGTGTTTTTTGTCAGGCTGCACCGCTCTTTGTCTCTTTTTCTGCAGCTTAGTCTTTTAAAAAACATTGGTCAAACTGTGAAGACATGCTTGAAAGAAGGCCTCATGAAAAGTTGTATTTTTAAAAAGAGAGGTTGGATCAGGATAGCGCCGACCTCTTTGAATGTTGTCAGCCCATTAAATGTCCATTAACAGCTTTTATCAGGATCATAAATATGGGTTAGAGGGTGCATGCAGGCACCTTGACAGTTGCAGTTAGGTTTCATTTTCATTGACAAAATGACATGGTTAGGTTTGGGAAAAACAAAACAATGTGGTTCAATTTAAGGGGAAAAAACCACAAACAGTACATTATTGAATGTAAACACATAAAGACACTAAAGATATAAAGATATAAAAAAAACTTTATATAATATTTTTTTCTAAATCTTTACTGAAGAATAGCCACTAACAGTGCTTTGCTAAGTCAGTGATAAACACATTATATTTCCTGTAAATTCTTCTGGGTTTTTTTTATAGGATTTATTATGAAGCAGCAAAATCAGGAAATGTTGGCTTTTTGTCAGCAGTTACTTAACACAACTCCTGTACAGCTGAAAGTGAACATGAAACAGTAAAATAAAGCAGTTATCTGAAAGCACAAACAGGGGCGCAGGAGAGAAGCTAAACTTCAAACCACAGAGATTCAGTTGGAAGCTCAAAAAGTACAGAGAGCTGAACATACTTTTAAAAACACCTTTTTCTCTGCTGTTGAGTCTTGAGATTCGGCTTGATAGTCCATCTTGGGCACAGAGTGCTGAAACTGTAAATGGAAACACTAAGTGGTACTACCAAAAGGCCAGTGGAAAAGTTTGTCACAGGACACCTTCCTTCCAAAATTTTAAAGTGTTGCATTAAAGGAAATGTGAATTATGGACATTTCCATCAACTGGTTAGATCAAATAAACAAAGCTGCACAAACATACTCTGCCCAGAAGATGGCAGTGTAATGTATTACTATAGGCTAATCTGTCAGTAAACAGTAGAAGAAGAATAGATTGTGAAAGAGAGCAAAAACTAAAACTAAAAGGTTGCTGATTGGACAACTTTGGCCACCCATGAGAGAAAATAGAGAGAAGCCTTGAGGAATTGGATTTAATTGGGCAATTTATAATTGTTCTTTAATGTCAGCTTGTTTTGACCAGCAGGGCGGAAACAGCTGATCAGTCATGAGTTAAATGTTCTCTATGTCAGAACTTATTTTGAAAAAGCGTTTCCATCTCCTCTTTAGCACGTTAACTTATTTTCCAAAAAACAAAAACCACCTTGAGTGAGCGTTAAAACTTTTATGCGCATTTTCTAAATTTTATCGAATTTTAGTGTTGTTATGCAAATCTTCAAAATGTGCATCAAAATTTGTGAATGGAATCACGACTATAGTTGCTTCTTGTACTACGTCACAGCCCCTTGCAGTACCTTTATATTCTATGGCCACTGGAACAATTAACGTTGATATATCGTTGCATTAAATGGGCTGATGAAGGTGGAGCAGGCCCTTTCTAACCCATGCCAATGAGGTTAACAATGCTCACTTAATCATGTGGTAACACTCCTTTAACTTTTCCTTCTCTCTCACACATGCATATGTTTGTCTCCACCTCTTCCAGAGACACTCTCCAGTATGAAGTCAATGCTTTTGCAAACTTTTTGAGCAGTCAAGGTGTCAGATGCTGATTATTTGGGCGTGCGTGTGTGTGCGTGTGTTGCACCAATGAGTCTCCTGCAGTCTTGTTCAGGAGCAGCGACACACACTGACCTGGGACAGACCTTGAGAGTCACAGTGACATTTAAAAACAACCTCCCACTGTCTCGCAAGATAGACAATATATTTGTCACTTTCTCTGGCTCGCTATTCTCTGCCCTCTGTGAACCTCTGTAGTTATCAGTGAATAGAAAAAGATAAAGATATATATGTGCCAACCCACCTATCTAGATCCATACTTCTCTCTTCCATGCTGTTACTATGTGGGAAAATGCATGCGAGTGCTCACAGGATTTGGCAGCACATCACTCACGTTCTCGCACACCAATTTCTCTCATTTGTTGGCAACCATCGCAATCTTCCTACCCGTGCAATTAGAAATAAAAAAGAGCAGATAAAAGCACGAAGATAAACGCATCAGTGTCTTTGATCGTGCTCTGTGACATGCTTACAACAGGCAACGCATATCAGCATGCATGCACGGCTCCTTACATGCAATAAGGCATCGGCATAGTCAATCATCTGGAGCCCCTGATTAACATTAATGGCGTTACTCAGAATTACATTGGCATCTTCTTGCATTCCAATCACCTAGATTTCATGCCTCCTCTCTGCAGGCAGCCCTGTTGAGCAGCAATGAGTGCTATCTACCGAGCCTTTGATATGCACTTATCTTTTAGCAGTTTCATATTATGGAAAAGAAAATTGCCTTTTTAAAAAATGGCTGTTGCTTTATTACTTTTGGGCCAATTAATTTAATGAAAAATAATGCCTTTTTGAAATCGCGAGGAAAAAATAATTAATGCAGAAATAATTGATGGGGAAGGACAAGAATGCAAGAAGGATGTCAGTAGACGTGAATGCAAATTAACAATCATTTACTGTTATGTGTTCATAAATAATACTTTGTGATCTTTTTCAGACAGGCCACATGGTTTTAAAATATCCAGATGTATAGGGGAGAGTTTGACAACAGCTTGCCCTGAAAGTGTCCAAAGCATTCAGGAAGTAGGGCACTTGCCTCAACGTTCCTTGAAGTGGGAGAGACACACCGACCTAGATTTCCTCCTGTTTATTCAGCCATTTTAGGTGCTGGCTATTCATGTCTCCATTTCAGTGCTTCCCTGTCTCTGTCTCCGTCTTTTCTGCTCCTGAACACGGACATATTTAGTTTGGTTTGTTTGTTCACTCTGGCTGTGTTTCCTTTCCCCCTGTGCTCTCTGTCCATATCACCTCTCAGTCTCAAAACACACATGAAAGTAACTCTAAACGGCAATGACACATTTAGACAGCTGCTGAGATGCCCCACGCTGCTTTGCAGCAGGGGGTCTGATAGCTTGACTTATCTCAAAAAAAACCCTGGTGTAACCCACTCCCAAATTTTTACTTTTTTATAAAAACAATAATCTTATCTCATTTATGCAATCCTGTATCCATCACATGCTGAGAACTTAAACGCAATATTCCTCGGTAATGTAGGGTAAAGCCTAACAATCATTCAGACAATTGCTTCAAAAAAACGTTCTTAATCAATCATCAGAGCTCATCATCTTTTATATGCATTCCAGGGAGTTTGGTGCGGTTGCGGTTGATTTAACACAGCTCTAATTCACTGGATGTGGTCATGAATTGGAAATGAATAAATGCAAAGTGAGACTTGGACTGTTGACCAGTATCAAGCTGACATGACAGCCACGCACACAGAGATGGCATATGTTGCCCAGTGTGGCTTCTGAGCCATCGCCGCAGGAGAGTTTTGCCTCCGCTGCTGCATTATGCCCATTCAAGTATTCATTCATACATTACATTATATCTGCCCGAGGTCACAGCGCAGCGTGCACAAAGAGGGCTTCAGGTAAAGATATATGCTCGACATTGAAAGGCAGCGGAGGAAGAACTATTTGAATCTTTTAGCTAAGTGAAGGTCCTAATACATTTATGTAAATACATGTTGTTACATATAAAAGTCATGCATTTAAATCTTACATAGTAGTAGTAGACATTATAGGTTTTTTACAGTATTATTCTAGTGCTTAATAGTCTTGAATGTTAAATTACCATGAATTTTACGTAAAAATACAAAAAGAAACAGGCAACTTTTTTTTACAGTAAAACTTTAAATTCAATTTAAGAAAACATTTTAAAAGAAAAATGTTTTAAAAATGGTTAAATGTCTGGAAGCAAAAGTTGCCAAACACCATGATTAATTGTATGTGGGGGGTTTTGTAATACAGATATTTGCTGTAGATTTTCCATATTTTTAAAGAAATCATCTGTAAATAAGTTACAGTTGTTGTGTCCAGAGTATATCATCTCTAACACCTGAGAGCAGTGAGAAAATGAATGCTAGTTATAAATGAAGGTAGGGCCAATGAATAAGTAGCAGAAATAAACTAAACCCTTCAAATATAAGCTAAAAGTAATGATAAACATTTGAAATAGTTAGCTAAAAGTGAATATTCCACTTCATTTCAAGGAGTGTTTGTACCACAGCTGAACAAATCACGTATTGACAGTTCAATTGTATTAAAAAAGTAACAATCAGTTGTATGTTATGGTTTGTGTTATACATTTGACACACACATTGTGACTTGATGAAGGGTACATGAGTTCATCTGACAAAGCTGTTGGGGAACCTCGGACTAAAATTAGTTCGTAAATACCGGTGTTGTAATATAATTAATGAAGCTGGAAGAAAAAAAAAATACAATGGTCTGATACACAAATTCATAAAAATCTTGTACTTTTCTCTTATTTTTGCCTTTCTGTGAAATATTTCATCATTTAACCTCTTTGCGCCCTGAACAGATATTTGAATGAGATCATCTAAGAAATTTAGAAGGGAAATGTCTCTTTGGTGGAATCACTAATAACTCTGAGACATCTAAAACATGACAAGGGGTTCTAAGTAGTAGTATTTTATTAAATAAAAGGTCACAAGCCAAACGGGTTGGGAACCCTGGTTTTAATCTTTAATATTGCTGTATTTTAGAAGCTTATTATACACTTTTATGTAAAATCTTCATCAGTAAAGTAACTACACCTGTCTAATACATATAGTGGAGTAAAAGGCACCATTAATTATGTAGTGGACTGAAAGTACGGAGGTCCATATAATAGTGCATTTAAGACAGTATGTAAGCAATGTCAGACCTGTTTTATCTGTTAGTACTTGAATAAATGTACTTAGTTCTTTCCTTATGATCTGTTTGGTTTATGATTGCCAGACAGGTATTGTTTTGTATAAATTTCACCAGCCACACTAATATATCTCCATTATAACTGTGTTTATAGCAACTGGAGATTCACTTTATCTTCTTACCAAATCATAATCTCTCCTAGTTGAAGCAATTACACCCCAAATGGTGCGAATTTAAACAGCAGCTATCGGTGTCTTCACTGCTTAGTGGGAGGGAGCGACCCACGAATTGATATTATCACAGAAAGACTTGGTGGATTTGAAACTAAATGAATCTCAAATCAAAATAAAACGAATCTCCTCTTGAGTAGATTATCAAAGACAGAGAGAAATGGAAAGAAGAAGGGGGAAAAATGAGTGTGGTTGGGACTGGGGCTGCCTAATGCACTCTATTCACAGTTAATCATTTTTCTGCAGCTCTCTCCCTCTTCTCGTGTATTTTTTCTACACATTCACTTTCATCCTTTCATCTCCCTCTTTTCATTCCCTTCCCTCTACCTTCATCCCTGACACCTCAGCAGGCAAGGTGGAGGGTAGAGTCTTGATCCCAGGCAGGTTACCCTTAGCAACAGACCACCCACCCCTCTGCTGCCAGCGTGTTTCGGGGCAATTCCAACTAGCTTTGGAGCCATTGTTGGCAACTTCAGTGGAGAACAGAGGGTGCCCTTTTTTCTGCCTCATCATCTCCTGTGATTGGGGAAAAAAGCACTCCTCTCCTCTTTTACTTCCCTTCGCCCTCCACAATTTAGCTCTGACACGGGCCGGCAAGACATAAAAACACTGTCTACAGTAGCTGCCAGCCATTAGCGTGAGCATTTTAACACCTGTTCCCAGGCACGTGGGTGTTAGCACGTCTAATTTTAACGCAGCATGCAGAGACAACATTGGGCAAATAAGGGCTGTGGCAATTTTTTATTTTTTTTTCCAAAAAAGCAACCGTCTGTGTCTGAGTATGTGTGTTTCATGTGCACATTTGTGTGTTTACATTCATCAGCCTGTCTGTTTGAGCCTGGAAGTGCGTGCCCAGAATAGTATGTGTACATAAACAGATGGATGAGAAGCTGCGTCTCTCTCTTTCTCCGTCTCTTTGTCTGTGTCTTTTTTTCTCACTCAACAAACTGTGGTCCAAGCATTTGCTCGACGCTCAAAGACCTGTTTATGGCGACCACACACAAGACAAGAGAGCAACTCTGTCCGTTCCATCTTATTAGAAAGCGTCTGTGTCTGCACTCCCTCCTCATTTCAAATTTGCATCTCTTCCTCCAATAATTACCATCCATTTTGTTAATTGGGATGATGTGCAGCTATGTGAAAAAGCTGCTGTTGAAGTTCTTTTTTTCCCTTCCCTGCTTCCCTTTCTCCCAGTGTGGTTTTTGCTTTGCATATTACCCCAGACATGGTAAGGAGAGCGTGCAAAATACAGAGGGCAGCTCTTCAAACAAGCTGAAATCTTTTGTGTGTCTATTCAAATAATTTCACCCCGTGACTCTTTACCAAGCAGCTGCAGCGATGCATATGATTGTGACTGAAGGTATTCTCTATGGGAAAACACACTGAAAGGTCAAAGAGAAAGTGTTCTTTGTGCGGCACACTGGTTGCCGTATGTCTCGACTTTTTTCCATTTATTTTTTCTTAAACACTTGAGTCTGTTTCTGAGACAATGTGTATGCTGTGTGCGAATACAGACATTAGAAAGTTGTTCATTTCAGAAAAATGAGAAGAGGAGAGAACGTTGGATGAATTGTGTCCCCGCTTGATTTATTGTGCACTGGTTTCATTCTGGGGCTACCAAATAGAAAGTGCTCAAATTCAGCAGCACATTAAATTAAATATCTGCCGAACAGATTCTAATTTGATCACCAAGCTGTTTCAATTTCATTAGCCTAGTCCCTAATGGACTTTCACAGCGTATTATTCCATCTAGCACAAATCCCATTCATTGGTTCTTTTTTTTTCTAAATGAGCCCCCTGGCGCGTGGGGAACATGTGGCGCAACACGGTGCTGTGTGAGGTCACACAAAACCTGCTTTTTCTTTAAGGGACGCTGGTGCAGAGCTACAGTGAGTAAATGAAATCAAATCTGAATGCACACTGAGTAAATGCAATCAAAGTAAAGATTTATTCCCAGCACCTTCTTAACAGCTGGTGCAAAACATCAGTCCAAGCAGGCTATTAATACAATCAAGGCGATGGTGTGTGTGTGTGTGTGTGTGTGTGTGTGTGTGTGTGTGTGTGTGTGTGTGTGGGTGTGGGTGGGTGCGTGGGTAGGTTTGGGTGTGTGTGTGTGTGTGTGTGTGTGTGTGTGTGTGTGTGTGGGTGGGTGGGTATGGGTGTGTGTGTGGGCAAGTGAGGCTCTTTGCTTTTACATATGGTTTGATTACATGTTGTCATTGGCTGTTGTAATGCAAGCAGCAGGTCAGGCCAATGTAAATTCATGGCTGACGTTTAGCCACGCTGCTGTGATTTAGCAAGCTTGTAATTATACAGTATACATTCTAATGACTTCAGCTGTGTGGTAGTCTGACCATAAACAGAGATGACGCAACACTCAGCACCTTTGAATGGATCTGCTCTCTGGACTTTGAGTTTTTTTACCTGTTGGAAATCTATAATATACGACTGCGTATTAGGGCCAAGTATTAAAAAAATAATAATAATACGGACTTGGGGGAGGGGGGTAATATTTTGTGAATAAAGTCGCAAATTTACAAGATGAAAGTGGCAAATCTACGAGAATAAAAGTTGCAGATTCACAAGATTTAAAGTGGCAAATCTGTGAGAAGAAAGCCGCAGATTCTCATGTGATGTGTTTTTACGCGTGCCATGGTGGCTGGGTTTAGGGGATCTTTATTCCTCTCTGAAGTGTGTGTGTATTTGTGCTTGTACTTGTGGTAATGGACGGTGAGGCATGGACTATATCCTATTTTGCCCTTAACCCAATAGCGATAGCTCTAAGAGGGCGAAGCCTTTACAAAATAAAACGTTAGTTGTGTACTGTAACTCCAGATTCTTTGAGTATAGGCACAGCCCTCTAAGGTCTGGGCCTCACTGGCTCCATAATGGCTAAAGAAAAATTTGGGGAGCCGACTTTTTTTTACATAAATCTGCTACTTTTTTCTTGTAGATTTGCCACTTTTTCCTCATAAATCTAAAACTTTTTTCTTGCAAATTAGTCACTTTTAATCTCGTTTTCATACATGGCCCTAATACGCCGTCATAATAATAATATATAGGAACATGTGATTATATATTTTATGAAGCTCCAGCAATAGATAGGTGAAAAACAGTATTTTTCATGTAAGCATCAAAACAAAAAAACAAATAAAGTGAATAATTAGGTTGTATGTTTGCAATACTTTCATTTCAGCAAACTTATCTATTACTTAATTTTGAAACAAAACCTCCAACAGATAAATTTGAATGAGAAGATTTAAGAGTCGAGGGTTTAATTTGTCGCATACAGTAAAGCATGGGCAGTGAAATGCTACAGTAATGCGACAGGATACTCTTGAGGCTGTGCTAGAAAGGCGAGTGGGAAATAAATAACAATAATCAGAATGAGAGAAAAAATAAGCATTAACCTTCACCCCAAGCAATTTCAGGGCACTTTTGCTCCTGTCACATTTTACTCACCGTGGCCTTGTTTTTCTCTGTAATATATAATCCCTGTACCTCTGTGGTAACAGCACAATCATGGCGAGAAGCAAGGATAACTCAAAATGGCTTTGATGCAGCATAACACAGCTATAATGACAAAAAAACCTTTTTAAAAGTTGATCATTTATTTTACAAAAAAGGGGGGGGAAGTAATCTATTTAACATACATACTTTTTCCATGTGCCCACAAGTTTTACCAATATTGGGGGAAAAAATGGGATCAACAAGTTATACATATTGATACATATTGAACTACACGGTTGCTCATAAAGTTGGAATAAAATATTTTTGACCCCTTTCCATGAAATGATTGTGACAATGTGATTTATTCTTAACTAAATTATTCCATTTTTATGGGCAACCGTGTATTTACATTTTTATTTCTACCTACAACCTCTCTTGTCCTCTCCTCTCCTGTCCTCTCTGGTCTGTGTAAAAAGCCTGTAATTCATTGTAAAGCTTTGCTAAATTTTGTCACATGAATCAACAGTTGTTATGAGGTGTGCAGAATTTAATGTCCTGGTTAGTCCAAACAGTTAATTTATGGTACGTTTCCTAAATGAGACTGCGATTTTGAGAAAAATATCATTACTTAAAGCTTAGCTAAGCTTTTTTTGACAGAAGCTTTCATTACAGATGATCCATTCAAGTACAAAAATCCAACCAAAAGTTCTGTTCTTATAGTTTCAGGCTATGATAAATGTTTTATTTTTTAAAGAAAACTTGCCTTTAAACCCACCAGTGGGTTGTGGGGTTAAGGATCTTAAAATAAATAATACACCAATACCAATATAAACAGTATGTCATTGAAATATTAATAAGCTGAATGGGTTAATGTTTTCTCACTAAATAAAAAATGGACAGTTGTAAGGTAGACTATACAATAAACAGTTGTACAGCAATGTAGTGCCAGTTCACAGAGGACAATGTAGTAAACAAGCCCAGCCCAGAGGACGCAGCTCACCATGCTGGTGGACCGACCGAAGAGCTAAATTGGTCGATTGTTGTTGAAATTAGCTACAGATTCATCGTCAGTACAGAATGCAGCAACCAAAGGTTATTTCAGGGACAGTGGCTTTACTGAGACAATGCAGCCAAGACACACGCAGTAAAGTATAGTAGTGATGATTAGGATCAGTGCAGTGTCAGTACTCTAAGTTCCAAAAGCCTGAAATTGATAGTATAGAGCTGGAGAGGACTCTGCGGTAACATTGATAAATGTTTTCACCAGGCCGTCCGCCATTAGTGTCAGGGCAAGTTACAGCCACAAGAGCGGACAAACAGGAAATAGAGAAAGAGTGGTTGTAAATAATTGATAAGGCTGACCCTGCGCGATTCATATTCTGCGGCAGAGGATCAAAGAGCGAGGCTCAGAGTTTGACATTGAGCCCGAGCACAGGAGTCAAAGCCATTACCTTCCCCGGCAACGCTGCTGCTTGTGTTTATATTAAAAATGCAATGACTCTTCCTCTTCAGTCTGGGCTAACATTAGCTGGCACTCGTGTGCATTAACCAACTGGCTAATGGACTCGCTAGTATTACCCTAGCAATTACCTACTGTAGCACTAAGTAAAGCGAGGTGGAAGCCATTTTGTTCTTGTCCATTCGATGAAGCTGTTCTGGCTCTCTCAGGTGTGAAATATAGCCTGTGTTAGACCTCTGGGTTCTTTTAGGTGTGATCAATATTTCAGAGGCACCAGGCTTCTGCGCCTTGTATCCTCCCACGTCGCCTCTCACAACAGCTCTGCAGCCGATTATGAATGTCTGAATGAACGTTTCAGCCAATTAATGATTAATGGAGTTTCACAGTTTTCAGAGAAATGTTTATTTGAATAGTGCATTAAGACTGTACAGCCTCCGCTTCTAATATGAGAAAGTAAAAGCGTGTCTGCAGTGTTTTATTCAGTCCCACTGTAGACTATATCTTTCCAAAATTAGTGTCTTTCTGAGGTTCTTGTCTGTCAGCAGCACTATGCATGCATCAGTGCTATGAGCAGCTGCATATACACTCAGATGTGCTTTATTCATGACATTAAAATATATATTTCTCCTACTTCTTTATTCTTTCAAGACTTCATATCCCTTTCATAACTTTATGTCCCTTTCAGGACCATCCAAAGCCGACAACTGCACAACCTACTTAAAGGCACACGGTCCAATTTTCTGCCACTAGGGGGCTCTCAGTCAAGGCAAGAAGGAAAGACGGATATGATGATTTTGTGAAGTAGCGTCATCATCACCATTGCCGTCACTCAGCCAGCTTCTCCTAGTTTAGATTCCATTAGTGTTCATCGTTCAGGGTTTTTTTTTACAGAAAAACAAACGGACCATGAGCACTAAAAACACTGAATAAAGCAGTTTCACTTAAAACTAAGTGTTTCTTTGGTGCAGGAAGTGACGGAGGGGCTGCATCCCGATATGCAATTTACATTTGCTCAGCTTGTTTCTCTCATAACTAAGGATTCAGCTGACTAAAATCCTTCACCTGGTTAAAATACAAAGTTAACAACTATTAAGATCTAAAAAGTTTATCGTAAAAATTGGGCTTAATTGAATAAAAGTCACTATAAGACAGCTTCTGGCACAAATTCTGACAGTGCATCAAATAAAACAGACCATTAACATGATTAAAATTAAATTTTTTTCCTACATTTGAGATAATATCATTACACAAGTAAAAAACTATAGGTGTAGTCATTTTAAGACATTTTATTGCTGAAAGTTAAGTATTATACATTTTTTTAAAAAGTCAGTTCATTCAAATTATAGAATAAACCCCCTTTTTTTTAATCAATTGTAGCATCTAGTCATGCAGATAGTTTTGGTTTCTTTGCCCACCTTTTCAGATATCCATCTCTGATATTCTGCTGCCATTAACAATGCCACAGAATGGAAGAATGATATTTAAAAAGTTGCAACTTTCAGAATCTTTGGCCTTGTTACTCTAACCCACAGAACTTTCTGTGCCAGGTTTTCAAAGAAAAGACTCTCTATCAAAGAAATAGCCCCTATGAAACTTCCTGACAGTGCACTCTGTGGATTATCCAGAGTAGCAGGGACATTGTTTTTAGTCAGACACATTGCCTTTCAAGTTTTTCAGTGTACTTATTCAGTGCTGCGAGCACCACAAATTGAGGACTAATGCCGGTGTTATATATGTATGTATGTATTTTTCTTCTGGACCAAAGTAACTTCAAAATCGTTCATTTTAGTCCATCTCTAGATACTTTCAACTCCTCCACCCTGTCTTTGGCAGTCAGCTCTCAGTCCACTGATTCTACTGAGGATGTAAATGTGTAAATAAATCACATTTTAAAATGTTAAGTCTTTTTTAACAGCTGGGCACTTTAGTTTCTAGCAAACGTAAAAGAAACAGAAGTCAAGACTTCATTTGTTGGGGACCATTTTTGCTCTAATGATTTTTTTACTTGAGCAGTAAAGTTTATGTGGGATTTTTTCAAAAATAAACTATAATGGCTATTTTCAATACAAGCTTTATGGCACAAAGTGTCTGACTGTTAGTTCAGTCAGACAAGTCATGTTTGAAATGTGTATTGCAACAGCAGAACATAATAAGAGACTCATCACTCTCTACAGACATTTACATGAGATATTCGGGAGTGATTATTTAAAAAACAACGTCGAGATGCTGGGGTGGTGAACTAACTAACCATCACTCCATTTTATTTATTTGGTGACAATAATAAAAATACAGAATATCACCAGACATGTACTCCATTTACCTCCATCAATTTAGGCCGAAGGCAGAAATCTCAGAAACAGATGAGCCAAAACCTGGATGAATAAAATCAAAACAATCTGCATAGCGAGATGCCAAAATATGTTTTATATAAAAGCTGAAATATATTTTTTAAAAGCTTAATTCTGAGGTCATACTATCACTATCAGATTAAGTCAGAGGTGTGTCTATAGCAGGGTCTGGATTAATCAAGGTTCACATTAAGGTTTGATCCAGTTTCACAACTTGTCTGGTCACACATTGTATATTTGCTTTGTATGACTGATCCTTTTAATTCATCGTGGAAATAGAGACATCATTTCTGTAATTAGGGCTTTCAATTTCACAAATAGCATTACACGATTTCAAGACCGCAGCAAATATGCCGGGCTCTTGCCCAGCCTCGGGCCTGTCGAGTTGTCAGTACATTCTGTACATGAAGAAATGACTTGCACTAAAGGCCAGCACACACACAAAGCGCTCCTCAACAGCCTCTAACATCCTACCCTTTAGCAAATTTCTGACTCTGGAGCCTGATGCGCACAAGAACAGACAGCTACAAATCACTGCGCCGTCTATGAGTTATCTCTGTCAATTACTGACAATAAATGGCTTTGGCACTGTGAAGGCCAGGTGCATCAATCCACCGCGCCTCACGTTGTCCTAGCTTCTCCACTCTATTGATTCTACTTCCACTGCTTCTATGATCCACTTTTGATGGCCCCTGACCACAAAAGCCTCCTTTAGCACTGATGTCAGATGAAAGAGGGGGTATGTAACCTAAACTCCCACCTTGGGACATGTTCACATTCTTGATATCAGATCTTCTCCCTCCCAATTGAGACTTTATATAGATCCACTGGAGTCGTCCCGCTACAACTACTCTGTGTCCGTACCAGATTTCAATCAAGATTTTGATTGCAATGCAATACCTTTTGTCGGGGGAAAAACTCCCAATTTAATATCATTATCTGACCTTTCAATGTACATCCTCTTATATGCGCATAACCACATACATTTCTCCATTTCTTTCTCTGTTTCCAAACCTCTTTTGTCAGCTTTTTTTCTCCCAGCAGAGCTAAATGTGCTAATTCTACCCATCTCACCTCCACAAAATGGCTTTCAAATGTCTATATCTGTCTGAGGCCTGTGGCTTAGCAGAATGACCATTCAGCGAGCAGGGGATGGGGTCTATTGTGAGCGGCTTGTCCCCTGTACAGCATCTGTCTGTTAAGGGCTGTCTGTGATGGCGGTCTGCAGGATCGCCCACCACTGCTTTGAGTGATTCTCTCTCTTTTCACTCTGCCCGGGGCGCTGCATGTGTTGGAGGCATTGATCGGCCCTGAATTGGATTGTGGCGGGCCTGATTACTGATGTCAGTGTGTGCCGGGTCACGTGGGACCCGCTGGAGCTCCTCGTGCCAAGCCAGGGCCAGCTCGCGGAGGAGGAGATGGAGGGGGGAGGGGGGAGGGGGGTGCCTGCGTTGCTTGCTGGAATTACATTTATCAGTCTTAGTTACACAGAGCGTGAACACAACATGCCCACACATACTGTACACATAAGTGACGCACAAGCAAACTGCCAACATAATCTCATTCTATTCCTATAGCGGTGCAACAGTCGGCATTGCTGATTGGCATTAAATACAAAGTGTGGGAACATGTCAGACTATAAAAGGGCTTTAGCACATCATGCCACGATATTACCATTTCCCCTACTGTAATATCATATTTAGAGTGCTTATAATGTGTTCTAAACGTGTCCTTGATGGCAAATTGAGGAATGCAGCTGCTGTGGAAGGAACTATTTCAGATATAATATAAGTTATTAAGCCTAGCCCTCCTTGACAGCACTATCCCCACCTAATGAGATTAGATCACCTCTTACTGCAGATCAATGGGACTTAATATTGAAGCATTATGCCCAGCTGTGCGAGATACATGATATGATTGGTACACATATGGACTTTTGTAAATCAGTCCAATGGCTGAAAAATGCTTGACTAATTAATATTTTACCGGAGATACTGAGTGCCAATGTAATTCCTGAAAAAAGACCGATAGTCGTCATTTTAAGACTCTTAAAGCTTTATATCTGTGAAAAGTAAGCTGTAGTCCAAAGGACTCATAAGTCGCTAGTTCCATCAACGCATTTTGAAGGTTCCTATGAGAAAAGCTTGATGGAACACCAAAATTAGATAAAACTTTCAAAAATGCCTGAAGTAGCAAACATTTAACTCATGGCTGATCAGCTGTTTTCACTCTGACATGAAAGAACAATTATAAGTTGCCCAGTTGAATCTAATTTCTGAAGACGTTTTTTCTCTTGTGGCTGGCCAAAGTCGTACGATTAGCAATCTCTCTTCTTTTTTTTTTTTACTCTCTTGCTCAATCTCTTATTCTTCTACTGTATCCTGATGGATTAGCCTACAGTAATACATTACTCTGCCATCTTCTGACCAAAGTACTTTAATGCAGCTCTGTTTATTCGATCTTAACCAATTGATGGAAACATCCCTAAAAATCCCGCATTTTCTGTATTGCGACATTTCAAAATTTCGCTTCAAAATTAGATTCAACTTTAATTAAAACACGGCCAGTGAGAGTTGTAACAAATCCTTGGTAAAAGTGGGTCTCAGAAGCTTTGTGAACAGGTTTAAAGACCAAACTCTTAGCCAGGAACTTTTAGTGCTATTTGCCTAAATAAAGAATATGATAATGAGCAAAATGAGTATAAACAATGATTTTGACTGGGGTGGTGATGCTGGACTGGATTTCTGACTTTGAGTGAAAGATTTCTTAGCATCATCATCCCTCATGATAACCCATACCCCCACCCCACCAGCCTCACACCACCAACCTCCATGGGAGTATTGGATGCCAGCCATGCTCTTTGCCCCAATGGGAGAGCTCAGCCTTCTTTCCTTGTCTTAGTGTCTGTGTGTCATGGTAATACATGTTTTTTAAGGTGTCTTGTGGATTCAGTTGTTAAAAGAGTCCTCATTGTCTTTTATAAGTAATTTCAATAATAATAAAAAAAGTGCTCCCTAGCTGCACTGCTTTATATATTTTGCCATGTGACGCTCCTGAAACAAAGCCTCTGTAGAGCAAGGTTACCCTCTATGACTTTCTGTGTGTGTGTTTGCATTGGAGTGTGTGTAAGTTTGAAAGTGATTCTCCGCGCATCATTTGTTTACGCCTGGAATAGTGGCCATCATCTTTTCCACTAAGAGAACAATAGCCATTTTTCCCCTTTGCTCAGGAGACAATGAAGTGCCTTCCCGCCTCGCAAGCGACAGGCCAATAAAAAACGTAATTGGATCTGTCAATCAAACATTGCTGCAGCGCAGGGGGGTGGGCTGGCAGGTGGGTGGCGGTGGCGGGAGGGTAGCCGGACACCAGGAGTAGTGCAGAAGAAGACGGGAGGAGAGGAGAGCGGTGCGTTACCACACACAGTCCCCCTCTGCACACTGCCCGGAGGCACTCCGCAACAGTTACAGAGGTGTACAATTGTTGTGTTTTGTTGTTTGTTTGTACCAGGGCCAGGGGGGTGACGATCTGTCTTTGTTTGTAGGTATTAGTGGGTCGCTGATGTGGCTTTGATGCGACTACACAGGAGAGCCGAGGCTGCCAGAGCCTCTGAAGGTCACAGTAGATGTACTAGCGCTGATGTGTCTGTCTGTGCTTTGTATGCGCTCAGGCCGTCAGACATAGTGTTTTTTCTTCTTCTTCGTACCAGAGAAAGGTCCTGTCATTAGTCAGGAGAGCCACGATGCCTTAGTAGTATTTTTCACGGTACAACACACTCGCTGAACAACACCTTGTCACATTAAATCATCAACATATTTCTGCGTGTGCTCACCTTAGCCTGTCCAGGTGCATGGATTATGTGTATTTGCCGCTAGATAAGCAGCAAGTGTGCCCGAACACTTGTGCACACACACTTTTATTGTCTGTTGCTCTAAGTTTTAATGACAACTACTTAAATTAAGAGCCCATTTACAGCCTCTCCGACAGAGACGTTAAGTGCGCATTCAGATATTCTGCTCGTCTGGCTCCCACTCTGAGCCCTACCTTGGCTTTTAGGAGATGGCTTTCTCATGTTGTCGGTGACATTCTTTTTCCATTATTAGTCGAGAGCCGCCGGGTCTCTCCTAGCATTATGGTCTCAAGCACCGCATCTCTTTTTATGAATAGACAAAGGTGTTTTAACTGTACAACGGAGGCATTGAATACAGTATGCACCGTCACTGCAGCTTCCATGCACACAAAGTCATTTTACTGCGTACTTTGGACAACTTTCTACTCCCTTAAAAACTTTAAAGAAAGATGACCTTTCTGTTGGATTCACTACACCTTGAATTAAGACAAGAACACTTACTAAGAAACAAAAACAGTATCCTAATTTAGAGAAATAAAAAAAGAGCTGTCTGCTGCTTTCCAAGGTTTTCTAGGTGCTCTACTTTAGGCGCAGAAATGTAGGAACAAACTTGATTTAAAAGTTCATATTTGTTCCGTGTTCTCATATTTATTTATTTTATGAAAAATGCTGAAGAGTAGATGAAACTAACTGAGTAAATGTGTTGCCAGAGAACAAAACTTAAGTCTAAGGTCATGCCGGTACCAATAAAATGACACACTTCATTTATTACTGTACACTGCAGCTGGATATAATAATCCTGTGCTATATTGATATTATATTCTTTGAGGTGGATAATATCTGAGGATGTAAAAGCATGAAGGACTGTGTTAAGTGTAGGTTGGCCTGATTAAGTGCTCTCCCATGGTATTAAGTGGAGTGTCATTTAAGTTGTCGCACTCTTGCAATGCTTTAGCTCAGAGGAGCAGTGTTAAACTCAGCTTGACATTATTGAGGTCTGAATTGTAACAGTTAGCCATGCAGGGCAGTGTCTCAGCTGATCAGTTAACAATATGTCTGCCCCCTGTGCAAGTCTTCTTAATTTTGGTTTTGTTATGAGAAACGGTCCCTCTGCTCAGGGCTTCTAAAGTAGGTAATTACACTGAGAGATTCCCAGTGGGGGATTAAAACAAATGACACAGAAAACACAGCCCTTCCTCTTCTCCACTCACTCAAGCCCTTCCTCCGCTTTAAAACCTTTTGCTTGTAACGCCTACATGCCCATGAATACGCAAGCATTCACAATAAAACACAGTGGCAGCTCATGAAAATTAGTGGGGTCGAGGAGAGAGGAGTCAGGAAATGATGAGGAGGCATCACAATTTATGGAGGCGCTAAAACTGCCTTAGCATTAGGAGCTAAACAAAACATATGGTATTCATACAGTTTTGTAAGGACGGCAGCAGAAAAGGCATCTGTCCTGCCAGTTTTGCAGTGACAGGCTGCAGGGAGCATTACTCATCATTACAATCTCTGCTGGCAGCCTATTTTCATCACATTACAGTGGTATAATGAAGCGTAGCGCTGGCGTCCTCAGGTTCTCTGAGTAGTTCACCATTAGCACCAGCCGAGGGCATTCATCCAAGTAGCTTTATTGAACTTTTTACAGTTAGTTTATTGTATAATTAATTCGTTACTGCACAACAATAGGTGGAATCATGGCACAGTAGCAGTTCAAATTTTCAAATTTGCTTTATTGAGAGATAGAGCTCTGTGTATTGGTGCCAATTGCCACTTCAGGAAAAGCACTGTGTTGAAAGATTTTGGTTCATCCAATGCTGGAATCAGACCACTAACTTCTTGTGCTCTTGTTTTCTTTGTGTCTTTTCTAGGAGCAAGGCAAAGTAGGTGTGACATTCAACATTGGGACAGTGGACATCAGTGTAAAGGAGACAACAACAATGGTAAATGATGGCAAATACCATTTGGTCCGATTCACCAGGAACGGGGGTAACGCCACCTTGCAGGTGGACAACTGGCCAGTCAATGAACACTTCCCCACAGGTACTGCCGCTTATATTCCTTTGTCTGATACATTTCTGCAGGAGTTAGGGTGAAATTATAGTTTTAAAACCGCTGGACACCACCTATTTGTCAAAGGGCACCACCAAGAATGTAAAACAAGTCACTGTCTCTTGTTCTTCTGGGTAAAACATCTACGAAGACTAAGCTGCTTTTAGACCAAGCAACAGGGGATGAAAAATGAAGCCAATGTGGAAGTTAAAACTGCATTCTTCTCGTGGCAGGGAGCAACTCCACTGGTTGCAAAAAGAAGTCTGGTTGTATAGAAGCCTATGAGAAAATCGTCCTACTTCTAGCTGTATTAGCACAGTAAACATTTTCCTTTCCATTTTTCGATCACTTGTTTCAAGGCTTCTTCAATATAGCATGTTGTTCATTTTGTAAAATTATTGTCCCATTTTGAGTAAAATGCACTGGTTGCAAAAATCCAAGATAGCAATGGCCACATATCAAACTTGAGGCTTCAAAACAGTCCACAAAGTCCAAATTAGTTTTTTGGGCATGTCAAGATTGTATCAAGATTTATTTTAGGAAGTCTGGACAGTAAGATTAGTTAGATCCAAACCACATTTGGAGGTTGTTTGAAATGCAATTCAATCAGAATTCTACATATGCCTGTCAGACTTGATGCTCTGGCCACTCAATTCAGATTTCAAAACATCTTTTGCACCACAAGACAGCCACAGAGCCTGCTATACGTCCTCATCAACTTATTAAATTGGCGAACCACCTATCATCATCAAAGATCCCAAGGACTAGACATACATGTTCCAACCAGTCAGTGCACCACACTAATGACACCACACACCTGTGAAAGTGAAGTCCCGGATGGAGGAGTTCTGTGCGACTTGAGTGCGAATGTTCAGAGTTTTAAATGATGGACCTCCATTTCTCATGCTACTGCGCTGGGAAACTATGTCACTAGCTTGGCTATATTCCATTAGCACCCATGTAGATTGGTTAATGATGTCCACAAATCACATCTGATCACTTGCAAAGAACAGTGCGGACATTCTGTCTTAAATATCTGGTTTGAGAAACAAATTGAATTTGCCTGCGGTCTGAAAGAGGCATGCCGTAGCATTAGCTGGCACACACTATGCTCCTGTGGCAAAACAATTCTCAAACAGCTCCTCTGCTTTCAAGCCTTCACACCTGACTCCACAGGAGAGGAGCACGCCGAGCTTGGATCTTTTGTCTTGCAAGAGGCATTAACTGTGCAACATCTGGCTGCTTCGTTTCAGGGAAGGGATTGAAAAGCACCAAGAGGCATTTGGTCGGTGGGCGAGCGAGGAGAGGATAGAGGCAGAAACCAAGGGTGGCCTGTTGGCCAGATAAAGCTGCTGCCTGCCTGTATCTCTCATTCCCAGGTCAGCAGAAGCAGCACAGCAGCAGAATACAAATAGGGTCATCAAACAGAGCCCGCTCCATTTGGAGGCTCAGGCACTCCCTTCATTTGGAACAGAGATGTGCCGCTCAGCTAGCTAGGTGAGAGAGCGGGAGAAAGGGTAAGAGACAGAGAAGGAAGGAAGGAAAAAATCCTCTCCCGTTTCTACTTAACAGTCCATTAAATTGAGTTGGCTCTCCTGGTCTTTGATATCTGTGTCTACATTGCCAGCCAGCTTAAGAGAGGCCACCTTTGTTTCCTTGTTCCCTATTACCCACTCTTCAATTTCACTCAGTCAAACAGAGCAGACGCACAGGGAAGCAACATGGGCACAAAGTGGCAGTTGAGGCGAGGAGAAGTTGGGATGACAAAAGATAATACGAAACTTCATTGATCTCTGAGGTAAAATTGCGCCTCAGCAGCAAGACATAATTGGACAGAAACAGATGTAGAATAATGTTGAAGATTGAATTGTGTTATATGACCAGATGTGGAGCTAATGTGAACAGAAATGAGTCCAGAAATGCTACAGTGCATAGCTTAGTTTTTTCAAACACTCGAAAAAAGAAAAGCAAAAAAACGCTGATGCTACCCAATGGTAAGGAGCAAACAAATAGGAGTTGATCCCTTTCACTTCTCAGCCCTATGTCTCAGCAGCCCTACAGCATGCTCCCAGTCACATGCCTCTACGAGGACAGGGCAGCATCCTCTCCTGGCGTGACCTGGCACGCTGTTTTGGTTTGGTTCAATGCCAGCGCAGGTGATGTTAATCTCTTCTGTCTCTGGCTTTCTTTTGCCGTTGGCTGTCTTTCGCTTTTTTTTTTTTTTTTTTGACCAGATAAAGTTAGACGGGTTTCATAACTGCATTTCTGCCACACTAATACTGGAAATTACTGAGAAACTCCATAACATGTGGAACACAACATGCACACAAGTGACATCTAACTCAAGAACACATTCAAGTGTTCACTGTACTCACTGAAGGAATTGAGCAAGTCACACAAATGTAACTGCATTGTTACACAGAGAAAGTTTTTGTCATGCTTCTTTAGATTTGTGTGTCATCTATTACAGCGGGGTCCTTGAGGGAGCTCAGGGGGGTCTCCAGACAAATGGGAATCATTTATTTTCAGTATAATGGAAACCTCTGGGACTGTAAAGTGAAACCAATGTGGAAGTGCCAAAAAACTACAATTCCCCAACTGGCCACTAGAGGCCGGCTCTAAAAAGGGAGTCAATTCCCATAGAAGTGTATGTTAAAAGTCCAACTTTTAAATTAGAAATAAATGCACTCACCTTGGATTTGCACAAACATGATTTTTTGATAAAAGTGGCAATACTGCTCACAAAATGAACGGTGCACAGAGGCACGATAAATTCCATGAGTGCCACTGCAAATATTTTTTAGTGTTGTTGAGGGAGGGGATAAATAGAGGTCTTAAATTGATATTGGGCTCAGTGGTTGATGGCTGTCTTCCATTGGCATCCGGCAATGCAACCCAACTTTAGAAGTCTGGTCTTAATCATATCTAACAACCAAACTCTTTTCAGTTGAGGTCCCTGTAGCAAAATCTTATCAAATGAGTATCAATTTAGTGCTCCATGTCCCAAAAAAGGTTGAGAACCACTCATGTATTGCACAACAATTCAACTATTTTCCATCTTTTCTAGCAAGTAAGTTCAGATAGCAGCTGAACCCCCACTGTACCACCTTCATAGTTATCCTAAAGTGCCCCCTGCATCAGTATTTTTCTCAAACTTCCACAATATCTATGATCCAATGCCAGCGTCCATTCAGAGATCACTGCTAAATGTCCGTTGGGTTTGCGTCTCAGTTTAAAGTGATGCACAACAAAAAGAGCTCTGGCTTTTTAGCTTTGGCTTCCTTCCAAGTGATTCCTTTGAGGTTTGTTCCTTTTTCTGTCCGCCTGCCATTGTCTTGGAATAGAGTTGAGGTCGGGAGATCGAATGCGTGGTAATTTCTTTTTCTCTTCTGCACAGGTAATTTGCAGGACACTCAGTGATAGTAATTCAACGATGATTGATTTTTTTTTCGCCTTGCCTCCCTTGTAAAGGCGTTGTCATCTCATGAGTAATTACATGTTAGGGTGCAGACTCATCGACTGCTTTCTCACACTGCTAATGCTTTGCTTGAAGGCAGCAGCCGCCACAAGGCTCTCAGGTCGTTCAATAAACAGTTACCGGATCCGGGCATGCCCTCTCTCTCTGGTAGGGAATAGGTGAGAACAAAGGTGTTGGTGGGTTGCTTGTCATTCAAAGCTGCTTGCCAGATAACCTGGGGCGTGTAAATTGGACATCTGTGTTTGCAAAGTTGGGCCACAGAGTATAGAAGCATTCGGGTCTGCTTTAAATGGCAGCAGGAAGTTTTTACACCATGACCTGCTTTCAGTTATTCATAGAACAATGTTGGCTCAGAGAAACACACATTTACTTTTTTCGTAGCAATAACTTCTTAATTGATAATATTGCTTTATTAACACGTAGGAAAGACGGACGAAACTACCAAATTAGGGCTATAAACCATAAACAATCACATAGACCTGTCTATAAATTGGCATGAACAGTCAGATGAGCTTGCAAGTTTAAACTCTATTGAACTCCAGGTTAGCTGAAGTTATTTGACAGAAGAAAACTAATTCTGTGTGCACACTTTCCTGAGATTATTACCAACAATTCTTCTTTTATCCACCTTCAAATTATGTGGTTTTAATATTCAAGCTAAGTCTTGTGTTTATTTTTCCCTATTTCACTTTATTTCAGTTTCCAATTCAACAATTTCAATATAAAATACAGTCAAAACAATACAAGGAAAATTAAACCAGATAAAACAAAAACACTGTCAGACTATTGAAAAACAGCATAACTAAGCTCACTTAAGATGTTATCACAATGCGGGAACAAGGGTATGTGATACAAAAGTAGTACTTTGAGATAAGAAAGGCTGCTTTATTCTCTCAAATCTATTGTGTGTGTTTGTTTTGTGCAGACTTTGTCTTTCCATTTGTATAATAAGAAACATCTCCCCGAGCCAAAGCAGGTAGCAGTATACCTCAGGTCAGAAAAACAAGTTTCTTAACAGCAAACATTCCTAGATCATGGGGCATTTTTTAAGACCCAAAGAAGAAGCACCAGCCACCTTTCAGTAAGCCGTTGCATACTGAGTATTACAATGTATAGGTGTAGTCCTGTGTTGATTGAACAACAGTAAACCTCAGACATTGTCATTTCCTAGAATTATTTTGTTCACTCTGCATTCAAATCACAAGTGCAGTTTTTTTTTCTTTCAGAGGATATAGAGCTAGTGAAGCTTGTCCACAAGCTGCAACTTGAAAGATCGACATATGCAACCTGATCTCAGCAATTACTAATTTAGTGTTTTCATAACTGACACAAATGGCAGCTAAATCTACATAAATAACTTAACCAGAATAAATAAGCAAAGGGTTGTGTTTTGCACTCATTGACAGGTTAAAGTAGAGAAGGCGGGCACAAAAGACAGAAAGAAACAATACCGTGTGATTAAGATCCTGGAGTGAGGACCTACTGTCATGCCCACTAAGCCAACCATACAGCTACTTAAATGTCTTTTTTGTTAACTAATATTTAATCTACACACAATTTCCAAAGCACCCATCACTACAGTGATTATCAAACACAATTTTACAAGGTGGTTATTGTGAATTTGAATGCTGGGACTATTGAGGAATAAATCATTCCCATTCTTCTACACAACAATATAACCACACTGATCCCAAACAGCAGCATTTCCAGGCATCAGGCTCCTGCAGCTTACGTGTGTGCGATTGTGCATGGGCATTGAGTGTGTCTGTGTTGTTTCTCCCTTTCTCTAATTATCCCCCTCTCTATCTTTGCCCTCTCAGATCTCCATAATTTTTGTGTCCTCAGATTCCTTTTTTATCCTCAGCCTTTTTCCATTCGGTGTTCATCAGGGCCGCACATCCCTCCTGCAGTCGTGTGTACTTTTGTGACAACCCACATTACTGCAGGGTTTTGTCTTTGTTTAGTGAGAAGGTTCCAATTTCCTTATATAACACTCTGAATCCTTGGACTCTTTGATTTCGGATTACATGATCTTTTTGCGTAAGTTTGAATCTTTGAATCAAAGAATTACTAGACCGAGCCAGGCGGAAATTGTGCATCACACTTTGCCGGAGCTGGCTGGGGTTCAGGCGTTGTCTCAGATGAATGACCATTGGCCTAACTACTCTGCTTGGGCCTCGGGGAAAGTGCGCGTCTGTGTGTGTTCCATCATTTGTGGGCACATGAGGGTTGGTCATAACCAGAATGGCCTTGTGTTCATTTTCAGACACACTCAAACACACAAAGACCTTTATCCACGGGCTGATGCACTCAGTGTTACGACTCCTGCAACCTGAAACAGGCACAATGAGCAGCACCGTTTCATGATATCTGCCAATCTTTGTCTTGAAATTCAGACAAAACAATTCCTCGGGAACGAGATAAATCCCCACGCGTCCCCGGGGCCAAACATGATTAGCCCTATCTGAGACACAATCTCTGTCGCTCTCAGAACTCAGACTAAGCTGAGTGTAGAAGCCGCCAGTCTAATTCATCCTTTCAACACCATAAATTTCAGAGCGACCTGATAAATGATGAATTTACTGCCTGGCTTTTGTCTGACGTCTGAGAGAGAATGGAGAGAGGATAGAGCAAGGAGAAACGGAGGGACATGGGTGAATAGAGAAGCAATGCAGCCACTGAGGGAATACAGAGGCATTTAATGGAGTAGATGACTGGAATAAGTTGACAGAAGAGAGAAGGAGTTGACGTATAGACCGATAGATGGGTAGAGAAGAAGAGAAAGGGAATAAAGAGTAAGGGAAAAGTTGATAGATGATAGCAGAATCGTGGCTGAAGAGGTCTGATTCAGCCAAGAAGAGCAAAGAAGGCTGATTGCATTGCGGAGAGAGGGAGAGAAAGAGAATAGCAGAGAACAGATGAAGGAGCAGAGGACGGCTGGATGGACGGTGAGCTGAGGAGAAAGAGAGAATAGACAGGAAGTTGGGTAGACGAGTGTAGAGCCAAAGAGAGAGGAGAGACACGGATGAAAGTCAGGTGTAGATGGGAGGGAGGTGGGTGGTGCATGATATTCATAACCAGGGGCTGCAACAGCTAGCTATGAAGCTGAGCTTTGGAAGGATGATTTTTGGACGGGGCCGCAGTATATCAAATGTACTCATCATCCCCAAATAGAGAGAATGCCAGGAGACTGTCACAGTAGCCATTTTCACAGTTTTGATGCGGTCTCAGCACTGGCCCTGTGATGGAACCCCAGTGAGATGAGTCTGGCAAGCAAGCTGAATAGAACGGAGCGACCGACCAGCAGATGACTGTCGCCGTGCCAGTGTTTGTGTTGACTGAAGAGCTGCCACCAAAGGGGAAACATTTAGACATTGTTTTGGCTGGGAGAAAAAAATGGCGGAGGCTTGCATTAGGGCTAAAAGAGAAATGCATAAAGTGTTTACAGACACTACAACAGCAACACATGATGAAATATTTACAGGATTAAATAGGTTTGCATCCGGTCACTCAGCTGTGCAGCAACATATGAAATATGCATGACATATTCGAAAATACAGCATGTTACAGAATAAGTAAGTGGTGGGCCAGTAATGTTTTGCACATGTAGAAAAAATACAGTATGTTGTCAACACTGCATTGGAGGAGTAATGTATATTGTTTATTTTGGTCACTTTCCAACATGGACCCTATTTTCCCATGATTTTTGTCTAATTGGTCCAGTATGTGCAGCAGCGCTGCCATCGCCAATCAATATAATTCTTTCGTCAATATACATCCACTAACAGGGCTTGTTTTTGCCACTGACAAGCTCAGATTGGTATTATAGACATAGTCTGACATGGAAAGATGGAAAGTCTTGTTCTTTAATCACCTGAGAGGCGACAACAGCAGAAACGCCAGTGAGATTTGGAGAAGGGAGAGAATGAGTTTGTTGTGTTGGAGTACAGCAAGAGAAGCTCAGTGTTTTGTAAAATATTTTTAATATGATGGCTGCACCAGATTTAAGAATGAGATTTTTCCTTGAGTGAGACTTGGTGATACACAATAATAGATCAGACTGGATCAAGTGAAAAGTAAACAAAAAAGTGCTGTCAGACACCTAAAATAGCAATATGAATCAGTTATTGGACATAAATTGATGGTGCACCAATGGATGATTGTTTTGTGGCTGTTGGCAAGTAACATATTCATGCAGTACTGGAGGCTACAGTCTCAGGACTGCATCTCTCTAAGCCTAGTTTTTCATGACACTGCTCATCTTTTCGTCAGATGACATAGTAGCTAACCCGAAACCTAAACTTAACTGCTACAGTGTTAAATGGAGTAGATTTTGCAAAAACTAGGCTTCGAAGACTGTGATCGTGGTCCTGAAATCTCCTGTACTGCAGGAATATATTACTGCCAGCTCCAATCTCCCTCAATACTGGACCAATTTCAAAAATTGTTGCCCCCATTAGTCTCTTAGACACGAAAACATGGGAAAATAGGTTGTTGTAAGTAGGTAAATATCGAAGTTTCCCGCTAATGCTCAAATACTCATCTAGTGTCTGCATTAAGAAAAAAGAAATTAGGTCTCTGTCTGGGATGGAGGACTATTATAGAAAACAGCTGGACAAAGTTTACATATAAAACAGTGAAATGACTGCTATTATCATTTTTGTAAGTACATAGTTGAACAGTATGGGTGCCCTAATATAGATTTTAGATTACACTCCAAATGGGCTCTCTGGCAGTGACTAAACATCAAACACATAATGGTGCTAAATTGCTCTTTCCTCTTTGTACTGAAAGGTTGATGAAAAATATTTGAGGAAATATGTGTCCATCCACTCCGCTTGGGAGGAAAAAAATCTGAAAAACCTTGAAGGCAGAGTGATTTTATAATAAACAATAGTGCTTTTATTGGCAAGGTCATCCATTCTGAAGTCACCTTTAGAAATTGAATATCAAATTGACAAACTAGAGAGATTTTTCTCATTAGTTGGACAATTAGCTTGTGGTGTATTCATTACGGGGGGACTGTCACCTCATTAATCACCCAGAACAATGTAAGAGCTATACCTGAGACCGTGCCATTAGCAATGCAGGGCAAGCTTTTACCCCCATTCTCTCAGTTTCAGGCATGATTTCATTCCAGTTGAGTGACAAAATGAGTGGCAGTTTGGAGATGCTGCATATCCTCCCTCCCCTGTTATTCCCGCCCCAATCCATCCCTCCACCTACCCTCCCCAAACTCCTCACCTTTCCGTCTGGTTTCACATGGAACCATCATGCCTCCTCTGTGGCCCTTGTCCAGAGGAGAGTGTATTTGGCTGCCACCCGAAACCTGCTTGAGATCAAAGGAATGGGGAGGGAGCCCTGCTAGTAGCTGATTAACCTGCTGGCACGCTGCAGACACAGTCCTTTAGCTCCTTGAGCTCCCTTGCAGCCATATCCACACTCCTTCCCAGCTGGCTGTATACTGAGGACCTGGCTGTTTTTTCTCTCAAAGGTAGAAAGGAACGATAGAAAGATAGAATTGAGAGAGAAAGAGGAAACAGAGACAAGCTTTATGGTTTACCTAACCACTATTCAGCATAAGTGGCTAAATGAATTGCTTAATGTAATTGTGCTGTGTTTGCTCCCTATGTACAAGTTTAATCAGCAGATGAGAACAATTTGAAATCGGTATGCACTGAATAACCAAATCAAGAAAAAAAAACATGGAATATGATGCTTTGAAAGTGATACCCAACCTTTTCAGTCTACAGCCGTGTCAGATGAACTCACACACCATCAGTTTATCAAGTCCCAGTGTATGTTCCAAATGTAACTATAACACCATTATAGAAAAGTGGATAGTGTTCATTTTTCATACAATTGAACTATCAGTAGTTAGGTTGGTTTGATTAGCAAGTGTACTTTCAACTGTTTATCCATTGCTAATTGTAATTGAACCATTTATCCTAGCTCTAACTGTTGTTCCATAGCTAACTTACCTCCATTACATTTAGCTAAATTTATTAACCGTTAATAATAGTCTTAGCTTAATATTTCGACCTCTTACTCATTACATTTAGTAAACTGTAATAACTATTTAACAATTATGTTTACCTAACTATTTAAACTTTTCATCCATTACATTTAGCTAAATATGCTAACTGTTTAAATTTAGTTTTAGCGAATTCTTATAAACTACATTTAGCCAACTGTGTTAGCAATTACTATCAGCTAACTATGTTTATCCATAGCTAACTATTTAAACATTTTATTCATTACTTCTAGCTAATCATTTCAGCCACGAATCCAATGCTTTAAGCTAACTATTTGATCCATTAACATTACTTTCATATTTCAAACATCCACTTATGTTACTTTTAGCAACAGCTTTTAGCTAACAGCTTTTAGCTTCATTACTTTAAACTGTTTAGTCAGTGTTTTTATTTCAACCATTCAATACTTGCAGCTGTTTCAACTGTTTATCCATCACTTTTAATCATTTGAACTGGTTAATCATCTCTTTTAGCCACTTGTTTAAACTTCTGTGCTCACTTGCTAATATATGGATATATTATATCTATAATGTCCATGATCTTATATATGTGGATATATCCTTTTAATCAGATCATAATTTCTGTTTTTCAAATTAGTTGAGCTACCCAACAATATTATCTACACACCCCCTGGCAGCAGGGCCGGTTATTCCTACAGGCCACCAAGGCGGCTGCCTAGGGCGCCAAATTGGCAGGGGGGCGCTCCCTTGTGGCGTTCATTAACATTCATTAACGAAACATTTTTTCAAAAGCGTGGGCAATTTAAATTTCATTTTTATGTTTATTTTTATTGCATTTGTATGTCTACATTTTATTTATTTTCAGTCTTTGCCATTCTTAATTTGATGAAGATCTGTGTTTTGTTATTTATTTATTCGTATTTTCAATTCAGTTGTTGTTGGGAAAGTTCCAAAGTTTCTAAAAATAAAAATGTTCTGAGACCATTACCTTGCTTGTAGTTCATGTATCAAATATTAGTGTACAGCATAATACATATAACATAGTGTACCTATATCAGAATGAATACATGGAATGGATGTGGTTGGGGGGGGGGGGCGCAAAATCTCAATATCGCTTAGGGCAGCCAATGGGCTACAACCGGCCCTGCCTGGCAGTACAACAGCAGTACCCTTGGGTGGGAACCACTGCTCTGCAAGATTTATTAGTATAAGGCTGAGCCTGATACAGTAGCCAGAAACGGTCACACCCTTAGTCAGGTGAATCCCTGAGCGTCCGTGCGTGTGTGCATGGTGTTGTTGATAGATAAATCACCTGGGAGAATTCTAGCAGCCAGAAAAGACACATTTCCAGAAGGTCTTTTCTCACAATTATAAAGCCTTGCCCTTTCACTTGTGTTATAAACGATGCTGTACCGGTGCCTTTTTTTTCCTCCAAATACCTTCCCACCTGGGTACTAAGTGACATCATGGTGTCATTCATAATTCTGCACAGGGCTTCACAGTCTTTTGTCATACCTCAAAGTGTTTAAATCCAGAGCTGAATGTTTCAATTCTCAGTGTCGGCACGCTCTTTGCGCCTCTGTGATTGTCAGCACCCTTGCACACACACAACATGAAATCATATCATGCCAGAAATAATACTAAGTACATGCTCAACATTCCCTGTAAAAGGTGGCCTATTATCCTTAATTCCCATATACCTGGCACACGTTAGCCATGGTCTCAGAGGAGAGAAATGTGGCAGCTGGGGTACAGCAGTGCTTTTTTTTTTTAAATTACCCAAAAGGCCTCCCACCATGTCAGTAATGATCTCATTTGTATGCATTGTCCTCCTCAAATATGTGTCACTGTGGGACTTCTCTCCCAATAGGTCTGCAGTTCTTGAAATTACCACTTCCTCCACCGTCATACCCCCATCCCCTGCAAACCTGCTGCACAGCTCCTTTCTTCCAAAAAAGAATCATTTCTTGGCCCTTGAAATGTAAAAGCAGGTGGTGTCCAGTGGGGGAATTAGTGCACATTAATTACCCCCAATTTAGTTCAGAGAAAGGCAGTTAGAGCATGTCTACCTTTTAACCACTTGATATTTATGTAATATGATGAATGTATTACAGGACCTGTTACTGTGATGTGTTTTTACCTTTTCTTGCAGGATGTTTAAGTATTTTCCATGACTGCTATGGATATGTGTTGTGCATTTAATCCATGGATATTTAGTTACATATTGGTGTGTGGAGTGTGCTATATAAATCTGAATTTTAAACATTTAAACTAAAAAAATCATCATAAAGCTTTTATAAATATTTCTAAACAAAGATAAAACTCATTATAAACCACTGTATAAATGTGTGATGTCTGTTGCTGTTGCCAACTGTTTCAAGCTGTTTATTAAACTTTCAAACTTTAAAGGCAACAGCGACATTGAGCGCTATCAAATGGCAAATAAGAAAATCCCGTTCAAATATACCCGGCCAGTAGAAGATTGGCTTCAGGAGAAAGGTAAATCTTTATCCAACTTCTAGAATGTTTTTTCTTTTGATTTTCTGTCATTTCATCGGCTTGTTCCCCTTTCAACCTCTGAGAATGAATAACCACCCCTTAAACCTTTTAAAAACAAGTAAAACAGAGCGTTTTTTTTTTTTTTTTTTGCTTTTTGTTCTTTCCTTTTGTCTTTATTTTATATTTATTTCCCTTTTTGTCATTGTCATCTTTTTAAATTTTGTTGAATCATGGTGTCCAGTTAAAGGGACTGGGAAGAGCTTTTATAAACAGTGCAACGATGAGATGTTAAGTATGAAGTACACCTAATCTATTAGGCAAAATTGACTAGGAGACGGCATTATCTATGCTGCAACAGTAGGCCGATTGTTTTGAGAGGAGAATTAGCTCCCTTGGCTCAAATCCTCTGCAATGTTTGAGAACAAACTAATCAGTGGGCATATCCCCCTGAAAACTTTCCAAACAGCAGGTGCTTTTCCCTGCTGTAATTTATCTGATTGTAGTTCTACACAATAAAATCCTCACTTGTTTGGTGATGGAGAGCTAATTGGAGCCTTTTTGACGGCAAAGCGTCACATCGAGCCTGCCAAAGGTGCCCTGATAGACTTGTGCTTTTCAATCACTCAAATTATCAAATCTCTGACAATTGCGGGGATTAAAAAGTCTCCTCCCCCTCTTCTTTTTTTGCGTATTAAATTTTCTTCCTCCAGATAATATCATTATAAACTGCATTTAAAGTTCATTGCACATAAACATCTTAACCTGATTATAAAGTCCCTTTAACAACCGCTAAAACACAGACAGGTCTGAAAAATCCCATTACTGCTGCATGCATGACTCCACACGTGCTATTTCATTTTCGCTCCTGTGACATGAACGTCCTCTCCCTGTCATTCCATGCCCAGTGTATTATGTATTATAATTGTGCAAATGCCGCAAATATAACAAGCTTGCAGTGCTTTCTGTATGTAAATTACACAAATGAGATTTTTAATTATGATTCCTGTATTGCGAAAAAGTTTGTTGTATTTTCGTTTCATAATTAATGCATGAGCAGTGTGTTTTGACAATGATATTTAGGCTTCTCCTAATGAAATTCACCATGACATGTAGTGAGTGTGTATTGCTCATACTTTATCATAATATGCCAAACCCTGTTTACATATTTATTAATCATTTTTTACCGCATGAGTCCACTGTTTTGTCCAGAGAATATTAAGAGTGCCTGTGGAACTTGTTCCAGCTCATTTTTCAAAAAAAAAAAAAAAATTCACACCTGCATGCGTTTGCTCCCTTACGATAAAGCTGCTATAGCTGCATAGTGTCTGTTGTTTTCAGCATTAGTAGTCTCTTTCAGGGGTGCTTTTTCTTGTGTGTCAAAGAGAAAAAGCCTTCCGACTGTAGATAACAGTGCACATAGCTGCAGTCTTTTAAAATAAACAGAAAGGTAGGGTTGTTGATGCTGTAGGTAGTTTTTTCAGTGTAAAAGCATGGTGCATTATACTTTTAACCATTTTACCTCCATCCACGCTTGTTTAATCAAGCAGTAAATTTATAGTGTTAACACACATGTTTTTTTTCTGCTTATACGGCTATCTTGAAGTATAGTTCCTCTTAAAGGCATGAGCTTTTCATGATAGTTTAATGTTGACACCTCCATCATAGACATATTAATACTCTCCTCCCTTCCTCCTGCGCCAGGCCGGCAGCTGACAATCTTCAACACCCAGGCCACTATCTCCATCGGTGGAAACGACCGGAAGCGACCCTACCAGGGCCAGCTCTCCGGCCTCTACTACAACGGCCTCAAAGTCCTCAACATGGCCGCCGAGGGACACGTCAACATTAAGGTGAATGGCAGCGTGCGGCTGGTGGGCGACGTGCCGGTGAGCAGGGGCGCGGCACGCACCACCACCTCGGTTCCACCGGAGATGTCCACCACCTTTATCGAGACCACCACCACGCTCTCCACGACGACCACACGCAAACAGCGCTCACCACCCACTATTCAGGTAAGACGGAGAGATTTGTATACCTCTGAATGTGTGTGTGGGGAGTCTTTGTGTGTTCCAGTGCTTCAAAAAGAAAAGTGAATTAATCTCAAGCTCTACATGAAGACGGACAATGTGTCTTTTTCCTCCCACTTTACATAAATGAAGCCAAAATATCAGATAAGTATGCTGCTTTCTTGCGCCAGTGACGTCATTTGGAGCCAGAACAAACAAGAAATATCTATGTTAACTGTAATTATTGCTGGTAGGTGTTGCCTGTTTCAAGTCTTATTGATTAGCTAAAATAACTGGCTGGTCTCTCCAGCTTCATATGTACTGTAAGAGTGGTATCAGTCTTTTTATTGTAGGCCAAGTCCACACTTACACTTGTTTTTTCAGGGGGGTTTTCCATGCATTTTGGCCTTTTGTCTGCATGCCAACTGCATTCAGGCCACTGAAATTGGAGTTCAGAAACGATGAAGTAAATAAGAGAGGTAGTTAAAAGTGAGTTATAGATATTGACGGTGTGCCAATATCTCCTCTGTGAGGCATCACAAATGAGGCAACCTTTCATGTAATGGTGAACAGGGCCAAAACAGTGCTGGTTCTAATCCTGCAAACAGGACTGTTACATGTTTACACATAAATGTACAGACACTCTTCCATTATATTGAGGAATAGAGGTGTCAGAATGAGCTTCAGAGCAATCAATGCACAATTGCAGCACAGGTAGTTTTCTGTTAATTGCTTGTTTTCTTGGCTAACATATAATTTCTTCTTTGCGTAATTGGTAAACATGGCTTTGGGTTAAGGGTATATCGCTGCCCATTGTTACGGCATGGTCTCTACAGTGCTTCAGTTGTGTTTTTGCCTTTTTATTTGGATGCAATTTTCTTTCTTTTGTGAGAATGAAGGAGGAAAAATCTTGTTTTCAGTGAAACCCATGTATGTGTGGACTCTGCCTCTTAACAAGAAAGGAAATTAGCATGTTTTCCAAACTTTCAAGCTAACACCTTAAACCCCCTGTTTGCTATTCAGATATTAGATAGTATAGGCGTGCATTTTTCCTTATAGGAGAGATAGAAACCTGCTGTCTGAGTTGTATGTCATTCAGTCTGTGGGCTAAATGTTTGTTCTGTTGATAATCAGGTTTGAAAAGGTGACAAAGTGAAATGTTAAAGAAGTCATCTTGTCCCTCCTCCACGATTTTATGTGTTTTTGTGACTTATTTTGTGACTGTGCGTGGGCGGATTGGAGGCGTGTTGCTTTTTCCCCTGCTTGATCAGTCAAGGTCAGGATACTGTATTTCTCATTCTATCGAGGATTGGAGTGCAGCTGTTCACTGAGGTGTGCAAAGCCGGCCTCGCCACTGCTCCCCTTTCTCTGCAATTCTCTCTTTTTCTCTGTCTGTCTCTGTCCGTCTGCATCTGTCATTCACCCGGCCCGAGCCTAACAGAGGCCTTTCTCCAATACGTCCTGACTCCAAGCCAATGAATGTCACCGCCGTGCCAAGAAAGTAATCACGCCGAGCAGTCCTTTGACACCCAGAGGACAAATTGAACCATTCGTTGTTCATATTAAAGCAATAACTCTCCCTGAGGGGGGTGAGACAGGGTTGGGGGGGAGAGGTTGGTTAGTGGACGACAGACAGGGACCACTGTTATCAGCCTCTTCACCTCAACAACAGATTGCCTGGCGTACAGTGATGATGGCCCCTCATGTCAGTGCTGACACTTGGAAGTCTCTATCAGTGCAAGCATGTGGGAGGCCAGAGTGGAAAGCCACTAAATACCCTGTGATTTGGAAAGAAGTGACAAAGAAAGACCCGGTGTCAAGCCCTTATATGTGGGGTTTGAAGTTCTGGAGCAAAAACCAAGGCAGTCCATATCCATTCTGTCTACACGAGCATCAGTAATCTACGATGATGATGACTGAGCTCAGATACATTACACCGCCGTCTCCGGCACCGTCAACAAGGTCACATCAGATAAGAAAAAACATGGCTTCGCTTGGAAAATGGCATTTTGTGTCATAGGCTATTAATATCAAAGGAAGTCAATAGGCTTCAGTGTGCTATGAAAGAGCTTTTATAAAGAGCACTCTCTTTCTCAAGGTGAAATGATAAAGCTATACCTCTTTTGTCAATACCCAGGATGCGGCTGTTAGATGCGAGATGAGCTTGCACTTTGGTAACTTAACAATAAAAATGTAGTTTTCTTTTGCCCTCTCTAACTTTTCATTTTACTTTTGTATTCCTTCTGAGGGAGCGCCTTTTTCATTCTTCCTCCACAACCTCCCATGGCAGTGTCTGCTTTGATTCACACCGCTGTGTCACAGAATTTCATTTGCCAAGGCCTTTAATTTTACAGTTCCCTCGTTGGCTGTCAAATACCGTGGTGTGAGAGGTAAGGAGAGGACCTGTACCAGTTTGGCAGATTTCTCCACCCCTCAGGGTAGTATAGGGGAGTTGAGGGAGTTGAGCTATCATTAGTGATGTACTGCAGCGCTGAAAGAGAGCTATAGGAATCTGACACGGAGCTGGACCTGAGCGTGTGTGCAGCTGTTTAAGGAGTAGGGTGTGTGTGTATGTGTGCACATCTAAACTAAAATGTGTGTGTTTTGGTATCTTCTCGCACATCTATTTTTGGTCCACTTCACCAGCACTAGCTGTTTCGCTTTCAGAGGTGAGAAGTGACAAATCCCTCGCGTCTCAGGATCAACAGAATGAGAGACAGGGGTGGGAAGTGGAGAGAACCAATCTCACGCTTAATTAATGATAGCTCCGCGGGGACGGGCCGACAGACACGTTTCATTTTCTTTGACTCACTGTCTCTCTGTCACTGTGTTACTTGGCCACTCTGCAGGTCAGGTGGTCCGCTCAGGGACCAAAGACTAGTGTGTTTTTTTTAGATTTCACTTCAGCTCATCTCAAAGAGCAGGTGAATCAAGTTGAGAACCCTAACTAGAGTTTTCTATAACAACATTTATAGATTAGTAAAGTATTTTCAGTAAAAAAGACTCACTCACTGGGGGATTATAATAAAATGGGCTGCTGATTTCATAGTTTTTTAATCCCTTTTTCTAGTTGTTTTGTGCTACTTTGAAGTCATTTGTCCCTCTTTGTAGTTCCTTTTTGGTCTCTTTGAAGTTGTTTTGTGTCTCTTTGAAGCCCTTTTGCGTGTCCCTGTGGTTGGTTTGCCATCGTTGTTGTGAGTCTGTCTCTCTGCAGCTGTGTTGCATCTCTTTGAAGTTGTTTTAGTCTTTCTTAAGTCTTTTTGGATCCCTTTGCAGTTGTTTTATGTTTCTTCATAGTCATTTTGAGTCTCTTCCGTTTATTACACATCTCTTTTAATGATATATAGGCCAAGGGGGCCCTGAACACTTTGGGCTAGGGTTAGTAATTCATCCACCAGACATACTTTAATAGATCGCACATGCATTTTCTCCAAAACTTTCCGTCCACTTTAAATATATTCTAAGCTGCCATTATAGGAGGACAAATAGGCAAACGTGTTTGCTGTAAACACTGTTGTAGCACAAAAACTACTTTTGGATATGTAGGGACAGAAAATGGTAAGTAGAGTAAATGTGGTTAAAAATAAATAAAAACAGAAAATAATATTTCTTAGTGTTGTTCAGCATTTGAAACACACATACTTGCTAACTTCATATTTGTACAAAGTCCACTTAGGTGCATGTTCAAAGGAATAACATGGGACTGGGAAGTTTAGAGCTTAAAATAAGTAAGATGACTATAAAAACACAGGAAACACGGACAAATGGTTTGCATGCACACAAACTTCAGTTAGTATGTAGCATCAGCTCCATGTTTCAGTCGTATCACATTTTGTATTGAGAGATTTTTATTTGGCTAGGGTTTGTTAGCAATACAATGCTATTTCGGGGTCCAATGCTGTGAGTATGTTAGATAGAAATAGGAATTTAAATGAGTTTTTGCCATGTCACATCTGTTTCTTCATGAATATTATAAATGGTCTGAGACCTGGCATTAGATATGTCAACAAGCTGGCTTATTCTGTAGATCACGCCTACGTCCGCCCACGGTCTTGCTCCCAGAGTATGCCTATTTTCTGAAGATTTAACCCGAGTCATCCTTCTGTCTTTCATCCATTTACCAGTCTGAACATATCTTTGATCATGTGCCTCAGAGGAGGATGACTAATGCTAACCATGTTAGCTTCAACTGCCTGCCCTCCACTCTTCCCCACACACACTGCATAGCAATAGTCATGCATGCACAGAGAAATGCTACATAATCACATAATGTTGCTCTGTTGTATATGAGTTATGCATTTTACATTTCTGCTCTTTATCATGTAGAAGAAACTGAAGAAATTCACTGTGAACAAATGTCTCACATTAAAAGTGTTTGACTTTTGTCCTTTCCATCATCGTAAATATTAATTACTTCTTTATTGACTCGGAAAGACAAAGTAAATAACGTCTAGAAAAAGAATAATGCAACAGTCAATATTTATAAACAAGAATAATGGAATAAATATTGTCTTGTTATAAACCTGTTTACTTTAAGCTCTGTTTTAGCCTCATACTGTTTTTATCAAACAACGTGTTCTCTCTGAAAGAATAAACAGTTTGACATGAGCTCTGTTGGCTGTCTGAGCTCCAGCGTTCATAAGTGCTTTGTGTTGAAATTTAAATGGCTTGACAGTTATTTGGGAAGTTACACAACAGACCATTAAAATTCTATTGCCACTGTAGCTTACAGCATGAAAAGCCAGGAAGGAGGATCGGAGATGATCCTCCATTAAAGGGGAACTCTACCGATTTTACACATCAAAGTCTGTTTACAAGTCTCGGGGCGCACTAATACATACGTGAAACAAAAGTCTTCTTACTTTAATGAAATTAAAACACATTATGAAAGGTTCAAAGTTCAAAGACAAAACAGTGCACCATGGGAGCAACTTTCAATCAGAAGGTGGTGGCCATGACATACCTACATTATCCTGCTTTATCTCTATTTTTCTCTAAATGGGACCCTAATTTACAAAATGAACAACATGCTGTGAAGACGAAATTTTTTTGAAAATTTAGGAAATATTTACTGAGATATCAAAGTGAAAAGTAAGGTCATTTTCTCATAGATGTCTATACAATCAAACTTCTTCTTGCAACCTGTTGAATCGCCCCCTACTATCCATTAGATAGAATGCAGGTTTAAGAGACTTCCACATTGGCTCTACTTCTCAGGCCCAGAGGTTGCTCCTAGGACAGAACTGTTGGATCTTTTGGTGCATTATGGGTAATGTAGGCCAGGTTTTAACAAGGAAGATTAGTAATAAGTAGTAGGGATAAAGAGACTGCTGCATCAGATGAATATTTATTATATCATATGAGAGACCTATTCAGTCTTTTACAAGGAAAAAGTCACAATATTTTTGCGTGTAACACATCTATGTTTTGTCATCTTTCTTATTTGTTATCTCAACACCCCTTTGATTTATCTTACAATGCCTTCAAAAGGCTTCTCCATTTGGGAGCCACTGACTTAAACCCTTCAGTTTCATTTGATTTTTAAAAATTCAAGATACAGTATAAATAACCCAGGAAATGTACTTCTCCTCTAACCATGCTGCTCGATACCTGTGAGTAGGAGTGCTGATGCTGTATCAGAAGTCCCTGGAACCGGGGCTGGGTTTTATGCCTGCTGGTTTGATGTGGATAGTCATTTTGGGAATACTCATTTATGCAAGTCTGTCTATCATGGGAGATCGACGTCTCTCGTTCTCAATTAAATTGTGCTGCTGGCCTGAGATGTTTGGGAACAATTAGTACAGGAGGCTGCAATCTAGCGTACCGTGGGGGAAAACAGCTGAGGGAGAGACACTGAAAGTGATTTGCATGGTTGCCGTGTTAGAGAAATTGCTCACGTCCATCATCTTCAACTGGCCTGGTGCTCAGGAGACGGGAAAATGAGAGGTAAATTGTGTGCGGTTTAATTGGGCTTTTTTTTCTGCTTAGAAGCGATTCTATGATGGCAGTAATATTGCTTTGAATCAGCGCTGATTCTTCTTTGGCACATTGTGATTTCTGTATTTCCGGATAATTTTCAAGGTGTTTTTATAGATAGTACGAGGTGGAAAGTTTAAAGAGACGGGGGGAATCACACAGCAAAGGTCGTGAACCAGAATCAACCCATACTGTTGCAAGATAAGATTTTGCACACTAAGCTACTGTGATACCTTGGGTTTTTTCTCTCCCTGTTTTCCTCGACTCGCTTCTTCTACTCTGTCTATCTAAAGTACATCAGGGATGTTGCTTAACGCCTGGGGATATATGATAATCACTGATTTATTCTCTCTTCAAGAGGTAGTGAGGAAGGCGCTGTGCAGCACGCTGCGTGTCTCTGCATGGCAGTCGCTGCGATGATGTTTGATGAGTGAGTGCACCTGCTCCTGTATGTGTGCGTGCACAGGTGTGTGTGTGTGCGTGTGTGTGTGTGTGGGTGTGAGTGTGTAGGCGGATCCACCTGCTGTCAGTTGTCTTTTCTTTTCACTTAGTTAGTCTCTGTGATCACCCTCCCTCACCATCGTCCAGACCTGCCAGTAATTGTGTGTTAAGGTCAAACCAGTAGGCAGGTATTTCTTTCGATGCTTAATTCAATCCTTCCTCTTTTTTTTCTATCTCTTCATCTTTCTGCCTCTTTTTCTGGGTAGTGCTGCTTGATTATGGAGAAAAATTATAATCATGTTTTTTTGGTCAATATTTCTTTCTTTTTTCTTTTTATAAAAAAATCACTAATATTGAGATCACAATTATTTTACAAATGTCATTATAATATGTTTATGATTTTTTTTGAATAAATGTATTTATATTTAAATATATTTAATTGAAAAATGATAAAATAAAAATAGATAAATACATAATATAAATGTATCTACACATAAATTAATAATAAGAAGAAATAAAAAATGAATTGGATCAAAGTATATATCATCGACTATGTTGACTATGTCGCAACTCCAAATACACTGAAAATTTCTAAACACATATTACATATATAAATAAATAATATGTATAATACAACTCTGATTCCCAAAAACTAATATATAATAATTTAAATAAATAAAAATACATTTGGCTAAAGTAAAGTGAATAAAATATGTAACATTTATTCAAGATTTTGGTAAACCATAACACAGGTTAATTTAGCTAAATAAACTGTGCAACGTCAATACCTTCAGGTGCACTGTGCAACATAAATATTGCTCTTTGTGTAATAGTGCAATTTTCAGCTGTCTATATTGTACATATTGTTCATAATTTTATATTTCTTATTGTTTAAAGTGTTAATAATTTTTATATTTCTTCTTGTCTCGATTGTTCATACATTTAGATGTCTTATTAATTAATTATTATTGCCTGTTTCTATTTGTTGTTATTGTTGCTTTACACTTTTTGCTGCTGTTATACTGAAAATGTCCCCGTTGTGGGACTAATAAAGGAATATCTTATCTTAAACTGTTTTTAACATCTTCAAGTCAATAACTTAGCAAAAACGGGCGAAATCGCACTGCTGTTAATAGAAAAAAACTTGCGCTGGATTTACAACAAGCGACAAAAAGAGAGCATCATTGTAAAATGCAATGTAGCACAAGATTAATCTTATCTCAATTACCTTGTTTTTTAATAACTATTGGAAGCCAAAAATATAATTGAGAATAAAAACCTGATTAATTGCCTAGCTCTATTTCTGAGTGCCCTACTCGGCACCCTTGCTCGCTGTGAATTCTGGGAAATGAATGCTAGAGGTCCGCTACTTGCTCAGTTGGTCCAATTAGGAGACAGCAGACTGATGGGGACCCCGCTGGTGTGCCTGTGGCTCATTAAAAGGATAAAAACAGACACACACACACACACACACACATGCACGCACACAGTTTCTTCAAGGATCTCTTAATCTTCATCTCACACATCTGCATACATGCACGACCAAATTAAGCTACTTGAACATGTTTGTGTGCGCACACACACACACACACACGCTCAAAAACCTGTCAGCTGTTGCAGCAGCATCACATTGTTAGAGAACAGAAGCATCAGAGGATTTTTAGTGCGTGATGGCGAAAAGCTCCCCCCCTACCATCAACATGACAAACTCATTCCAGCACTGTCATGCATTGTCTTCCTTGTCGCCAAAGCGTGTATGCAACACTCGTTTGTGATTTTCTTTATGAATTTTTCATGCAACTGAATATGTACAAAGAGCTATTTCCATTAGACTTCTCTGTGTGAACGTGTTTGTAGATGTTTGCAATTTTATGTCTGTAGGTCATGTTTCTGTTTGTGTGTGTGTGTGTGTGTGTGTGTGTGTGTGTGTGTGTGTGTGTGTGTGTGTGTGTGTGTGTGTGTTCAGGGCAGTTTGTCTCTCAGTGTGTGAGAACTAGCAGCTAGCTCCAGGGGTTTTTGAACCACAGGGGTTTTTGTAATGGATGTCCCCCATGCCTCACAATACAGCTTATATAGATCCTCCGGGAACGCTCGTGTGTGTGTGTGTGTGTGTATGTGTGTAAACCTGCTGTCTTGTCATCCTCCACTGTCACGGCGGGGGCACTCGCACACCAAGGGGCAAGCAAACAGCACACATCAGTTACACACACAAACACATGCGCACCGTGCAGCAGTTTGTTTCCGAGCTGACCGGCAGGATATCAGCACATGCTCTGGGTGGTATACTGGCTCACTTCACGCTGCGTTGCCTCCAGAGATGGCTGACTGGTTATAAGACGATACACATGTCCGACTAAGAACTCAACTGAAGCAACAAAGTGACAACACCAGCCTAGAAACACTCCAATATTGCTAGTTCCAACAATTCATTAAATGCAATTAACTTTAATCAATCCCTTTTTTCAGCACAATTGTGGATAAAAAAAATAAAAATCACTTCAAATGTTATTGAAGACATTACATTTCAAATCCAGATTCTTCTTCTCTCGGTACAGATGTCATCTATCCCCGAGCACATGCCAGTAGACTTGCATGGATTATCAAAGTGGAACAGTTGGTATTAAATCCTGTGCCAAGCCATTTTAAAAAGTTGCGAGGTTGCTGTGAGATCCCACACTCTTGGTGGTGTTTAATTAACTTTTTTCCAGCACAACGGTTCTGGGAACAAAACTATTATAAAAGTTAAACTTCTTTGCCAGCATTTTCTATGTTACTCTCCGTCAGACTCAGAATGTTACTGCTTTTCCTGTTCAGTTTATAGCTTTCGCATCACTCGCTTTTGGCACACAAGATTATGCAAGTTGTAGCAACTAGTTTTTCCTTGTTGTTATGGATCTTCCAACATTTTGGTTATTTGCTTGTTATTAAGATTTCATGAAAAGATTAATATTACATCCAATGCTTACAGCAACTCAGGAGTCTGTCCTCATTAAGTGCCCAGCTTTATATACTTTGAATAAAAATTACCTGAGTATTGGATGTGGTTCATTAGCCTAAGGTAACACCATGCAACATATAAATTAAAGATGTACTTTTGTTTTTATTTAACTTTTTTACCTTTGACAAATACTGCTGCTTCCCCCTGATCCTTGATTTTCTTCTAAGTTTGGCTGAACATGTCACAGACATGGGTTGATTAGATACAATGGGCCCCTGGATACAGATATGCAAAAGTCCCCACCACCTCTCCTTCTTAGAGCAACATACAAAGACTTTGAAGTTATTGTGTATCTCTTTGTTGTTGTTCTGTGTCTCTTTGTAGTGCCCCTCTTGGTAGTTGATTGACCCCTCTTTGTTGTTTTTGTGCATCTCTTTGTAGTTGTTGTGCGTCTCTATGTAGTTGTTGTGCGTCTCTATGTAGTTGTTGTGCGTCTCTATGTAGTTGTTTTGCGTCTCTATGTAGTTGTTGTGCGTCTCTATGTAGTTGTTTTGCGTCTCTATGTAGTTGTTTTGCCAGTCTTGGTAGTTGATTGACCCCTCTTTGTTGTTGTTGTGCATCTCTTTGTAATTGTTGTGCATCTTTTTGTAGTTATTTTGTGTCTCTTTGTAGTTGTTTTGTGTCTCTCTGTAGTTGTTTTGCCCCTCTTTGTGGCAAATTTGTGTCTGTTTGTCATTGCTTTGTGTCACTTTGTGCCATTTTTGTGTCTTTGTTCATTTGAAGTTTTTTTTGCCCTCTTTGTGAAACTTTGTGTTTCTTTGTAGTTGTATCACTTTGTGCCTATTTTGTGTCTCTTTGGAGTCATTGTGAGCCTTCTGGAGTTGCTTTATGTCTCTAACTATTCTTTTGTGATGATTGGTACGCCTGTCTTTGAGTGACATTTGTAGGTGAAGGCCAGGGAGGCAGGCATTGACACTTTAGTCCTGTTCCAAAGAAAGACAAATCTGAGACATTATAAAATCTAAAAGACTGGAAATGTACCACAATTTGAATTATTAAAGGTTTATTAAAATTGGTATATGCTTTTTCATTCTTTTTTTCCAATACTTTTTGTATAAGAAAGTGAGTAATAGGGACCATTTTGAAATTGGCCCAGTATCGAGAGAGAGCAATGGAGCCAGCAGCTGTAAAACAAGCTAGAATGTAAACACAGTGAGAATCTTCACACTATCAGTGTATAGCCACTAAAAGTGTTTTTTTTTCCACTGACAGGCTCAGATTGTTATTTTATATAAGTGTCTGACAACATTTTAAAAAATGGGGTCCCGGTTGAAAAATACTGAAATTCCCCTTTAACATAGCACCCAACCAAGTGAAGCCCCCTGAGCTGTGTACTATAGGTGCTAATAAATCATAACGTCAGGTGTGTTTGAGCTACAGCAGCTCTCACACACCTGGTGACTTATTCCACAGTGGCAGTAATGAATCTCTGCACTGTGAATATATTTGCTGCCACCCTGTGATCTGAGTGTGTGAATTTATGTTTTTGTATGTGAGCGAGAAGAGAGTGGAGCAGGTCTTTGCAGGGATATGCACTGATCTATATATGCATTACTGTCTCTGTGTGCACAGAATGCACCATGTGTCTACTAGAGTCAATAGGATTTAATTAAATATGTATCGTACAGACGCAGCCTTTGATGTTCCACAGCAATAATGTGTTCTGTTTCATTGCTCAGCTGAGCTGTTAGCAAGGCCTGGTAATGTTTCTCCTCTGTGCCCGCAGAGAGTTGCTGCAAACTACAATGAAACCTGTTGCTTCTAGCAGCAATGAGTGAAGGATAATTTTATGGATCTGTGTGTGGTTAGTCATCTTACATGTGTGTGTGAGCATGTTGAGGTACTGTGGGAGGGCTCCGACGTACAGTATGTTTAAAATAATCTCTCTATTGGATAGTGATTACGTTTCAACTTTCATCTTCTAAAAAGAGACTAAATCGAATGCTTAATTTGGTTTGCGCTCATTAGGAACTGAACCCAAATGGGACCCCCCCGGCTAATTTAGGAGACGTAAAGCTGCCAGCATCAGCCATTACATAACGCCTACATTGATTTGGTATTAGTGCCTTGAAGTCATAATAGCCTTTGACTGTGAGAAATATAGCAATATTGAAATGGATTGAAAAGGGAGCTCAAAATGTAGTCCACAAGGAGAAGGTGCAAGGTCCAATTTCAGCTGCTTGTTTCAGACTTCACACATTCTGCATAGAAAGCCAATCGCTTTGCCAATTGAACATATTGTCTTACTTATTGATTGTATTGTTGCAATTAGTGAGGTCAACTCAGGTTTATTTATAAAGCCCCTAGCTCCCAAATGACAATGCAAACATAAGGCCTCCTAGATTTAGCCAATCAGCATTCATTCACAATGTGGATAATGTATAATTACAACAGGATAGCACTACAACAACAGCGTTTTAGATGTATTAAGTTATTGAACCTATTGGGGTTTTGCATTGGAGGCGAAGAAAAGCGCAATTTATTGTGAAAAGCTTGGATTAAGTGAGCCTAATGAACCAGAAATAAATTCTTTCATAAATCTAACTCAGAATGTGATCAGATTAATTCAAGCCTTGATGAAATATGTATATTCATAACACAGATCTCAAGAGGACATCAAGCACAAATTACATCAATTCACAATGAAGACAGAGATCTGTGGTGTTCACAGCCACAGAGCAGCTAATGGCTACCATAAACAAAGAGAACATTACATTTTGGCAGCACTTTAAAGTCCAACAGTGAGCACAAAATCTGACACACACGTGTTGCTGTTTGTTCCTCTGTTAAATTAGCTTGTTGCAGAGTTCTCTTGTAATCATATTATCTTGGATTCAGTCCCAGAATGAGTAATACTGACTTGAAATTCAGAACATTAATTGGCAACATTTCTGGTCATTTAGTTTAATAATACAACTACTATTCCAAAAGAGATAGGACACTGCAGCACATTTAGTTTATTTATAGAAAAAACAGATGTTGGATATATTTGTACTGTTTTCAACTGAATGGAGTTTGATAAGTATTTGCACATCATTGCATTCTGTTATTTAACTGTTTTTGAATCAGGGTTGTAATAAAAATGCCAAAGATGAACTGGTCCTGGTCTCTCAAATATGGATATTGCCTGTTAAATGTAGTTATTTTTTTATTCAAACTGAGTATCTTTGGCTTGATGAGACATGCATCAATCTGGCATATTATAAAAATAGTGAATAATTACGAATGTAACCTGGAGATGAACCTGGAAGGAACGGTCCAAGCAGGGCTTCCTTTATTGACGGCCTGTAGGTCTACTCTGTTTTTATTCTATACTCTGCTTTTTCCCAAAAAATCTATCAGGAATCTATAAGGTAATTGACTAAAAATAGGACTGATAAGCAGAATTGATAATGGCAATGGTATCAATAAAACCTTATTAATTCCCATCCGTAGCAGTCGCAGCCCTGTTTAAAAATTGCAGACCATCCTCATCACAAAAACAGCCATAAAGGTTGTGTGTGAGCCAAGGTTTTAATAGTTTTGGATTTTTCATTAGTTTTAGTTTTAATTTTGTTGTGAATTTTTGTTTTCAAATTCAGATAGCTTTAATTGTTTTTTAGAGTGAGTTTGCAAGTTTTTATTAGTTTTAATTTTTTTTGAAAATGCTTAGTTTTAGTTTTTTTTTGTAATGGGGTATTTGGTGGGTGCAAGATTCAAAAAAGGTCACAATAAATGTTGCCTTTATTTCCTTTGCCTTATCCATCTTAGCCCCAATAAGGTTATTAACTCTTACAGCTCTATGTGTTTTTAATTGTCGTTTCGGAGTGAAGTGCTGAACTTTTTGAAGGCGGTCGACTCACATCGTCGTGTAGATATCCCAGTCTCAATAAACATATTCACCAATGTGTTCCTGCACTAACCAGCAGCTGTTTGGTCTGAGCTAAATAAATAGATTTCCTATCATCCAAAAAGGATTATGCATGACAAAGTCATTTTAATCCAAACTATGATCTTTTCCAAATACCAAGACCAAACGACCAAATAGTTCTATTTCACAACATTAACCTTGTGTTTAAAACTTCCACCTTGCAATCGTTTCACACTAAATAGAACAGTAATATATGCTAACGATCCTAGTAAAGTCATGAATTTTTTAAGCTGCTTTATGAAACACCCCTCTGCTGGTCTCCAAGCAGGAATAATGTTTCCTTTATTTTGTTGGAGGACCAGTCTCTGCCTATGTCTTGTGATCCTCAGTGAAATGGAGCCCTTTCCATTCCTGTCCTGTCCTGACTTCCTCCACCTCCTCCTCCTCCCCCCCCCCAATGCTCTCATCTTCTCTCTGCCTCTGCTTTGGTCACGGCTTTCAGCGCCGCTCACCACCACATCCACGTGAATTCCTCACTTCCTCTTTGAAGGGAGAACCACAAACGGTAACACAAACCATAACTCTGAGCTGTAATCGCTGCTCCAATTTCACCTGAGGATGGCACGCACGGAAAATTTCCTTCCATCTTTTCTCTGCTCCCTCTCACATGTGTCTCTCACCATGTGACCACCCCCCCCCCCATACACACCCTCAATTTTTCAGTTATTGTGTCTGACTGCATGTGTGTGTGTGTGTGTGTACATACATGTGTGAGTCTGTTTGTCACAGGGCTTCCCTGATGACCTTGTACACTGCGGCAGGGGGGTGATTAAGGATCAGGGCCAAAGACCATTTCCTTTTCCATGGGAAGATGAATGACCCTGTTTGAAAGTGGCTGCCTATGGCCTCAGGGCAATTAGAGTTTGCTGTGAGCCAGCAACCCTCACTGCTCTGTGTACAAAAGCAGGTCCTTGAGAAAAAGAGAAATACTCTCCACATAACCCATTCTGCTGAAGCCAACACACCGCAGTGATGGTGAACAAATTAAATGCATTTTCTTTTCTTTTTTCCTCCACCCTTCCCAGCTGTTTTCCCTCCCGCTCTCCTCCCACCTTTCAAGCCCTCTTTTCATTTCCACATAAACCTGGAAATACCTGGAAAAATGTGCTGACTGCAGGAGGCTGCTGAGGAAGGCCCACCGAGAGTGCTCATTCGAAATATCAATATTTGATCTAGGAAATCATTTAGCACGTGGCTTTAGCCCTACAAGTTGATTCAAGAGCTCATTTTGTTGTAATTTATCCACTATATTAAAGGAGAGGGTTAACAGATTTTTTTTTTGCACTGCTTGTGTTTGCTTGCATTTTTAAACAATACTGGAACTCATTCAATATCTTCCTAAGTTAAATTTGTTTTTAAGAAAGTTCCAAACAACAGTCAGTGTACCTAAACTGCTGAATAGTTCGTATCTTATAATGGTGAGTTATAAGTTAAAAGAGGGTGCCAGTTGATGCTAATTAGCATAGGTAAACATCCAGCTAATCCACACAAAAGGGTGTGAGGGTGTGAGGCGGTGTGCATAGTCACACACAGAAATTGAATAGAAAAGTTGAGAGAATTGAGTCAAGAATGCCCAACGAAAGTTGAAAGAGGGTGGATCACTGAAAAAAACACGCACAACAAACATGTTTATGCGATCCTGCACCCCATATTCTGATGCTGAATTCTCACCCCCCTGACGTCAGCTTTTTGCTGCATGTCATTTTCTCTCTCTCCCCTTTTTCCTCCTTTTTCTGTCTTTGGCATTACTATCCAATAAGGCAATGAACAGCACAACCGTGTGTAAGACTCCTGAGATATAGGAGCAGTTGGCTATGTTTAGAATATAAGCATAAGCCAATCACAGGCAAAGTAGCAGTGTCAAGACTTGCTCTGATAATCACACATTTTTTGGAGGGCATGATTCTCAAATAAATAACTGAAATAACTGAAGGTTAAGTGTAATGTTTTTAATGTTAAATACCATATTGCTTTGGAATATAGTGAAAAGAAAGGAAACATTACTGAATGAGGACCAATATTGGCACTAATGAACTAATGATCAAATTATTAGATTATTATCACCACTGTGAGTTATTTTTAACATGCTTCTGTGCCGCCGTTTCCATCCCCCGTCCGTTCAGTCGCCCCCATATTTCCTCTGATAAAGCATCTTATCTGTCACAGAGCGGGGAGCATGAGCAAAAAGAGTTGTGGCAGCCTATTGATAGGGATATGGCCTAGTGCCATTGATTCCCCTTGTAATACAAGCCTCTCCCTTGTCGGCCTGTCAAAGCCCAGATCGGACATGATAACGCGCACATCAGACAGCCGTCAATAGAAAGGCGAAGCTTCCGCCATGGAGATGACTATCTTATTTTGATACGAGGGCCGGTGGAGTGGAGGAATGGGAGCTGGTGAGATAGTGAGAAAGAGGAGATGGGAGTGGGAGTCGGTGATTTCTGTCGCTTTCGGGGGACCATTTCTCAGCCTGAAAAATAGTCTGCACTATGTATCCCCATCTAACATGTGTGAAAATATATATGTCCAAGGTGACCAAGGAGCACCTGAGGGCAGAAGAAGTTGCTTTGAATTGTGTGTCTTTGATTTGCCCTTGCCTCTGCGGCGTCACTTTGATCTCTCAACATGCAACCACATTGGATATCCATGGCAACTGACTGCCAGGATGAGGCGCTCGAGGAAAATTGATTTGTTTAGGGTTTATTCCCATCAGTATAAAAAAAATCAGCTTTAGCCATTGGGCACCTTGGCATTGTAAATAAACCAAATTGGGTTTGATAGCAGGGATGTAATGTGGATCTATAATGTTGTGTCTCTTCCCTTATTCTCTGCAGGCTTCACTTCTCAGTGTTCTCTTCACCCTCCGGGCACAGAAACATGTGAAGGTCATTTGTTATGATAAGGCCGTGTTGTGTTCAGAAGCAATGTCCCCCACCCTCTCTGATGATATGACTCACTGTACTGTACTTAAGCATGTGTGCTCAGTTTCCCCTCGCCTCTCCAGGACACAGCACTGCTCACGCTCATATTTCATGTCATGTTTGTAACCCGCGGGCCATGGCTGCTTTTTAGCCTTTACACTGCTTTTACTGACCCAGGGGAAAACTATAGACAGTGGTCGAGTACATCACGTCTTTCTTCTCCCCCTGCCGAGCACAAGCCGCTGCTTTGATGTGACCGATCAAATCACCGTCATGCTCAGCAGAATATTCAACTGCTGCATGCAGCAGCTGCTCCTGTTACCAGCCATGTTTTTCAAGAGTTTTATTGCAAGTTGAAACATTCTCTGTTTTGATCGGTGTGAACCTTAGATGATGGTGTTGAGCACACCATTAAATAGTTTCAAACAGCAAGTGTTGCTGAGGACGGGTTGATCCCCTGCAGCCGGTAACTAACTGCTAACTTTCTGAAGCTCTTCCGTGGCTCATATTTGAGGGTAGGAACCGATGACATATGAGTTTTCATGGTTTGAAGGACTTCTTGCTTTACAGTCATTCCCAGTATTCCCAATATAAAGAGAAAGAGAATATAAAGAGAACAGGATACAGTGTTGGAGGCATGGGTCTGTTCATTCCTATGAAAGCCAAAAAAGTTTTACTTCTGTGTTTAAAAATACTTATAAATTAATTAAATTAAAATGTACTTATAAATGTCTTCTTTCACTCTTCTGTGCAGTGGGACCCATAGAGCACTGGGGACATCCACTGGCAGGGCTGACTAACTTACAGTTCAGTGCTCCACTAACTTGAATAGTGATAAAATTGTGTCCAGACCAAATGTTATCGAACCAAATATATTAAATTGAATTGAGTGAAGCAAGTCTCTTTTTGGGTTGTGATGCTAAAAAAAAAACAGGCATCTTTCCTCCAATGTAAGTCTAAAGGGAAATTTTATTTTTGGCCCCATGGCATCACATGAAGGACCCCAAAGTTGTAGTTCCACGATTTGGACAATATGTCAAATTGGCATCAAAGGCCAGAGCTCTTCCTAGGGGCTCGGCAGAGACAGAGAGAGCGTAGATGCAGAAGACACTGACCAATCAGAGCAGACCTAAATGGAGCGTTTCAGACTGTAGGGTGAATACAGTTATTTTCAGACAGACAATATGAGAAAAATAATGTGTCTTTATAACAAACATGTTATAGTAGAAATCCAAAATACAAGTATGAACCTGAAAAATCTGCATAATATGTCGCCTTTTACTCCCTGCAGAACATAAGTTCACTGTTAATTCTCCATTTCTACTTTCCAAGTGTAGCACACTGTGGCACACAGGCCGATACTGCATAATATTTTGTTTTAATGTAACAGTAAAGTCTGCAGGGGTTCAGCCACATTTATTATTAGGAACAAGTGTGAAGAGAGGGTGCGAGTGCACTCTTGCTCTTACAGGCACATTATTAGACAGAAAGCCTCAGTAGTTAAGCAGATTGTAGCAGTAATGAACAAACCGAATACATCTTTTTTTCTCAGTTTTATGCTTTGTGCTTGCGCCAGGTGGACTGTGCTTTATTAGAAAAACTTCAAAAGTGTGAAAAGGGTGGCTCATCAGTATTGGATAGCGGATTTTATTTGGCTGTGGAAGAAATCTGTCAGACACCGGTTGCATTTATCTGCTCAATGTAGCAGAGCGTGGCAGCCTGCAGTGCAACTGCTGCTGCTACTAAGATGGCTAGAAGGGAGCAAGGCTAAATGTTGTTGTTTTTTCAATGGTGGCATATAAAGAGACATCTCCTGCTCAAAAGATCACATTTATTCAAGTCTGAATACAACACTCCCATATGGTCACGGAAAAGGCTTTAATTGTTCCTCCTGTCCAAACTGACCCTGTAGACATCACTTCCTAATGTGATTTCATTGAAGTGATAGAGAACAGCACCTAAAGCTCTCTGTCTGTGTAAAAATGGATTTCAGCTTAAGTTAATATAAGGCTTCAGCAGCCTGGGTTAGTCTAATCATGTAGGTAGCTTCCAAAGGTAAATTATTTTTCTATAAGAAATTTCCTTTTGTGTTTCCTGGCTGAGTGATGGAGACACAAAGAGGTTATAGTCTACCTGCGTAGCAACTGCAGCACGTTCACAGAGCAGCAGCATCAGTGTCTCCACAGGCTGTTCAGACACAGTGTAGGTGAGCTGCGTTTATTGCACCTTTAAGACAAAACTGTGACTTTTTCTGTTTTTTGGCTCACCTCTCTCATAAGCTTCAAGTCCAAAATGTTGCCATACTGGTACAGATTTAGTTTTCTTTTAGACCAACTCTTCATCATAGTTGTAAGCTCTCATAGCAAAAATCATCGCAACTTATAAAGAGGGTCAGTCATCATAGCACTTTATAAATGGTAGTAACTCACTGGCATCTCTATAATGCATTATAAACATACTTAACAATGCCCATACTCTAACCCTGTAATGCCATTATAGTGCATTATAATCAATGTGAAAAGTCCAATGCACTAGGATGCACTATAAGAAAAGTAAATAATGAACTTATAAGTCATTATAAAATGCTTTAAATGTGCTATGATTGTTGTTGTAAGGCATCAGGAGTGTTTGTGCTTATAATTGTACAGTGCTATATGCAGAATATAATTCATTATGTATAATGCCTTATATACATGGGCATCATGAAGAGTGTCATAAAAATTAAAAGTCCTCTGTATGGGCATGTGAATGTTGTTGATAGAGCAACTTGAAAACATGTGATGCTACCCTTTAAATGAAACATCCACAAACTTTAATTCACTTCTCACATTTGTTGGCTAAGCCTACATTCCTCACTACTCGACTACTTATACTGTAATAACAATAAATAATCTCTGGTGGACAGGCACAGTGCTCTTTGCTTTTTTTCTCTGTGATAAAAAAGTTTTTAATAAAAGATGTGTTGGTTTCCAGAGCTTCAAGTTTATTGTTAATCAATCCTGCAGCCTCTTTGTTCACTCTGAGGTCAGGCCTGACTGGTGATGTAGCATGCACTCCATTCAGTCGGTGAGGTAATTGCAGCTTCGCCTGTTAATGGTCTCTGCATTGCTGCTGGCTGATTCACAGTAGTCAGTCCAGAATTCCTGATTAAACACCAGGGAAGCTTTGTCGAGACGGAGACTGGCCCAGCATCTTTGCACATTCTCCATTTTATTTGTGTCAGTGCCATCAGTTGTGAAACTAAAAGCTGTGTATTTTGAGACTCGTCTCCCAAGGAGGCTGTCTATCTTTATCGATCGCCGGTGTGATCCTTTGAGTTGATGTGCTGAAGTGGTCAGAGGTAAATGCTGTTTTAATGAAGTCTGGCTATTGATTTGGCTGTGGTGTTTGTTTGTGGAGTTGAGCATCACTTGAAGGCAGGGTAATCAGGATAATCAGGCATGATGCACATAGACTGTGAGTTTTTATGTGCTAAAATCATCGTGTATTATATGCTTTCTTCACACACAGGAAGTAGAAGGCATGTGCATGCATATTAAAGCTGCCCACACACACAACAAACCAGCGTGTAAATCCTACCACCCAGACTCTCTTAAAAATGACGATGAGGACGTTTGTTGAGAATAATTACACCAAAAAAGAAATCACTTTGCTGCCAAAATATATCCCACTCTATGTTATGGAGATTTAGACAGAGAATTGGATTTCCCCAGCTGTGAAATCAGTTTTTGTTGTCCCGCTGGCCAACCGCATCATTTCGCTATACCCCGCTGTAGGCTCCCATCGCTGCACACACATGCAGCCTTTTTCGCTCCATGAGCTCTTTGCATTAACAGCATCTAGCCTCATGCTTTACGTTATCATTGATATCTCTGGTCAACTGTGAGAAGACTGTGAGCTGCGTGTCACTCCATTGGTTCTGCATTAGCCCGAATGCGGAAAAATAGCACCCTAAGCCCTTCATCAGAGGCACTTCAGTGTGAACTATTGTGACAGAGATACATCATATGTTTATGAAAATGAATCAGGCGCACATCTAGTGGATCTACAAATGTCAAACTTCACACTTCAAAAGCCCTCTTCAATTTCTCCGAGTGGAATCAAAGTCGCTTAGATGAGAGGGTCTCTTACTCCGAGATGATTTTCAATCAAATGCAAAGTGAACACATTGACTGTGAACGTGTCCTTCTACCATTTAAGTGCAACCTTTACAATACATGAGCTGAGGCATCAGTCCTCCTCTTTCATGTGAATAGGCTTAAAGATGAAGTCCTTAATGATTTTTTTTTTCTAGTGCAGGAGTTCTGCAGTGCTGAGCAGGGTTTGGCCTCTATATGCAGAGACTCAGTCAGGAGAGTGCAGAGATTATAAACAATTTCCATAAGGCTTACATCGAGGTTAAAAGTCGTGCCATTTCACTGTTATTGCATTGATTAGCCTGCAGCACACTTTCTTCAACATAGTCATAGCAAATTCGTTGCAATGTCCCAATTGAATAAGATTGCTTGTGTCATCTGTCTAATAGAGTATCTCTTGGAATTGAAATGTAGGTTTTGGCTGCATAAATGCTCCTAAACTGCTCCAATCAAGCATGACAGACTTATACAGATACATGTAGAGCTGCAGCCCTTATAAAACATTTGTCACTAAGTCGTAGCACGTAATAGAGAAAATTTAGGAGTTGAATAGTATCAGGTGATCAATTTTATCTCCATGGCTTATTTGGTCACTGGTCTACAGGACTCCATAAAAACATGGTATTCACAGAGTTTGATGTTGTCTTGCAAGTTGAAGCAGTGAACATTTGTAAGAATGCAGATCAAGTATGAGAAGTTGGACAAAGTGTCAAAGTATGAGCTAGTTTTATTCCTTAACTAGCTCATGCATACGATATGGAAATTCATAATCGCAAATCAAGACACGGTAGTCAAACAACGGTGCAGCTGTCAGTGCTGAGGGGAGAAAAGTTTAAATGAAGAACTTAATCCAGTTGTGGCTTTAAAATGGAAAGTCTAATCAAAATTGTGGATTTGGAGAATCCTGACACCCTGAATTGATATCAGAATACAGACCGCCCCCACAGCGTAGATTTTATTGTTGGACATGACAATATATTTCAGTACTATTAAGTTGCTGTTTCCAGCATAATGTTACAATGATCAATTTGAGAAGTAATCAAAAGTCAGGTAAAAAGTTGTTTAAAAAATCTGCAGGGAAGTCTAGTTGCAGTAGCAGCCTTGGCAGCAGTACAAGGAAGTGGATTATCTTTATAAATCGAAACATTTAAAAATGGAATGAAGCATGAAGCCTCATTTAGGATAAATCTGGGGGTTAAGGCAAAGATTGGGTTAATAAACAACTGGGTTATAGTTTCACTAGCTTATAAGGATGACCCAGTGCAGGCTGATGAGAACGTGCATCAGGCACATTCTGTGATGCAGCACATAAGGCTCCACTCCTGGGTGAAATTGAAGTATGAAGTATTTTAACAATGGAGAGAGAGAGAGAGCAGCAGGTCTTGAACACGGTCTTGACACTGATTCGTAAGTTAATGTCTAACCTGCAGAGGTGCCCCAACAATATCCACTTTTATATTATGAATATAAAATGACGTCCGTTTTAAAATAACTTCAAAGGAACACATCTGGAACATGACCGTTGCCATAAAGGGCTCACTTGAAAGATCTGCGGGGGTACTTTAGACAAAAAAGCTTGTAAGCCACTGCTTCAATAAATGTTATCATAATTTTTTTAGATGGAATATAAAATTCTGCTGCCTATTTTAAGGCTTCAGTCTGACGGTGCCCGAGCAGTTAAAACAAAATGTTAGGTCTTGTCTATCATTTATTCCATTCTGCTCATTGCTGCATGGACTCTCTAAGCATTTGATAATCTGACCGTTATAGCTGTCGTCTGAGTTTTTTCTCTCTTTTGCCCCACACTGCAGAGAAATACAGTATATAAAATACATGAAAGAACATTTTTAGAGGCTGATCTGACATGAGAAGAATCTCGACATCTTAAATATCTCATTAAAGTGTTTCATGGTTTATTCAACTGATTTTATTTTCTTTATGCATGAGAAATGCTAGACATTACGTATTTATTACAGTGCTCTTAAGAAGACAGAACAAGATGTCTTAATATCTCTCGCTGCACATTTTGTGTAACCATGTGTTGTCGCAGCCTTTACATCAGTCTGCTCTTTAACTTGCGCCATGTTACGAGTTTCTCTTATCTTCTACCAAGATAATAAAAAACAGCTCCTCTTTTACATACTGTTTAGGAAATCAGCTTTATGAAGAACGTCAACATCAATTCATATCAACAGGTTGAATGTGATGTAATTCAATTCAGATTTAAACCATTTTAGACTAGACATGTAACAAGTCCCTTGTCATATTGCCATCCCAACAGTTCCAGGCCAGAATAAACACTTTGCTGTATCATGCTTTGGCAAGTTGCAGATTACCTTTCTATGAGACAAGATAAAACAATGCTTCAAATATGGAAGTTGTAAGGTGGGCACAAAAGATTAGCTTCACCAATTCAGTATGTGCAAGTGGACTTTTGTGCCAAATTTGAAGAAATTCTCTCAAGGCATGCCTGAGATATCGAATTTACAAGATTGGGACTGAAAACAAATCCATTCATCCTTGAGTCCAAGTGGACTTTTGTGCAAAATTACCCCATTCACAAGAATGGGACAGACGTAAGGTCACAGTGACCTTGATCAGTGACCAAAATCTCAGTTCATCCTTGAGTCCAGAGTGAATGTTTGCCAAATTTGAAGAAATTCCCTCAAGGTGTCTCTGAGATATGTTATTCACAAGAATGGGATGGACAGATGGATGAACAACCAAATAACATAATGCCTCTAGCATAAAAACGGTCTTTGGCGCTTATTCAGATATGACAATGACATGTAAAATTTACATAATGAAGTGCATGCCTGAAAGTCTAAAAAAGGGGGTTTAATAGCAAAACACAGGCTGTTTGCATTGTTAGCAGGTTGGTCCAAATATTTATCCTAAAATTATCCTAAAAGATCATCTATTCAGCCAGATTTTGTATTTAAAACATGTAGACGGGTGTGTAAGACTCAGCTAAGCTTCTGCATCCAAGGCAGTGCAATATCTGCTCTGTGCTGAGATGCTGTCAGCATCAGCTGCAGAGAAATGCTGCATGAATGGACAAGAGAAAGGCAGTGTTTTCAGTTGAGGCTGGGTTATGGTGTGATGGTCTCGGGCTGAAATTGCTGGAACAGACTTTGAAGTGGCTCTGGTTTTTCATGTCTCTCTCTCTCTCTCTCTCTCTCTCTCTCTCTCTCTCTCTCTCTGTGTCCCTGCCTCCCACATCTGCCGCTATCATAATAACAAGCAATAACCCTCTTTCAGCAATAACCAAGACTTTTACGCCTGTAATGTGGCTTCAATAAATAGTCATGTTTACCAAGGGGCCATATTTTACAGCAATTTAGTTTAGAGCCTCCTCTCTTGCTTCATTTTTTGCCTCCTCATGCTGGAGTACAGTACATAATGTGGTGCATTATGCATACCAGCACAAACACGCATTAGCACATTATCAAATGTACTGATACAGAAAATAGCACAGTCCATCACACATAATCACACCACGCATTAGGAACATGCTCTGAAAAACCTGCTTTCTCACTGTGAGCTTTGGTACACAAACATGTTGAACAGCAGCATGCATGCGGTAGAGGCGGACTGCTTTCTCCGGGCCCTGTTGAAAGCAGCAGCACAAGCATGGGGGCGCGTTTCATTAGTCTGTCAAACTCAATGATATTTAGAGCCCCACACCCTCGGCCAGGACTGGAAAACTCAATCAGCACTCTGATTTCATAACCCTGCTCGGTGACAGGGCTTATTTTATCGCCCCGCTGATTCATTCTAATAAACGCCGGCTGCCCAGCGCACCGCTGCTGAAATACAACCTCCCCCCCTCTGTCCTCCATGGGTCGACCCGCAAGAAGAGAAAGGGGGGGAGGCGGGATAAATCAGAATTGTGGGAACTGGAGGCTGCAGATAATCCATCCCTAGTCCGGGTGTAGCTAGCAAGACCGCCGCCCCATCCCTCCCTCCTCCTGCACCCTTTAGCACAAATCAGGAGCCGGGACAGTGTTGATCTGTGAGGGCTTGGTGGGGCCATTGATTGTGGACGACAGAGGAGGAGAGCGGCGATAAATAATCGGAGGCAGAGTGCGGAGGGTGAAGGAAAACAATTATCTGCGGAGGTGGAAAGCACATAAAGTGAAGAATGATAAACACTGTGAAATATGATTGACTCCAAGTGATATATGGAAGCCGAAGGACAGGCGGAGAGGTCTGTGTGTGCAGAGATATCCTTGAATTGAATGTGCAAGTTGAGGACTCACTGTACTGCCCCGGGGCCTTACTCACATTGTCTTGTGCGTGGATGTGTCTCTTTCTCCGCAGACGACGGATGACATTGTTTCGTCGGCGGAGTGCTCCAGTGACGACGAGGACCTGGAAGAGTGCGACTCGGGACATGCAGGTGGGATGGGTGTGTCGAGTTGTGCTTGCTCTGAACCTGGTCTTATTTCTCCTTATCTTTCTTTGATTTGCTACCGAGGAGCGTCTCCTCTTAGCATCATGTCCCATGGGAGCTTCAAGTGTAACTTCAAAAAAGCCCTCCGAAAAGTAGCCACTGTGAGAAATATACACTAGTGTGAGGGGTTCTCAGTGTATATCTAAAGTTTAAAGAACTCTTTGGAGATGGATGAAAGCAGTAAGAATTAAGTTCCTATATCCTTAGCATGCTCTCTGTAGGAAGTAAATAAGTAAATGCTTACATTTTATAGTCAGCTACTCATACCTTTCATCTCTGAAACAAGTTACACTTAGCTATGGGGCCACTGGTTGCAGACATGACAAAGCGTTGATACTAATTTTGTTCTCTCAGCATTCAGTCGAGAGCAAAACTTTACTCAACAAAGTACGAAATTAGTATCAAGCCCCATGTCGCCCGCACTGATGCTTCAAAATGTATCTGTCCTGTACTGGTTGATTTCCTCTTGCTGTGCGTGTGTGTGCGTCTCTCTTGACAGAGGATACATTTTGAGATTCTTTCGAGAACAAAGATGCTTTCAGCATAGATACTGTGATATGTAGCAGACTAACTGCAACAGAGCCTCTTCCTCCCTTCTCCTTTCCTTCTTCTTCTTCTCGTTTGTACCTCTGTTTTCCTTCGTCGGAGGCTTGCCTTACCTGAAACATTCTAATAGAGAACAGATATCCTCGAATTTCTGTGCGCATCGTCTCTCTTCCCTCCTCCCTTTCACACACACACATACACAAACACACACATATCACTTTGTGATTAGATCAAAGTGATAACACTCAGTAGAGTTTGAAAATAAAATCAGAGCTGGAAATATAACTGCAGATTTTTAAAAGGAGTGGTTATTTTGAGGCAACTTGGGTTTGGACGACTTTTTCACAAGCAACTGTCAATCACACTTGTGCCCAGGGGCAGTTGGCGTACATTCTAATAGTACGGAGGGGAGTGTGAGCTTTATCCAAACTGGCTCAGTATGTGAAAAGTGTCTCCCCTTCGGCACTCTGAAAATCATTAGCGGCTCAGGCTATTTGATTGCTTCACTGTCCTTCAAAACGCCATCACAGCAGACTAATTGATGCCACGTTAATCTGGCTAAATACAGCTGAGCTTAGCACCAAGCATATGTCCACTTCCCCCTGCTAATAATAAGCCTAAATTGAAACAATGCATTGCCCTTTCACTTTGTTATCTCTGCTCGAAGAACATAACAGATAATCGCTCATTTATTTATTTTTTTCTGGAATGAGGTCTTTCCGTGTACTTTAGATATTCTGCGAGTAATTTAGCAGTTTTCCTCCAATCTGCAAAAGGACCTCATTCACTTTGAAGCCTTATCACGCTGTAATAGCGTTTGTTTCCTTGAAATGATGACCACATTTAGGTCCGTGCGCTTATGGCTTGAAGTGAAAGCCATTTCCTCCGTGCCTCACTGCAGTATTTAGGTTCTTTATCTGTAAGAGTTGCTGTCTTAAATCAGAGATTATGGAAATTGAATGGACACGATTTTTGCAGCCCACGTATTTTTTTTTCCATTAATCTCAAACCCAAGTATTCTCAAAAGTGGAACAGAGCGAGAAGTTTTTACTAAAGAGAACATGGTACCCTCCCCTCATATAGTGGCAACATATGTAGTCATACACACTCATACATACTGTACATTTCACCATGTTGACACAGAAATTCATATCCTCATTCCTTGCCCCGCTTCCAGTCGTATGAACAGTTGCATGACATGGTGTTGGTTTCTTTTCTGTTGCATTTTGTTTTTCTCCTGTGATGCACATATGAACATCTCTCTTCTGTATCGATTTGGACCCAGCTGTTGGGTTGCTTAAGATTTGAGCTTTTATTTGTTTTGGTTTTACTTTGGGGCCGGGGCCGGGTTGAGTGGGGTTATTTTGTTGTGGTTGTTTTGTTTTTTTTTCTTTGGTGTCCTCCTCATCATCCGTCGTCCATCCTCCAAGCAAGGATAGAGCCACTCCTCCCGTTTTTGCCTCATCTTGTGCCGCATGAACTTTTGGTGGTTGGAAAATTCAAAGTTCTCCTCCTCATCAAGTTTGTGTTTATATTTTTTGTGCCATATGGCTTCTAAAGAAACATCTCCCCCCACCCCATTTTCGATACAACATAGGGAAATGAACGGCAACAAAATCTTTTCTTGCCATCATCCTTTTTTTGGCCTTGTGCAGGCAACCCCATTCTGTCTCAAGAAAGTTGTGTGTGAAAGAATGACTCCCTGTCTCCCCTCCCGAGCGTTAACCCCCACCCCTCCCCCCTCCATCCCGACTCACCCACCTTCTTTCTTTTAGCCTTTCTGCATATACATGTCTGTTTGAATGCAGATGGCATAAAAAGACTTTTATTGCCACAAAGTATATCTGTTTTTCTATTCTATCTGTTGCTCCAAGTAGAAGGCATTTGTGGCATGCACACTGTACTGGACTGTACCGCAGCTCTGTAGACTAACTTATAATCCTCTTCCCCCCCCACTCCCCCCGCTTCTGCATGGATATGATTGGCATCCATTTTGTGTACTGCTTCTTCTCCACCCATAAGTCTCAGGCTAACCCCCAGCTGGCTTCTACTACATGTCAGTGTGTGTGTGTGTGTTCGGGGCTACAGCGGCGGTCCCATGCCGCCGCTGTTCCCCGCCGCAGCTCCTCCCTCGGAGGCGTGTTGTGTTTGTGCTTGTGCCTGCTGTCTCTGTCAGTGCTCCGTCTGTGTCTGCCAAACAGCCTGTCTTGTCTGCTGTACGTGGTCGTCTCGTGGTTGTGTTGTCTGTGTCTTTAATAAAACTGTTAAACCTTACCTTTTCCCTTGATCCCATGTGAGTTCCACAAGAGGGCAAATAAGGAGTGTGCAGTGAGATTCAACCTGAACACGTTGACATCACTCTAAGTCCGGCAGAAAATAAAAGTATCACTACATGCAGGAATTCACTTGCTAGTAAAAAAATACTCACCGGAAATCACTGATGAAAATTATGCGATGCTCAGTTCAGAGAACAGCAAATAACAAGTCAATTTATGATTTAATTTCACAGTGATTAACTGAGTTGCAGCTTGTCATTACCGTGTAATCTGAGCAATTTTTATGATTAATATGTAATTATATTTTCGTAATTGATGCAAATTATTTTTTTAAACCCACAAGTGCAAATCTTTGTACATTGAGTGCCTACAAGTTGTTTTGAATCCTGTAATACATAATATTAGACTGGTTAAAGATAATTAGATTGTAATGAGCTCAGTCCTACAAGTCCTACTTGTACTAACCAGTGCTAACAATGCACACATGCAGAAAAATAGAGCAGACATGTTGACCTGTTATAGCAGAAAAAGCACAGATGTTGCAACATTAATGATGGCTTTGAGCTGTTTACTCTTGTGGTGTTGGTAAGCTGTGTCAGTGATACAGTATGCACAATCACTAGGGCCTGGAACTAAGTGGCAACCTCGGTGTCTGAAAAGTGAAACCAATGTTGAAGTGCCTTAAACCAGCATTCTTTGTGCTGACCAGCAGGGGGCGACTCTACTTGTCTGAGTCTATAAGAAAGTGATCCAACACATGATTTATTTAGTCAGTAAACATTTTCCAAATGTGTTTATGGTCTCAATTTCTAGTCTCAAGTCTTCTTCTAAAAACACACTCTAAACTGTCACTTCAAGGAGTGGGCTGTTCATTTACACCTTAGCTGATAACATATCATCCTTCTGGCTGCACTCACACTGGTTTAAAAAAAAAAAATCCACAAAACGGCAGTACACAAAGCAATGGGTGACGTCAGGGTGGGTGTGTCCACTTCTTTTATGGAGTCTGGAACACATAAATGGAATGGAGCCATAATTCTTGTTATTAGTTACACCTATGTTTTGTCCCACTACAATAGTTCAGTATGTCTGCCAGTGGCAGTATTAAGTACAGATAAGTGACAAAAAGGTTAGTACATGTACAATTTCTAATGTTTAAGGTTTTGTTAAGTGTAGGCAATGAAACTCTTACTTAAAGCTGCTCTAATGTATATTTCTTAAAATAATGAATGGGTGTATTATGAAAGGAATTGCTCATCTTGACAAAGCTATAGAGAATTATCACCACACTGCAGTTTCCTTCAGCTGTATGGGCCGTTTGGCCCCTTTAAGCTAATTGTTTTGGTCAGATAGGTCAGATTAGAGCTCCTTGCAGCATCATTTCAAAAGGGGCCAATTGAGGTGGTGCATGCATCTGGTAGGGATGCCTCCTGGACGCCTCCTGTTGGAGGATTTCTCATCACGTCCAGTTGGTAAGGCGCCCCAGCGCCGACCCAGAACATGCTGGAGAGATTATAGATCCTCTGGTTTGGAAACTCCGGTTCCCCAGGTAGAGGAGAGGGAGAGAAACATCTGGGATACTTTGCTTAGCCTTCTGCCCACGATACCCAGCCCCAGATAAGATGATGAAAATGGATGTAACATTTTGTTCACTCTCATCAGCAAATTCTTCAATAACTGAACTGCCTCCAAATGGCCAAAACATCAGGTTGGGGGATAAGGGAAGATGTTCATCAAAGTTAAAGAAAACCAACCTTGACTTTTGGGACACAGACTCCTGTGAATGCACATATTCTTTGTGCACCCATGCATCACAGCGCCCTGCACACCTTTACTTCTTGCTGCGCTATAAGAATGTTGCTACTGTCATAGTCACACAGGTAGGTTGTTCCAATCTGTCCAAACAAACGACACAATACTGTCACTTATTAGAGAAGACAGCCCCCTGCAAATCTCTGCAAACAGGGTGACTGTTGCACTCTGGGTGACAGTCAAATAGATTGCAAAAAACGTTATGTATTTAATAAAAGGGCCATAAATGGTCTTGCATGCTCCATTGCCCTATTAGCCTTTGATGAAGTGGAGCACAGATCTCACAGGTCTAACATATTTATAGATCCCACCTCATCTCTTTTGCCTTGGTTGGTAAAGTGGCTCAAATTGATGTTTAGAGTGGAAGCATGGGTGTTATGTTGTGTGATCTCTTCATTGCGGTATATTAAGAGCCCCGACATGTGTAGAATGAAGTATGATAGGGATGGATCACTGAGTTTCCTCGTGGCGTCGGCCATGGCTTCCGTCAAGCCCCATCGGGCCGGCTGTCACTTCAACGCAGGCCTCAGATCAGTTTAAAGGTTATTCAGCTGACACATGTCCACCGAGTGCAGAGGTGCAACCTAACGGCTGTACAGCAAATCGACCGGCTGACAGGGGCGAGTCGCCACGCCTGCTGGAGATGCCAATTTAATACGCCAGACTGCACCCAGCCACATGATGACAGATTAAGAGCTATCTGCCATGCGCCGTGGCTTCGGGATGCTCCTCTTTCAGCCAGAGGTAGTACATGCATACTTACAGTGCAGGCCTCTTTTAGGATGGAAACGGATTGTCCATCAGTGAGAAATTAGAGCTCTCTTGGCAGGGGTGTGCACAGGGAAGATAAGATGATTTAATGGCAGGGTAAAGGTACATGTTTCTAGAAAGCTCCATTGCACGGGACACCAATATAATCCCTGGCATGTCTCTTTAAGTGTGTCCACACTAACAATCTGTGTTTTGCTGGCTCTCTGGTAATCACCTCCCTACCTGTGGTGGGTAGAGGTGAATGAATCTGCTACAGCAGGTGTCTGGGCACAATGTGAGCAGCCACAATGAGATTTCAGGGCCCAAACCACTGACTCACCCACAATTTACAGCGACGAAATCCCATTGACTCAGTTCATCCATGGTTGGTGCTGTTGCAATGGCTTTCCGCTTTTATGGTGTAGCGTCTTCAAATCCCTGACACACCGTCGGGATTCATCTCCATTCGGAAGCCTCAGCAAACGCTGGATGGACACGGGGATCAGGCCAGGAGAGAGGAGAGAGGGAGTGGAGGGAAGTGAAGAGAAAGTGCTGCTCCAGAGATTTCTGCATCTGTAGGCTCCAAGCTGCTGAGGTAGTCAGTCAATCAGCCATTTAGAAATAACTGTATTTACTTAATTCCTCTTCAAAAGCCAGCATAGGCACGCCGCAGTCCTTTCTTACCGGGAATGATGAAAAGCAGGATGCGTGGAAAATTCATTTGTCTCATGCTCTCGTTTTGTGGTTTAAAAAGATAGGATCAGTGTTTCTCATTGATGCAGAGGCTAGTCAGTAGACACTGGCGCAAAGCAACACTTATTAATCTGAAGTCCTGACTTGTTTTTGCTTAAAAAGACAGAAAACAGAGAAAGTGGATGTAGGTCTAACGAAGTGGAGAATTATTTGCCAGGGAGGCAGAGGCTTAGAATAAAGTCCCATCCATCTTGACGAGTGCGGAAAACAAACGCAGTCTGGTTAAGCAAACCCATTAGAAAGCGCCGTGTTTGTCTGCTTCAGAAATGCAGCAAAATGTGCAACGCTGGTGCAAGAGCTTACACAGGATTAAAGTGTTTACCAAAACATCAAGGTCCTCTGCACTGACTTTACTGGAGACCCTTGACTGCAGAGGTTCCCCTCCCATCCCAGTGTTTTGTTGATATAGGGCAAAGCTAACAGTTGCCGAAAGCTGTTAGCCAAGAAGAATGGAGTGAAAGGATGCAAACAAGGCCAAGACAACAAGGGCAGAGTTGGATAAATAAAGCCTCGGATGAAATCACTTACTCTGGGCTGGTGTTGTTTATTTAACAAGGCTCTGTTAGTAGAATATTATCACAGCTGTGCAGTGTGAGCAGTAGCTGTTAGCTGAAGAGACACACTACAGTCATAGAGCAGAAAGTCATGTTATATCTTGTCAGACATTAGTGCATTCTGTTGAGCATGGTTGGACAAGCAGGACATTCACATTTAAGACGTCAGTGTTGATAAGAGACACTTAGTACCGTGTGACAGATGCCATATTTATTATATAATACTCCGTTTTCTGTAATGAATGAGGTTTCTCTAACCAGCCTGTAAACCTGTAGACAAATGTCCCCTCACATCTGTTTAAAGGCAGACTTACCAGGTTTATGAAATAGAAACGCCCACTCGGCTTTAACAAATAGGAGTGATGTAGTGCTAACATTAGCTGAATTAAAGTTAGCTTTGCTAGTTTTGGAAATCACATCAGAGAATTTGCTGCTGTGGACACCCTATAACACAAACAAACCAAACCAAACGAGGTGACAGTAAAGTTAGACCAGCCGCTGTTCTGCAAGGTAAAATTGCCCTTTGGTAGTCTGGTGGCTTTGAAGAAAGCACAGCTGACAGCTTCATGGCTGTCTGATGGCTTGGTAATGATGTGAAAATATTCTTAATATAGCGCAAACTTACACTGGTAATGATTGTTTAAGGCCATCCTTTTAACGGTGGCGAAAACAAGCTATGCTGCTACCCCCATCCACTCAGTATATAGCGCTTTCTTCAAAGCCACCAGACTCTTTTGACGAAAACAGTCTTTTTGCCTTTCAGAACACAACGGATGCCTCTGTACGTTACTTTGTTTGTGTTATTGTGTGACTCGGTGTCAGATCCAAACTAACATGGTGTCCACAACAGAACATATTGTTCTCTTTTAACCCAAAAGACTCATTTGACAAAAACGGTGTTTTTACATAATTACATATTTTAGTTCTAAAGTTATTGATCAACTCATGCTGTTAGTTAGTTTGTGTTATTGTGTGACTTTCGGTGTCAGATCCACAATAATGTTGCTCAGCTTCTGTGCTGGTACTCTGCTTATACAAACAAAGAATGTATAAACCACCATCAATGAAACAAACTGGCTATGGATAAGGAATATATTTAGTACCGTCTACCCCAGAAACCTACATTAGGTCACATGGGGAAAAAGTTTTTACTTGGAAACGTAGCATTTCAACCCTAAAACCCACAGACTTCTTTCAAAATGTGAATGTTTGGATTTGAACACATAAGTAACACTAGTGCGAAGCTACACAATGGTATAATAAAAACAAATAATATTGCCCTTTGAGTCATCAGAGGCACAAATAAAGCTGCCACCCTGTGCCCTCATGTGGAACTCCTTCCCAACACGCTGTTTATCTGTCAAACGAAGGCTGTTGGTTATGCACATAACGCAAAGCATCTAAACATTTGATAAAAAGCAACTCATTAATTATCACTCTATTCCCCCTGTTGATTAATTAGCGAATGCAGTGGGCCTAAATGCCACATAATGTTGGTTATATATCACCCATGGTGCACCTGCCTCCCCTGTTAACTGCTGATGAATGGTTTCATGCCTGATAAAGAAACAAATATCCCACAGCCCTTGGTGGCAGTGACCTTTTACTGACCTCTGACCCCCCTTCTTAAGCCCCTCCCCTACCTGTCCCATGGCTTGCTGTATTGTTATTGTATATTACTCTCCCTAAATGCAACTTACTTAAGCATGCATTAACCCAACTTCTTATAGTGGAACTAAAATCCAAAATAAAACCATGTCTGATTGACCTCTCTTTCTCTGACGTACATCCAGATTGCACGCCCTGTCCTGTGTTTTAAAATACTAACAAGAGAAATGTATTAGTAACTAATAATAAAGTCTTTATTATTAGTTAAACAAAGGTGGTGACACTTTGCCTATAAACTGTCCCCCTCCTCTTTGTCTGCCTCAGTGTGTGCTTTCTGGTTGTTCATCTTTGATAGTGTGAGAAATTTAATGCCTTTCTTTCTTGCTTGCTAATCTGTTTTATTTTTGTCTTCTTTTTATTTTTGTACATATATGTCAAAACACATATATGTGTATCTATGTTTCTTTTTCTGAAAATGTTCAAATTTTAACTGCTAATTTGCTAAGAATCACTACTGCCAATGTTTTGATGATTTCTTCCCTAATTAGAATGACGCTTCCTCTTTTCTCTATGAATTAATTTCACAAACAACAGGAGGTTTGTTTTTATGAGATTGGGTATCAAAACCACACAGCTGCATTTGGGATTTCAAAATTCATGTTGTCATAGAGAAAAAAGAGAAGACACCTCTAAAGTAGACCCTTACCACTATCTGTGAAAACTGTTTCTATGCTGATCTCCACTGTTATTTCATAGCTATCTCTGATTGAAATTTGGATTTAAATCAATAAATGAGTCGATTAATCTTTTTGTGCATGGCAAAGAAGTTGCAGCTTAGGGTTTGTAAAACTGTCAGTGTTGAGAGTGCTGTTCTCTTTTGTAGATGGGCATGTATATGCTCATTGTTTGTATATCCCCATCCCTTCCTTACAGCCAAAAGCTCTAATGCCGCCCGACCGCTTCGTGCCGCCTTTACATGGACATGGCAACTGATGTACACGTTCACCCCCATCTATGTCATTTCCTTCCTAGTATGTTCATAGGTCCCACCCCGTCTCACACCCTCTTCCTCCTAAACCCTTTACGTAGAGATTCTAAGATATGTACAGTCATCCATTTGTTCATTACTGAAGTTAAAGTCGAGCAAAAAAGAAAAGAAAAAGAGTCATCTAATCAGGCTGTAGATATTTATGAAGAGACTTATCTATTAAAGCAAGAATTATAGATATACAGTTTTCTTTTTATACAAAAATTAAATGACTATAGAACAAAAAAAAAAGATATCCTGAACAGAATGGTGAAGATTATTTTTCATGTCATGATGTGTGGATGTATGTGTTGTTGCCTCCCTGTACCATCCTGTCTAAAAAGAGAAATATATACTAACTAATCAGAAACTGCTAAAAAAGAAACTAACCTAACTTGTCCAAAGGCATTCTTACACAACTTTCTTTTGTAAATTTTTTTTTCTTCCTGCCAAAATCATGCGGGCAATTTGTTGATGTAAGTTGACAAAACTGATGGTATGCTTTCTTCCTTTGAAAACTGTTTTTTTTTTCCTTTTTTTTCGTAGGCTTTTATGATTTTCCGAGCTGACTTTGTTTTTACCTGTTTTTTCTACTTACTTCTTACTAATCCCTTTCTGGATAGCTCTATCTGTGGCTTTACTTTGTGAATGTTTTCTTTACGATGTTTGCTCTAACTCTGAACTCTTTTTGCAATGCCTTAATTATTATTTTCGGTTTTTCCTTAATTTCTGTTGTGTTCTTTTTTTCTTTATTGTTCCAAAAGGTTTGCATCTCTTTATAGTGCCCTGTTTGTGAGCCTTTGCAATGTACAAACAAGCCACTTTGGCAAGAGGATAAGCAGCTTCAATAGACATCTGAATGTTTCAAAGTCTTTGTAGTCGTCCAACAACGGGTTTAACAAGTAATCAAGTGTTCCCAAATGGATTTATTAAACACCTAGGTTCATAATATTACTCTAAAATAGAGAACAAAGCTGTTACAAGTGAGATTCTTCCATTAAACAGTAGAAACGAGCAAACATTCAGGTGTGATTGAACTGCCCGCTGACTTTGTGCCATCGTGGTGACTGTAGGGGTCAAAAGGCAAGAGGCTAGGGCCGATAAAGGGGGCCACTAGTTCTGTAGGACGCGTGAGTGCTGACTCTTTGCTGGCACAGTTTTCTTTGGTTCAGTGGTGGAATGTAACTAAGTGCATTTACTTAAGTACTTTATTTGAGTATAAAAACAATTCCAAAAAAGTTGGACTGCTTTGTTAATAATTAACAGAATTATGTTTTAGACAATGTCCCAACTTTTTTTGGAATTGGGGTTATACAATTTTACATACCTTACTTGAGTATTTCTATTTTATTCTACATTATGCTTTTGCTTTAATCAAATCAAATTATATTACTTACATTACTTACAATATTTACTTACATTACTTACATTATTTTAACAATTGGAGTTACTACTAAAAATGTAAATAACAGTTTATATGATATGAAACAGTACAATTGTAACTGCCCAGTGGTATTTAAGACTGGCTCCAGATTGACGAGCATTATTGCTCCTTAATGCATTTGTTGGTGATAAAATATAATAAAAAATAAATATGTTTATAAATAATATTAAAAAAAATAAAAATCTATAATACAACCCTGATTTCAAAAAAGTTGCTATGTTTTGTTAAATGTGAGTAAAACAAAATGTAATTTAGTAATCCTTTATGGCATATATTCCATTGAAAAATGACATGATAAACTTTTGTTTTTTGTAAATATACACTCTGATTCTAATTAATTTTGTTTTTTTATAAATAAATAAAAATGCAATGCTTCCCAACTTTTTTAGAATCAGGATTGTCAGTAAAATTTTGAATGGAGGACTTACCACAACCTGGATTCCCAAAAAGTTGGGATGCTTTGGGTAAAAAATATTCAAATTATTACAGAATTTATAGGATTCAGAGTGTATATTTCCAGAACTTAAGTTTATTACTTTGAACATTAAAAAGCTAATCTTAAACTATTTAATTCAGTTTTTATTTACCTTTTCCACATCGTCCCAGCTTTTGGGATCAGGGTCGTACGTTAACTTAAGTAAAGGGTCTGAGTTCTTCTTCCACCACTGCTTCTGTAGCATATAATTATAGACCCAGTCATGTTTTTAAGAGGCTCAGTGTAAAATGTTCTGAGACTTTGGGGTACTTCCGCTCCCTTTTTAGTTCTCTGTCATTTTCCACTTGTTAGTATTTGTTCTCCTGTGTAGGTCAGCGGGGTTAAGAAGCTCCTCTCTCAGCAGCGATATGAAACACCTTACAAACACTTTCTCATTTCAGACTTAGTTAACTTGCTTTCAGGCCCACTGGCTTGCACTTGAATTGCAAACAAATGCTAATAGCCTCTGCTTCTTTTTATCCACAGAGCGCATCTTTTGGTGCTCAGTTTTTGAACGGACTAAAAAGGATTTACACTTGAAGATAAATGAATCAAGCCTCTTAAAAGCCTGAACTAGTCATTTATGAGGAGAAATAGGCAGCGTTTTCACATGGAATTAAATAAAGGGCCTCAATTTGTGTGGCATTACTCTTAATTTACACTTTTTGTACGGTAAATTATAGATATACCATGACTAGTTTATAGCGCAGATGTAGTCCTGATAGAACGTGCAGGTTGTATAGGAGTGTATGTGGAGTCAGTTTACCGTGGCTCGCCCTTGTGCATCCCTCAAAGCCTTTTGATGCAATGTAACCTTTATTTATGGCTGTTGTTTTCTTTCAGTTTGGGTCTTGTTTGGTTCTGAGTTTCTTTGTTTTTGCACTGGTACAGTATTTTCCGTTCTTTCTTTCTTTATTTCTCTTCAGTTCCTTTCCTCCCTTTGTTGAGCTTTGCTTTATACGTTCTTTGGTTACTGGTTCTTTTGGTGTTTGGCTGCTTCTTGCTTCACTGCCAGGAGACTTTCTGCCCTCTGACTCGTCTTTTTTCTCTCTTTCACTTTTCCAGGAGGGGAGCTAGTCATCCCTGTGCTAGTCGAGGACCCCATAGACATCCCTTCTGTATCCACCCGTTCTCCCTTCATCCCCCTCCCCCCAACCCTCCGCCCCGTCCTCACCATTATTGAGACCACCAAAGAATCCTTGGCCATGGCCACTGAGGCGGGGGTACCTTGCTTGTCGGACCGAGGCAGCGATGATTGTGATGATGGTGATGGTGGTGATGATGGTGATGATGATGATGATGATGGCATGGTGATTTCGGGGTTTGGCTCTGGCGAAGCTTTCGACTCTAGCCTGCCCCCGACTGACGATGAAGATTTTTACACCACCTTCTCCCTGGTAACAGATAAGATCTTGACCACATCGGCTTATGAAGGCGGCTACAAAGCCCTCGCACCCAAGTGGGAGGCCAAGGACTTGAGGCCTAGCAAAGCCTCTGAGGCAGGTAGGACTACACCCACCTCGCCTCTGCCCGACCCCCGTGGCACGCCGCCGGCGGCGGTCCCCTCGGACACGCCACCCAAGCTGCCCGCCGGGAAAATGAACAACCGCGAGGTAAAACCCCCGCAGCCGGACATAGTCCTGCTGCCCCTGCCCACGTCCTTCGTTCTGGACGGCACCAAGCCACGGGGCCCCTTCATCACCTCGCCCATGCTGCGCACGGTGCCCGCCGCCTTGCCCACTGTGCCCGGCGTGGTGCGGCGAGTTCCCCCCGGCGCCTCAGAGGTGATCCGGGAATCCAGCAGTACCACGGGCATGGTGGTGGGCATTGTCTCAGCCGCCGCCCTCTGCATCCTCATCCTCCTCTACGCCATGTACAAGTACAGGAACAGGGACGAGGGTTCCTACCAGGTGGACGAGACGCGCAACTACATCAGCAACTCGGCGCAAACCAACGGCGCTGTGGTGAAGGATAAAACACCCAGCGGCAGCGCCAAAGGCAGCGCCAGTAGCAAGAGACCGAAAGACAAGGACAAGGAATATTATGTATAGAAATCAAGTCATTTCCCAACACATAGAAAAATAAACTGTTTGGAACACAGTTATAAACATTTTGACAGTACCATATTGGCAACTGTGATTTAAAAAGGATAAAAATCTCTTGAACTCAACACTTGCTGAGTCACTGAAACATTTACAAAAGAACTTTGGCTTATGGAAGCACACTTACTATTGTAAGCATTACAGAGAGACAATGCAGTACAACTTCACCGGGACTCAACGTGGATCTTTTTAGGGAGTCCCTGCTGGAGACATTTGGCAGTGTGAATAACATCACTCTTAACAATCCACGCCACCCCCCAAGTGACTGTCAGGAGGTGTGTGATCCTCGGAGCTCTAACGACCTTGTCCATTGTAACCCTGTAAAATACGATCACTGTCATTTCGGCCATTCTGAGCATGCATGTGAGGTGTATGTGACGTGGTGCTGGCATCTGTGTAAGTGAGGGACCTCAAGAAACTATGATTGTCGGGAAAGTTGGAAGTCAAAACATGATTTCGCATTTCAAACGGTTTCATTAAATGTAGCTTTCACGGATGCGATACAAGCTAAAGTATGTGTACTTACAGCTGTCGTTTTATTTCTACTTTTTTCTTTGTTTTTTTATTAATTTAATCATTTAGTAAGTAATTTATTTATTTATTGGATTTAGGTCCTTTTTTTTTTTTTGTTGAAGGATGATGTCCAGTCAGGGTTGACTTGGCAGTGCTCAGTGACCGCTCAGCAGGATGTGATACAGTAATGTATCTTAATATTTCTCTCTCCCTCCCTCACGTCTCAGCTAAGGATTGGATTGCTACGCATGGCGACCAAATTCTAGACAGTGTTCAAGCGTGTAAGAGTGGATCCACCAGGCAAAATGCACAAAACACTGTTATTTCTCTGAGTTTTAAATCTCTGATATCATTTTTATTTCTCTTTCTGTCCAGTTTTATGAGATGCTGTGGCAAAATGCATTATCAGTGTCCGGCGGAGATTTAAATGTTGCAATCTTTAAAAAAAAGAAAAAAGAAAAAACTCCAGGCTACAGATCAGTGTGAACAAGTGTGATTCTATCTGTTGTCACAGACGACTGTGTCAAAAACAGCAAATATGTTTACATATTTTATTACATCATAGCCGTTGTGCTTTGCAGGTCAATATTGTACAGAAAATTCTGTTGATTTTTTAAAAAAAAGAAACCTCTTCTTGTATAGACAGACCATTTGATTTGATTTTACTGCTGTAGCAACACGACACAGAAAATCATTTTTATTCCTTGCCAGGATCGCCTGGAGATAAAAAATGATGTGCACAGGAACATTTGTTTAGGCGGGGAGCAAATGTTGTTAGATTAGACGTCTTAGTCTCTCTGGATGGTGTTTCTCTTCAGTCGCATGAATATTTGACCAATGGAAGCTGTCAATCAAATAGAAAAACACCTCCCTCAGATCTTGTATTAGGGACTCCTCCTTATTCTCAAATTACTTTCATCATGTTATTTATTTTTTTATTGGAAATTTAAAAAACAGAACAAGAGAATAAAGACAGATTATGAAGGATTTGGAGATCTATTGCTAGCACCTTACTGATTTGGAGGTGTTTTATTTTTTTCTTCCTTTTTTTTTTTTTTAACTTAACGTCAATGTTCTCGTCTGCTCAACTTGTCTTTTTTTCTGTTATTGTGTAGCTTTCATGTCTCATTTTTATGACATTCTCTTCCAGCAATATGTTGTTTTTTATGTCATTATTTATTGCTGAAATTATTTGTTCTCATTTTCATGCAGAATCAGTCAGTGTGTATGTTCACTTTGATTTTTTGTGTTGGTACTTGGCTTTTTCGACCAGTTAATTATTATTGTCTTATGCTCCTTTGACTCCAAACAATTCCCAGAAATAAAAATAATGTTGTTCCCAAACTTTTTTGGATGTTACACTGCGGCTGGCTGTCACTCACTCATCCATGTTGTGGTGTAAAAAAGCAGGCGGAGGAGATGGAGATAGATAGATACCATCTACGCTGAGGACTGTTCAACCAACCACAATTTCTCATCCATTTGCTATCACTTCAATGATTTCCTTTTATGCCAAAAAGTGGTATCATTTCCATTCAAATGAAGTCCGGAGCCGAGCAGCTCAACACTATCATTTACCTATAGATGATTATGCAAATTCATACACTGTTCATCGATGCAACAAGAGAAAAAAGGACGGGTGGAGAAAACGGTTATTAGAGGGTCCAGAATCTTCACAACAGCAGAGGAATGGATTTGGGTTTCTTTAGAGCCAGGCCTTTATGAGAGCACACAGCCAAATGAGATTCTCCACAAGCATATGGCCGGGTTATGAGCTACTCAATGGCAGCAGCACCTGCTTTCCCAGCTCGTTTTTACACTGTCCATATTTCGTGCAAATGGGCCTTCACAGAGCTGGTCATTAACTTGCAATAGCCCATTGATGTAGGATATCAGAGAGGCGTGTGTGAGTATATCCAGCTCGCACAATGACTACATATTAACTCATTCATCCTGCCACAGGCAATGAGAACAAGAAGGCCAGCAGGGATTTGTTCCACTGAGGGACTGTTTTTTTTTTTACATTCTGAGGCAGACCCACATTTCAACATTCTTTTTTTTCTTCACCAAAACTGTGTGGAAATGTGTTCTGTATAAGTCAACACAATAAAAAGTTAATGTGTAAGAAAACAACATTCATTTTAGCAAGCAATGATATTCAATCCACACTTCAGTATATAAACCGCCCTACGACAAATACAGGGTCTAATCAATATTTTTACATTAACACATTTTAACATGATTACTGTGTGAAAGGGGTCGCTTGTATTGAAGCCACGGAGAATTATCACCCTGCAGTTCCACTCAGCTCTTCAGAGCATTTCAGTGTATTTTAGTTCATTTCAGTCACAGCAAGCAGCTATTTTTCAAGTCACTGTTGCACCAAAGGGCACAAAGATAAAGTGTGTGACTAGATTGTTAACACAGTGGAGCAACAGCAGCAACCTATGAACAGAGAAGCCAATGTTATAGTGCCTTAAACCTGCATTCTTCCTACTGACCAGCAGGGGGAGACTCCATTGGTTGCAAAATGTCGATGAGAAAATGACCCTACTTCTCACTTGATTTATTACCTGAGTAAACATAATCATAACAAGTTTATGGTCTCAATTGTAAGTTTTAAGTCTTCTTTAATACAGTATGTTTTTAATTTGTAAAATATGGTCCCATTTAGAGTAAAATAGTTGATAAAGCAGGGTATGCCTTGTAGCATAGCTGTTTTGTGATTTTTTTTTTGTCTGGTTTAAGTGTTGAACTTTGAATCTTTTAAAGTGTTACAATCGACCGAAACATTTACTTGAGTTCATCAAAGTTAATTGTGACATTTTTCATAAATTAGTCTTGTCCAGATTGAATGAGTAGTTTCTCAGGAACTCTACATTTCTATGGTGCAATATTTTTATTTGACAAAATAGATGTCAATGTGGGACATTCAGGTCTTGACTCCATTTTGATCAAATATGTAGTTTCTATGTTTTGCAGTTTCTAGGGCAGAAGATTGATATTATGCACTTTCATTTAAGATTTTTTAAAGTTGTGAGGAATGTGAGGAATGTGAAGCTGAGAAGAGGTTTGCCATCCCTGATTAGTGCCTTTCTAAGCTGACTGCCCTTTTTAAAATCACTCAATATTTATCTGCTCTTTTATGAATTGAGCCTGCAGTGCACTGCGCACCACAGATAGAACCTCTAAGTTTATCTCTCAACTTGTCAGAGCTGATTTGTGATCAGGAGCATCTGTCGTAGAGGATGAAGTTCATTCCCAACATCACCACTGGAATATGAATCTCAGTCTAATTGTGAGATGGTAGCCGTTGTAAAGAAAGAAAGCTGGTTAGCTGAAAAAAAATAATTAATCATTTTAAAATTATTTTTAAGGAAAATGCTGTGTGTGACATCCTGAAAATATAAATGGCCTTTTCCACGGTGCGGAGGGCAGGAATTAAAATAAAAGGCAAATTCTATGAGGCACTTAACAAGACAATAACATCAAGGGAACGCGGAAACAAAAACAAGTACCAGGGAAGGTAATTGCAGCATAAATCACCACGAAAGAAACAGAAAATACATAAAAAGCATTATAGTTTAGCCAAATATTTTCCCCAAAATTAACATTAGAATTATACTGAATTTGAGTCCCGGAATAAGAGCTGTATTAATAAAGAGAGGTCTACATTTAGCTCCTACTGGCACAAACCCTGAAACAGTGAGGTATTGCTGTTTTCACAGCCATTAGTCACTTTCAGATTTACACCAGCAGGGTGCCAGCAGAGGAAACGTATCCATTTGATATTCACAACCCATTTGCTTACACAGTTGTTGGCTGACAAAGTTTATTGATTGGATTTTATGTGTAGCAACTACTTTTCCTTTTAGTCAAATTAGTAGAAGTAGATTACATCAATCCCGCTGATGTCGGCTGGATAATTCATATCTTAATTGACAGAAAAACAATTTACATTTGCTAATGGCTTTTCCAAATGGATTTCTGTGTGTGTTTGACTGCATTAGCTCTGCCGTATAGGCTCTACGGAACGGCAGCGAGGGAGCAACTCAGCTCCCCCTTCATGCATTCAAAGGCTGACAGTTGACCTGTCATGAAATTTTACTTCAACTAATGAACTGGTTAATTCCACTTAAACGCTTTATTCCATGTTTTTCCTTTCAAATAAACAGCTGCTTTATAGGAGTGATGCATCAGTGATTACAAATCTGTTTTTGTTGCTTCCTACACCAAGCACTGGCAGGATGCTGTTTAAAAAAAAAAAAAAAAAGTCTGCAGCTGTAGCATTTTATGGCTCCCTGTGTATAGATTGTAGACATGCAGCTTTTATTTTTTTTATCCCGGTAAAGATTGAGGTGAGATGCTGTATCCTCCACGGAGCGAAGCAAAGCAGCTGTGAAGGTGATGGTGATCAGTCCTGACAGGTAAAATATGAGCCCGCTGACCTTAACTCCAGCCTTATGAAGGGCACACACACACTCAAATAAAACCGCGTGTGTGTGTGTGTGTGTGTACACACGCATGCACGCATCAGGCATGCACGTCAAAGTTCACACACCGAGAGAAAGAAATATCTTGCACATGTGTGGGTTTAGCATTCATATTCATATGTCACAGTGGGTGCACACAGTGATACATTAGCAGAATAGTCAGGTGTATATATGTGCACTTAATTCACTTTTGTGTGAGCCTGAAGGAAGCACACCTCCTCTTATTCTTCCGCTTCATCACTCAGCAGCCAAAGCTTTCAGTTAGCTCCTCAGCCCTAATTAACTGCCAAGATATGAATGCGCTAATCTGGGCTCTAAATCTTCAGTTCCACTGACAAAAGCTTTTACAGGCTGTCACAGCTGCATGATAAACAGCAGGGCTGCTTTCCCGCCCAGTGGACACAGTGCCATCTAGGGACCAGGTCTGGCAACTCAGCATTTCTACACTTGTGGGTTATTTATTATTGCCATGCATGCATAATGCATGTCGGCGCATGTGTGGTAAGAGCCTTTTCTTGTAGAAAACCTTCACAAACACCAAAGTCTGTCGTAATTTAGAGCAATTTGGTGAAGTGCATCTACTAGTTGTTAATTTAACTGACATTAGAGTGATATTAGCATAACTTTGAATGGATTATCATTGAAGTGGAACAAAATTTTAACATTTTTTCCCCCAGATGAGACTGGGCTGCAAAATCAAGGAGTGAATGAGAGCCTGAGCTGCACACCAAAACACTGCTGTATACTGTTCAACAGGCATGTGAGGATGAGTGCGTATGATGGTGGTGAAGTGTGCACATTTATACTGTATACCCGTCTCCATTTGTATGTGTCAGCCACTGATGTTCAAAACTCTGACTGAGTGTGTGTGAGTGTATCCACTACCTAGGGAGACAGGCCTTCTATCCAAGCTTGACAGTGTGATTGGATCCAGTGAGAATCCCAATGAAGCAATGAGTATCTCAGCGGCAGCTCGGCTCCCCGGGGCCCACGTTAAGCCCACAGGCCGGCCCCAGACTCTGCCTGTTCAGACCAGATGGAAAGTGAGGCTGGATGAGATCTGGGAGGCAAGTGAAGTTCAAACCGTTTCAGCTGCTGTGAAGGTGACTGCGGCAAAAGCAGCTGTAAAATATGATCTGATCATAAGTGATGATGGCAGATAATTGTTGAGGCTGTCTGACTGGGACTCTGTATGCTGCTCATATCAGACGTGCTGTGTTTGAATTCATAAAACTCAACCTGGGTTTGAGATGGTTTGGATACATTAAGTGATAAAGATCAAAAACAGAAAATTCAACCGATAAGTGACACATTTTTATCAAGATTGTTAAAAAAAAAACTTTTTTGGCCTTCTCATTTTTTTTAAAGTGCTTCAAAAGATCAGTGGTGCTGGTGAAGGTGACTCCCCTCATGATAACACAACAAATTCAATGCTGAATTTCACATGATGACTTTTGCCTCGAGCCAGCCACTCCTAAAAACTACCAACCAATCTTTTTTAACTATGTTGCTTGGTTATATAAAACTTTTCAAACATCCATTTGATTTATTTGGAAGGTTATTAGCTTGGTCTTGACAGGCAATACACAATTTATATTCATGCATAAAAAGAGAAATTATATAATCGGATAATAAAAAGTGATTTACTAAATGGTGTTGCACCATTTAAATATGCATGTCTTAAAGACTTTATTATGTATCAATCACTTGTTAACAGACATAGTGTGTAGTGCATAATGTGTAGTATATATGTACAGTATGAATAGAAAGTGTACTATGTGTGTAGAGTATAGAATGTGTGTACATTATGTATTGTATGTGTGTCATGTGCTCACATTCTTTTACATTGTAAAATAATAATAATAATAATAATAATAATAATATCATCATCATCATCAAAATGATTAAAGATACAAATACCAAAAGTCATAGCCAAGAAGAATAAGAATGAGAAAGAAATTTGTGTAAATGCTGACTGTAAAAAAATGTCATAATGCAGTTGGTCTAAAAATGAAAACAAAGAAAATGCATGTTGTTACATATAAATGTATAGTTTATTGTAACACCACTATATAAGTTTATTAAATATGCAAAAAACGGCATAGTGTGTCAAAACAATTCTAAAAAGTCATATTGTAGTTTGTCTAAAAATGACAAAAACACCATAGTTTAGTATGTTGATGAGTGTAATAGTAAAGTATGTACACAAATATATATATATATATATATATATATATATATATATATTAAATGCAATAATATTGTATGTAAAACAAAATGGCATAGCATACATATTATATCAAAAAAATTAAAAAATTAAAACATTTTAGTTAGTCCAAATAAAAAACACCATAGTATAATAATAATAATAATAATAATAATAATAATAATAATAATAATAATAGATATAATAGTATACTTATATAAACAACAACACCATATAACCCAGGAGCACTCAACAGCTATTTATCATAGTTTACCGTTGTCCTGGTCCGTATTCTTTAGTTAGATCTTAAAACAGATGAGCCCGTTATTGCAGGTGATTTCAATATTCACATGGATGTTGATAATGATAGCCTTAGTACTGCTTTTATCTCCTAATTAGATTTGATTGGCTTTAGTCAGAGAGTTCATAAACCTCTTACTGATAAACACTTTTAACCTCAACCTTGTTCTGACATACATGATTGAAATGTAATAGTTTTTCCACAGAATCCTGTTTTATCAGTCCATTATTTAAAAACCTTTAAACCCTGTTACTGGACTACACGCTAACAGGCAAGAGTTTCTACACTAGATGTCTATCTGATAGAGCTGTGCTTGCTGCATTCAAGGAAATGATTCCATCTGTATTTAATTCATTGTCATGTTCCAACTATGTTAACTTCAGTCCTTCCCAAACTGATAATCTGGTTGAGAGTGTTGCAGGCGAAGGACATTCGAGTCTACTGCCTCCTAAAAAAAAGAAAATAATAGAAAGTTAACTCCATGGAATAACCCCAAAACCTGAGAACTGAAGTACATTTCGTGAAAGCTTAAAATTAAATGGTGTCCCATTCATCTGGAAGAATCTCATTTAGCCTGGCAAGACAACTTAAAACATGTGAGAAAGCCCTCCATTATGCCAGAGCTGCCTATTTTTCAGTTTTGATAAAAGAAAATCAGAACAACCACAGGTTTCTCTTCAACACTGTAGCCAGGCTGACAGAGAGCCATGTATCCTATAGCCCTCACTGGTAATTATTTTATAAGCATCTCCAATGAGACAATTTTAACTATTAGAGATAAAATTCTCCACCTCCTGCCCTCAACTAGCACCGATTTATCTTTAAACCCAGGAAGCTTTGAAAAAGCTATAAACCTGATATTTAAACTACTTCTCTGATGTTTAGCAAGTCAATGATTTCTTCATCTAAGCTGTCAACTTGTCTCTTAGACCCCATCCCAGTAAGGCTGCTTAAAGAAGGACTTTTTCTCTTAGATACAATCAACCTGTCGTTATGAACAAGCTATGTGTCACAGTCCTTTAAAGTAGCTGTAATGAAACACCTTTTAAAAAGATTACTATTGGTCCCGGAGTTTTAGCAAACCACTGGCCAATATCTGACCTCCCCTTCCTCTAAGATCTTTGAGGAAGCGGTTGCCAATTTGCTGTGTGACTTTCTACATAGCAATAGTTTATATGAGGATTTTCAGTCTGGATTTAGAATCCATTATAGCACAGAAACAGCACTGGTAAAAATGACAAATGACCTTTTGATAGCTTTGGACAAAGGACTTGTTTTGTTTGATCTGAGTGCTGCATTTGATACCATTGACCATCACATCGTATGACAAAGACTGGAACATGTAATTGGCATTAGAGGAACTGCACCAAGCTGGTTTGAATCCTCTTCATCAGATTCATGTAAACAATGAATCATCCATCCATGCTGTAAGTCTTGGTGTCCCAGAAGGTTTTGTGCTTGGACCAATTATATTGAGATTATACATGCTCCATTTAGGAAAAATCACTAAAAAACATTCAATTTTAACTTTCATTGTTATGCTGATGACGCCCAATTATGTCAGTCAATCAAGCCGGATGAAACTGATCAGCAAGCTATACTTCATGTAAAGATGTAAAAAAAAAAAAAAAAAAAAAGTCAACTCTGAAGACTAAAGTTATTATGCTGGGGCCGAAAACCCCCAAAATACATATCGATAGATTTAATTACCCTCAAAGGCATTGCTCTGGCTGCAGCACCACCATTATAAGTAATCTCTGGGTTAACTTTCATCAGGATTTGTCCTTTTGCACCCATATAAAACAAACTTCAAGAACTGCCTTTTTTCACCAACGTAACATCACAAAAATCAGACACATCATGTCCCAAAAGGATGCATAAAAACGAGTTCATCCAAAAACAAAAAATGAAAAACATAAAAAAACCCATAATGTAATAGTTTGTCCAGAAATGCAAAAAACCAACAACATAAACACCATGTTATAGTAGTTCCAAAGATTAAAACAAACCAAAAAAATACACAATATTATGTCAAAAATTTAAAAACTTGTATATAAAACAAAGTAGTATAGTATGTTGAAAAAAATGAATAAAAAAATCTTATTATAAAATGCCCCAAAATGCTATAAATTGCCATATTATAGTATGTTGATACATACAACGGCATATGCTATATTGAGAACAAAAACAAAAACACTGTAGTATGTCCAAAAAAACCACCTTGGTAAACTATGGTTATGAAAGTAATAGTATGATATGGTATGTCCAAGGATAAAAAATTATTCATGATATAGTTTGTCCAAAAAAAGAGAACAGCATATTATAGTATCTAAAAAAACCCATAATATAATATGTCCAAAATGTGAATGCTTAAAATGGCCATGTTATAGTATGTCGATACATATAGTAGTATAGTATGCCCAAAAATGCTAAACATTGCCATGTTGTACTTTTGGATACATATTGATAAATATTTGTTGTTTCATTTGCCTTTTTGAGAGGCGAACTGGTTAAATTTGACTTCCTGGCGTATCTTACAAGCTGCGGAGACTATTTATTTCATTATAAACCCAATTTATTATCAATTTTAATTAACCTCATGTGACATTCAAAACTATTATGTAAAAAAGAAAAGAAAAAGAAAAGTCAACGGACGGTAAAAAATAATAATAATATTCACAGGACACACTGAACATAACTCAATGAAAATATTCTTTTTTCTTGTTTGCCAGAAAATAAAGCTTTTCACTTAAAAGTGTCTTTCATTTCCTTGTTCATTTTAGTATTTGTATTACTCAGTGACATTTCCAATACTTTCACATGTCGTCAGTCCCTTTGTGCTTCATTTCCTCCTTCCTCTGTGTGGGGTGGTTCAGAAAAATTGTGTGACATCTGCTACAGTATTTGCATACATAGTCCAACACAAAAAGGCACTCATCACCTCAGTCCTCCCTCCAAGATGCTTCTGCAAGCTGCCATTGGTCTGTGGGCTGCACTTTGAAACATCATCAATCACAAAACCCTCGACTATGACATTTTAACGACAAGCTATACTATGACATTTTCATGAAATTTAATGACATACTATACTATGGCTTTTTATTTATTTATCACATTTTACCATCATACTATACTATGACATTTTTATGAAAAATGTAACATCTAACTATACTATGACTATTTTTTTATTTTTTTAACATCATACTATACTATGACATTTTTGTGACAAATTGAACATACTATACTATGACATTTTATTAACATCATACTATACTATGACATTTTATTAACATCATACTATACTATGACATTTTTATGACAAATTTAACATTATACTATACTATGACATTTTTGTGACAAATTGAACATACTATACTATGACATTTTTTTTACATCATATTATACTATGACATTTTTATGACAAATTTAACATCATACTATACTATGACATTTAATTAACATCATACTATACTATGACATTTTTATGACAAATTTAACATACTATACTATGACATTTTTTTAACATCATACTATACTATGGCATTTTTTTTAAACATCATACTATACTATGACATTTTATTAACATCATACTATACTATGACATTTTATTAACATCATACTATACTATGACATTTTTATGACAAATTTAATATCATACTATACTATGACATTTTTTTAACATTATATACTACCTATGACATTTTTATGACAAATTTAATATCATACTATACTATGACATTTTTTTAACATTATACTACCTATGACATTTTTATGACAAATTTAACATCATACTATACTATGACATTTTTATGACAAATTTAACATCATACTATACTATGACATTTTTTAACATTATACTATACTATGACATATTTTTAACATCATACTATACTATGACATTTTTTAACATTATACTATACTATGACATTTTTTTAACATCATACTATACTATGACATTTATATGACAAATTTAACATCTAACTATACTATGACTTTTTATTAACATCATACTATACTATGACATTCTTATGACAAATTTAACATCATACTATACTATGACATTTTTTAACATCATATTATACTATGACATTTTTATGACAAATTTAACATCATACTATACTATGACATTTTTTTAACATCATACTATACTATGACATTTTTCATCACATTTTAACATCATACTATACTATGACATTTATATGACAAATTTAACATCTAACTATACTATGACATTTTTTAACATCATACTATACTATGACATTCTTATGACAAATTTAACATCATACTATACTATGACATTTTTTAACATCATACTATACTATGACATTTTATTAACATCATACTATACTATTACATTTTTATGACAAATTTAACATTATACTATACTATGACATTTTTTAACATCATACTATACTATGACATTTTTTTAACATCATATTATACTATGACATTTTTTACGACAAATTTAACATAAATATACTATGACATTTTTTTAACATTATACTATACTATGGCATTTTTTTAACATCATACTATACTATGACATTTTATTAACATCATACTATACTATGACATTTTTGTGACAAATTTAACATCATACTATACTATGACATTTTTATGACAAATTTAACATCATACTATACTATGACATTTTATTAACATCATACTATACTATTACATTTTTATGACAAATTTAACATTATACTATACTATGACATTTTTTAACATCATACTGTACTATGACATTTTTTTAACATCATATTATACTATGACATTTTTTACGACAAATTTAACATACTATACTATGACATTTTTTTAACATTATACTATACTATGGCATTTTTTTAACATCATACTATACTATGACATTTTTCATCACATTTTAACATCATACTATACTATGACATTTTTGTGACATTTTAACACCATACTATACTATGACATTTTAACATCATATGACATATTTTTATGATGTTTTGACATCATACTTTACTACGACATTCTAATGAATTTTTAACATACTTTACAATTTTTTTGTGAAGGATTTTTAACATGATAGTATCCTAGACAAATATACTTTTTATTTTCCTTAATATGGTGTTTTCCCCGTAATTTCTGGACAAACTATGCAACTATTATGTATTAAAATACTATAATAAAGTCATTTTCAGCATTTTTAGGCATTTTGAAATTTGACTTTTTTTTTTTCAAAAAAAAAAAAAAAAAATTAAAAAAGCACCATATTCTTGTATGTCCAAACATGGAAAGAAATGTAAAATGTAAAAAACATGGAACAATGTAAAAAATAAAAAAAAATTTTTTTTTTGCAAAAGTGCTAAAAAAAAGGCCATATTATAGTATGTTGATAAATCAAATCAAATCAAAATTTCTTTATTTATCCCCAAGGGGAAATTCAGTTAGTCTGGTAGAATCTCTTGAAGAATGAGACAGCCTGATGGATCTTTTGAATCCTGCAACAGAGAGAGAGGAGCCGTCCACTGCTGGTTTTTTTGGTCCATAAAGGTTTTGTGTAGCAGATGATCTGGGTATTTCAGGATGGCCTGGAACATGTTGACAGGTCATCTCTCCACCACCTCCTCCAGTGTGTCCAACCTGGCTCCAACCACAGAACCAGCTCTTTAGACCAGTCTGATCATCTCTGTGTGTGATGCTGCCTCCCCAGAAGACTGCTGCATAAAACAACACACTACCACCACAGACTGATAAAACATCTGCAGCATCTTACTACAGATGTCCAGAGATCTGAGCTTCAAGAAGAAAAAGAGGCGGCTCTGTCCCTTTTTGTAGAGAGCGTCTGTGTTTAGGGACCAGTCCAACTTATTATCCAGGTAAACACCTAGATACTTAGAACTTGGCACCACCTCCATGTCCACCCCACAGGTACTCACTGGCAGAAGAGGGGCTTGAACCTGCGGAAATCTCTGATCATTTCCTTAGTCTTTGAGGTGTTCAGTAGGAGATAGTTCTTGTGACTCCAGTCACTGAAGGCTTTTATCAGATCCCTATATTCAGATTCCTGTCCATTCCTGATACTTTTGTGAATTAATTTGAAGATGTATTAAAATATCAGACATATAGCGGTTTAAATATGCATCAAACATGTTTTGATAAACACACAGAAATCTGACCAACTGTCACAGTCTCTTTACAGGAAACTTCTGCTTGATTGAGATATGAACAGCTCTGATTTAGGAAATCCCAAGTGTGCTCTTATATCAAGTGTTTTTCATAACAGGAAATTACAGGACGTTGAACCTTAGTTACACAGAAACAATGACACACGAACCTGCAAAATAAAAAAGAGACACAGGGCGTTGTCTCTCTCAGTGTTGTTCTGACTTTTGGATCTGTCTATCATCTGTTTTTGATACTTGCCAAATAAATCCCGCACAAGGCTGCTATTCGAATCTACCTGGTCGTCAAGTGTTTTTCTTTAAAGATTTTCTACAACACTACACGCCACAATAGCAGTGTTGTCGGGTACTTCTGGATGTGGCAGGACTCAGAGTTGTATTTGAAGTCCACTGTCTACAGTGTGAATAGGAATGGAGCCAGAACAGTGCCTTGTGGAGCCCCTGTGCTGCTCATTAATGTCCCAGCATGTAGAGGACAGCATGCTTCACTGTGCCCTTGCCTTTCTGGATGTATCTTGATAAATGTAGTAGTACTTTGCCAAAAGAATAGTATTATATGTTGCTGAGTGTAATAGAATAGTATGTCCAAATATGCCAAAAGATGCCCTAGTATTTTGAAAAATGTGCTAATGTTGTTATACTATTACTACCATTAGCTTTTTTAGTTGATTCAGTTAGCTACTCAACACTTTCATTTGGCAGTTAGTAGGTGTTAAAAACTCAATGGGAAAACTCCATTAAACAATATATTAAAGCGTTATTAAAAATATATACAAATAGTAAAACTGAAGTTTTTAGTTAGTATTGGAATTATGTGGGCCACTTGCTCACCAGCTCACCATGATCTTTATTCAGATTCATGTCTGCCCATTCAAAAATTAATAATAAGTGGGTCCAAACTGGATATTTCTACCATAATAATAATAATAATAATAATACTATTCAACACGCGATTTTTACCATAATTTTCCAACAGGTGTTCAGATCTGTCTGAGCTCAGCCAAGTTTTATTCCTACTTGTTCCAGTTGATCACTGATAGTACAGCAGCTGCAATTCAGTTGTAGATTTCATCCAAACCTGTTCCAAAATCAGCTCAGCATGAAGTAAAAGTATAATAAGCTAATTAGAAATGTACACAGGAGGATTAAAAGAAATGTAGACCAGACTCTGCCAAGGGAGCTGAGAGTTTAATGCAGGCTAATCACGTATTCATGATCAACTAATAACACTGTGACTATTACAGCCACGTCACTCAAGTCAATTCACAACTGGGTCATAACAGTCAGCGTCTGGTTGCTGCGAGGCCATGTGGGGCTGCTCCATGCGATTTAGCACAGGTCCTCACAAGTGATGACACTCGAGCGAGGCATAAAGGACGTGATGAGCCTCCCCGCTCACGGTGCCAGGAGAGGTCATTCTGGCATCACGATTGGCAGCTGAGTGACTGGTCCTCCACACCTGTCTCCCATCAAACATGGAAATCACCCCACTCACCCGTGACTGTTGCATATTCCATGAGCAAACACAGCACACAGCACTTCATCTTATTTGAAAATGGGTTATAAATACAAATTGTTGCACAACAATTGCACAAAAACATGTTTTTTTTTCCTATAAGCCCAGGAGAAAATGAGGTTGATACGGAGACTCAGCTGCAATAACCCATTCACTTATTGAACGGCAGCGGCTGGATACACTCTCAGCCTCCGGGCTTAAACGAAAAAGCAGAGCATGGCTGCCTGATTGAATGGGTTTGTAATGCAAGCCAAATAGGTTTGTTCTAATGGGAATCAGCCTCGGTGGCTGCTGCAGAGGCTTACGCCAGCACTATAACAGCAGTAAGCAGCGGTGGCAAACACCCCATCGCTGTTTGATTGGCTGTGAGAGGCAGAAGCAACACTAAGGGGTTGCTGTGTTTACTAATGGCTGTTTTACTGAGGTAATACTTAATGAGCCTTAACTTTAGGATTCACTGAGGAAAGCTCTATACATGTATACAGTATACTGTCTTATTGACCAGCCTGTTGGGACCTACAGGACCCACAGACCTGCAGGAAACTTTTGCATTGAGGAAGAGGAGTGGTCCAGTGCAGGAATAGTGAGGCAAAACCCTTTCCAGCTGGATTTCTTTATATCAAAATTATTTTGTGATTTCTCATTTAAACAAACCCCTGCTAAATAAATGCGAACACAAAATCATTCAAATTAGAAATGATTCCCTTAACTTTTGGATTCACTGTTTATACATGCATACAGTCTTATTGGTCTGCCTGTGGGTTGACACTTTTGCACTGAGGAAGAGGAGTGTCCTATGCAGGAATAGTGAGACAAAACCCTTATATATATATATATATATATACATTTATAATTTAAATTTAAATAACAACCCTGAAAAATATAAATAAATGCAAACACAGAATCACTGAATTAGAAAAATCTAGAAAAATATTCTTCAGTTGAATGGAATATATTTACTGTAAATTGTTTCTGTTTTTTCCACTAACCAATTGTTCAGTTGTACATAGTTTCAGAGAGAGTTCAGACAGTTCATAAAATGTATGTTTAGTTTTTAAATAAAGCAAGACAGAGGGGGAGAGAAATTAAAAGGTCAAAAATGATAAAGTGGAAATACGTCCTTTATTATTATCAATGCAATAATCATGTATGGCGCTATTCAGGGCTGTGAGGGGGCTTGAGCCAATCACAGCTGACATTTCTTGACTGGTCAGAAAGTGGAATATATTTCATAATTAATTATATGCCAATATTAAGTCAATTTGATGCTTTGAATGGACAAACATTGCATTGGCAATGAATATTAAGTCAGAAAGTAAACACAGAAAAACACTTGTGGTAGAAACCATGAGACAGATACAGATAATAACATCTCTGTACATCTCTACTGTATATATTTGCAAATAAAGTTGGACATCCTCCTGTAATGCCTTTTGAAACACTGACTGGATCCTGATCAGCTGCAAAAACTGTTGACTGCTGACCTAATAATCTGAAGTCCCTGTCGAGGTGGGTACAAGACAGTCAGGTTAAATTATCCTCATTAATACCGAATGTAAACCAGGCCTCCACCTAATGTTAGTTACATAAATAACTTTATTTTTTACTTCTCCTAACATTGTTTGTTTGTTTGTTTTAAAGATATTAATCAGAGATTTCTGCTGCAGCCATAATACAATGGGGAAAAAAGGATTTCATTCTGGTGCTGTCAGCATTAAAAAGTTACAATTCAGAAACAGTGCCCCAGTTTGGTAAAATAAATCTTAATATAAGGTCTTTTTATTTGGTAATGCTAAAATCTCTCCTCACTGGGTGTAGTTGGAGAAGCTCACAGCATGTCCAAGATATTGACTAGGAGGCATGTGAGAGATCAAGAAGGTCATAAAGCATATCTTACATTTTTTTCTCTGTCACTTTGACACTTTTTTTGAAACAGTAACTCTGTAAGTAACTTATTTAAAACATGTAATTCATGCTTCAGAATTTAGGTATTGTTTCAGTAAATTTGGCCAATGCTACCAAAATGAAAAGGTGTTTTGTTGTATGAGCTTGTGTGAGCTGTAGAGGTCAAAATGTTTAGATGTTCTGCCATCACAACAATTAACCCTGGAAAACAACAGTCAACCCTACTTGTGTATCTGAGCTTTTTATTTCAATTTCATCCATTCATCGTGATCCTTAACAGCTTTTCCCAGCTGACAGTAGGCGAGGCGGGGTACACCCTGGTCAGGTCGCCAGACAGACAAACATTCATGCTCTCATTGACTCTTATGGGCAATTTAGACTCACCAATTATACTTAAGCTGCATGTGTTTGGACTGTGGGAGGAAGCCGGAGGACCCAGACAGAAGCCACGCTGACACGGGGAGAACAAGCAAACTCACAGAAGAGCTGAGGGCCAGACTCGAACGTGCGACCCTCTTGTTGTGAGGTGAAATTGTTAACCACTACCACCACAGTGTAGACCGATTTTAATTTCAACAGTAGGTTAAAGTTTATTTGGAAAAAAAAACAAAACTTTACAATACTGTTGTACACAGAATGAAATCATATGCACATTGGTACGTTTACAATACATTTATGTGTATCAATGTGTTATATGTACTGTGAACAGAAAATCTTCTTTGATGTTTCTTGTTAAATTTGTAAAAACCTGCAGTGGTCAGTAGAACCAGGACAACTGTAGGACACACAGTACAACTAAACCTGTACGTACATAATTTTAAACTGACTATTTAACTGATGGCATGTCTAGGAACAGACAGAGTTTGAATTGATGACTTGTGAAGAGACTCACTTAAGACAGTTTGGACAAGTAAACACTAGTTGGCAATATTTTAAAATCTTAGTACACTGTAATAAATTGTTCTGTAGTCATTTCATTTTACTTAATATATTTGATCAAATGTATTAAATATAAATGCGTCCTTGATTTTGAGAGTTGTTTAAGTTTGAGATATAATCTACTTATTTTGATCACATTAAATATAATCTTTATGTGTATGTAATTCTAAATCAAGAGAATTTTGAATGAATCCAACACAATAGAATTAGTCCGTTTTTAATTGACAGGCATTTCCTGTTAAGTTATTAACTCAACTTGTAACGTAGTAAGATTTAATTAATAATATTGCGTGCAATCTGTTGCCTCAATTTTATTGAGTAGCTATTGTTTATTTTGTTTACAGTGTAGTTGCCTTACAAACGCTGTATAACAACATCTATTATAAGAGTTGAGAAAGAATGTTGGTGTGTGTGGACATGAGTTTTTTGGTGTGTTGATTGTCAGCTCTGAACATGCATCAGCCAGCTAATGACCTGATTTCTTTGTCACTTTGCATCCGTACAGACGCTTTGTGAACACATCTGAATATTACTGGCACATTTTAAATAACTTTGATTGTCATACTGCAATTTATTCTGACAGGCTTAGACAGATGTGCGTTACAGTTCTCATGCATGTGCAAATGCAGATTGCAAACTTTTTTTTTCTACGTAGGGGCTGTGTTTTCCTCTGTGGGAAAGCACAAATAAACACAAACAAGTGGAAAGCTCTGAATTTATTCATTACCATCTCTCAACCTGACAAAGTGGAGTAAAGCTGGACTAATGATGGGGCAGAATGCAAATGGGGGAACTAGTCTGCTGGGAGCAGCAGGACTGATCTATGAGTTTGCATGTGTTTTGCAACCTAATATAGCTTAGATAAGCAGACACTTTCCGAGGGACGCACTTACAGTATGAAGAAGCATATTAGGGAGTCGGGCTGTTCTGTGAGTGTGACTGAACTTGCCAAATGTGATTTATTTAGACAAATGTGAAGATATCAATACGATGATGAATGAGGGCGCGAAATAGCAGAACTCTGAGATTGCTCATTATCTTTAAATTTAAGTTTGAGCCTTTATGGGGAACAAATATTATGGCTGAAACTCACACTGCTCAACAAAGCAAAACAATCCAAAATGTTCAATTTCATAGTCTCCAGGTATCTGTAAGACTTTCTGCTCTGTGTTTAGTGCTAAACCCTTTACTGAACCTCGAATCAATAGATAAATGTAAAATCTACAGCATGTTTAAGGAGTCCCCAAACAAGTGCAGTCAATCCGTGCCGCAATGTATGCTCGGAGAATTGTTCAATATTTTCTCTGGACCTCGGCTTTCCAAATGTACTTAGAACTCAAAAGGGGAAACAGGGATTGAGCGAAGGCTTAGTACGGCTTCGTGGCTCATTTTTGCTCTAAGCTTGGTTGAGCTTTGCTTTCCTCTGGATGCTGCTGCATAAAACACAGACACATTTTGTCAGACTGGACCTGTAATCGCCTGGACACTTTTGTCATTAACTCAAACAAAACTTTGTCTCTTCTGAATACAAGAAAATGATGTTAACAAGATATTGTTCTGTGTCTTCTGTACTGTTCAAAAATGCCAAATCTCATATAAGCTTTGATTTTTATTAAAGAAAGACTACTTAGCTGTCAATTACATTTTTTTCCTGTCTTTGAATAGTACAGGCTGCTCTACAAAAGACACCTGCAGCAGCTTTTAAAGGATTTGTATTGTACGCAAAACTCCAAAAACCCCACAAGCTTGGATTAAATAAAAGTGCAGGAATGATTTTCTTTTGGGAAGTTTAGCTTCATAAATTCATTATATGTCTCGTTTCAGATGTAGCATGATTAGAGTGACTGATTTTACTCTGTGGGAGCTTGATTAACCATTGCAGCATCCAACATAAATCACGATAAAAAGGCAGCAGACAGCATACTATGGAGCCCTGAAACTAGCTATTTCCTATTCCCCTAATGCTTATATGATAATGGGTGTGTCCATGCATGTTAAAAGAAGTGATTGGTCCAGGCGGGTGTGTAACATCAATGGAACAATGGAGAGGATGGTGAGCTCAAGGCATGGTGTTGTCCCTTCAAATCCAGTATTTCTAACAAGATCAGAGAGGTTCATTTGAAATTTTGCACATTTTCTATCCTGCTAATATACTGGTGTTCACTGACCTGGATGAAAATGTTCATTTTTTCAATAGTGAACCTGAAATGCTGACAAATTAAAGTTAGATAGTTGAAAAAATACACATTTTAAGGGACACTAGTCTGGAAGATTTTGTTGTTTACTTGAAAACAATGGAAATGCATTATATTTATAATAAATCTTGTGATTCGCTTGGAAAATTTCATATACCCAAATCTAAATTTGTCAAATCAGCCCAGTTTAAATGTTTTTCTGATAGATTTCATAAGCGTGTGCATTCTGTGGAACAGGCTCATCTGTAGTACATCATTATAACAAGTTATTTGGTGATCTGTCAAGTATATAATTTTAAAATACTGTCCATTTTTTCTGTTTATTCTCTTTCATCCTCTTATTGTTCATATTTAGTCTGATATCTGACTTTTTCTTGAAGATGCATGGAATGTTAGATGGCTGACTTTGTACTTTTGACATTCTTAAGGAAGTTTTTTTTTTTTTAGTTTAATTCAATTCCCAGATAAATTAAGTGATTTTTGTTTTTTATTTATTTTTATTGGAAAGGCTCTTCTTCTGTGGACTAAACTGCTCTCACAGAGCCTCGACAGCTCTAATTTCAAAACCCTGACTTGGATTATGTTTGAAAAACATTAAGGCCAAGCTCCACTGACATTACACACAAACTCAAACCAATCCCTGCTCAGGGTATGCATACGCCGATCTGAGTGAAGGTAAGGGAACATATTTTACAAGGTACAAAATAATAGCTGAAATGAATTTTGGAGTAGGACAATGGTCCTACTCCAAAATTCTGTCATTTCAGCTATTATTTTAGTTTTTCTCCATTCCTGTGTGGGTGTGCCTAAAATCACTGGAGCTTCCTAATAACTTTGCCCTCAACAATATATAAGTATCTTTACCAACAGTAGCTTATAACATTTGCTGAAGCTAACATGAACTGGTGTCAGCAGTCATATTGAAGATTACCATGTCTGAAGTAACATCCTACAGAAGCATTAATTCTGGAGCAGCCTTTCTTCTCCGTAGTTTATTTGGCATGTTGGAGCCTATTCATTCTTTGTATTTTGGGAATGCTGATGACTATTGTAGATTAACTATTATTATTGATTATAATTGTGTTTTGCTGCTCAGGTCCCTCCTCCTCCTGTGATTAGGGAGTGAGGACAGCTGGTTTCTTTGAGTCTGTTTTTGTTGAAGGAGAGAAGGGAGTGAGGAGTGAAACAATTTATCAATCAAAATACAAATCAAAATACATTTTTTATTCTGCTTATTGTTGGCAGTCAACCTGGAGAATATTTCTGTTTTTGTAAATAAATCCCACCACCTTTGGGTGAAACTGAAACTCCGTGAGTGCTAATTATTTAGTGAGTCACAGACCTCCTCCTCAGACTACTCTGATGTTGTTGACCTTTTTTTGAAAGCAAGAGAAGCCGTAACATGGCATGAACATTTAGAGAGAGCCAGTGTGACAGCAGCAGAAAGTCACCAGAGAAGCTGGATATCAGATATCAGTGTTTAATTTTTCACTATTTTAAAACGACATTTTTTACTCCACAATTTTTTTTCTGATTCAAATTTGGCTGGGTCTACAATCTACAATCTCATTTAGCAGATGCTTTTATCCAAAGCAAAACATTTGAGAGATCGTACAACACAAGCAAGGATGAAGTCACTTGAAGTTTTTTTTTTGTTATTCTTATTTTTTTTGTAAAGCACTTTGTGTTGCATTTTTATGTATGAAAAGCGCTATATAAATAAAGTTTGATTTGAAAATTAAAAAACCCTTAAAAAGTAAAAATGTAAAACTTTATATTTCTTTTTACGTTATATTTGATCATTCAACTCACAATATAATTGTATTCAGTTATATTTTTGACTTGTCTGCTAACTTTTCACTACATCTTGGCAGTTTTGGGTCTCCAAATCCTCCAACATGTTCAGTGTTGTTGGAAGCATTGAGGCTGTTTGCTCGACTGTAACATAGTGCACCTTTCCAAAGTCCTGCACAAAGTCTGCCAACATGCTGCTCCAACAAGATTAAACACAACTTTGACAAATGTTTACACAGCAGGTAGTGTGTTTACGTGTTTGAAGTTCAGCTGTGCATTAGAAGAAGGGACTTCTCTCTCATGTGCATTTACGTTGTTCTCTCCGATGAAGCATTTTTAGCAAAAAGCAAAAGATATACCAGCGGGAGTAGCTGGAATCTCTCTGCTGCTGCAAAGCAAACACTTTACTCTGAAATGAAGGGGACATCAAGTGTACTTTAAAACCAGACATTTGGCTGCATGGGGATTTATTCATAGTGCATATACTTTCTTCACATTTCATAAAAAATAGACATCTATATGTGCTTATTGTCTCCGTTTACAAATACATACTGCATGTCATAAAGAAAAATGGTGAATACATTAAAAGAGATGGTAAAAACATGTCACATTTTCATGATGGAGACAACACTGTATTTCATAAAAAACTACATATTGCTTAAAAGGCACCAGTGTTTTGATTGTTTAGAGTCATTTAGCACAAACACAGTGGCATGATAATAAGAGTACAGATTGGCTGTAAAGTAAACAATATTTAAAACAGCTGTAGTAGTTAAAATGCTGGAACAATGGCAAGGAATGTAACAGTCAAACTATTTTGGTTTATTTATTTCAAATCCATTAAATACATTCAGTTCATTTTCTTATAAATAGATTTAAACACTCTACAGTATATCCTTCTTTACAGTGTCCATCTTCTCTTTCAAAGTATTTCTCAAAGTTTGCTGTGAAATCTCAGTCTTACCCTTCTGCTCTTGAGCACCTTCAGTGATTGCCTGGTTGAGGTAGTCGAGGAGGATTAGTGTTGAGTGCAAGGCCTCCTACAGTCAAGTTGTTTCTTTGTTCTGGATGAGCACCGGGCAGGTAGAATCAGCTGTAAGCACCGTGTGTTTGGGTTTGTAGAGATACAGATAAAGGTTCACTTGAGGTTGAGCTAATCTGTGAAGGCTTTGGCCCCGTTGACTGAGGAGTCATCCAGGTCTGAACTGGCCAGGCGTTTGTGAGGCGCTGCAGAAAAGAAAAATTTGTTATATTCCCTGTCTGTCTATCAGCCAGTCACAGCCCAAAATGATACAGTACTATATTCCCTTTTAGCTTATCTGTCCTGCGACCGGACTGATCACCTTTAGATTCGTTTTGCATATTTATGACTGCTCAAGGCCCTCTCATGGTTATGGTGATTCATAACTTCAGATAAACCTGTTTTATATCTTCATTACAAATACCCCTTTAAGACCAAAGCAGTTCAAGGGCCTGTTCGGGGCCGGTGTCTAATCTTCAACCAGTTCTGCGCTTTTTTAACAGCCGGCTCTCAAGAACCGTCTCTCAGCCAGGAAAACTGTCAGATAATCCCCCAAGACCAGCAAAGAGTTGGTGGCGCTCTGGAACCAAACAAGACCAACTAAAATGTATATCATTCATTTTATTTTATTTGTTTTACTTCAATGTGATTGACACAGGCTCGCATTAGCTTACAACAAAGTCCAACATGAACATCTTATGTTCAGTGTTAATAAGTAACCGCCGTAACGTGATTGTTCAAGACGAGCGGAACAAATGTGCTGTACATGTCGTGTTTGGATGCCAATGTAGGCTCACAAAGCCAGGAGCAACATTATCATTATAACACAATCATTATTCTTTGCTGAGAGTGGAGACGTATACCGACATATACAATGACATAATGGCATGGCTCTGGTTCTGACAAACTGGTTCTGATGGTTTGCAAGTTGAATCAACTGCGAACCAGCTCCAGCATCAGCACCAGCAAAAGAACTAGGTTTGCGTTGATTGAAAAAGGGTTATTAGTAAAGGCACTTCCTGCAATCAGCTTAGATAAAAACAAGCCTTACTAGTCAGTACACTTCATGTAAGACACTATGTACACAGGGCAGTGCCTTTATGCACTCACTTTGTAGATGACCAGGTGACAGTAAGCTGTGGATATCTCACCATGGCAATTCAATTCAGAATGATAAATTAACCCATTAATTGCCTCTTTCCACCCACAGTATGGTGCTACTTTGTAAAAAAAACAACTAAAAACTAAAAAAAAAACATGTATAACTTTTCCCTATACTATATTTAAGATCCCTGTTAAGGGCCAACCTTCAATTCTGTAATTTCCCTGTTTATTCCCATGAATTTGCATGGAAAGTTTCCAACTTTGAAAATTCCCTGAATTTTGCAACCCTAATCTGCACTCTAGTGAGAGCACGTATTTAGTTGTTAATGGAACTTTTATTTAACAAGTAGCACCTAGCATTTACTGCCAAACTAGTCATGAATACATGTGATAATTGTATTGTATATGAACACTAGGTTTAAATAGCCATAGATATGTTTTGGCCGCTGTAATTCTTGGAGGTAAAACAGACACAAAGCTACAGAAAGTATGCTCCTCTCACACTGTGCCAAATATCTGTAAGCAGCTTAGGAAAGTGCTACAAGTGATTTTGGCTAAGAGCCACTGGCAGTGATACAGACAGACACACACTTCCAGAGCACTGATGGAAAGTTTGAGCTCTAGGTGCCATGTTGAAATACTGAATGGGAAAATGACAGTGCCTTAAGACTGGCACAGTAAAATTCATCATTATGTATATCACAACTTAAGCTTTATAATGATGTACTGTGCTGTGGAGTTCAGCAGTAGCATGGATTTTCATTTGAGCCGTCATTGTGCAGGTCTGTGCTGCTGAAGTACAACACATTTAAAAAATACTGGTATACGTTTTCAAATTATCTTGCGATGCAGAGATGCAGAAAAACATGACTACCATCAAAAGAGCCAATGGATAAGCTGTCAGAGCAGGAGCTTCAGTATATAAATACTCACACTGGGTGTCAGATCTCAGCGAGCTGCTCAGGAACGTGCTGGGGCCTTTGATAGAGGAAGAAAGAGCAGCCAGCCTCAGGCTCCTGGAAGTGGTGTCCAGCTTCTCGTCCTGGAAGACAGGAAGACAGGGAAACTGACACAGGTGAAGGTCTGCAGCAACACCAGCTGCAGTGTGAGGCTCTAATGCACATTACAAACCTGAAAAACTGTGGGGGTAAGACTTGATTATTAATTTTTTAGCAGTAGTAGGTAAAGCCTGGGGGGCTTTTTCTGAATCAAAACATGTTAGGCCATTGCAGGACATGTCAGACTGTCAGGTTTAACCCCACATTGTCGGACTCAATGGACCCATCCGTCTTTGTACTTGTCCAGACCAAATCATCTCCGTAATTATTGGATGCATTGCAATGAAAAGTCATAGCATGGCACTCAGAGGATGAACCCTAATGACTCTAATGAAATATCTTCACATCTACAATGAATTGCTAGACGATAATGCCTCGTAATGACTCCGGAGACCCTTTGACTGCCTCTAGTGCCACCATGACCATTATATTGGTCTACTGGGCCAAGGTAAAGGTGTTCCCTAATGAAAAGATGTTATATCGATTCTGTGAGTATAACAACACGATATTTGCTGATACTAAAAAGTCTGCCACGATTCGATTTCAATTTGATTCAATTCAGGGCACTGCCATGGAAAATAGTCCTTTTCAGAATGTGAAAAGTGCCGTAGCTAAGCTCTGAACTCATTTCCTTTTAGGACATTCATACTGATTCCACAACGGGGTAATATTGGCGTCCATTCACACTGCAATCTGGCATTGCGAAACGAAGTGTGAGGAGACAGTCGTGGTGTGTAACAGAGCAGCGGCAGTATGATGGCAAAAGAAGTGCACATCGTGCTGTAGAGATTCTACATACTCAAGCAAGGTTGCTCTGAATTTTGCTGAACATGATTCGATTACTGTCGGACTCAAGTGAGAGGCGTGTTTCTGATGATACGGTCCACTTCCTGTCTTATTCCCCGATCGTTGGTCACACAAATAACGTATGTCACAGATTCTCCGTTTTACTGGCTCTACTGGTTCACATTGATCCCGCCATGAACAGTCTCAGAACTGACCTCCTCATTACGCCCGTGGTACGTTCAGACTACAGGTGTAACGTCACAGAGGCATAAATGTCGAGACTTGGAATAGCAGTCTGAAAGGCTTTACAGTTACATTTATATCAAATCATAAATCTCAAGTACAATTTTATTACTGAGCTCTACTAGAGATAAAAAAAACAACATTGTTCTTTTTGATTTTAATAATTAAAAGAATAAATATAATGTCAGAATTAAAAACATATAAGATAAAATAGAGTATATCTTAAAGGTAATAACGTATCGATATTAATAATGTTAGAGGGCCAGTATCATCTATGCAAAGTGTTCATGACAGGTGAAAATATCACCTCATCACTATGTCAGCCTGAAGTGTGAACAGCTCTGTGTAATGTATGTCTTGCAGTAATACACTTTATGGAGCACACAGACTACACAAAATCAAATTCAAAGCACCTTAATATGAGTGTTGTGGGCCATATTTGGCTGCCCACAAAATTTTTGTTTGAACACCCCAAGAGATCTACAGAATGATAAAAAAAATTCTGTTGGGGAAGTGAATGATTCAAGTCCCTCTATAAACCGTGTGCACCCGTGTCTGATAAAAGATTATTTTACAGACATTTATTTGCTTGTAAACATGCAGGCACAAGTGTCCCAGTCTGAACAGATATTGCTTTAATATTCTGTGATTCTGTTGCAAGGCCCGCCAAGTCACTGCAGTCTCTTGAAGTTTGACACATATTACAGATTTCTTTTATCCTGTGTTTATAAATCATTACTATTACAGATGTCCTGTAATGACAGGACACGCAATGAGCCAAAAATGAATCCTGTCTGAATAAGGCTTTAGAAGCTGGTTTTTCAAGCAGAGAGCCACAATTACATTGAGTGTGCAAGCTGTTTGTTGTTGTTGGCATTGCTGACTCTGATCAAGATGGAGCTCTTCTGAGGACATTCCATCCATCCTTTTTCCTTAAACAAACCCCGGGTGGGCAGCAGCTATTAAGCTAATGCAATCGCCACTTATCACTCAACACGGGAGTCATTTGGCAAACCATCGGGGTAATCTGGCAGATTAAAACCATTTAAAAAGTGACTGTATGGCTGTTTAGGGGAGGTTGCAAACTGCTGATGGCAATCAGCTGTCAACAATGATGTCTTGATGGCTCCCTTGACTGCTTTATAGCACAGAAGATGACTGTAGCAATTAACAGAGACTGGTAAAACTCCGGTTTTGTTTGAGTGTACATTTGTGCCATTGCTCAAGCTTGTCCCACTCTGTCCATCTATGATGCATTACCAGCATGTGAAATTATTCATTTATTCATACAAGTTGCAAATTAGGTGCGGTGCACACATTGGCACTGGTGTGGGCGAACTAGACTCATAAATGGCTCTCAAAGTCAGGCTATCCTGATCCAAACGGCTGCTGTTTGAACAAAGCACTGCAATTAGTGACTGAAATAGAAAAAGTGTGGGTTGTTGTTTGGGAGTACTGGCTCTTGTAAGGCATTATAAAGCTCATTTTTCTAAAGTACAGGATTGCATCTGTTTGTGTGTCGTACTCTGTACTCCTGGATTCTGCGTTTGGACTCGTCCAGCTGGTGCTGCAGGTCCCAGACGATCTCTTTGTATTTGGTGTAGCGCTGCTCTACCATCTCCCTCTGCCGCTGTGACTCCTGTTGGCACAAAATGGAGACTGTGTCAATACAACCAACCAGACAGAAGGCACAACTGTCCTTCACCCTTTGGAGTTTTTTTTTTTTTAATTCTGCCTGTATATACAACTTAAAAAAACATTTACCATGCCATGTTGGTGTCATTATTTTCAGCACAATCTAAATAACATGATAATTATTTTTTCACTTTTGACTTACTGGATCAACATATAATCTGATTTTGAAAATGATGAGGGTTTTTTTTTTTACTTTTAACACAATCATGCTCAATAATAAATAAATAAAAATGTTGTAAATGTGAACACAGGTTGAAAATATAACATATGAGAGATAAAAGGAGGATAACATCTAGTTCTATATTTTATACTAAATATTTGACCTTGTCTCTGGTATCAATTGGCTTATCATCATAAAACAGAAAATTGCATGGAGTTTTAGGCAGGTACTTTAAAGGGAAGTTGACGGCATTGATGCTGCTTTGATTTTACTTTGTGAATCAATAAGAAGAAATGTGCTGGCGCTTTTGTGGATTCTAAAGGGCTAAGCAGACCAAAGGGAAAAAACAGTCTTCTTTATTCCTTCTTGCTATACAGACCCCCCAGAATTGCAAATCTCAAATTCCACAGTGGATCTTCAGACTAGTTTTTTTTTCAAAACTTTAACTTTTCTCAAAGAAAAGCGGCAAAAAATTGATTTAGTTATTCATGTATTTATCGCATTGTTTATATTTATAAGTACAAACTATTCCCATTTAATATTTAGGAAATATCTAAAAATAGTGATATGTGTGCAACTGAGTGGACAATGGTTGGCTGAACTGTCTTCAGCAGGCTGACTGAGACACAGTCAGAGAGTAAGAGAGAGAGTGTGGTGACAGTGTTTGGCTAGCTGATGGGAATATCTGCCAATAATGTCAGTTAATTGCACATATAACTAAGCATGGAGCATGAATGGAGCTCATCATCCATTGTTAATGTAATACTGTATTGTAAGAAATTTTCAGGTTCCTGCATTAAAATATGCGGCTGCTTGAACGAAAAATCCTGTGGGGCCTGTCTATATATCAATGTCTCTCTAAATAGTCTTAAAGTTCAGATTTTATGAAGTGGTGTTGCATTTATCCATAGTCAGTGTATTACCTACAGTAGACATAATAAATTCAGTGAAAATTTTCTCTTAGGAACTAAGAAAAAACAAATTTTTTTACAACTCTGCATGCCCATTTTGGTCAATTCAATGATATTCCACATTTTAAAGTTGAGTTAATATTTGTTAGTAAATTCCGCAATTCTGTCCTTGTTTTCCACATCGCGGTATCATAGAGCTCTGCTTTCAGTCTCGCACATAGCAGAAAAACAGCACAGAGTTTTTTGAAGGTGGGCAGGTTAGTACAGTCACGGATGATTTACAGAAATTGCTCCGTCTCCCCTAATGAGTGTGTGTGTCTCAATGTTTTTGTTTTTACTGCACCCAAGGTTTATAATTTAAGGGAAAGGAAATTAAGACCATCATATATATTTTATTACAAAGAAAAAATAATCAAGGCTTTTAGTAGACTCACCTCCAAATCTTTGAAGTTCTCCATCAGACACTGCTTCTCTGGAAGTGACTCCAAGTGGTCCAGGGCTACTCTTGTGTTCTGGAAAGCAAACAAACATAGAATCAGTTAATGTTTATATCTAAACATTAGTTCCTTGATTTGTCTGACATTCATATTTAGCCATTTCACTCCACCCATTTAAATCTGCAGCAAATACAAAATTAGCTGACTACTGTATCTGCATTTGTTAAAATCTTAAAAAAATATCCCAGAATAAAGCATCTGGAAGCAAGTCTTAAAATGAGAAGTTAAGAAATAGAATTTCTAAGGAGGATGGGCAAGAGGATAGTCTTGTGCTTTCATTTTCAATATCAAGTAAAGACTTCCAAGATCATAAATTAGCATGTTAGGGTCAAGCAGAAAGAATATAATGCAAAAACTAAAGAGCAAACAGAGAATTATCCTCAGGTAAATACTCAGGCTACGTCCCAATTCCCTTAACTGTCTCCACACTTCCCTCGCGTGTCTTTTACCTTGTTCCTCAGCACTTCTCATTTAAGACAGAGGAAAAGATGAAATGGAGGAAGAAATAATCTACGAAACACACATTTAGTGAAATGAGACGTCATTCCCAGCCAAGGGTCACCTGAAGCGGTGATTAGTGATGGCGGCTGCACAGCTGGATCAGCTGTCCGTGGGCTCTAACTGCTCTGTGGCGGCTACTGATGTCTTTGTATTTGCAGAGATAATGGCATGTACTACCAAAATAACAAGAGTCCATAGCTGATACTGTTAGCACTCTTGTGTTTTATTTATGTCATCCCACATGACAAAACAGTATGTGAAATATTAGCATATACTGTCCCTTCAAAATAAACTATGATAAGCATTCAAACATATGAATTAAAAAACGTGTTTAGACTGTAATTAGTGTTGTAATTAAAAAAATGCCACTGACTTTGAAAGCAGAGTTCATTGCAACCGGTTGCCACAACAACAAAAAGAAAAATACAACAACAAAAAGAATATCAATTATGATATAAATATTGGCCATGGTCTAAATACTCATAGTTCACCAACATTTTACATTTTATAGGTACGCTGTTGAGCCACAACTAGAAGTAGGGCTGAGGGGAATATAGTTAACTAATCGGAAGAAAAATGATTGGATTGGATAAAAAAAATTCTATAGTAACCTTACTATGCATGTAACTTAATTGCATCTGACTCCTGGGTAACAAAGTTAGCTTCCATAACTCGAGGTAAAGCAAAAACAAGTTTTCGGCTATTTAAGTTTATACACCCTGTTGACCTAAAGAATGCAGAAAATGCATCCGATCTGGATCTGGTGAAACAAATGAAAAAAGTATTATTTGCTTCTCTCTGTTTTGAATGTGATTTTTCAAAAACCCTGTTGTGTGCTGGAACTTTGCAACATGCATTTCGGTTCAAATGTAAAAATAAGTTTCGTTAATAAGAAAACTCCACAAGGCATATGTAGCACAGCATCTGCATATCATGCTGTTGCGTCCTTCTATCTCTGAAGCTATTTAGCCAATTACTGATAAACTGCAGATTGATTGGAATATACTGAAGATATGGATTAACAATGGAAAAGAGGATTATGCTGCAGATGTATAATTGATATCAAAGCTCTGCTGGCTGGAATCGAATCTGGCATGTTGTAGTTATTTAGTATCCTCCTCACCACTTCCTACTGGGACTCAAAACAGAATTTTTTAGCAGAGCTCTGGGCAGTATTGGTGTTCGCCTTTATGCCGACTTAAAATGGCATTTGTGGGAATGCACTCTGTATATTTGCAATCCAAGGCTACATGGTAACAGACACAATATCATACTGCTTGGTCAAGTCAAAAAGCTAATTAAGAACTTTTGTCGCACCACATTCAGTACATTCTTTGATTAAGTAACTGCTCAAGCCTATTCATCCCTCCACTGTGTGTTTCAGCAGCCCTCCCATTCCCATTCAGATGGAGCATTTAAGCTTCAAAAGAACCCGTTGTTACAAGGCGTCACGCTGATTGCTGCACTGAATGGCACACTGACATACAAGTGACACTCATTGGCTGATCCACACCACCCGGGCTGAGTGGAAGATGGGTCGATGCATGCTGCCACTGTGTTGTTGTTGTAAGCAGAAATGATTTTACTTGGTAGCGGTCCGAGGTGTTCCCTCTTTTTTCTCACGACAGCTAATTGAAGAGTGAAGTGGCCAAGCGTGCCACATAATTGTGATAGATGGACAGCGTGTGTTAGACAGCTTTATTTATTTATTTTTTCAAGAGGTGTAAAAAGAGCTTGGGTCAATATAAGTGTTCAGTGGTGCTAAGTAATTTCGGGCTGACATCTTATAGCTGATTAAGGGCGTTGGTGGTGAGCGTTAACAGCTTGGATGGTGAGGTCAATACTGTATTGTCAGTACAGCTCACTTCTTAACCCCATCAGCAAGACTTATGATGATTAACAGAGCTGTGAGCCTTGACTAAAGCAATCATTTCTAACCCTGCGTTAGCCTTTATGGGTTGCTAAACAAACACAGCCTTAGGTGAACCTGCCTGCACAGCTGCATCGAATCATAAAGTCAACACGACTTCTAATTTAACAACTCCAGGGCATTTCACACCTCCAAGTTTCTAAACCCGAATGTACATATCAATTTTTAACTGTACTTACTGAATTACTTTGATTCAAGAACTCAAGCCTTACCATCTCCAAATCCAATACACGGTCCTGTGAAGACACACAAGCACAATAATGTTACTTTATATGCATATAATAATTCAGTAGGAACCAAAGTCAATTTGTTAGGTGTTTCAAAGTGCAGGACTGAAATATTTAGTGAGGCAGGTTTGAACAATTATGTTCTGAGTCGTTGGAACAGTCTGCTAGATGGAAGTGTTGAAATGTATTATTATGGCTGTTCAGTTAATTGTTATTCAACCAGGCATTTGATTGAGAATGGTTTATAGACACTATCTGCTGATTTTATTTACTTTATTTTTTCTATGTTGTAAAATTTCAACCATGAAAATTTAAGTCAACTTTTATCTTTAAAAAAAAGTTTTATAGATTTTAAATCTATTTTATATTGTAATTGTATCTTTTTATATGAATTCTATTCTCTTTATCTATTGTCTCTGGTGCATTGGTTTGTAATTATTTTTTTAATTATTTAATGATTTTTCTTGTTCTGACTTATTAGTCTTCCGTAAAGCAATCTGAACTTATCCAAAGCAGTATGAAAAGGTGCTAAGATAAACTAATAACCTACTTATATAACCAGACATTTGGCCAAGAATGTTTCATGGAGCCCTTTTAAATCATTTATTTTATTGCATCTATTTAGTAAAATTTCAAAACAATTTTATTTCATTTGTTGTTATTATTATTACCAATTGTATTTAGATGTTAGTACTGCTATTATTATTTAAATATAGCTTTTAATATATTATTTAATATAATTAAATTCCCATCATGCGCATTGGCCTCAAATTGTACTTTTCCTGTTTTTATCTTTTTTTTTAAACAATTTTTCTTGTTCTGTTATATAACAGTCTCTACACACTTTGCAAAGCAGTTTGAACTGCACTAAACTGTATGAAAGGTGCTATACGAATAAAGTTAGTTTGATTGTTTGAACTAACAAAATGAGCTTGACGATGGTAAATGTTTACAATGGTAGATTCACAGATGTGTGCGTGTGTGTGTGTGTGTGTGTGTGTGTGTGTGTGTGGCAGTATAGTGACAGAAGAGAGGATTAGAGTGTTCCAACAGAAAGGTAACAAGGGAAGGAAATGCAGGAGCTAGGGAGAGTCTGTAGCACACAGCAGGCTTCTTATCACACACACTGACACACACACACAAAGACAAAGCGCTCTCGCCGCTCCTCCAGCTCCTGACTGATGTTCCCTCTCTAACGATGCATAAGTGATGCTATGCCTCTTATCTGCCACTCAAACACACACCTGCTCCCCCCTCCCAAACAGCTGCCTCCCCCCCTCTGCTTGTAAAGTGTTGATAGTTTGCAACAAGGGTACTTTCTTTTTCCTCAGCCCACCCTCCGACTTTTTTTTACTCTCCTGCATCCCTCACTCTATCTGTCTCTCTTCTCTACATCTCTCTCTCCTCATCCTTCATAATTAAAAGCTCGGCTGGGTCTGAGAGGGCTGATTAATTGCATGCGAGCTCTGGCAGGTGCCATCATGCAGCCACAGATGGGACCCCGGAAATTCAACACACAAACACGCACACATACACTCCTACGCAGGTATAGACACACGTTTGGAAAGAACAAATGCTTAGCAGACATTTTAGTGTGTACGTGAGTATGTGTTTTGCTGTTTAATGGTGGGTAAAGGGTCGGTGAGGCGCTGGGGGCCAGTCCAATCCAGACGAGGTGAGCTGGTGGCCTGCCAAGTGTAGATGCTGCTGTATTGAAAGACAGAGACAAGGCCTCTGGTGGCTTTTAAACTCCAAGGCCTCATGTCTGCAGTAATTAGCTACTTGTCCAAGCAAGGCTGCAAGCAGTCTGTCAGGCCCACGGCTGTGTACTAAGGTTTGTAGCACTGCATCACAGAACTGAGACGACTAGCCCAGCAGTTACTCAAAAGCACCCCAACAGATATGCAAAAGAGATTTTGAAGGCAATGTTGTGTATAAATAAAAATAGTAACAGCTGTCTCATTTTGGCAGAGTAGTTGAAATTAGGGCAGCTGGATATTAAAAATCAACTGTTTAGGGTGCAGATTTACAGACACAGATGAACAGGCAAACAGATAGGGATTAACAAAGGCATAAAATGCAAACCTGAAGGCTCCTCATTTCTTCCTCCTTCCTGCGACTCCGCTCCAACAGCTCTGAAACACATGTTGCTGTTATTAAGTTGAGTTAAGATTCCCTGCCCCAGTGTAAAAATTAGTATGTATTAGTAGTGTTTAATTAGTGTTATTCTCCATCTGCAGCATTTTCCTCAAAAGCAATTACTGTGTTCGAAATCACATACTAACATACTGCCTACTACATACTCAATGAATATGCACACTGCTTACTAAATGAACATTAATGTATGACCATGACAGGTTGTTTGCAATTTAGTATGCTCTGCATCACGTGACTGCACATGATTAACAGCCCCAGTGTGACCCGGCCAGCGGCTCTCGGTCTCTGAAAACATTACAGCAACTTTCCAAACAGGCGTCATTTGGATTAAAAAAAATATTCTGGCATATTCTAAATTAGCCTGCCTCAAAATTTCCCGTGTACAGTATCACATAACTGACAGCCACCTGTGTAACCTGGCCAGCTCACATCTCAGAAGGCGTAAAAGCAAATTTTCAAACAGCTGTTATTTTGATAAACTGACTATGTTGGTAATCAAAATGGTTAATTTCTCGTCTTGAATTACAATATATTTATATATCAGTTTGGACGATCACATCGTTATTGTCACAGGTATCATTTTAGTAACTGTTCTTTGTCTGATTGGCGCGTTGTGCTTCTCTAGTCTCTCCGAGTCCAAGAACAACGCAACTGTCTGTGGTTGGTTTACATATCTGTAATAGGGCGCCACAGGAATGAGTTCTTAAGCCAGGAAGTAGGTTAGCATTTTAGTGCCATGGGGTCTAACCTCTTAAAGTCAATGAGGATTTTGAATGGGTTTTTGTTAGATGTCTGAATTAAGGTCTATGGTCAACACAAGCTGAAGAGATGTTTGCGTTTTGCTGTACGACATAAAATACGTTAGTAAATACTCCCACTTGTGAATTTTGAGGTTTTTAGGTGTCCTTGTAAAGGCGGTTGCTAACAAGTGGCTAAATGAGACCACAGTGGTTGTCAGGGACATTAAACGTCATCACGCCGGACAGAGACAGGAACCCTCTCACTAGTCCGCCTTATAGCCTATAGTCTTGTTTTTCAGTGCTCCTGCAAACTCTTGTAGATTGTAAATTATGTTAATATACAATTTATAAGCTACGGATTTGCTAGCTTGTCAAAACTGCTGGTTAGCTTGTCTGAGACCATCTTAAACATAATGGCTGTGACATTCAAGTCATGCGACCGTAAAGTAGTTTGCTATAGCACAACGTTAGCTTTTTACCTCAGTCGGCTGCATTACAGCAAACATGTGTTTGCCACAGAGCTTATTTTCTGCAATGATCCAAAATCCAATGCAAAAATCCCATTGGCGAATTCTAATTAGACACCGTGGTGATGCTACTTCTGGGTTGGTCTACAAAAATACGTCATTTTGTTTGCTCTCTATAACTGGACAGTAAAGTGTCTCCAATCTAAACTGCAAAAGTGGAACAGGTTAAGATAACCATGTCAGTAGCCTAGCTGAGCTTCACCAGAGTGTATTCGGTTAAAATATATCGGTGTTGCTGTTTTGTTCTCTGTGTATTTTGCTGGCAGTCCAATGCGTTTCATGTTGAACGATCGCTGTGCCAGACTCCTTTTATAAAAAACCCTTTTAAATGCTACTTTGCTTTTTTCAGCAACCGGTCATCTGGTAGGTTAGGAGGCAATTTGGCCCTGTGAGCTCTGAATAATTTGGCATGCACTTAACTCAACACTCATAATTTTGTTTTAATGAAAACTCAACTTGCTCCTGGGGTTATTCACCATTGTTTCAGAAGACGGAAATAATGAGAGTTACAGGTGAACTTGATTTGAAAGTGACATGTACTCTTTTTTTAAAATCAGTGTTGTGCAGTCAATCTAGCTTATGCCAATGTGAGGAGTGGTTTTAATAGCATAGTAATAGACTGATAAATATTTGAAAAAGTAACTGCTAAATATTTCAAGAAACTTTAAAGTGTTATATCTGTCAATGGAATTTGGTGTGGTGGTAAAACGAGTGTTTAGCTGTCTTAGTACCACATCCAGTCACTCAATATTAATATGACTTGACTCAGAATCGGAGGCAGAACATCTTAACCTGGGGCATCCCACAATAATCAGTCTTACCAATTTGCAATCAATGAGGTATGAAAAATAGACTCAGCTTACCAGTGAAGAAACAAATAACAGTGGTTTGGTCATGTGATGAATGTTACTTATGCCAGTATGTCAGATCGAATGCTGCTATTGGATCATTTTTACCCAAACAGGTTGAGGAAAGACAAACTCTGTTTGTGTTTGTGTTTCAATGCAACACCAAATTGTTTTTTAATTACAATCACTGGTTGTTTGCTTAATGAGGTGTTAAATCAAAGGAATAACTCTTATTTTATTTAGCAATGGAATCTTATTAAGCAAATGTCACAATATTTACCCAAGTTTACTCTGCTTGGCATTTTGCCGAGCAGAATAAGCTTTGTGCAAACTGTTTTAATGAAATGTTGGAAGCACATTATGGAAATAATAAAAAGTAAGAAAATGTTTTAAAGTACTATATTGGTATTAATCATTGTGAAATATAATCATAAAGTATTATTATTCCAATAACTAACACTTACTGCACAGACTTCTGTGTTAATTTTGTATTGTTTTGATTAACTGTTCACCATTTATGACAGATTCATACATTGCTCAGCCAATAGGAAATGAGGATCAGAAAGAAATCATCACCCACCTGGACAACACCGTGGTAGCGACCTGTCAATCCAAAGGTAGCAACAAACTGAAGCACACCCTGCTTTAACACTTAAAACCATAAACTAGTCGGGATGATGTTTGCTGAGGTAATAAGTAAAGCGACGAGTACAGTCATTTTCTCACTGACTTCTACACAATCTGACATTTTTCCTGACATGAAGTGTACAGACGAGACGTAGTAGTGGCAGTCTATTGCTGCCAGTGTTCTCTTTGCTGACTCACACCTTAAAACGTGGGGTAGGTCCAGAAGGACTGTTATCTAGATATGCAGTAGAGACTTGTTTCAAAAGGCAAGACCAACAGAGAGCACTGTGCAAGTGATGAAATCTATGAAAAAAATTCACAGACTAAAACCTCAATCTGACAGTAATAAATTCACTGTGAGACAATTACTGTATATCACACAAGGGCTCTGAAGAAAGCTGGTATTTATAGTAAATCTACTGAGGTGAAAGGTATGTATAAGGAAAATAAATCTCATGAGAATACATTCCCTGTTGATAATATAATTTGGCAGCAAAAAAAAAATCTGTTGTGTTGGGTTCAGGTAAACATGGATATAATTAGTATTTGCCACACTGCATAGTTTGAATGTATTTTTGCAAATGCATCGTGTCATTACTGCTCATCATAATGTACATATCCATGCATGGTAGGGATTTTTTATATCTTGTTTTGCTCTGCAGAAATACAAGACTTACACTGAGCAACCACATTACTGAGACGCCATACTCAAAGCACAGCTGATAAAATCTTAATTTGCACGCCTTCAACTCAAATAACCGCATCTTGTAGCTGTTGTGACACACACTCTTAGGTCTAATTACTTAAGAGACCATATCAGTGCTTCTGCCTGCAGTGGAGACAAGACTACTTCTGTCAAATGGCTGATTGGGTCTAAAGACAGAGCGAAGTGGGTTTCTAAAGGGGCTCCAGGGATGAGGCTGCATCTTCGGATGGTGCAATGCTACCGCTATACCCAAACAACAGAATGAAACGATGGACAGTACGGACGGTCTCGGTCTTCCATCTTCCTGTCCATGTCTGACTAATCCTCGCTCTATGGTCTCACTGCGTCTTTTAACTCTCTTTCTCTCTGTTAATGGAACCCAAATTAGGCCCCATTTCCCTGCATTGTTCAGATGAAGAGCTAAAAACAAGTTGTTCTTCCTCCGGCAGTTACAGCTCATTAGGAGGAATTCAGTCAAAAATGGGACCCGGGACGGGAAAAACAAGTCCATTTTCCACAGGAGTTCTCAAAGTTCACACGCATTAAGATGCTTTCTCAAACATTTGTTATCATAAACAGACAGGCCAGTGTGCGCGGTATAATAAACAATGCATCAGACACAGAGGAACAGGCACAGACAGGCATCTTAACAAGCATCCGTTACAACACGACATACAGAAACTGCTCGGTGACTAAAACCCTTCAGAAATATGCAGACATTTAATTTTTAATTGCTTTCAATGATGTCGTGATTAAATTAGGAAAGGAAACAGAAAGTCAGTGTCTGACCAGATTCAAGTATTACTCCAATAGTTAATACTGTTTTTAATCAGGCATTAGCTGCCTCATAAGGAACACATGGCCTGATTAGTTCCACATGATGCTGTGCTGTTGGCTTTGCTTTGATGACTGTAGTACTACTGGTAAGATTAAAAAAAAATAACACCACATATATTCGTACCTACTCTTTTCTCTCACTTGCTTCCAAAGCATAAATGGAATTAACCTGATGGTATTTTTTTTTATTAAATACTGTTTATGTACCTCTCTTTTCAGTGCTGAGGGAGTGCAGCAGCTTCTCCTGTTGGTCCAGGCGCTGTAGGAGAACCTCCTGCTCTGAGTCCCGACTCTGCCTCAGGGCCTTCAACTGATCCCTGGTCTGTTGTTGCTGCTTCCTCGAGCGCTGTTCTCTTGTGCTGAAATCCCGCACCTCCTCACACAGCCAGCGTATCTTGATCTGGTTGGTTAAATAATAAAAAAATCAATGGGTTTAAGTATGGTGGGATTTACTGGTTCTTATAGTTTTAAGGGGATCAGGGCATTAAACCATATAGGTTTTAAGACAAGACTCAGTAGGGAAAAGTTATTTTCCTTACGTAACAGCACATACAGTACTGTACTGCCATTAGTTTTCTGACATAGAAGTCTGCAATGTAACCAGGGCAACGAAACATAAGTAAGTCACCAATTTAAGTAACTGATATTTAATCTCTTTGCCCCTTTTACACCAAGGCAGTTCGAGGGCTGGTTCAGAGCTGGTGCCTAATCTCAAAATTAATTTCGCATTTCAACAGCCAAAGAACCAGCTCTCGTCCAAGAAAACCGGTTTCAGAATGGCACCAACTCTTTGCTAGTGTGGAACCACAAACCACTTATGTCAGGGGCTGGGAAGGAATTATCATGACCAACAACTTCAAGACTTTCTTAAATTAATTATAATGCTTTATCTGCTTTTATGCTTGAGGTTGGCGCTAGTGTTTCTGGGAAAGCTGAGACGTATACAGGCATATACACTGTTGTAATGACGTGGCTCTCTAGCCTGTGGAAAAACAGGCCCTGAGAAATTTCAACCAACTGTGAACCAGCACCAGCCCAGTACTAGAACTAGGTACGTGTTGTTGAAAAGGGGGTATTAGAGACAAGTGACAAAAAAAGTACTCTAGTGATCCATTTCCTGTCTGATGTAAGGCTAAATTCAGACTAATACAATTTGTTTGTTAAGACCATAGACTGGCTACACTGCTGACACGTCTGTCCTATACAGAAACGTAAGTAGCTAGATAACTAATGAGCCAGATGCTAAATGAGCAAAATTTAACAATTTATTGCTTCATCCAATACTCTTCTCACAAAGTGGGAAAAGACATTGCTTATGTCAGATGACATGTCAGTGACAACCTTTTGTGGCTCAATTACTTTAACCAGTGTAGCATGAAAGCATGGTAGAATTAGCAAGCTAGCCAGCCATCTGCTAGTTGGCGAACTATTTGGCTTCTTATTCTGCCATGCATTCATGCTACACTGTTTGCAGAAAATGAGCAGCAGACTGGTGACAGCACTCCGCCTCTATGTCCACCGCTGGTAGACTACTTTGCTAGATTGCTAACTCGTTAGCCATCCATCTATCTCCATCACTCTCCTCCCAGTGCAGTAGTCGTTGTGCTATCTGCACAGGAGTGGGCACATTTTAGGTAGTTAGCCATTTTAGAGCGTTCAGACTGAAATGCAGCTGTAGAAATCCCATTGAACTGGCATTTCAAACAACCTCAAGATGTGGTTTGGATCCGATTTGCTAAAATCAATGTTCTAAAATCAATCTGGATACAATCTATAAAAAAATTAATTTGGTCTGGCAGACTGAACAAGGCAAAGATGGGGGGCATACCATGTGTTTAAAGTGCATGGAGAATGTAAGGAATTCTGTTCTCCCTTATTTTTCTCCAGTTCTGTTTAATCTGCAAGTTTATAATTCTCTTGAAATCTCTCTGAACACACAATATAATCTATCATTATTTTGTCATTTTGACCTTGCTGTATATCCCAAGTTCAGATAGGAACACAGTCTTAATGAGTGTGTTAAAAGCTCAGGGAAAATACAATGGCCCAATCAAAGTAGTGTGGTGCATACTGACAGTGCAACTGGGAATGTAAATAAATTGACAGTGTTTCATACAAAGGGTTGTTATGACCTTACTAAATGGTTAAATGGGTATTCTAACTGTGCTCTATAAGCCTGTAAATCATACCTAGATTTTACAAACATAAAAACTGCTAACTGGGGAGCTAATTATCTCTCTTGTTCTCCAGTGGTTTATTCTTGTAAATGCATAGTGCTCTGAAAGCACTTCTGACAGGAGATATACATTATGGTGATAAACACTATGAATTGTGCAAACACATTTTAACAAAGTATCATGCATCACCGCCACAGCCATAATTACATGTTTCTTTTGGAAAGTACATCATTGCAATACTAAATGGGAACTGATTTGTCTTGGAAAGAAGCCAAGCGGCAACATTACTGCAAAAGACAGGAAGACAACAACAACAGGAAGAAAACACATTGAAGAGAAACGGCATTACAGAATTTCATTAGTTATAATAACACGTTAACCACGATGCTGGCTTAAGAGGAATGAAAGCCAGTGAAATCATGAACTATAACTGAACTTCGAAGGGCAGTGCAATTTACAATCGTCCTTGCCTTTGTCGTTACTATGGAAAGACATTCTGTCAAAAATTCCAGAAATTCACAGTTTCTTTATGATCACTGCTGACACACACATCAGTGCTCTGCTGTGTAAACGGGCTTCTTCAACAAAAAATGTATCTTTTTCTGAGATGGTATGCCATGGTAACCATATAAGGTTTGTACAATCATTTTAAGTTTGCAAAGTCCAGATCAGACTGAATACATATATTCTATGCTATTGTCACTAATCTTCTATATAGTGGAGGCCTGAAATGAGTGTGACATTTATGGTTATAGTGTGACTGAAATGTTTAATCTTGTATTTCTCAATTATATAATTGATTATTTAGGCAAATCCCTGGTAAGGAAGGCAGCACAGCTGCATGTAATAATTTGATACCTTTGTCTCAGCCAGCCAGCGGTGGGGGTCTGTCACTAATCCAGGTTTCTGGGAGATCGCCTGTTAAAACAGAAGAGAGATTAATACAACTGTGAGCAGCCTTTGTGAGCATTTATACAAAACATCTGTTCTTCAAAAAGAACTACACTGGAGAGGAATGAAAATCTAAGCAATTGCAGGTGGAACGCTGTCTAAAACGTGAATAAAACAGAGTGTGAAAATTTGCACTTTTGAGATTTGTTTAATTGAAAGCTGTACAAAGTCAATATATTAATGTTTAAACTAAACTTTGTTTATTATAAATATACACTCATTCTGAATTTGATGCCTGCAACATGTTCCAAATAAAGTTGGGACAGGTGCATGTTTAACCACTATGTTACATAACCTTTTTGTTTAACAGCACTCAGTGTTTCAGTGTTCAGTGTTCAAGTGTTTTTGAAAGTGAAATACTTTCCCATTCATGCTTGATTTATGACTTCAGTTGCTCTACAGTCCGGAGTCTCTGTTGTTTTATGTTGTGCTTCATAATGCGCCACACATTTTCAATGGGAGACAGCTCTGGACTGCAGACAGGTCAGTCTTTTACCTGCACTCTTTTCCTGTGAAGCCATGCTGTTGTAACACGTGCAGAATGTTGTTTGGCATCACCTTGTTGAAAAAAGTAGGAACATCCTTGAGGAGACATTGTCTGAATGGCAGCATATGTTGCTCCAAAACCTGTTTGTACCTTCCAGCATTAATGGCACCTTCATAGATTAGTTACCCATGATGCCATGGGCGCTAAAACACCCATACTATCACAGATGCTGGAATTTGAACTTTGCGTTTGTAACAATCTGTCTGACACGACGTCCAGGATTTCCAAAGACAATTTCAAATGTGGACTTGTCAGAGCCAGACTTGTCAGCTCTGTAAGTTTTCAATTGAACATATACCAAAAATGATTCACATTCACATCCTATTTTGTTTACTTATTAAACAGCATCCCAACCTTTTTTTGGAATAGGCATTAAAGGATTTCATGAATTTACAGTAAGCTGTCGAAATACACAAATTTGTGAAGAGACATCAAGTTACTGTACAGAATGTAAAAAGAAAAAAACAGAAATAGTGATTAAAAATGTGGATAGACAAACAGGATAAAAAACTGCTACAGTCTCTTGTCAAACCCTTAACTTTTGTGAAGAACGGCTTCTGCCAACATAAATTTCTGTGCATGTGTGTTTAACAGCCTATGACACTACACTACACTTGTGCATGCACACACACTTGCACACAGAGGTTGTGTGTGTGTCATAAAAATGAGCTCAGGGAGTATGTTCCATCCTTCCCAGACAAGCTTGTCAGCATCAGCAATACAAACTGACTGTCTGCCGGCTCCTAATGACTGCTGACACACACACAAACACACACTGCACCACACACACACATACCTACAAAAACGCACACAAACTCAAAAAGACACTCAGATTCACAGATAAACACAGTCATATAACTAGATGGCACTCAGTTAAGAGCACGCCTCCACCAACTCTATGCAACTGTTGAGTTGTGCCAGCTCCACATGTGGATTTTTCACCAAAGGTTAACAATCCCCTCAATGCTTCATTACTGGCTTATTTCACAAGAAGAGATGAACACAAGTGCATGCCACCGCCTGAAATGGAACATTAAATATGCCTGTTCTCATTCTACTTTTAGCATTCTAGTTCATTGTCTTTACACTATGTAGCCAATCAGGTCTCTGTCTGTTAGGGGCCATTTGGGTTTTCAAAAACCTGAGTAGCATCATTTTTTAAACAGTGAGTGTTGATATGGAGAGGAAACATGGAGAAAGCGAGGGGGATGACATGCATCTAAGGACTTTGTGGATATATGTTATGCATTGTCAGTTTTCTACAAGAAATGTGCATTTGTATGTATTCGATTGGCCACCACAGTGTTTTGCTGGATAACATCATGTTGCACAATGGCAAAAGATGAGCCAGGTTCAACTTCTCTGCTGGCCGACCCTGTGTTGGCACCCCTGCCTAATTTAAATGAATGAGGGGGATGAGTTTTCCTGATGCATTGCTGAAGTCATGAAGTCAAACATTTTTATACTGTATATTCATATTTATTCTGCACTGGAATTCTATTCTACTCCTTCTTTAGACACTTTATATTTTATTGTATTTTTATTGTTTTTTTTGTTGTTTTTTTTTATATTTTATTGCTTGAAGTATGCCTAGGTTGTTCTTTTTACTTAATTGTGTTGTTATTGTCTCTGTGTGTAATGCTGCTGCTACACTGTAATTTCCCAGCTTGGGATAAATAAAGTATATCTATCTATCTATCTATCTATCTATCTAAGTCAGTGTGAATGCAGCATCAGAGTATTCAGCCCCACTAGCAGCTCTGTGAGGGTTTACTTAAGCACAGCTTCAAACCACATGGTAGCAACATCATGGTATCATGACTGACTCAACATTACAAATGCCAACCTCATTGGGGCGCAGGAGGAAAAGCCAGGGGATCCCTAAAGGCATTAAAATTCATCATCAGAGAAGTGTGAATGTCTGTACTAAATTTCATGGCAATCCATCCAGTATTTGATGAGATAATTTAATCTGGACCAAAACGGTGGACTGACCAAGTGACAGTGCCATTTCTGGAGCCATGCTGCGAGGGTGGCTAAAATTCTATAGTTTTGACATTAATCTGTTTAAAGGTAGATGGTATTAGATGATAGTCACAGGCAGTGGTGTAAAAAGTATTCAGATTCCTTACTTAAGTAAAAGTACTAAAACCACACTGCGAAATGAAGTAAAAGTCCTGCATGCAAAAGTATCAGCATCAAAATGTTCTTATATTATTGAAAATAAAAGTACTCAGAATGGACCCAATCACATTGTTTTATATATTCAAAATAAATTATTAGATTATTCATACGGATGCATTTATTCAAGCAGTGTTTAATTATGTAAAGATAGGATTCATTATAACTACTTAATATACTGTTGAGGTTTCATTAAAAAATGTCTTATCACTTTCAACTGATCATGTTTTTCATGTTAATCCTGACCTGAAAGGTAACTAAAGCTATCAGCTAAATGTAGTAGTGGAAGAAGAGAAATATTTGCCTCAAAATGTGGTGGAGTCGAAGTATAAAGTTACATAAAATGGAAATACTCAAGTAAAGTACAAGTACCATAAAATTGTACTTAAGTATAGTACTTGAATGTACTTAGTTACATTCCACCACTGGACACAAGTTAATTTTAATAATTACTTCTTTGCCCCATGATCAACCATTCCATTTTTATGTGTGAAACCATTTATAGGGAGACATCTTGCCCCCTGCTAACAAACAAAGAGAAAGAGAAAAAACATAACTCCCATTCATGGGTAAAACTAAAAAAGCCAGAAGACATAACAAACACAAATACACAAGTACAAACTCACACACAGGTATGAACAAAGTCAACAAATAGTACAACCCTTTTTTCTTTCCAAGTACACCCTTGTGGCAAGGTGTTTACGCATGATCAACAGACATGGAAAGCACACAGTAGGATTTTTTGGACCCTTTCTGTCCTGTGCCTTGGCAAACAACATCGTCACTGCAGAGGTGTCAAGCAACTTTTTCAAGCTGTCATTCAAATCCAGATCCAAGCAAAACGAATTTCCCAAGTTGTTGCCGTGGCAGCTCAAAGTACGGCAATGGAGTACTGCTGTGCAGAGGTCCCCGTCTCAGGGAGTGTACAACTGCATGGCAGAGCGTGTGACTGTGTGGGAGGATAAAACATGCCTCTCGCTCTCTTTACTCTTTTCCCGAACCATCAAAGGCAACTCTGCGCGGTGGCAGACAAAAAGGAGGTGAAACTGTTGGAAAACTGAACAAGTAGGCTGGGAGTTGAAAGTGCTGTCTGTGGGGTTGAAGTGAAAGAAATGCCACTATTTTCACAGCAGCACCGCCGTGGTATCCAAGTGTCTACCACAGCTAATTTAAATGTGTGACTGCGTGGTTTGTATGTCTCTTTCAGAATGCGAGTAAATCTGTGGCGGTGTGTCTTTGGTTACAGTTTGTTTGTTTCACCTCCTGCTGAGAAAATGGTAAAAATGGCAAAGTTTAGTGAGAAACGAAACATGGAGATGTTAAAGACTAACAGCAAGTGGAAAAGGACAGAGTAAGACATTTCTATAGAGATTACCACTGTGGCATTTATCTTCATTAAAACTGTTCAAAGAGAAGGGAGACAGGAAAGATTCATAGTGAGATTGAAAGAACAAAAGGTGACAAATGTCACAGGCTGAATTCAAACACAGAACTTCACAGTTACATGGTGTGCACTCACTTGAGCCAGCTGAGCCCAAAAGAAAAGATTATGTGGACAGGAAGTTGGTCACAAGGGACAGAGAAGTTACATAAGATGAAGTACTATGAAGTAAGAAGAAAGAAAAGATGGTCGTATATGTTTACTTTAATCTCTCTGCAGCTTGGACTGTATGTACATTACTGCCTGCAGTATTAATCATATTATCATTAATGTTTTGTTCCAGTGCTTTGCACAGATATGGTATCTGAGGTACCCTAATTCATGAATATGTAGGATATTACTACAGACATATCTGGAATCTTGCATTGCAATGTCGGCTTGCTTACAAAGCTCTGTGCTGCTGCTGTATGGAGCATTCACTTTCAAAGTTATAACTGCAGTGCCCCTCGTCTGAAGTATTGATAACATGGTTAGTAATTTTCAAATTCAATTAATTCATTTTGAAAAAAAAAAATTGATGACAATGAAAAAAATGAGCTAAATGAGTTATTTAGATGTATTGTATGTATTAGATGTAGATAGATATTTAAATGAAAAAGCAAAATGATTGTGGGAGCATTGGTGTAATGTAATCGCTGTATGCCTGAACAACAGGTAACAGTGGTAATGGTGACTACCGTGGCAAGCCTAGCACAAGGTTGAGCAATTCAAGCAAAAAAAAAATCCATCAGTCAAACAAATTTAGATATATTCTACAAATACATTTACAATAACCTTTTTTTTTCTTAATTTCTGTGTGTTGTCATAATTTTTATTATCCCTATGCTCTATTCTGTTTTTTTGTCTTTTTATTTGTATATAATTTCACTGACTATATCAGACAGTCTTGTACCACTTGTACAAAAAAAAAAAACAGACACAAAGTACAGGTTCCAGGCTTGTATGAAGATGCATTAGCTTGGTGGTTTATTGGAATGTAGTCTTAGTGGATTTTGTGTCAGTTTTACCACTTTAAAATCCTTGGCAACTGATTTATCAGCTGCCAACATACAGTAAACTTCTAATCTCCCCGAGAAGTTTTCCTTAACTTTCATTGTAGCGACACACTGTCTTCATGCATTAGTGCTTCTAAAGGGAAGGAAGAAAGGTATCATGAGGTAACTGAAACCTAATACAACCCCTAACTGTTAATGATGCCCCTCATTAGGCCAATCACTTGCGAGTTTGACTTCTTTTCAACATGACAGATTACAGAAGAGGCGAGGCGTTGGCCCGCGTGTCTGGCTGTAGCACTGCTGGACCAAAGTGGGAAATCTATAAGAGCAGATAAGAGCTGCCTGGGTTCATTAGCTCGAGCACCAGAGGAAAACCAGCGTCAAGTACGTAGGCTGGAGTAAGTGTTTGTACTATGTGTTTATTAGTGTATAAGAATGTGGGTACTTCTAGTAGGCAATATATGTAAAACATTAACATTTGTCAGCAGTACTGCATACAATTTACTGTGCATAATAATAAAGTTTTAATGTATCATGAATACAATCTACCATCTACCAGTCCTGGGTGTGTGTGGTTGTATAGTATGCGTGTAATGCACTTTCAGAGAGCACTTTCTGCAGTAGTTGAATGCAATAACTATTGGAACAGAAAACTTTGTCTCACTAAGAAGCCACAAGTACACATCTAGTGGTGTTACACAGGTTACAATCTGGATGTAGTCCCTGAAATTCATTTTAAGTCCTCACAAACAAACCTATTGGATATGTCAGAGTGGGTGGGTCCTGTTGCTAATCAAAACAGATAAATTAAAAATAAACTGGACCCCTTTACAGTTGTCAGAACGAGAGGGATTTTTTGTAGAGACTAGGGGATTTTTGTGGGAGACTGTAACCAAGTTTATATTCTGTAAAGTTGGTCATTTCAATATGAGTGTCTATGAGGACTGACTCCCTTTTAGAATCAGCCTCAAGTAGACATTTCCACACTTTTCACGCTTCACTTTTCAGCTCCGGAGGTTCAAAAAAGATAGCAAAACGTTCCATACAATGTGAGTAAAAAGATATAGCTGTAAAAATATTTACGGCTAAACTCCACAAACAAGCATAACATTTCTTATATTGGGTACCACAGCACTTCTGGTCTTCAGGTGGGGCGAGTAAATTTCTCTCCCACTTTCCCTACAAAAAAATCCACATGTCCCACAGAAAATGAGCCATAATGTCAAGCCCAAACAAAAAGAACACCTTGCAAACTGCAAGTTTTTGGTCTTTTTCAGACACATGAAAGAACTGCCAGACGGGTACAGAAACATAAAGAAATCGTCTGGTGTGTTTGCAACATCCGATTGGCCTTTAAAGAGACACCGATCGAACCATTTAGAACGAATATTGGCCGATAACAATCAGTGTCAGATCAATCGGGAACACTCTTGGATTAAATACAGTGTAATTAAATAAATACCTGTAGTTTGTCTTCACCGTTCCTTGCCAGACTCCGACAAGCTGAATCTAGTTCCTCACCAATGGAAGTAAGGACTGCTTCTTGATCTGCTTCCATCCGCAGCACCTTCTCCTCCAGCTTAACGAGCTCCGTCTCTGAGGCACGTCTCCGCTCACCTGACCTGACCTGTGGAGGATGGCAGAGAGCTGAGTGCGGTATTGGGTATTTAAATTAGCGCTCACTGCCTGGTGCTGTTAGTAATGTCATTTGAATCTTACAAGACAGTATAAAGACATTAATTAAAGTAGATTTTCTGAAGATGAATAGAGAAATCCAGGTTTGCTTATGAACAGATCAATCCTAGTACTTTATAGAGCCATTCAGATTCCTCTCACACAATCAGACCTAGTTAAGTTCCCTACTCTGGCCCGCGCTGTCAATAGTTTCAGGGTCCCTACCAGGACACAGGTGATCGATATGTTCGAGGCACAGGAACCAACTGATCAGTGCTGCCCAGGGACCGTGGATCATTATCCTGTCCCTGGGATAATAAACCACCCATGTTACATTAATAAGAGCCCCTTTTTCTCTATTCAGCCATACAGATCAATACATGGATCCCCAAAGAGCCCCATACAACTGATCAGGGACCTGTCAGACAAGTGAATAGGGGTTCAATACTTCATCTGCTGTTGTAAAACACCTGAGGATGTATTGATAAAGCCTCTTTAAAAATAGTGCTGATTTGGCACCACTTAACCTTTCGAACCATTCTCAGGTTTATATCATCATGTGACCTTACCAGATATCCTTGATCTTAATGGCAGGAAGGAAGGAAGGAAAGTAATGTTCTTGTAGGTTAACGTTTGTGCTTTTGTTGTTGCCCCCTTGTGTGCTATATAAGAGGAGAGCCAACCAATATATCGGGCTGCCAATATTAGACTATCAAAGACATATTAGTATCAGCATATATGTATATATATACATAAGTTGTCCAATATGTCCAGATATTAAATATTTTTTACATAACATACAATGCAGAAATCGATGCTCTGGGAAATGGTTAGCTATTTATTCTATTTGTATTTATTCTTTATTTGGATAATCAACAAAATATACTGTACATGTAGTTTTATTATAGAATTTATTTTAGTTTTATTTAGTCTTTATTTTTAATTTCTAGAAATTGGTTGACAATGTAATACACTGCATTTAATTTAATATTTATTAATTCTTGTTCAAGAAAGCAGCCTCTGGAATATCGCCCAATTGTAATATCGGTGGCAATCCACACAGAAAAGGCTTATTTTTTATCCTAGCTCAAAAATTACTATATTGGATACGAGATAAGAAAATGTTTCCCCACTAAAATCATTAATCAGTCAGGCTCTGTATAAAAGTTATCAAATAAGTTGTCAAAGTTATAATATGAAGCCTGCAGATTCAGTGAAGAGCATAGTTCTATCAAAACTGGAATATTTAATGGCTGCTGATGGCACTCATGTCTGTACAGTCATTCAAATGTCTTTCCTTTTAATGTCCTTGGACTTCATCTGTCACGATTCATTAGAATCAGCCCAAATATTTTAAACCTTCTGCTGAGGATAGACATTTTTCACTGAAGAGACAACAGATACCCCTCGTTTATTGGAAGTTCCAAGTCATTTGATATTAGTCACCACTTTTGAAAAAACTTGGCAAAGGAGGGAGGGCTTACTTTGTCATCCAGTTCCTGTTTGAGTAGCTGGTACTTTCTGTGGAGAAGTGTATGCGCCTCGTCTTTTGTGCTCAGCTGTGCTGCCAGCTTATCACACTCATCCTTCATCCTGTCCAACTTGAAGCGCAGCGCCCCACACAGCTCCTTGTCTGACGCTGCATCTGCCTGGTAGAGAAGGGGTGTGCTTAACATGGGCATGGTACACAGGCAATCATTTGAGATAATAAGGACTGCTGCAAAAATATCAACTTAAAGCAGGTTGCAGTTTTTATTTCTGTGATTTTCAAGCTCTTGAATATACTGGGAGTGTGATTACGCAGTGCAATTAAGTAGGGCTGCAGATAGGGATTTTTTTATATGATAACTACCTACCTACAGGCCCACTAGCTTCTTGTGTAGATGCTGTGCTTGTTATACATATAATGTGTAATTCTCTGCTGCTATGAGGTCTCTCAATCAAAACAATAACAAAATACAGAGTAATGCCATCATTGTAATCAGTTTCACCTTCAGTGTTCATTGCTCAGACCTTGAACTTGAAATAATATATAACAGGTGTGGTCGTTTTTAGTTATTTCAAGTTAATGAAAACAATTTGGCTTCTTATTATCAGTAGATAATTTATGGACTATAATTAAATTATCAGAATAATACATATTATACATTTCCCACAATCAGCTGATAATTTATTGGTATCTTTATATTTCATGAATCCCTCTAAATTAGTTTTCAAAGTTGACATTTCATTGAAATAATATTGCTTTTGGATCATATATACAGCATGACCAATTTGCCAGTGGACCCTATAAATCTGTAAAAGATCTTAAGTCACGTCTGACAGGTACAGGGTGAATTCACAATAAGGTCTGACATGACATTCTGCGCTGCACAAACAGAGAACATCATGTAATGGGTCAAGAGAATGGGTAAATGCCATTGCCAAGACTCTGAAATCATGGTCTAAGTCCTTAATTCATGTCTCAGTCCAGCTGAAGCTTGCAAAGGAAAATCCAGCTTCAGACATAAGCTTTCTATCTACAGTGATTACATTATCACACACAGCTGAAGATATAGTAGAGTGGAATGAACAACAATAACTGAGGATTGGGAGTGACACAAACAAAGAAAAAAAAAGAAAAAAAAGAAGTGAGAATAGGGGAAAACAGATGGAAAATGCAAAATTAGAACTGGAGGCAGGCAGTAAGAGAGGGATTAAGACAGAGAGAGATAACGAAAGGGAAGACAGGGTGGAGGAGAAATCAAGAGTGAGGGGACAAGGACATGAAAATAAGAATATTTTAAGCTTTTTCTGACAGTTGACTGTATCAAAATCTTAATACAGGCCTTTGGCTATGCTATGTGAATATTGGGTGGGCTTCTTAGGGACATCTGCAGCACCCGTAGGCTAGTACTTTAAAACATTTGAGCAAACGCCCTTGTCCTTACCGCGCTCGGGAATGACACCATTACAATGAGCTATGTCAGATATTAATGCCATTCAGCACCGCTAATGGGCTAAACTCAACCATATCAGTGAGGACCATGCCCCTTAAGAAACAATGTACCCATGAGGGCTCATCATTGGAGATACGGAAAGGAGGGAGGCGGGTAGGGCACTGGGGGAGTAAGTCAAGTGGAGTCCCCTATCTCCAGCACTGCCTTGATGAGACTTCTGAGGTCTGATATCGGGGTTTTTAAATATTCACGCTTGGAGCTTTGGAATGGCCATGAGGATCCACGGGGCACCACACACCATTAAGAGCTCAGCTATCCTCGATTCACCCATACTCAGAGGACAGGGCCCCGGCCAATGAAGAAAATTACTCTAAATGAGGATTTTGTCTGTGTCTCGCTGAGTCGGAAATATGCCAGATGTTTAGTGGCTGAGGCATGTTACCCTGTGCTGAATTTGAAGTGTGTGCCAATGATAGTCTAAATGTCAATTAGATTGTGGTGCTCTGTGATCCATGCCTAGGTGCAAAGAAGAAAAAAAAAAGTCTTTGTTTGGCTCATGACCTTGACATCTCTGACATCATCTGATTTGGTCGCATTTGATACATAATCAAGAGCTCAGCACTGCATTTTAAAGGGCCTCTAGGTATGTTTGAAACCCCAGGTGAAATAAAAATACATTTTCCCAGTTTTAATCCTTATTCCCTGTGTTAATTGTACATTAATCTCTTTATATATGCCAAATGTATGTCAAAAAGTCAGATGTATGTTTATATTAGAAATCCTGTCTTTTCTGTTCCAGTAAAAATCAAGTAAAACAGATCTTAATGTTTCATGACTTATCATGCACTCAGGGGTGTTTACAAAAAATAATCCAATCAAATGAGACTTTGGGTGACTAGCTAGCTACACCAATCATATAAAACTATATAGTAATGGTCTTGGTCATGGTAGCTAATAGCAAAAAAAAGCAATAAAATAATAATAAACGCATATTTTCATAAAATCTGGTTCAATACGCAAACAAAGTTTTAATTTCCACAATAACGTAGTCGAGGTCTATTTCAAGGAGGCTTTTGACCAGCTGCCTCACTGCAGCATGGGTAGTTCATGTGGACTTTTGCTGGAGAGCTCTAGGCTGGCAGAGCTTGTTGAAATTTGAAAGTTTCAACCAGCTTCGGGAGGGGAGAGAGAGACTTTATTAGGCTACTCTCACCTCCAATAACAAATATTACAAAGAAATATCAACTCTACGCTTAGTGAAAAATTGTGTCCAGTTTCTATATCACTAATTCGTCATTGTATGGAAATAAAAACTTATTTCCTCCAGCCACTGTGTAAAAGTGTACAATGGAGAAGGGCATAAGCATACAAAACCATCTAAGTAAAATGCAAACTGTAAGTCCTTGGCAGCGGTTCATCTGATCAAATTGATTGAATGATTCTCACTTGGTGGGTGCACTGCTGAGGACCGAAGGAAGTTTCAGAAGCTTTGAACCTCTTGAGATTTTCAGGAAAATGTATTAATAGTACATTATGTGCACATTCTATAATTTATAAAAAAGGAAAACCCTTTTAACTGTTAAACGGAATGCTGGGTACAGCTTGCTCTCCGTCCCTTGCTGTAGCACATTCAAGGACAGGTGAAGAAAGAGAGTGGAGTTGTTACACTGTAGCAAACATTTCAATCATCAGTGATGCAACTTTTGGAATGAGTGCTTTTGTTCCATCAAATTAATCCCTAAATAAGCTGCTTATGCTTAACGCAGGTGTATTAATCGGGACCCAGGGAAGCAGAATGTTGATTGTGACGATGTTTGGATGAGCGGTTCTTGAAGGAAATGCAAACAGCAAATCTGGAGGCCAAACAATCTATAAAATAACCCTGAGCCTGTCCAGATTTGTGCAGACACATGTTTTATTACTGATGATAGGACATATATTTTAATCAGACTTTATGCATGTATTGTATTATTTATTGCAGCATAAGAAATACTGATGGTTATTTATCAGTTTTCTCAAAAGTTTGTTGCTTCTAGAGGGACGCAAGCTTATTTTGGTGGACCTAGGCCCTTCCTGGTTCTAATGTAATTTGAACGCTGCAATATCTGCTTACCAGCACTTTTAACGCTTATCATTGAACAAGTTGCGTCAAATTTTTTTTCAATCCATACAATAGCCAAAGTGACTTTGGGGCAGATTATTTCTTGGTAGGAACCAGTGGCTGCCTTTGAATTTACCTCTGGTTCGAGTCAAGCTAGGTTATTTTTCTAACTTCGTTTGTGTTTCACTATGGGAATCGCTCAATGCGTGACCAACCTCACTGACCGATTCCCATAGTGAAACACCTCACTCTGTGATCAAAGAACCAGGGATTACGTTAAGTAACCTGACGTTATACCAGTTTTAATGCTAAGTTTAAAAAAAAAAAGCAGCTGGCTCTAGCTACACATTAACTATACACAACTAAGAAAGACCATCAAACTCTATAAAAAAAATATATATGTATTTAAATGGTGTCTGTATATTTCCCAAAATGTCAAACCCTTTCTTTAACTGAACATTTCCTTTTTAGAATACTTTATGCATATCTATACAAAGGGTTTACCTTAACCTCCTTCAGGTCTGCCTGCATTTCATCCCGCTCCTGGCGGCAGAGCTTGAGCAGGTCCTGCACTTCACGATACTTCTTTGTCCTGCTGTCCTCCATCATCGCCTTGGTGTTGTCCAGTTCTTTCTGATGCACCTCTCTCTCCAGCTGCAGCTGCTGCCCCAGTGCAGCACGCTCCTTCTGTGCTGCTGTCAGCTTGGCCTGGAGCTCCAAGGAGCTTTTCTGGAGCTCCTTCTTAGAGTTCTCCTCCTCAGCCAATCGCTGGACTAGGTGAGCATGGGCTGAGGTCATCTGCTTAAGGGAGGCCTGGAGCTCGGCGTGCGTGTCCTGGTCTCTCAGACTTCGACGGGCTTGGGTGTCAGCTCGTTCTTCCAGCCTCTGGTTCTCTTCCTTCAGTCTTGCCTGGACAGCAGCCACACGATGAGTCTCCTCCTCCAGGGCAGCTGAGGCTTCCTTCACCTAGGGTTAGGATCTGTTAGAATCTGATCAAAGCCCTTCTAATGACTATTTAGTTGAGGTTTAATTCATTTTTTTCATCTTAACACCTCAAACTGAACATGACAAATTGGTCTGCCAACAGAATTAAATCAAAATTTCAGCCATGTCTGTGGTTAAACTGGGATTTCTACAAGAAAGCTAATGTGCTTGTGAACAGTAAACAAGCATGTCAGAAAAGAGAATTGATACATGTCCACAGTGGCACAACTTCAATGCTTGCTGACTACTGAAGTTGTCATCATTAATGACACCCAAACAGCACACTTCATGGTGGAAGTGTGATACTGTCTGAGTCAATCTGAGTGCTAACAGCTGTCATTTTTGAATAGGGGAGTTAAACTGATCTCAAACCAAAGCATGTTTAGTTGTTGATGTATCTGGAAAGTGAAGCCAATGCTGAAGTGCCTTAAATCTTCTTTCTAATGACCAGCAGGGGGGCGAGTCCACTGGCTGCAAAAATAAGTCAGACTTCTCACTTGAATAATTACCTCAGTAAACATGTTTAATAAATTAATGATATCACTTGTTAGTATCAAGTCTTACAGCATGATTATTTTGCAAATGATTATCCTATTGAGTAAAATAGATGATGAAGCAGGGTGTGCTTAGGGCATGGATACCTTGTGATTGACAAGTTGCTAGCGAAGAGACCTGTCAATCAGGATAAAGCCGTAGCAATTTGTATCCATGGCACTGTGTACATTTAACTAGTCGTGAACTTGTTCTTTTTCTAACTTCGTTCGGTGTTTCACTATGGGAATCGCTTAATGCGTGACCAACTACGGAAGCTCCAATGACACCACGTCTGTCTTTTGACAGACAGGTCGACCCGTGGGGAGGGCCCCGCCCTCCTTTATTATAAGGGTCGACTGCACTGACCAGGTCATTCTCGCTTTCTTCCCATGCGGAATAATCTACATTTAAGCTCCTTCAGCGCATCCGGACGAGTCGGACTTGCTTAACTGCTATCAGACGTCCCGTCAAGGAGCTACGTCGCCTAGCGCGGTTCCGATTACGACTCTGGACTGTGCTGAAAATTTTCGTCATTGAAATAAAGTGAGTTTAAGCTTTATTGGAATAGCGACCGCGTTGTGGCGAGCTATTCTCGCGAGCGACTTGGTATTTGTTTACCGAGCAGCAAGCGATTATTTAGGGCGATAGCTTCAGGCGAGCCCGGTCGGGTTAGCTAAACATTAGCTGGTGGCTAACCAGACTCCCTACGCATAGCCATCGCGTAACGGCGGGCTATCCTCCACAGGGCACGGATTGTAGTAAGGTTACACTAGCTATAGCCGGTGCTCTGTTACAAGACTAACGTGTTACGACGAGTCTTGTTTTTTCTTGCAAGATATCTAGGTTAACAGCCTAGCTTCTTTCTACTTCGCTAGTCATCATGTCTGTGCCCGCGACCCCCGCCAAAGGGTCCGAGCCCAAGGAAGCGGGGGGTGCGTCCCGGCCTTGCCCTGCGTCATGCGGAGCCATCATTTCGGGCAGGGATCCACACCCGCTATGTATAGTGTGCATGGGCGCTAAACACGCCCAGGCTTCACTAGCTGACCCGCAGGTCTGCGCTCACTGCGCCACCATGACTGAAAAAATACTAGAGAGGAGACTGAGGGTTGCGGTGGCTAACGTTAACAGCCAGGACCCATGCCTGGCTAAAACCACCGAGGCAAGAGCAAACCCCACTGCCCATCAGCGGCCAGTCTCGACGAGCTGGGCCGACGCGATGGACGAGCTAGAGCCACTGGACATGCCTCCGCTGTTCGAAGGTCTCTTAGCGGGGAGCGACGATGCAGACGGCGATGCCAGTTCTGACATCCTCGATATGGATGATATGGAGGAAGGGGAGGAGGATTCCACCTTCCCCACTCTAGAATCCAGACCCCCCAGCAGTGCTGATGCGGCCTCACCGGTCGATAACAACTTGTATGAGGTTTGCAAGCGTGCCGCTGCCAAGCTAAACATCCCATGGCCAGCGGCCCAGGGCACGGAGGGGACGGTGAGGGACCTATACGATGGTAAAAGGCTTCCTCCAGCCCAGCCTCCGGCTAAACAGCTCCTTCCAGCAGTCCCAGCACGTTAAGAAGCAGCGGCATCAGAGTATTTTCGTACATAGACGATTACCTGATATGCTCTCATTCACAAGAACAGGCAATCAAAGATGCGGAGAAGTTAATGTCCCACCTCACGGGCCTGGGTTTCAGAATAAATTGGTCCAAGAGCCGATTACAGCCCACTCAATGCACTGTCTACCTGGGTCTGAGTTTAAACTCCCTCAGATATTGTGTCAGTCTCTCGGAGGAGAGAATAACGTCATTCAGACAGTGCCTGGCGCGCTTCCAACTGAAAGCCGCGGTGCCGTTCAGACTCTGTCTACGACTCTTGGGTCTGATGGCGTCAGTTATATCAGTGGTGAGGCTCGGGCTCCTTATGATGAGGGATGTACAGAGATGGGTGGCATCATTAAAACTATGCCCCCGCCGTCATCTCCGTCGTTTGGTGACGGTATCACCGGAGTGTATGGCGGCTCTCCGTCAGTGGCGGGACCCGGCTATTTTCTCTCAGGGTGTGCGCCTGGGGGCAGTAGCGGAGAGGGTTGTCATGACGACGGACGCTTCCTTAAAGGGATGGGGAGCGACCTTCGGGGGCAGAGCAGTGAACGGCATTTGGTCGGTGGAGCTGGGTCATGCTCACATAAATTATCTGGAGTTGATGGCAGTGTTTTTAGCTCTGAAACACTTTCTTCCATTCCTCAGGGGGAAACATGTTCTGCTAAAGTCAGACAACTCCACAGTGGTAGCATACATAAATCGGCAGGGCGGCACACGCTCCCTGCAGCTACACAGTCTGGCACGAAAAATAATGTTGTGGTCCAGCGACCGGCTGGGGTCGCTACGAGCGACGCACGTGCCAGGAGTCTTGAACATAGGAGCAGATCTTCTGTCAAGAGGAAATCCTCTATTCGGGGAATGGAAGCTTCACCCACAGGTAGTGGCACAGGTGTGGCAGAGATTTGGGCAGGCTGCCGTAGATCTCTTCGCATCGCAGGAAAACACGCAGTGCCCCCTGTACTTCTCCCTGGCGGACGTAAACGCACCGTTGGGGTTAGACGCTCTGGCCCACCCATGGCCGAACGTTCTGCTGTATGCCTTCCCTCCTCTCAGCCTAATCTCCCCCACTCTTTCCAGAGTGAGGAAGCGGGGCCTGTCACTGATTCTAATAGCCCCACGATGGCCATCCAAGCATTGGGTGGCGGAAATAGTGCAATTGCTTTCGGGCCAACCATGGCCCCTCCCGCTGCGAAGGGATCTGCTGTCTCAGGCTCGAGGGGAGATTTACCACCCTCATCCAGAACAGGTAGCACTATGGGCCTGGCCCGTGAAAGGCTGAATTTAAACGCAGTTGGTTTGCCCCCCGGTGTGATCGACACTATTCAGTGTGCGAGAGCCCCCTCTACTCGCTCATTATACAGCTGTAAATGGCGAGTGTTTGAGGAGTGGTGTGAGGTGCGACATATTGTCTCTTTTCAATGTTCGGTTGTGGATATCCTCTGTTTTCTTCAGGATCTGTTGGACAGGGGAAAGGCTTTTTCCACAATTAAGGTTTACCTGGCTGCCATTTCAGCATGCCACGTAGGGCTGGGTGACAAACCAGCAGGGCAACACCCTTTGGTGTGTCGCTTTATGAATGGTGTACGTCGTAAACTCCCAGTCTCTAGGTCCCTGGTACCTTTATGGGATTTGTCAGTGGTGTTAGACGCCCTCTCACAACACCCATTTGAACCTTTGGAGGGTGTGGGTTTGAAGTTTCTCTCACTCAAAACGGCATTGCTCTTGGCTCTGACTACAGCCAAGCGGGTGAGTGATTTACATGCTCTGTCCACTCGCCCAGCATGCATGCAGTTTGGCCCTGGGCTCTCAAAAGTATGTCTACGGCCCAACCCGACCTTTGTTCCTAAGGTTGTGGAGTCTGCGTATAGATGCCCCACAGTCGAGCTGAGGGCTTTTCACCCTCCTCCGTTTTCATCAGCTGAGGAGCAGAGGTTAAATGCTTTATGCCCAGTGAGGGCATTGCACGTTTATGTAAACAGGACAGCAAGTTTCAGGAGAAACGACCAGCTGTTTGTGTCTTGGGCTAAACAGTTCAAGGGGAAAGCTCTGTCTCGCCAGAGGCTGTCCCACTGGCTTGTGGAGGCAATAGGGCTAGCTTACAGGTGTAAAGGCCTGCAGCCTCCTTTAGATTTAAAGGCTCACTCCACTAGGGCCATGGCTACATCATGGGCCCTGTTTAAAGGAGTTCTAGTGGAGGACATTTGTGCCGCGGCAAGCTGGGCTACACCGCACACATTTGTAAGGTTTTACAGGTTGGATGTTTCAGGTCCATCCTTAGCTCATGCAGTACTGGAGACAGGGACTCCAGGGACTGTTTAGTCATGGACTAGGTTTAAGGATGCCATATGGCTTTGGGAGAGTAGGCAATCCGGGAGTGGGCTATATCTCCCATAGTGAAACACCGAACGAAGTTAGAAAAAGAACGTCGGGTTACTTAACGTAATCCCTGGTTCTTTGATAACAGAGTGAGGTGTTTCACCAACACTTCCCTCCTTGCCCGGTAAGGGAAGAAACCGTTTAAGAATGACCTGGTCAGTGCAGTCGACCCTTATAATAAAGGAGGGCGGGGCCCTCCCCACGGGTCGACCTGTCTGTCAAAAGACAGACGTGGTGTCATTGGAGCTTCCGTAGTTGGTCACGCATTAAGCGATTCCCATAGTGAAACACCTCACTCTGTTATCAAAGAACCAGGGATTACGTTAAGTAACCCGACGTTTTTGGGTCTTGTCTATAACGTCTTAAACATTGTGCCTTTTACAGCATGATTTTACATCATGAAAGCTATTTGTAACATTTTGGTCACATAAAGTTGTCTGATTTAGCGATACTATTTTTTTTCAGTAAGTGCATTTAGTTTCAAGCCTGTTTTTTGCTGGCCGAACTTAGCATCCTAATTAATGCCACAGTTAACCTGAATTATGGATGCACCTTGCTAAGTATGATGGCTAGCATTCCCCTGGAGAATGAGCACACAAACATGCTTGTCTTACTCTTAACAACAAAAGATTGTTCACTGATGTGTGCTGGAGGGGTGAAAAGCGATGAACTAGGGGTGGGCGATATGGCCCTAAAAGATTATCACGATATTTCAGAGTATTTTCGCGATAACGATATTCTTGACGATATTAAAAAATACTGAAAAATATATAGAAAATTATTTTTTAGTCTGTATCAATAAATAAAAATTGTACAACAAAATAAAAATCAATCATAAATCTAAATGTAGTGTAAATTGCAAATCTCAACAGTTGCCAAATACAAAAAAATTACTTACTTGAGTATTGGCAAATAATAATAAACAATAACCTTCTAGGGGGTCTGGGGGCCCCCTGGGAGAAAATTTTGTACATTTTATAGTACAATGTGATCAATCTCGTCCACTTTGAGAGCTAAATGGGAGCAAACACCTCACAAACACATCATTGCCTATTTTTTATTAATTATTGAAAAGGAGAATAAGGGTTCTTCTATGTTTTATTTAAGCCATCTTATTTTGACAGTCTTCTTGTAATTTCTGTGGTGGATTCTGTGCTCTTATTTTGAAAGCTGCATTTGTATAGCGACAGGAAGTAATAGTCGCTTTTTGTGATTAAAACAACTTTAATTGTTAGCTAATGTTAGCTCGCGGCTAACGAACGGCAGAATGCAACAGTGTGTTTGGACCGTTTGGACCTCTGACAGGACAGGTTGATAGTATTTAGATCGGCTCACGCACACACAGACGCACAGAGAGAGCGAGTGGGGACGCAACTGATACATTACAGACAGGTAGGTGCTTGTTTTGAAGCGCAGTGGGAGGGCAGCTCGGTATATTCAGTGCTTGTGTGTGAATGCGTGCGCATGTCTCGGAGGAGGACAGAGGGGTGGGTCGGCGTTTTGACTGACTGACGGGTGACAGACACTGCTGAGCAGAGACACAACGCAAAATAACTATGTTATGAAAAGTGTAGATATACTTTCAGTAGCTTGAAATGTGACGTTAGCGCAGCGCAAGAGACCCTGGCGGGCCGCCAAGGTCTAGGTAATTAATAGGAAATCCTTGCCACTATGTCAAGAAGTAGGGCATGTTGCCAATATCGTGATATGCATTTTTTTTTACCCATGAAAAGGTATAATGGTGAACGATACGATATGGCACACCCCTACGATGAACACCGTTAATCTACATTATTGTTTGCATAGCAAATGCTCAGTTACAAGCTAATTGCTTGTACTAGCATTGAACAGTCTTTTAGACCAATAGTTTTTGAGAAAATGGGGGGAAAGTAAACCAAAGAGCCTTAAATATGATTTTAATGTTGAAATCATGATAGGCAATAGCCCTGTTTCCTTTAGGGGGAAGAGTGGCCACCGGGAAAGTGTCAGGCCACACCCTCTCAAATGTCCACTCACTCTGCGTGTCTCCATTACAAAAAGGCCCCCAGAGGGATTTACGAGACTCCGGAGGTGACGTATGGTTTTCGATCGTGACGTAACCACTTAGCGACAGTTTCGACTGTGATCCATGTTCACATACGCAACAGATTAAACACAATAGACGCAACTGTGGCCACCGTCGGTAACTGTGCACAACGTCAGCAGCTGATAGCAACACTGCTTCGCCGGCTTTTACAAATGGCGCATGGTGTTGTGGCGTGGAGTACTACGTCACATCCTGCTTAGCGTTCTATCCAATCAGCAACCAGGCTTTTTTCAGGGGAGAAAAACAGGGCCAAAAAAAGTCCCATCAAAAGACCACTCCAGATGGCTCATATTCAAAATAGGGGCGTTTCGGCGAGTGAGACCCGCCTCATTACAGGTATTTGACTATATGTGTTGACTTGGAAAGACTCCTAATAAATACAATTGGTATTTTATACAAGAGATCTGTTAATTCCTAGTAAAATAAATAAAATATAATGATTTGTGTCCCTAGTGAGTTGAGAGTTATTTTACATTTCTGGATGCTCAACCCCGTACCTCCCGGATTTCCTGCTCCAGTGACAACTGGCGCTGGCGGGTCTCAGACAGTTCTACGTCCTTGCGGTGGAGCTCTTCTTCACGCTGGGCCAGGCGGCCTAGGATTTCAGCGAGCTCTCTGCGGGCCGCCTCAGTCTGCTGGCTCAGCGCCTTCAGCTGGGCCTGAGAGCTCTCCTTTTCCCTGGCTGCCTGAAGGGAGAAAGAGAGAGCAGGAGCAAAAGAGAAGGAGAGAGAGTGGGGGGGAGAGAGGAAAGAGAGAAGAAGGGAAATGAAGAATGACAAATGAAGAGGAGGCGGGAGATGGTGTACAAAAAGGAGTTCTAACAATAATGATGAGAGCAAGAGAAAGAGTGACAGAGAGACAGAGGCAGAGAAACATATGCAGTACCAGCTCTTGCACTGATAGGAAAATGCTAGCACTCAGCTCCCTGATAAGGGACAATGGTCAGGTCTGTTCAAGGCAGATTGCTTCTAATACTCTGGCTTTGACTGGAATTTGCAAAGACTTTGCTGTAGCTCAGAAGCTAATCATTTAATTGAGCACTTGATTCTCTCCCCTAATTCATTAAGGGGGCAGAAATGATTTTGTAATTAATTCGCGTCACGTCGAGTATGCCAGGTGGGAGTCTGTCTGTCCGTCTCTCTGTGAGGCACGAGGATGCTGACTGTGAGTTTGGAGGTGACTCACTCAGTTCAAATGGAATGGAAATCACTGGGAGGTGACTTTCAAGCTAATAATAATTGTCAGCTGTTAATTATTCAACTAAGCACAACCGCTGTAACATACCTTACAAAGGTGCTAAGGCTTCTATATTTAGTTTTATCATTGTTAAGTTAATTTAAAATACATTATTCAAGAGTTTTAATCTGACTTTCATACAAAATCATCTATGCTAAAGAAAAAGTATGAATTAAAATGAACAGATAAGTGCATGCATATGTATTCAATCATTTTTGCTTTGTTTGGGTTAAATAGCAGCACTGATAAAAATCCCCTGAACATTTCTCTTTACTTATATTAGTGTTTCTTAGGTATTCTCTAGTTCTAAACACTGTTTCCCTTCATTCTTTCCTTTAAAACTGAGACTTGTTTCCTTGTCTTTATCATAAAAGGACTGTATGCGATATACCATTTAGATTGCAACGGGTATGGATTTATATCTCGTCTTTCCAATCAGTATACTCTAAAGGTACGGAAGGTGCTGCTTTTGCTGATTTTCAAGCCAATTTCTACTATGAAAGAACATGGAAGAATTGGAGCAGGAAAGTCATAAATATTTTAGCATCTCCATTTCCCCTGTGATAGGAGCGTGTTGATTTATTTTCTAAAATGCTGAGATGTAAACTTGTATGTCCTCCATACTGTAATGTAACAAAGGAGGAAGGATCACTGTTTAAAATCTGAGCTGCTAAAAACACTTTTTCACACCAGGCACAAAAATAAAAAATAAAAATTTGAAAAAATGTATTGATAATTTTACACACCAAATGTGCTGTGGAGAAAGGTCTGGCTATGCAAGACTATGACTAGACTGAATAGAGTCTAAATGGCCTTGAATACAAGGCTTAATGGCCAGTTTATAATGATCAGCCTATAATGCCTCCAGGGCCCAGGGGATTTCTCGAGGAAAGACAGTGAGCTTATATGCACGTTTTATAGCAGGTGTGGACTTCAGTCTTATGACATGAACTTGAGTCCAATTTGAGTCACTAATTTGATTACTTTAGACTTGACTTGGCAAAACCAAAAAGAACTGCAAATTGATTTTGACTTTAACATCAATAACTTGTGACTTCACTTAGACTGAAACTTTAACTTAAGGAACCCAAAGATGATAAAATGATGTTATTTAAAAAGTGTGCTATGTGTCAGTTAATTTCCCTTTATTGTTTGAATCAGCATCCACTGAAGTTGCGGGGGAAAACCATGAAGAATGAATAGTAAATATTTTAAAATGCATGCATTAAAATGAACAAACAAATCTATTTCTAATGGCATTACATTCGAGGAAGAGCGCATTATGACTTGAATTTCAAAGTTCAGGACTTGGGACCTGCCTCTGGACTTGTCTATCTTGACTTGGGATGAGAGGGAAAAGATTTGAGACATAACAATGACTTGATCCCACCTCTGTTTTATAGTATAACTCTCCCAACTAGCTACATGTATTTTCAGAATAATGTCCATAGCATAACATTGGCTGATGAACATGGAAATTAATGTTTTTCTACACGTTACCTTGACAGCAGAGTTTGTTTACCCCGTTTTGTAGGCTACTCCCCATCACAAACTGGTTTGACTGCTATACTTGACTACATGTTGTCTCAATAATCATTGTCTTTTTAATCTTTATTCTGTTTGTGAAAGTGGACACCAAATGGATCGCTCTATATCACTGATATGCATATTGTTGTGTGATGACATGAACAGAATAATAATATTGACATCCAAGTAATCTATTGATCGCTTAAGCAAAAGTCATTATTTTAATGGTTGACTTGTTTTTAATCGACAACCGAAATTTGAAGGAATTGAAACAGTTGAAAAAAGACCTGCATGGTAAAAATGTGAACGTTTCTGATATGAAGTTTGGGTAGGTTTATAACGATAAATGGGCTCAAATGTATTCACATTAATGATTTTGTCGTTGTTTTGTTGATGTTGTGTTTCCATCATGTTCACAACACTTTCCAAAATTCTGTGTATCCCTGCAGCAAGTTGTAGCAACTTAGTTTGCTTCCATCACCCGCTGATGAATTCTGACGTCACTGCGTTGCAGAGCTTCAGGGAGCGTTTGGCTGAAATAAGTTTGGTTATATTCACGCTGCCTGGGGCGTCACTACAAATCAGTCTATTACTAGAGTTTGGAAATGCATTTCAGGACAAACATTATTGATTACTCCACTTTTTAGAACACACTGTCAAAGTCAAAGCAGGTATGCATGAGCTCGAGTCCACTGCTTAGAAAATCCAACAAAGACAGTTAGTTTTTGTGGACGATGCTGCCAGCTGGCGAGCTGCTAGCCCAGCCTTGAGCAGTAGCAGCAGCAGCACCACTGTAAGGTGAGTTTGAGACAGAGCTGCTGATGGGTAGAGTTGTTGTATCTGAGCCGCAGATTTCCTCCAGCCCAAACTGATACCTTGTCAATAAGCTGCAGTGAGATTTACAACAGTGTGGGAAACCTTTGCTGGATTCTATGCAACAACTGAGCTTTCACTTTGTTTAAAGATAAGCCAAAAAGTACCACCATACCACCAACAGGAACAAAAAAAGCAGCTGATTACTAAGCGATTTGATTGCTATCTTGTGGGCTTAGACACAGAGCTAGTTTATCTCTAACTAATGTAAAATAACAATAACAAGAGTCCAGGCTGCTTGGAGGCTTCACCATCGAATACCACATGTTTATCTGCCCTGCTTATCTGAGACAAACTTCCTTAGCAATTTTTTTGTCAATATATTCTTTCTCAAGGTGGTTTTAGCTTGAATAGACTAAACCTACCATAAACAAAGACTGAGCATCCCAATGTTGTTTTTGAGACAGTTCAGAGATTTAGTACTGCACTTGCATACATTTAGGGGAAGGATTAAAAGAAAATTCAACTCAACTGGGTAAGTCTATTAAAAAATGATCCTACTTCTCACTTGATTCATTACCTCAGTAAACATTTTCCTGATGAGTTCATGGCCTAAATGGCTGGTCTTCAGGGTCTTCAATACAACATGATGTTAATTTTTCAAAATGATGGTCCCATTTAGAGTAAAATAGACGATAAAATGGTATGCTTTGGGGCACAGCTACCCTGTGATTGACAGATTGGACGGTGTGTTTTTATTTCATAACTTTTCTGACCTTTCCGCAGCATGTTTTTCAGTTCATGAAACTTGATTGGAACATTTTGGTCACCTAAAACTATCTTGTTAACTGTTCTGTTATACTATATCGCTGTTCACATCTGAGGGTTATTTTTCCAGCATTGGAAAGCACCTTCAGATGCCAGAGAAGACATTATACAAATTGCTGTCTAGTACTCCTTGAGACGGTTAAACTGATTGTCATTCCTTTTAAGCATATGGTAATGAGAATTTTTCTTACTTCGAATATTTTCATGAATAAAAATATCTTGAAATAGTGCAGCTCAGCCAGCTAGACTCAATGGACTTTTTTTTTTTAAATGTGGAAACGCAGCCAACATTCTAAAGATCAGCAGTTACTTAGCCGCAGCTGCTATTGCAGACTGTGGTGTCAAAAGTCGTGTAATGAATGCATCTGCCTTAACCGACCTGTGAGGCTTTGTCGGTATGGTATTGAGCCTGGGCCCTCGCCTCCTCCAGCTCCTTCTGCAGTCTCCTGCACTTTGCCCTCCACTGGCGCACAGCCTCTTGGGCCCTGGTCTTCAATTCATCTCTGCTCCTCGTGCTCTCCTGGAGTAATGCCTCCGTCTCTCTCCTCTCTGCCTGCCCTCGGCTCTGAAAAGATGAATGAATGTATAAATAAAGTGTATATTCATTCTTTATAATGTGAAGCAGTGTTTTTTAACTATGGGGTGGATTTAAAAATACCTTACTCGGAAGGATCTCATTATTGCAGCGTTTACAGCTTCTTTATATCTTAATTTTGTGAACTTGTGGCCTAGAATGAGGTATTACACACAGCATGCTTCCAATTTAAATAACCACTAGAACAAGCATCCCTTTGTTTCGAGTCCTTGATTTAAATAGTCTATCTGCTGATGAATCACACTGCAACGCAATAACCAACATGAAAATACCTGCATCTCCCTCAGTTGCTCCAGCATTCGTAGCTGCTGTTGCTCCCGCCGCGCCAGGTCTGATGACAATTCCTGATATATAGAAAAGATAAAGGTCAAGGACGTGTGTGTTTGTGTGACTACGGGTACTGCTAATGGCAAGAAGAAGACAGAAAGGTAGGCATAGAAGTGTGCAGGTTGGTTTAGAGCGACAGAAGATAGAAAAAGGGAGGAAAAAGAGTCAAGAAAAAAAGCTATGAGAGATATAAGAAAAGATCAACAGTAAAGGGCGCATATAGTAAGCAAAGAAGAGGACAAAAGGCAAAGACAGAAAGGTCGAAGAAGGTTGAGACTGTTTACATGCTGCCTACAATTGGATTATCTGCAAGACTGGTCTGAAAAGTAGTCTGAAAGGAGAGTTGCACTGGATTAACTTCATATCCACGAGAAAATCACAATCACTTTGAAGTTCTGAAGTCTTAAGAAAGAGCAGGTAAGGTTAGCCTGGCGCCATTTAGGTATTTATACTGAATAAGACTGCCAAGTTAGGAGTAATTAGTCATACACCGATTAGTCATAGGCCTATTAGACTGTATGTAAATTCAGTGACTGAGAAATTGAATCTTCCACCCTATTCTCCTCATTATACTTCGTTTTTGCTCATTTACCGTTAAAATGAAACATTTCCAATGTCTATTTTGATCTAGACATAAAAACCATAAGAGACGCCCCAGGTGATACATGCAAACACCCACTTCATCTTTTAACACCTACTCCGCAATAGGGGAAGCGTGGGAGTTTAAACACATTTTCAGTGAAAGAAACATCAGAGATTAGAGGAATGTGCCAATGCTTTAAGTGCAGCTATTTCTACTTACATTTTATTGATACCCACCATAGCCCTGAATACCCCTGCTTAGCAAGGGAATTTAGGTCTAGATTTTTTTATGTCTTGTTACAGTGATGGAAGTGACACATCGCACCAGTATGAGAAGGATAAATGACTGCTGGTTGACTTCTGATCTCCTATTCCAACTGTCACTTCATCTGACGATTTTAAGAGGATCAAGTGGCAGGGAGTTGGCGGAGGATGCGACCACGGATGAGAGGCACCCGACAAACTGAAATAACCCTGCTCAGGGTGGAGACGCCAACACGAGTTAAGTCAAAAACATGCTTCTATTGTGTTCATTTGCACTCAAGCTGAGCAATCCTCAGTGTATTTATTCTTTAGGGTATAATGCACAGACAGCCACATAGATGAGGAATGACAATGCCACGCTTTCTCTTAACCACAGGTGTAATAAGATCAAGCTTCTACTCACAGACTTAGACAATTGGATGAACCATCGTTCAATCATCATCTATGTCATAGACTGTATAAAAATAATGGACATAAGTATTGTGACTCTTCAGTTCTGCATTCTGGCCGCCACCAGCTCGGTTTATGGCCGTTGCCATATTGTTCGTTTGCTACCAGTGCATGCGCGGACTGGGAGCCAGAATGACACTACGTCATCAGCTAGCTTGCTTGAATAGCAATGGGCAATCATTTTTCAAAATTAACAGCTGACTTAGTCTAACCGAACACTGACCAAGATATTTTTTAGATACAAAAATGTTACGATGAAGTTTTAAGAACTGAAGACATACACAAGGTAGCCATGCCCTAAAGTATACTGTTTTACACTTAAATCAAGTAAGAAGCATATTATCTTAGACTTCTGTTCAACCAGACTTATTTTTGCATCAAGTGGAGTCTCCCCCTGCTGGCCATTAGAAATAATGCAGGTTTAAGGCACTTTGCCTTCACTTTTCAGACACAGAGGCCATGTCTTTTTATACAGTCTATGGTAGTTCTCTGATACACACCTCCAGCTGTAGGCTGAGTTGGACCCTCTCCTTCTCTTTGCGGTCCAGAGTCCTTTTCAGTTCTTCAACCTCACTTTGGACTGAAGCAGCGCGTAGTTGGGTTCTCAGCTCTGCCACTTCTTTTTCCAGGTCGAAACGATCTATACACATAGGCACATAATCAAAATGGTTCTGAACTGATTTCTACAAGAAGCGCAGAATACATGGGGACAAAGTTCTTGAAGTGGTAGATGGATTAGGGAACACAAGATAGACAATGTACCTCCTGCAAAAGGGCAAAAATGATAGCTACATAATTATTAAGCCAGCCCACCATCACTGCTTGTGCTTGGTTGACCAGTGAAAAGCAGAGTGCATCAAGATGGCTAGCTTTAAAGAAAACATCGGTAAGATTTCGCCATAGATTTCGGAGCCTCCCACTCAGATGAGGAGACATATCAAAATAGAAAATGTAGCTTTTTTATTTGTTTGTTCGCGTATAACAGGCAGTGGCTGACAAAACGTTATCAGTTGGGAAACATGTGATTTTCCTCTTTGTACTGACAAGTCTGCTCTGCGCTGAAGTTCCTTTTACTGCTTCTCTCGAACTTGTAACATACCAAATCTAGCTTGCCCAGCGTATGTTTGATTTCAGGGATCTCTCTAGTGACAAACTTTGCACAGACACAAGTCAATGTAGTCAAGGTCAGGCGTTTGAGGGGACACGAGAAAAACACAATTCTGAGTGGAGAGGACTTTAAACAAATCTAATCTAAATCAGCAGAAAAGTCTTATTTGGTATTGGGCTTCTATAGAGCTCCAGACAATTTTACAAGATTTTGTAATTTTCAAACCTTCACTGCCTTTTGAAGCCCCATGATGCTCTAAAATCAATACCATTATAAAATAGCAGTGGGGCACTGATGAGATAAGATTTTCTATACTATTCCTTAAGTTACTCACAATTTTCTTTCCTTTACAGCCTAATGCCAGCTACTTCTATGGTTACATAGTATAGCGATCTTTAAACCTGCATCTAAATCCCCTCTGTCTTCCTGTTTATGCTCTGTTCCCTCACCTCCAGTCCAGATTTAAATTCAGTACCTGGCCCTCGTTGTCCTCCTCTTCCCTCCTCCCTGTCAGCGTGGCTGCCATGTGGCTGAGCAATGGACTGAGAAGTCTCCAGCCGGGCCCTCTGAAGCTCAGTCTTCTCCTTCCTTGTCCTCAGCAGCTCACCGCGCATGTCCTCCACCTGGGGATCATCAGCCGTGTAAGCAGACACAGAGAAAGACATCTGACTGACAGTGAGCAAAACGACACTGAAATGCTCTAAGAGAACACCGCTGCACTGCTTATTGTTTTGTCTCCTGAGGTTTACAGTACATCTGCATATACAACCAGGTACAGTACACAGAGACATAAACAAACCTGTTGAACAAGAGACTCTCTGCTATCCTCAGACTGTTCAAGCAGTCTTCTAGCTCTCTCCAGCTCCTGCTCCGTCTAAGGAAAAGCATAACAATAACAATGTCAGGACAATACATAATAAAGAAGTGTTTGGGAAAGTGATGTGGAGGTAGCAGAAGCCTGGTGCGATGTGTTTGAATGTTGGGAATGAGCATTGCCTATAGTGCAGTATATAATTAGGTATGCAGAATATATACAATCTAAGCATTGAGAATGTACATACTTTTAGTTAAGGCGCTATTATGAAAGCATTAGGATGGGGCTCTGTTTAGTTTTCAGCTGAAAAGTTTTGATATACTAACTGCCAAAGCAAGGAATGAATGCTAACTACTACCGCTGCCAATTTTGTAGAAATTATGCAGGAACAGGCAGGAACTTTTATAATGCAAACTTTTATAGCACTAACTTACAAATGATCAATTTTTATCTTTGTAATCATCACTGGAAAAAAAAAAGTACTTTTTTCTTTTTTGATCATTTAGGCTGCTTTAATGCAAATAGCACAATTTGAGCGACAAATCTATAATAAACTGTATGTCCAAAATACAGACACTCAGACTCTTCTCACTCAAACAACAGTTTTTGATCCCAATGCCACAGCATTAAGTCAGGCATTCTGTAACATCAGGCTTTTATTCCAGAGCCCTGGCTTCAAAGTTGTAGTTTTTATTTTCCATCAGATTGAGCCATTTTCTCATGGTTGCCCTATGGGGCAAACAAATTCTACTTTCCTGGTTTCCACTAGAGTTAATGCTGCTGTACAACACCACTTCCAAAGAAGTTGGGACGTTGCATAAAGTGTAAATAAAATAGAATGGATGAAATCCAGAATTTAGATTTGGTGTTTACAACGTCAAAAGTTTGTCAGTTTGAACATAAAATATACTGTCTTTGTACAATTTTCCATTGAATATATGTCACAGACTTAGCAAATTATCGCATTGTTTTATTAACGTTTTAGACAACGTCCAAACTTTGAATTGTAAAGGCGTATTATGGCGCCCTACAGTGTTCGATGCATTTTATCAGAATCAATGTTGTTGCTGATTCCTGACATATCCAAGACTGAAAAAACTAAAATAAAAATTCCCGAGAATTTAGTATGCATAAAATAATGATTTAACTCAAAAAAATGACTGCACAAAAAAAGAAAATAAATAATCGTTGTTGTTGCTAATCACTGACATATTACTACAATGAAAAAAGAAATCCCTTGTAGCATTAGTATATATAATTAATAAATTAATACAATTTTGAGTTGATTGTTTTTTTTCCATAAAAACTGCATGCATGTACACTAACTGAAATACAAAGGGTTAAAATTCTGAAAATGAATGGATATTTGGCAGTTCTAATCGGGACGGAAAATATATTTTGATGGCTTTTTTATGCAAACATGTGCCTTTTAAGGAGATCAGGGAACTTTTATTAAAATGAGAAACAAGGGTTAATACAAAACACTCCTTTGAGACTTAATATATTCACCTTGGATTTCTCCCTGTCGGCTTTCAGCAGTCTGGCTGTAACAGCTTCCTCTCTCTCACGGGCTTGAACTTGGCGTCTCCCTGAAGTCTACAAAACACAATATAAAGACCACACCATGAATCATTACAAGAGCACACATATATGAGTAGTATAAGAACGCAACATGAGAGGTGCTCTTGCATCATAGCATCCCCCATCTCATTTTCTTGGAACAAGATACTGGCATCATGGTGGATTTGTACAAGAGCTTAGATCCCACTCAATCCCACTCATTCTGAGCAGGCTGTGATGATGAATTACCGGCTGCTAGCAATAACATCTACCCAAGTGACTCATCATCTATTTGATTCACATCACAGCGGGCCCATCGGTGGGGAATAAATGTGCCCTCTGCTCTCCCTCCTCTCCTGCTCTTTAGTAGTAAAAGAGATTATTTTCCTCTTCATGTCCTCATGCTTGTTTATTTACCCTTAATTTTTGGAAAAATGCATTATTTCCCATCGCCCTGGGCCCCGCTGGTGTCCCATTAGGGCACTACCGAGGAGAAGGATGCAAATGAATTTGTAGCTACTATCATTAAACAGTGTGCTGAAAAAGTCTCATAAAGTTATCAGTCTGGATACAGCTACACAGTGCCCCTCTGTGGTCTACTAATAAACTGCAGTAGACTTTGTCAAGACACTGATAAGCTTCTAAAAATGCTGTCAAGGTTTAGTTATTTCAAAAATGAACTAGCATTATGCTGATGGTGTATATTATGGATTATTTGTGTGGCTAAATGAAAAGTAGCAATAAAAGAGAGCAATAATACAAGATAATGTGTGCTTTACTGTGACAGTGGGCATCTACTGAGTGCATCTAGCTACATCACTAAAGTGCACCTAATGACAGAGCTCTCTCAGCTTTTAATGCTTCGAGACAAAAAGATTGGTATGAAAAATGGGAAAGTAGCAATTGCTTGGTTCGCAACCATTTGCCCTGCATCAGAGTAATTTGCCAAGGTGTGCTTTATAGTCTCATAGAGCAGAGCAGGAGGGCTAGGTGACACAGTGGGGAGGCTGCTTTCACAAACATGGGAGGACTGCAGTACATTAGAGAGAAAACCTTTCAGTTAGACACATGTACTGGCAAATGCAGAGAAATGTTGAGATTTCTTTTTTTGTATGCTGCTATTGAATTCAAACATATAACTCGGGTTACAAAAATGCTGGGACACTGTGTAAACTGTAAATAAACAGAATGTGATTATTTGCCAATTTTTCCCCCACATATATTCAATTGAAAATTGTACATAGATCAATACATTTAATGCTTTACCTGATCACCTTCATGCATGTTTCTCTTGTAAATATATGCTTATTCTGAATTTTAAGCCAGCAACACATGTCTAAAAAGTTGGGCCCAGAGCACTAAATGACTGGAAAAGCTGTGGAAAGCTAAAAAAAAAAACACCTGTTTGGAACACTCCAAAGGTTAACAGGTTAATTAGTAACAGGTGATAGTATAATGATTGGGTCTGAAAAGGGCATCCTCGATGGGGCACGTTAACCGCTTTGTGAAAAACTGCATGAGCAAATAATCCAACAGTTTAAAACAACTTTTCTCAACATACAATTTCTCACCATCTCCAATCCATAACATCATTAACTAAAATTCGAATACATCTCTGCATGTAGGCGGGACAAGGCTGAAAACCAATACTGTGAGTCGGTGACCTTTGATCCCTCAGGCAGCACTGCATTAAAAACCCACATGATTCTATGATTCTATGATTGTATTAGCAGAACATTGTATAAAGGACTACATTTCTACAGTTCTTTGCTGCATCTACAAGGCTAGCTTAAACTAGCGCGCAGTGAGAAAGCCGTATATCAACAACATCTAGAAATCCCACCAACTTGGTCAGACACAAACCTGAAAAGTGTGCCGTGGTCTGACAAGTCCGCATTTCCAATTGTTTTTGGAAATCATGGACCTCATGTCCTCTGGGCTTAAGAGGAAAATTACTTTCCAAAATTGTTACCTGTGATGGCACCATTTATGCTGAAGGGTACATACAGGTTTTGCTGCCATCTAGACAACGTCTCCAGGGATGTCCCTGCTTATTTCTGCAAGACAATGCCACAACAGCATGCCTTAGAAGATAAAAAAGAGTGCCGGTAATAAACTGACCTGTCAGCAGTCCAGACCTGTCTCCCATTGAAAATGTGTGACGCGTTATGAGACCCCGGACTGTTGAGCAACTGAAGTCGTATATCAAGTAAAAATTGGAAAAAACTTTACTCTCAAAACTTTTAGTGTCCTCAGTTTCTAAACACTTACTGAGTGCCGTTAAAAGAAAATATGTACTGTGTATAATTACAAGAAACGACACAGTTTATCAGTATGAACATTAAATAATATTGTCTTTGTTCAGTTTTCAATTGAATACATGTCAAAAATGATTATGTAATCATCTGTCTTGTTTTGTAAAGGGGAAGAATAATCACCCAACAGAGGTTATATAAGAATCTTTCAGGATTAATTTTTCTTCTTGCCATCACGCTTGCAATTAACCTTTTTAAACCAGAGTTGGCAACCAGAACAGCTTATGATTCTTTTAAATTGAGCATTCATAAATTGTGTAAATGTCAGTGGTGTGTGTTATTACTCAGGAATAACCAATAGACATTCATTGCTGCTGCTGTTCCTACGTGGGTAGAAAGTCCTGCTGGCTTGCTTTCTCTTCAGCCAAATTTCTCCTTGTGTTGTAAAAAAAATATATTTAATTGATAAGCTGTTAGTATTAGTTGTATTATGTGTGTAAAAGTATAAATACAATTATTCATGAATGCAATGATGATTGCTACACTAGCTGACACTCAAACATATAAAACCACATTCAAGCCTTTTGAAATAATATACAATCAAGCTTGTGGCCAAAGTAAAAGCAGTTGCCCTGGTGCTGTTGATTGAGGTGACAGCATTAGACAAGAAGGGAAATTTTCATTTAGCCAATCAGCCTTTTTGCCCCAAGCATCACATGGCTAGAACACACTGATTGAAAAGATTTAACAAAAAGACCAGGGCCAACATGATATTTGATATATTTTTATCCTGCTCTGTCAATCAGTGTCCTTCTACAGGATTGGAACAGCTTTTAAAGAATAAAGTTTAAGCACTTTCAAGCAGGAATGTATCTGCATCTAGTCTTGGCCCATTTTTTTTTTTACGTCTCACACTCGTCTTGGTCTCATGCCTTGGACTCGGAATCGTCTTGGTCTCGGGCGCAGCTTTTGGTCAAGTTGTTTTTGGCTGCTGATTCAGAATCAGTTGTGCAGAATGCTGCCTGATTTTTAGCAACATGAGTCATTAGACTGGATGATCAATCTTGTTTATTTTGTTCAATCTAAATCCCTAATCACTATATTTGCATTGGAAAGACACTATTGACTCTTATGGCCTTCAACAAAACTCAATTTACGGACTATCTTCGGACTCCTATCTGACACTACCTGGTCTTTGTATATGTATATTGACACTTTGGTTATTTTACCAGCTGCTTATATTACTGAGGGTAAGATATATGATTTAATAGCGGATCACGAAAACACTCACACTAAGTTGATCGTGGTGATTTTCATTTTTTGGATAGAGGTGACTTCAAAAGAGCTGACTTGCTGGATAACATGCAGTCCTATATTGATTTCCTGTTTTACTTTGTTTTTCCACAAATGTTCTAATGGCACTGGGCTGTGTGGTCCTTCCTATCTTATGCCTGGCTGTAAATTTAGCCATATCCCACATCACATAAGAAAGGTTAAATCAGACAGAACATATTTTATTTTACAAAAAAATTTTTTTTTAATTATTATTATACGGTTTATATTATAAATATAAATATAATTATTTTGGTTAAAATAATGGTGATAAGAATTGTTAATATCATACCATGTATTTTATATTAGCTTTGATTTTATGTTTTGATCATGATTATTTAATGCTTACTATTTTCCAGAGTAAGGGATCAACAGAGGACTTATTTAGCTTTAGGCTAGCATAGCTCATGCAGTGTGAGCCACCTGAAGACCTGGTATTAGATGATTAATTATGTAGAAGAAGCACCAGATTATAACGATAATCAGGCATTTTTCATGGAGCATGTTCACATTAAAGCATATTCCTTTCCCCTGAAAACATAAAGGCTAAAATTAAACAATTTCCTAGCTGTAAAGACTTTGTATGAACCCTGCCTTGTGTACTTGAACTTTACATGCTATATGTGATGACCATAGACTGTATTAAACATGCAGAACTGTTGGGAACTAAACTCGGTACTCTTAAGGCTACCAAATGATGTTAGTACTACCAAGTGCTGATTCATGTTAAACCAATTGGTACCAGGACTAAAAACACTATTGTTTACTGAAGCGTACTCTTAACTTTAACACTTATCTGCTCTACTCTACTGCCCTTACTTTTTAACTACACAATGTTTGACTTGTGCTTTTTAATATTTTATCTCTTTTTTTTTATCCTGCTGTATCTTATTTTATCCTATTTATACTTTTATTTCTATTTCCCTGTTTTAATTGACTGTTTTTACTGTTTTCAATTGTGTCTTGCTGTTTTTAATGTGTATGTAAAGCACTTTGAATTACCTTGTGTTGAATTGTGCTATACAAATAAACTTGACTTGCCTTGCCTTGCCTTACCTAATTTTGGTGGAATGAATGTCAAGCCTAGTGTGTGGTTACACTTTTCAAAACTCCACACGGACAATGCTTACTGAAATATAATGTAATATTATGGTGAATTGAAAGCTTTTTTTGCAATTTTGTAATTAGAGAGAGTAAAGTACAAAAAAAGGTGATGTTGGGTACCGGCACAAAAAATCCAGCTACAGGTTCAAATGTAAACGGTGCCCAGCTCTTAAAAACAAAAACATGACCAGAGATCGGATGAAATACCTGGATGACAATGAATTCTGGTTGTCATCCACAATAGAACCATAGTTACATTCGTAACCCCTGTTCTGTTTCATTCCTCCTGACTGTCAGAGTTCATTGTCATCCAGGTATTTGAGAGTCCTTTCTCCGTTACTGTAGAAAAACTAGTACCGTCTTATTTGATATAGAGGTATGGGTTCTTGTGGCATCCTTACTACTGATTGAGAACATAAACTTATTAGAAAAATGTTTAGAACATTTTTAAAAAAGGGTAATTTTCTCATAGAAGTCTATGATCTAACTTCTTTTTGCAACCATCGAGTCGCCCCCTGCTGGCCATTAAAAAGAATGCAGATTTAAGGCACTTCGACATTTGCTTCACTTTTCAGACCTCTGAGGCTATGTCCACTTCTTTGATACAGTCTATGGTGATGACTAATAAATGTGAGAGAACATGATGAGTGTCAACAGGGAGGTGTTTGATGGAAGGATAACAACAGATGAGTGGTGAGGAGGAGTGTCACCTCCTGCAGCTCGTCAGACACAGCCACCTGCTGATCAGGCCTTCTCCCTCTCTCGGCTCTATTCTTCTCAGTGTGCATCTCTCTCTCCAGCTCCTGCAGACGCTGCTCCACACGAGATGACACCTGCAGACAGTGAGACGGAGGACGCCTGAGGTCACACAAACATCACCGGTGCAGAGAATGGCAGCAGGATATGATAAATGAGACAACAGGAAATTAAAATGGTGCGTGACAAAAAAAAATCTTTTCGAACTGACTGGGAGCAGGATGTTCAGGATGCATGAATTCCCTGTCTAATCAGGCAGCATCACATGCAACTGTAAAAGACAGTTAATACCTTTATCTTGTCACGACTGTGGACGTGACAAGATAAAAAATATTAAACATGTTGGCTGTCATTTGGAGCAGCATATTTGTCACAGTAGTGATGGTGCAGTGAGAGGCCATGTGTCTGGAATTTATGCTGAAATATTTGCTAAAGTTTGACTTCATTGAAGTTGCATTTGAAAAAAAGAGGACGCCATTTGTCCGTAGCCGTTTTCTGTTTAAAAAATATTTGCATATTGTAAGCTTTATACAACAATAACTGTGACGTGATGTCGTTAAATTCAGCATGTATCCACTTTTCCTCTGAAGTCCACAAAACTAGAAAGCATAGTGGAAGTAGTAGTGGTGAAATGCACAGCCACAACTCACCGAGGCCTGTCTCGGGGAAGTTGTCAGGTGCTCTGTGAGGTTCTCCATCGCTCGCCTCGTGTCAATATCAACCCTATAAAAAGCAGACAAATATTCACACATCACAGTTCTCTGTCGTTTTGAAAAATCCTTTCCCAGGACATCATTGATCAAAATGTGACTGCATAATGTGATGCCACTAAAAATAATTATGAAGCCTCAGATGTTGAAATATAGTGGTGGATCAATTTGGTGTGGTCAGCAGCACCAGGGAGGAGGGACTTTTTAATAAGCTGAAAATGTCAAATTCTAATGCATGTTCAAAGAAAGAGCTGCAGCCTTTTGACTTTCCAATGCCGTCTCTTTAAGTTTCCAATGACACTTTTATCACTTTCTCATCTAGGAGATTTCAAAGACCAGAAAACTTTTTATGTACCGTGGATATGGAAAAATAAAAATCAATATGCAGTCAGGCCTAAGTTAGTGTAGAAAATAATGAAGAAAATATGTGGGCAGACTAAAAGAAGGGACTGCATAAGAGTTCCCTTGCCTTATACAAACACTCAGATCAGTGTTAAAGCAAAAAACTAAAAATCCTACAAGTTCAATTTAAGGACATGCAGACTTTCAGTGTAACATGTTTAAAAAAATGGAAGAGAGGAAAAGCCTTTAAACTTGTTTCACTGTTTTTTTTACTCCAAAGCTCATTCCTATTGACACATTTTTGTCTTCTCCATTAGGGACAGGTAGTCTTTAGGGGGGACAGCAGGTCAACAGAAGATGTCACATAGAGGTGGTATATACCATCTGAAAGCTTAGAAGCTAGATTCATTTGAGATGCAGCTCAGCAACATAGCGTCAAGTTGTTCTAGTTATATATCTGTATAGTAAACACTGTGGGTATTTGGATTACGGTATAAGGGCTTAGAACATAATCATTGAAGTATAACCCTCGACCGCTGCTATGGCAACATCTCTGAAGCTATGCGGACCACCCCTGGGAAAATCTGACCACAATGTGATCCATCTCCTGCCCAAATATACAGCTGTGGTCAAGAGAATGAAAGCTCTCACTAAACAAATCCAAGTGTGGACGGAGGAAAGTAAGAAACAAGTCAGTGATGGGGACACTATTTGGGATGGGGTTTTTTAAACTTGTAAAGATGGGCATGAACTTACAGATGTTATCACATCTTATGTTAAATTTTGTGAGGATGTTGTGTGTGAAACAAAAACAGTAAGAATTTACCCAAATATTAAGCCCTGGGTCTCTAAACAACTTAAAATGTGTTTAAATGATAGGGAAGTAGCCTTTGCCTCTGGTAACACAGAACTGATGCGGGAAAAAAGTAGACAACTGAGAGGGAAAATACTCAAAGCAAAAATTGAATACAAAAACAAAATAGAGAGCAAATTTTACACTGGCAACGTAAAACAAGCCTGGGAGGGACTACGCACCCTAATGGGGAAAGATAGAAAAATGAGGGATAAAATCCCTGTTAATGACAGTCAACTTTTTGCAAATGATCTGAATCAGTATTTCTCTAGATTTGATGTTGATGATAGGATGGAATGTTATGAGATCTGTACAAACCTCCCTCCAAGATCATTAATTGACATAACTGAGGAGGCTGTTAATAGGAGTCTCTCTAAATTGACGCCAGCCAAGACCACAGGCCCAGATGGCCTGAAAACCCGCCTACTCAAAGACTGTGCCCCCCAATTAAAAGGAGTTTTCAGTCGGCTGTTTAAAACCCTTATAGTGACAGGTGTTCCAGCATCCTGGAAATCCTCAATAATAACGCCTATACCAAAAAAGCCAGGGGCATGCAAACCTGAAGGTTTTTGGCCAATTGCAATAACATCTAATCTCTGTTAAATCATGGAGAGTCCTAGTCGACACCTTAGCTTGGAGATTAGATCCACTGCAGTTTGCCTAAAAAAGTAACAGAGGCCCGGATGAGACTGTATCGACACTGACAGATTCCATATCTAAGCAGCTCTCGCGGCCTAAAGGATATGCAAGGGTCTTATTTATAGACTTCAGTGCAACCTTTAATTCTGTGAAGCTATCTATTCTTTAGGAAAGGCTGGCAGAACTTGATATCTCAGGGATCCTAATCCAATGGATAAGGGACTTTCTCTCATGCCGTCCTCAGAGGGTACAGGTAATGGCACCCTGTCTGACACGCTCACCCTAAGTACAGCGTTCTCTCCCCTGTGCTTTTTTCTCTTTTTACAGATGATTTCTGTATTAATGAATGTAATTAAATATGTTGACGATATGGCCCTAGTGGGCCTTCCACGGACTACAGACCCCTCTGATGACACTCTTTTTTTAACCCATGTTAGGGCCCTAGAAGAATGCTGCTCAGAGAGCAAACTAGAAATCAATGTGGCAAAAACAAAAGAGGTGATGTTCTGCTTAAACCAGGAGTTCTCTACAGCGCCAATCTTACTGGATGGCCAAACTGTGGAAACTGTCGAAACCTTTAAATATTTGGGATCAGTGCTTGATGGCCAACTGAAATTCACAGGAAACACAGACTATGTATTTAAAAATGTTCACAGAGACTCAACCTGTTAAGGAGGCTGAGCAGCCTGGGGGTCAGCCAGAAGATTTTAGAATTGGTGAACACCACACATGTACAGAGTGTGCTCACCTTCCATCTTCCTGTCTGGTTTGGTTACTTAAGTTGGGCAAGCAAAATAGTGAGACGACCCCAAAAGTCACTAACCGAAATTTACACAGATTGGACAATGAGGAAGGCCAGGAAAATTACAGCAGATCTCTCCCACCTCCTAACTTCCAGCTCCTGAAGTCCAGGAGACGTTACAGGGTCCCACTAGCTAAAGGAGCCTTTAAAAAATATTTTATCCCCAATGCTACTCGCCTCTTCAACTCAACATAAGTGATGCACTAACTTTGAACTGCTCTTAATTGTCTCTTTCTTTTCTTATTCTATGTTTTAACTGCATTCTCAACTGCTGTGTGTTTTTAAAGAAATTCTGTATTTTTACGGTGAGCCGAAGGAAAATTTCCACCATGGTGGACAGTAAAGATTTATTGTATTGTATTGTATTGTATTGTACATGGAACTATATGATGAGCACGCTCAATTACGTCTCATAAGATTTGGTAGCAATTTTGGGGTTAGTACCATTTGTTACAGATTGTCAATACCAGATTAAGACACTCAGACCTTGAGGAACACCATAGAAAAAAACATGTTGTGATTATATATCAAAAACTTTTGACATTTTGGAGATTTGTATTTTTCAGAGAGTGGATGGCAAGCACCTTGTTTTGGAAACTGCTTATTGTAAATATACACAGGAAAAAGATACATCCTCTTAATGGCCTAGGTCTTGGGTTTGTAAAGTTTCATGAAGCTGTGATTATCTCGGAGGTCACAGCTCATTTTATACAGTAAAGTTTTAAAAAATGCTGTCACAACAATGAAATGAAAATTGAAACCACAAGAGTCTCAGCTCTCCAGTCATACCCAATTTAGGCAATTCCAAGAGAGTTGCAATTAAATAGATAGGAAAAAAATAAAAAGTTTCTACTGCATGAGATAGTCTGCATGAGATTTGCATAAAGTGGGAGACTCCCTTGTGATGTACTAGAAAGGGATAGTTGGATCGTTGCCTTAGTCGTCCAGTTTCATATGCAACTGGTATCTTCAATATGGCTTTAAAACTGAGCCTGCAACAGACTCTGAAAGACAATAATGTCGCTTAAGGATTTAGGCGTCCTGGTGGAGTTAAAGCACTCATTTATCTGATTACTATGCAGAATTATTTGTTAAAAAGAAGCCTGTTCTAATTAGTTTTCTTTTCTGACTTCAAGGCAATCAAACAAAAATGTCTGAGAAGAAAAACATGTTTACTGTGCATCACCAGTTGTTATCATTTCACTTGCTCTTCAAATCTGATTTGTGACAAACTGGGAAACAGATTGGTATATTTTTTCTGTGGCTTGAGAGACCATTTATGTTGCTACAGCAAGTAACAAAACATAATTTGGAGATTAAACTCAGTTCTAGAAATCACATGTCTGACTGGTAAATGATCGATGTTCAGCCGTTGCCCTTCCCTGCACATACCTATTTCTCCTGAGGATTTCTCTATCCAGGTCAGTAGACATTCTTTGCTGGTCACAACACAGATCCCTCAAGGATTGATGCAGAGTGTGAATCTATGGGGGATAGCCACAGATGGAGAGAAAATACAAAACATTATTGTATACAAGCAAAGCAAAGAAAAGAGTTGCCTTGCAACCTATGGCGCCATAGGAATGCATAAATAAATAAATAAATGAATCCATAAAAGAATAAGAAAATAAATATAAACAGGAATAAAGAGTATTCTTATATTATTCATGAAAAGTGCAAATTAAAAGGAAACAAATAAATGTTAAAATGAAAATCAAAATAACAAAATATAAAAAAGTATAAGCATTTCATTTATTAATTAATTTCTGTATAAATGTATACATTTTCTAAATATTTTCATTTGCATTTGAAGCACTTTATTTTTTCTGTAAATGTTTTAATGATCATTTTATATAATGTAATTTCTTTATTTTTATCCCATTATTTTTCCTTATTTTTTCTCTATTGCTCTTGCTATTTTCCTAGAATGTATTAATAAACATATACAATAAACAAACAAATACATGTAAAGAAAATTCTTATATTCTTTTATATTTTATTTGTCTTTTTGTTTATATGTTGATTATTTTTTATTGGGCTTCATATTGCCACTTTTTTATTTACCTATTAATACATATTTATTTTTATCCTCATGTATTTCCATATATATTTTTGTATTCTATTGCATACTTTTTTTTAAGGCGCTCCAATATTGCCATACAACCCTTGGGGAAAGCAGAATAACTTACTAACATGAACAATATCCCATTCATATAAATCTTACAAAGCCTATTCAAGATTAGCATTACAGATTTCATATCAATGTTCCTGACTCTGTTTGCCCTCTTGTGGAAACTTTGTGACACTACATGGCATTAACAAGTGGCACTGATAAGTAGTTGTTCTGTCTCTGTTCCTTACATCTTCTCCTGTTAGGCTGGCATCCTTGAAGCGAACACTGGCAGACTGAGACCTCCGCCTCCTTCCTGTGGTGCTTGTATAGTCCTTCAGTGGAGAAGTAGGGTAGAAACGCTGGCCATCTGGAATTACAGATGCACATATGTTAGAAAGTAATAAAAGAAGGAGTCAGAACACCAAACACAAACTTATTTTCATGTTTGATGTCATTTTCAGTTTCATCTCTTTAAAAATAATCCAGATGTAAGATTAGAATATGAAATTTGTATTACTCCATACCTGATTCTGAGCAAGCCTCCAGGTCACTGGTATGCAAGCTGGAGGCTGAAGCAGAAGCACTCCTAGCCCCATTGGATCTCCTCACCCTCTGAGTCTGCAGCTGACTGATTGACTCCTCCAGGTTCTCCTTGAGCTGGAGCAGGTTAAAAAAATCAGATGTAAAACAACAAACTGAGAAAGCAAATATTATTACCAGCACATTATTGTAACTGAGGACTAACTACAACCATTTGACGAAAATAACTTAGTTAGTTTTGATGCTGTCCACATATATTATTACTATTATTATTATTATTAATTACAATGATGAACAAAGTTGAAACCATTTTTAGTGGAAGTAAGTGTAAAAAATGTCCCTTAAAATAAATAAAACATTGTATTGATTACTATAGTTAAGCAAATGGACATGGTATTATAACCATGAATTTTTATACCAGTTTACTTTGAAAATGGTATATATTGCTGCAACCCTAGTTGCCACCACAGCAAAAAAAAACTATTGGGGAGAAAAGCTACTTTTAGTTGAATGTTTCCTTGATCTCAATGTTATTCAAAATAGCTCCAATAAAGTTTGTTTTGATACAACATGTACTTGAAACAAATCTGACATCATAACATGACAATGTGTGCAATGGAAAACAACTATCATATAATCTGCATCTTTAAGACTTAATAAGTTATAATGAAATCATAATTGACAAAACAAGTGTCTGACCAGGGCCATGGCTTCAGCCTGATCATCTGTATGCTCCCTGTAATGACCCAGCATCCGGTCTACTTTAGTCAAGTTCCGACTGGCGTCCTGCCAAGAAAAGAAACTTTCAGTTAACAATTACTTGTACAAGTTTAAGAACCAATGTATGCTATTAATGATCACAGACCCAAAATCGTCACACTGTTAAAAAAAATCGCCTAAGTACTTTTTTGTCAAAATTGTTTTTTTTGCATAAATCACCTCCTCATGACGGCGGCCACCTATGTTAAAATCGCCTACATCCTCTGTTTATCAGATCATGTGATTTTACCCTTTAAGATAATGGCCTATGTCAAGTGTGTAACTTACGTGGATTTATTAGGCCTAAGTCGAAATAAAATGTGACTTAGGCCATTTTTGGAACATGCCTTTGTGACTTAAGCAAGATATGGAAACACTTTATTTTGAAGGTGTCTACATAAGAGTGACATGAGTGTCTCATAAGCATGACATGGGATGTGTCCTGAACATTGATGACACTTTGAAGTAACATTAATGGTCATGATACTTGTCATGTCATGTTTCTTATGTAGATACCTTCAAAATAAAGTGTTACCATATCTTGCATAAGTCACAAAGGAATGTTCAAAATTGATAATAAAGTCATTTATTTCTCTTAAGTTACATAATTTACACACAGTGTTATTACTATGCCAAGAGCCATCCTTTGTTATATCCTTTTGGAGTGAAATTGTCAATAAATGTCATATGTTACACTTTTGGTGAAGTTTTTTGTGTTTCCTGCAAAACTTGAAAAAATGAGTTAGGCGATTATTTTAACAGGGTGACGAAATGTATGTGAATGTAGGGGAGCTGAGGCTGTGTCTCATGAGGCCCAGCAGAGTACCTGTAAAGTGTTTGCCAGTGTACTGATCTTGTCGGAGATGTCTGCGGCTCGACCATCACCTCCACTCCCACTGGATCTGCCCCTGTCCCGGCCGGCTCTGCGGTGGGCTTCACGCCCCCGTTGCCGGTGCACCGGCGTCCTGTCGAATGAATCTGTCTCGCTGGATGTATCCATAGTTTGGGACATGGCAGGTTTATAGTTAAGGGGGCGATAAACGGCTGACTAGGTCAAACGACGATTAGTGACCAGGAAACGCTAACTGATAACTGCAACGTTAATCAGATTAACGAGCAAACTGGGCTGTTTCTTAACTTTCTTTACAATGGATATTTTTGTCATAGCTAGCGGAAATGAGAGCTTTGTCATCGTTACCTTGACAGCCCTTAGAGACAGAAAGCTATCTGACCAGCAAAACACTGCAATTCAAACTGCCCTCTTCCCAATAAATCACTGTGTTGGCCATTGTTGAGTGATGCTCCTCTGGCTAGCAACAAGTGGTGTCTACTATGAACGTTAGCTAGCTACCCCAATGTTAGCCAACTATTTTAGACTTGTGACAATACCGTGGAAACGACAAAATACTCCATATGTCCGGCGGAAACAGAGAAAAACAAATGCTTAAGCCAGAGCCGTTGGTTTTTCGCTTTGAAAGTGATAGCTAACAGAAGAACAGCCGTGCTATGGCAACTTGAACTAGCCGCGTCTGAGCAGGAAAACAACACAGACCACAGCAGCTGCAAAGGACGCCGGGAAATGTATGCTGTCCACGAAGAAGCAATGAGGGAATGTATCATTGTGAACTACATTGTCCAAAGGTATGCATTTGCGCCAGTGTTGCCGCTCGCCAGTTAGAAAAGATAATACAAAACAGACAATTGTCTGTCGGATAACGTCACCCTGTTAAAATAAACGCCTAACTAATTTTTTTAAGTTTTGCAGGTAACATAAAAAACTTCACCAAAAGTGTAACATATGACATTTATTGATCATTTCACTCAAAAAGGATGTAACAAAGGATGGCTATTGGCATAGTAATAACACTGTGTGTAAATTATGTTACTTAAGATAAATAAATGACTTAGGCAATTTTTTGAACATGCCTTTGTGACTTAAGCAAGATATGGTAAAACTTTATTTTGAAGGTGTCTACATAAGAGTCACACAAGCCTGTCAGAAACATGACATGACAAGTATCATATGAGCATTAATGTTACTTTAAAGTGTCATTAATGTTCATGACACATCCCATGTCATGTTTATGACACACTCATGTCACTCTCATGTAGACACCTTAGAGTAAAGTGTGACCATATCTTGCTTAAGTCACAAAGGCATGTTCAAAAAATTGCCTCAGTCACATTTTATTTTGATTTAGGCCTAATAAATCTGCTTAAGTCTTGACATAGGCCATTATCTTAAAGGGGTAAAATCACATGATCTGATTAACTGAGGATGTAGGCGGTTTTACCATAGGTGGCCAGCGTCATGAGGAGATAATTTAGGCAAAAAAAACATTTTGACAAAAAATGACATAGGCGATTATTTTAAGTGTGACGAGATAAGAAGACAAAACAGACAATTGTCCGTCATATAAGAAAAATAAAGCTATTAATAAGATGGTTGAAGAATAATTTCCTTTTTTTATTGACAAAAAGTACAATATAAAAAGACTCAGGAAAACATCAGCAAACACAACACAATATTTGAATATAAGAGACACAGGAATATATAAAACATTTAAAACTTGAATAATAATGGCTGATTAGCCTGTATTAATAACAAATAAACAAACAACATATATATAAAATAAGTATAAACATGTTTAGATTTCAGTGGGAAAAGTGGGCAACCATACATTTTTTTATATTTACTGCTCTTGTTGTTTAATAAAAAAGGATTGATTTAAATAGAGATTTCAGTTCAAGCATAAAATATGTAAACTTATTGAAACGATGTGATTAAAAGAACTCTGCGAAAAAGAAATGTTGAACATAGAATAGCCTAATGAAATTAACCATATAAACACCAAAATCTGGAAACAATATACCTAGTTAACGTTAAAGGAGTAGATGAAGTAAGTGGCTTCAAAAAAGTAAGACTCCAGGTCTTGTCAAAATTTATGGAATATTCTACAATTTTAAAAAAGTATTTAATTATTTCTGTATCATTTTTACAAAATTTGAGGCAATGTCAATATAGCTTTAAACTCAGTGTGCTGATATTTTTATGAAAATGGCCAATGATCTTTTGATAGTTGTATATCGTCACACTGTTAAAATAATCATTTAATAAGTCATTTTTTGTCAAAATTGTTGTTTTTGTTGCCTAAATCATCTCCTCATGACGCCGGCCACCTATGGTAAAATCACCTACATCCTCAGTTGATCAGATCATGTGATTTTACCCCTTTAAGATCATCACTTCTTTGACAATTTGCCACTTTCATAGGCATAAGATAAGAACCCAGCAAAGAAGAGCTAGAGGGAGATTGTTTAGTTATCAGTTTAGTTTATCATTGTTTTATTGTCGACACTAATATTGGTAACACTTTACTCTAAGGTGTCTACATAAGAGTGACATGAGCGTGTCATAAACATGACATGGGATGTGTCATGAACATTAATGACACTTTGAAGTAATATTAATGCTCATGATACTTGTCATGTCATGTTTCTGACAGGCTTGTGTGACTCTTATGTAGACACCTTCAAAATAAAGTGTTACCATATCTTGCTTAAGTCACAAAGGCATGTTCAAAAAATTGCCTAAGTAATTTATTTCTCTTAAGTTACATAATTTACACACAGTGTTATTACTATGCCAATAGCCATCCTTTGTTACATCCTTTTTGAGTGAAATGATCAATAAATGTCATATGTTACACTTTTGGTGAAGTTTTTTGTGTTTCCTGCAAAACTTGAAAAATTAGTAAGGCGATTATTTTAACAGTTTGTGTTTCCTGAAAAACTTGAAAAGTTTTAAAAGAAATTATTTAGGTGATTATTTTAACAGGGTGAGGGTTTTTAGACGCAATAGTCTAACAATGGCAAAGCTTACAGGGCTGATAGAAACAAACAAAAAGTTTAAATCGAAAATCCTAAAGTCGAAAGTTTATTTCACTGTATAGAGCAGCATACACGGCTCAAGGGGGGAAGAAACTATTCGCGAGTCTAACACAAGAGTGCCTCAGAAGTCCACCCTCCCCTCAAGTTGAAGACCACCTCCAAACCCACCACAGAACTGCAGCTGTCCGTCCTACAGCATCACCTCCACAGAAACTCCTGGGCCCATGAGCACACGTGCAGCTCCACTGTCTCCACCTGAGGATTATACACCAAAACCAAGCACCACAGACTAGCCTGGCTTACTTAAATTGATATAAACACTTGTTGAAGGACACCAAGAGGACTGTGAAGACAGGCTGAAGTCAGTGTGGAGATATTTTGAGGCGAATCTGACAGCGAGCAGCCCTCCAGCATGCAGGTGATAACATGCGCGTTGTTTACGCTCGTCACTCTGCCTGTGAGCAGCGTGTCGGAGGCTGACTCCTGCCCTGCTGTCTGCGAGTGCTCTGAGTGGAAGACTCACACAATCTCCTGCTTTGACATTGATATTCTCCCCAGGTTTCCAGCAAGCACCGAGACACTGTAAGTAGGCGTACATCTGTAAAAGAGATTCTGCTGTTTTTTTCATGCATTTTGAATGTATAAAGTGCTCTTAACCCCCCGAGGAAAAATCATTATAATATCATGAATATTCCCTCAAAGTGCTCCCACTGGGAGTTGGAGTCTGTCTATGATGTTAAGTGGTTATTCCTTTTAAGGTATGCTATTATATGTATGACTAACAAGCTATGTTCCAAAGTTGTCAGTGGGACTATTCTTGATTTAGTGTGAAATGTAGCCAAATGTAGCACTAAAATGATACATAATACATGATTGGACAACTATTTTTAATGACTATAATGATTAAATAATTTGCACCTATTTTACTAAAAAATAGCATAATTACACCATATTAATTAACAATCATATATAATAAATCAGATACATGTAACTGAGCAGGGTAAAAACACAACCTGAATTTACCAAATTAATATATAGTGGACATTTTCTGCATTTGTGTTTAGTTTAGTTTTAGTTGTTGTTTGGAGTTTTTCCTTTACCTTTTTAATTATCAAATCCACACTACAATATTTAATGTCAATGCATTATTAATGGTCCTGAAGTCTGGCAATTTGTAGATGTACTGTATTTTTAAAAATGATGATGGATAGAGAGAGACGGACACAGAAATAAAGAAACAAGACACTTTAATAATGCCACGCAACAATGTTGGTGTTTTTGTACAGCATGGTAGCTCAGTTTTAGAGCAAAGAAAAAGAAAGAAACATACACCATAAACCTTTAAAATAACACACATAAGTAGACACATACATACAAACATATTCTATCTACAAAATATTTACAAAATATATAGAAGGAGTTAATTTCCCCACGCAACATAACAGAAGATTCCGGCAGGGTATTTAAACCATTTTAAATGTCCTGCATGTGATTTTTTTTTTAAAGGACATTTCAGAAGAAGAAAAAACATACCTGCTCACATTTATTTATTCAGCTTCAACTTTGATGTTGATGTTTACCTGCAATGTTTCTCTACAGTAGTTACAGTAGTAGTGTGTTAATTCACAAACAGCCAAGCTAACACCGACACACACTATTTGGAGGATGTTATTTTCCAGCTATCAGACTGCAGTATAAACTATATATGTAGTGAAGTGAAATCACAGTGTGTCCACTCTTTCCAATAACGGTAATAAGACAGTAAAAGAATATTTCTACTTGGACTGAAACTACTTTTATAAGTGATTTCATGTTGATTTTTTTTTTAATAAATCAATTCTATTATTTTTTTCAAATTGTGAAATATCAGAAAATGTCATCCCACTCGCAATTTCCCAGAGTCCTATATGAACTCTTTATACTTAAAATATTTTTTCAAACAAAAAACCCAAAATCAAAAATATTAAATTTACAGTCATACAAGTATAGCAGCAAGTTGCAACAAGGCTTTCACTCATGAAAAAAAACCTTTCAATAACAAAACAGTGTAGGAGGAGTGCTGTTTATGACTGTTAACAGTGGGAGATTAAACCAACAAAAATAGTCATTTAAAAAAAAGTACCCAATCAACAGTTGATCTGTGTGCGGTCTGTTTTCTTGTTATCTGAGACCTTAAAGAATCTGTAAAGAATCCTGGGAGCCGACATGATGTAATATGTCAGGGTCACTTCTGAAAAATGTAGCGGGGCTTTTACACTTCCTAAATTGCTTAAGTACAGGGCAAAAATTATGCAACACAGAGCGACAAGTTTGCCATGGCCTTGAGTGATGGAAACACATGCCCTTCAGAGGGATGTGTGGAAACATAGAACTGGAAGAATTAGAAAGGCTCTTTCCATTTAAAGCAGCATTCTTGAGTGATAAATCAGACGATACTGTTCCATTGTATAAAGTGAACTTTTGGTGATGTTGTTGTGGAAGTAATCAGTTGGTACTCCTCCTTGCTGTTTCTCTTCCACAAAATTCCTTCAAAGGCATGTTATGATAATCATCATTCCTTTCTTACAGTTTCTTGGAACACCTCTCCATGCTTTGCATTGCCTCAAACAGCACCCATCACATAAAATTATCTCCCGATCACTGCCCCAATTCACTTGAAAGCCCTCTAGGAGGATGGAGAGACATGAAAGCATGCCACCAAGCATGGGATTGTCACCCCTCCTGATAAAAAATATCTGCCAAATAAGCTCAAAATAGACTGTCTATTGAGTGGGATGTTTGAGCAGATGAGGCGTGATGGAGTGTGATTATGTTGTTCACACACTCAGGAATGGGCGACCTTGCTGCCCTGGTCGGGCCAGTGTGGTCCATTCCTACAGATTCCATCAAGATTTTAGCCACTTATTGAGCCTACAAAGATAGATATTTGATTTAATCTTGACAGGGCAACTCAGTAAGTTTTTGTTATGGTCAAAGAGCATAAAAAAGGTTTAGTAAATATTATCTACTTCCTGTGTTACATGCAAGCAGCAAAACCAGGTCTGAAAAGTAAAGCCAATACACAAGTGCCTTAAACTTTCATTCTTTTTAATGGTCAGCAGGGGGCGACTCCGCTGGTAGGAAAAATAAATAACTCAATTGGTATGAAAGTCAATAGGAAAATTACTTAAATTCTTACTTGATACTTGAGTGAGTGAGTGAGTGAGTGAGTTAGTTAGTTAGTTAGCTAGCTAGCTAGCTAGCTACCTAGCTAACTAACTTTTACCCTTTCCTAGTGTTCATCAAAGTTAATTGCAGCATTTTTTGGGCTCATTAACTATCTTCTTCAGCACTCAGTTCAGCTAAAAGACACTTGAAGGAGTCAGCTGTTAATTCTGAAGAATAATTTGCCCTTGCTGACCAAGCTGATAACGTGGCATCATTCTGCCTCCCGATTTGCTCTGTGCATGCACTGGCTGCAAAAGAAACAATATTGCGGACTTTATCGCTCTTAAGACTACGTTGCCTCACCTCCTCCTTTTCTCCCATCATAATTACTACAGCCACTGCCAACAAATCAACAAAATTATGAGTCGTAATCTGTTGTTTTATTCTTGTTGCAAGAAAGATACCATCTCATATTTGTATCATATTTGTTATATATGAAGCTACACTTAGCACTGGTTAGCTTAGTGTAGCACAAAGACAAAAACTGTTTTTTTTTACCCCAAAGAACATGAATAAGTACCTCATACAGCCCTTAGAAGAAATTCAAAGTATCCCTTTAATGGAACTGGCTGCTGCCTCTAGCAATAACTATATTTAGTAGACAGATAAGAGAGTGTTATCAATCACTTCATCTAACTCTCTGCCAGAAAGCAAATAACCGTGATTCCTAAAAAAATTCTCAACATGAGTGGAGGTCTGGGTCTGTGTTCTTAAATTGCTTTCTTTATCAATAAATCATTTTTTTAAATGCCACATTAGAGCCCAATATTTTTGCATTAATTTTGTTATCAACACAAGGTTTTGGTTAGAAATTCCTTTTGTGAAGGAGAATGTGTCAAAGTTCTCTTCACAAAACAAAATGTGAATGCAAAGCAGACGTCTGTGCGTGTCTGTGAGTGAGTGTGCATATGTGGACACTTAGAGCTTGGAGTCCTTTGTGTGTGTGTGTACTTGTGGAGGTTACTCCATGTGTCACTGGGAGTCAGAGAGGTGGAAAGGAAAGCACAGACACGCTTAGAAGCCTGCGTAGCGTGACTCCCGACTGCGTCTGGACGATGCATTCAAATACAATATTTACCTTTTACAGCACATTTCTCAAACACCCGGAGAGTTCCATTTGAGAATAATTAAGAGGGAAAAAGACTTCAAGGGAAAAGGGGAAAAAAACACAGCAGTTCCAGTCTTTCAAAAACCTCAGCATTTTTGGATTGGGGTTTAAACATGTGATAACTTGTGATATTGGTTGTCCCTTGACCTCTCATCTAATAAAACTGACTGAAGAGTGAAATCCTAATGCTGTTTTCTGAATGGTAACAGATGAGCACTGGGATTAATTGTGAAATAAGAAGTGGGACGTTGAACATGATGAGCTGGAACTAAGATTACTGGAAATTCTGACATTTTCCCATCTATTAATTTGTACCGATGGATCATGTAATGGAAATTGTTACTGTTACTTCAGATTCTACAATGTACCTCATTTATTTATGAAAAAACAATGTAATCTTTAATACAACCTAGAATAAAACTAAAAGGTAAATCATTGTCCACCAACAGCTGTCTGAACTACTTTCTTTTATCTTCCTACACTCTGTAATTCATATCCGAGCATTCAGACTGAGAAGTCGTTAAGGATTTTTATAGAGACAGCATTTTTGCATGATAGTAGTTTACACTGAATCACACTGGAGGTTGAAAAGTGCAGCAGAATATGTAAGTGACCCTCTCAACCCTTCACCACAGACTATTAAACATAAAAATGAGACAGAGCCCATAGTAAACACAGCGATGTTGTCAACCCAATGCTGGCAATATTACGAATTATGTGGCTTCTCCCCACTTCAAACTCAATTCCCAACCTGTTTGTTTTCTCGGGTTTCCATCCAAAATGACAAATTGGGGGAGTAATTTTCTCCTCAAGCCTCCAAGATGGGCTCATAGCTCGTCTCCCTGAGAGAAAATGCATGCTGGTTATTTGAGCGTGGTGGCGAATCGGCGCGGTTCTGACAGGGGTGTTTGGTGTCAGGGTCTGCTCTGTGTCCCTCTGTTTGTTTGAGTTTGTCAAAGCGCGTGCTGGGTGCTGTGCTCCCGTGTCTACTGACTGACCAACCCCCCCATGAGAGCATGATTCAGACTCGTGGGCCAGATCTCAGCCTCTGAATTAGTCTATTGTTCCCCTGATGAACCAAAGGTGCACGAGGATGGTGGCTTTGGCTGAGTCACTTTTCAAACCTGTTTCCAAATGGATGCATGCACTGTTGCTAGTTGAGGCAGGATGCAGTGGAACAAACACGGAATGTGCATCCTACTGCAGGGTGGCCCTGGAGTACAACATGACATCAACACATGTGGCTACCATCTTAATTGCTTTCCTCTATGACCATGTTGTGATTCCCAAATCCAGCACAACAAAATCTACAGCAAGATCACAGGACAGAAATAACACACTTTGACTAGCTAGGTTAAACAATGCTTTCATAAAAACATTTTGGGAGATACAGTTATTCCTCCACCAAGGGGATCGTGTTTTCTGCTTGGTTTGTCTTTTTGTCAGCAGAATTACAGAAAAAAACTACCTGCACGATTTTTGTGAAACTTGGTAAACAGGTGTAGCCAGGGCTAAGGAAGATCCAATTAAAGTTTGGAATAGATCCAAATCATGGGGTGCATGCACAGATTATTTTTCACTTTTGTTGACATTGCGTTGAGTTAGGGCATTTGTGCTGTATTCTTGTGGCATCGGAATAATCTAAAGTCGGGTCATCAAGTCGGTATGTTAACATTGCGACATAAGGCATGACTTGGTGGAGGTCTGTACTTTCTGAGTGCCATTCTTTACCTACTTTGTCACTTGAAGCAGTTCTATATTTCTATATGCTGAACATGAATCTATAGCCAAAAAAGCCAACTTGTATTTTTTGGCCTAAAACAGTGATTTAAGTTGGTAACACTTGGAAATATAAATTATTGACATTTAGGGCAATTATGTAAGTTAGCACAACAAAGGAAGCCAGTTGTCTGCTCAAAAACAAGTTGGTGAGTTGTTGTTACTTATATCTTTAAGTTGGGGTTCACAACAAGGGACAATAGTTCTGCTTACTCTTATTTCTTTGTTGTGAAATGCGGGAAAGTGGTGAAATACGGTCATTAGCGAAAGCTAGCGGCTAACTGACGCTAGCGGCTAACTGATGCTAGAGTAGCCATTAGCGTATTAATGCTAACTCAAAATTGTGGTGGCAACATTAGCTGACATTTCATAGCGGCGTTACAATAGTGCCAATTCAGCACATTGCAGAAGTTAGCAGAAGTAAGGATTAAAAGTTATTACAATGTAAAATTATAAGTTAGTACAATTTACAGTTGAGTTGACAAAAATATGATTTCAGAGTTGAGCAAACTCAAAAACAAAACTTAAAATATTTAGTTTAATTGTCCAAATCAAAATTTTATCGAAGTTTGTTGCCTTGAAATTTTGAGTTCACCCAACTTTTCTTTTTTTTTGCAGTGCAGCCAGTTAGCTTACTAACTCGTGCATATATATTTCTGATGATGAACAATTGATAGATGACAGATGGCCAGTGATGATAGCGATAGCTATCGTAGCTACAATTCTATCATCCAAAAATGGTGGTGCTGCCCAAAATGCTCCATGATTCCCATTCCATATTTATCTGCCCATCGAATTCCAAGCAATAAAGCAACAAGGTGTATTTCCTTAAAATTAAACAATTTCTGTTTTATAAAATGTTTTTGAATTTCTTGTCATTTTAAAAATACACCAACAATCAAATGTTTGATTTGTGGGTAAAATGTAGGAATACAGATCACATTCTAATTATTATCTTTCTCATAACATAACCCTTGGTTTAACAGTTTAAGTGTAACATTGGGAACTGATGTGGAGGTCTGTTTTACTGTGTATCCCACACTTAGGTCTTAACCTGATATTCTGAAACATTGTCCTAAACAGACCCAGACATTGTTTGATTTGGCTGCCAGCTCAGGTCCAGTCTTTGTTTTTTCCCTTGTTTCTAGAGCAGGGGGGGCTGTTTCACCATTTACTTCAAAGAAACCCTTCATCTGATTTTGAAATCAGTGTTGGGCCTTTATCTGTCTTTCCCCCTTTTTCCTCTCTTACCTTTATATCTCTTCTTTTCTTTATTTGAATATGAAGACAGTTATCTTAGTACAAATACTACAAACAGGAGGGAAAAGCTCTGTCCAACACTAACAAAATTCATCTACCAGCACCTTTGAATCCCAACATCTTATATCTCATTTGTTTAATCTTTATAAAAATGTATCAATTTCTCATTTTACAAGGACTATTTCTTGGCCAAGATCAACTGCCAAGCAACCAGTATCATTACCCACCTGTAAAACCACAGTGTGTCATTATCACACTTTGCTTTTCATGTTGTAGCATTATGTTTTCTGTTAGTTCTTCTGTATGTCCCTTCAGCTGTACGTCTTATTCTCATGAACGCAATGTCTCAGAAACGCCTTTCAGAACTTTGTCGAAATTTGACACAAATGTCTATTTGGACTCAAGGATGACCTGATTAGAATTTAGTGGTCAAAGGTCAAAGTCAATGTGACCTCTTTTAACACATTTGTGGCCAAAAGACAAGAATTCATACGTTTATTGATACAAAATTTTACACAAATATCTAATAGGATAAAATGATAAAGTGATGGCATTTTAAACCAAAGGGTCAAAGGTCAACTTCACTGTAACATCATAATATTCTGGAAAAACACTTTTCTGGCCATTATTCAACCATATATCACATTTGGTTAGATTAGTGAATTGGTGACACCAATCTTGGGTGTCCACCTTCAAATTGTGGTGATTGTATAGATCTTCCGTTCTGCTGGGTTGAAGGTTTGTGTGAAGCATCTGTGTTTTGCCAATATATATACTTGGCACCTTGTTAAATTTCTTGAAAGTCTTCAAAACATAATGAGGTTGGACAGACATGGATGTTAAGTGCAACTTGACTGGCATACAACCACAAGTTGGTGGTCGTTAATTATTAAGTTACTGGTGAACAGATCTGATACCTTTTGACAAACTAGCGGTTACAGCTATTTGCGCTGCTGGCTCCAGTTATATATTTACATCACAGATGTGAGCGTGGCCTTCTCATCTAACTCTCTGCATGAAAGCAAATAAGCATTTTGCCAAAATATCTAGTACTTCCTTTAAAAATGTCAAAGATCACCATGCTAATGACAAAAAGGCATTAGAAGACATTGAGAGTAAAATGTGTTTGAAACATCTAAAATGTCTTTCTTTTCCAACCAGATGGCTTTTTGAGACCCGCCTGTCATCCGTGCCAGCAGACATCTTTGCCAACATGGTCAACATCTCAAGGATGTGAGTGGCAATTTATTCAGAGGGATTATTCCATTCAAGGCTCGAACACTTTTCATTTACTGCTTTTCAAACACGAACCCTCATCCACCTGTTGTCTTTCAACTGCTCTGCTTAAAAAAGTGGGAATCTATCCCAGTTCCAAACTGCCCACCCCTTTCCTTTCTGTCTCCCACCCAAGCAGCTGATATGCTCTCTGGTTAGTATCACCGCTGGCTCCTAATCACAGCTGGAAGCGCTAATGCGTTCCTTCAATAGGAATGTTGGTGCTTCGACCGCAACGGAGCTTGGACATTTGTTAGGTATTCCAGCAGAGCGTTTTGGGTGTGTGCTGGTTTTAGACTCCCAGTAGAGGTGGAGTTTCTGTGTAGAGGTAAAATATACACTTGAGCCCTGATCCCCAGCCGCTGAGTCCGGCATCTGCGTCCAAGTCATGCATGAAGGGAGACTGAGGTGGATGAGACTGTAAGCCTCAAACAGCCAGTGCTAACAGCCAGCGTTTCCATTGACTCTTTGTTCCTGATCCAGAAAAAGTGATAGACTGCATGATGGAAAACCAGCTAAATGTCAGTCACATTCTTAACACAAGCTTTTTTTTTTAGTTTGTGAACACTGAAGTGTGTTTTATTAAGTGCCTGTAATAATATTAATGTTGTGTTCTTTTCGGTTCACTTTTATGATGCATTATAAACCTACTCATTACACATCATTATTAATAGCACTGCATAATAATATCTTTAAGTACTCATAAATATTCATAGTGCTTTATAATATGAAGCAAAAAGCATTTTATAATGACTTTCAAGGTCAAGTGTCATCATACTAAACATACAATATATAATTAATCTATAATAATATGATTGTTGGTTGCTCTCTGACATTGTTTTTGCAAGCCTGTGTCTATAATGCACTATAAATATACATTTTTGTTTACCGCTTTCCATGAAATAATGGTGACTATGTGGTTTATTCTTGACATATAAATCTCACAACTTTATTTATCAATCTCTTCCAAAGATATCACAATTCGAATGAAACCACAATTTAACAGAGGATTGTGTCTCAAAACAGAATTATTCCAACTTGATGGGCAACCATGTATAATGCATTATAACGCCGATAATAATGCATTATACATTGTTTTTTATAATTTATTACACAGAGATGTGGGCTGGATTTGAGTCAACTCTAGTGCAACTTGACTTGACAGAAAATTAATGACTTAACTTGGAAGTTTTAAGACTTGACTTGATGACTGAAATGACTTGTCTCTGTTAATTTTATGTTCTCAGTTTAAATATTAATTATAATTTATTAAAATAGTTAAATGTTGTTAATGGTGACATTGCAAGTGTCTATGTAACAATTTCCATTACTAAAACATCAGACTAATTTGGATCAGCCAGATACAATATGCTCTCTCACAACTCCTTAGCTTGCTAGCGTTAGCCGCATAATGATTAATTTCCCAAGAACAAAAAGTTGGCATTGCAACGTTACATTTCTTGAATGTGGATCACATTTTAAAATGTCCATGCGTCATATAATGCTGCAATCAATGTCTGTTAAATAATTGTGGTTATGGTGTGACTTGACTTGCCTTAAGTACTCTACTTGACTTGACATAACCTGAAACTTGACTTGCCCAAGACAAAAAATAAAGACTTGGTAATACTTGAGGCTTGGACAAAATGACTTGAGTCACATGTCTGGTAATACAACTATGAGAATGATAATACACTATGATTCTTGCAAAAACAAAGTCTGGAAGTGACCAGCAATTATGAAGAATTATGAAACTTGACCTTAAGTCGTGATGTGTTGAGATTATTATTAAAAAGCATTATGACTATTTACAAGTGCTTTTAATAGTTTTTTCAGTGCTATAAGCAGATTATAATGCATTATAAGTATATCAATATAGCTTTATAGACAGTGCTTCTTTTCAAGTCATTTTTAAGGTTGTTCGAGTGCTAGGTTCATGGTTTATTTAAAGAGCATACTTGTTACCAAGTAATAACAAATGGGAGCAGAGTGACTGATGACTGGGTAATGTATATGTGGGGTGCATACCTGTAAAATTACCCGTGACTTTGGAAGCTTTAGGCTAGGTGGGTTGATAAATTCAGGAAAGAGTTGCAGGCTTTAGGATCATTTTTAGAGCCACACACACTTAAACGCATTTATAAAAACACGTCTTATATTTCCCCTACATGCTGGTACAGTGCCTTTTATTCTTACAAGTTAGCCAGATGGTTAAAAACACAATTATTTTGTTATTACAAAGATCATTTATGCTGTAAATTTGCTATAAGCTCTGTGTATTTCTTTTAGATACATATATGTGGACATGACGCTGCAGAAGCTGGAGAGGCACTCGTTCCACAGCCTGAGGAAAATCACCCACATGTGAGTAAAGGAAAATGGCACGCTCTTTATCGATCTGTATTGATTAAACTGTTCCATTTGCTCTCTGGAGAGAAAAATGCCTAATTTTGAACCTTGCCGGCAGCAAATGGAAGCAAGGAAGAAACACATTAGAGGCTTATTTCTCTCCTGCACACCACTTATTGCTCCTCATCAGAACACTCCCAATTCCAGAAATTGACAAAAAAAAATGTACCCAGTTGTGGGATCACTGCATGCAAATTGAAAAAGAAACAATTCAATTAAATGAAAAGTCTTATTATCTGGACTATTAATACCGAGCCTGGTCTAAATAGACAGTCAGAATAAGCATGTTAGAGCAGAGAGAGAGACAGTATTTGGCTGCACTACTCGTCTTCTTTATGCTCCAGCTCTTGTAGAAGCAGCTCAGGGGAAAAAGCAAAGCAAGTTGCACTCTATTCTCAATTATGGGATAGAGATTTATGGCTGAGTCTCCGGGTGGACCACACACTTTCCAGCAGAACACCTCCTAGCACTTCATATATTACTCCAAGACTTCCTGCCTATGTGAATGATTTGTTCCAAGTTACAGCATCTTTGTAACACAGCAGTTTGTGTGTATGCAATTTGTTTCCACTCTTTAATGATTGTGTAAAATGTTTAGCCGTTTGAGACGGTACCTAATTAACAGCTACAGACATTAATTTGACATGGCTTTATGCATGTGTGTGTATCATTTGGCTGCCATTTGTATCTTAATTATTCTCCTTTTCCTCCTTATTAGCTGCTGAATTCCAGACATCAAAATACAGACAGAAACAATAATTCGAACTGCAAGCTGAGGGTTGTATCAGTGTTCTGGGGGTGTATTTTGGATCTCCGGGGCCTATTTGCCACTGATTGGTGCGGTGTAGTGCCATACATCAGATAATGGCATCTCTCTCAGGTTTCCTTCAGGGTCAGACACAAATTAATGCTCTGCTTCCTGTTGGCTGCTTGAAGCCGACAGCAGCTGTGGATCTAAGACTGCAGTCGGAGCTGAGAATTCAGAAGGGGGCTGGGTGAAGTTTGTATCATGCCACCATCAAGAGAAACCACAAATGTCAAGAATTCCTGGTTTCTACTGGGAAGCAAAAATCTGTCTTTTATACAGATGAATCAGTTTTTATCATTGGTAGTGATACAGTGTATTTGTACAAAAAGACTATGAAAGCTTCTACATTTTTTGTCATTTGTTGGGGGAAGAAATTGGCTAGATAAAGCTTCATTTAAGCTGCATTCTTTCTAATGGCCAGGAGGTGGCGACTCCACCAGTTGCAAAAAGAAGTCTGATTGTTTGTTAATCAATAGGAAAATGACCCTACTTCTCACTTGATTTATTAGCACAGTAAACCTTTTCTTGATGAGTTCTCAACCACTAGTTTAAAGTCCTTTTTTATTACAACATGATGTTTATTTTGTAAATTATGGTCCCATTTAGAATAGAAAAGATTAAAAAGCAGGAGCTAACTTGTGATTGACAGGTTGCAACCTTGGTGCGTTGTATGTTTTCACCTTTAACTTTGACCCCTTCACAGTGTGTTTTCACTTCACCAAAGTAAACTGGAACATTTTTCTCTCATAAAAAAAGTCATTTTTAGTGTTTGGGCGATCTTAAAGAACGCCAAGGAGTCAGCTATTCATTTTTAATAACAGATTCCCCTTGCTAGCCCTAACGTTAATGGATAACATTGCATTCCTTTGGGTCCCGATCTCTTCTGTGCATGCACTGGTTGCAAAAAAAACATAATGACGACCAAAAACCAAGATGGCAACCGTCAAAATGCCAACTCAAAGCTTTAAAATTGGAGTTCAACATGAACCTGATTCTACCTTTTAGTAATTCTGCAGTCCAGGGCACAAGCCTTTTCAGACTGCTTAATTAATGTGAAATGAAATTCTTTACAGTGCTGTATGAGATCCTCTCAAGTTCAAATAGTTGTGACAAAGATTCAAACTCTTTACCTCATTTGTTTGGCTCAGACGATGCCACTCAGGAGTTTTATAGTCTGCCTGACCGACTATGTAATAGTTATATTGGCTGATGAATCAGATATTTTAGTGAAGCTTTAGTCTTTATACAGCAGCACTGGGAAGATGAACCTCTCCAACTCAGTGACTTTTATTGACCTGACCATGTCTGTCTGCTGGTCTGAGTGTGGTTAGCCAGGTGTGTGAAGGAGGGCCAGGGCACATGTCCCAGACCACTACATGGCTTCAGACAGCAGAGAGAGGTGTTCAGTCCAGCCCAGGGCGGACCTGAGTAAACACACTAATGAAACACTAATTGGACTCAACTTCCGGCCCTGGCTGTCTGCACTGAGTTTCCCTTCTCTCGCACACTGGCATGCACCTTGTCCCATTCTGTCAGCAAGTTTTAAGACCGCACAATGTGTATTTCTGAATGTGTGTCCAAATAATCTCATAGTGGCCACCACATACACTTCTGTCCTTTACTCATACTTGAAATTAGTTTGTTTTTATGTGAAAGTGCATTTTCAGGACACTTTTTTCTTGTCTGGTCTTTCAGAGAGATACGTAATGCAAAAAGTCTGACCTACATTGACCCTGAAGCCTTCAAAAATCTTCCAAACCTCAAATACCTGTGAGTATTTTTTATTGCATGTTCTTTTTGTCGTTGAATTCCACATATTGACAGCATTATGGTAATCCACAAAATGAAAGGTCTATATTTAAAATGCTTAAGTCTGGCAATAATTTAGACTTTGGGATCTATTTATAGTATTGTTTGTACCAGTATGGGCAAGAATGTCTTGCTTTATTTGAATTTAATGCAGTCGTACAGGTTAGGAAAAGTATAGCAATACACATGTATTAATACATAATGAATGGATTGTCACTAGGACCAGGTATCATTTTAAAAAGGTGAAAGCAATACCTTTTTATCCAAGCAAAACCTTACAGTCATTTTTTCTAAATATGGGTACAAAATAAGTGTCGCAAACTGAGACCTTCCTTGAATTTATATGTTGTCTAATGACTGCCTACCACTTTGCTCTCTGACTACATACCAACAATGGCAGACTACATTGTGTCTCTACAAATGTTGCTCATGGCTTTGAGAGCCTACATTTTCATCCAAACAGGATATGTACAACACATTTGTGTTGCTCGTCTTCATCGCTATGGATGGCGATTTTGTCTTATTAACACAGAAGGTAATTTGTTAATGTTAAACTTTGTAGCCTGCTAATGCGAGCCTGTATCAGTCACATTGCAGTTCAACAAATAAAATGAAAAGAATGATACACGCTTATAATTGGTCTTGTTGGTCACCATAACCCCACCTCCAATCTATCTGTGTGCTCCCAAGTGCCTTGTGTCTCTACAGTTTCCCTACAGCACCAATGGTGTGCAACACTGGCTAACGTTAGCTTGTAAATAGAGTCTACTAATGTAAACAAATGACTGGCATCCACCACAACACAGAATGCAACACAAAGCCCATATTAGCACAGAAATGACTTTTATCTAGTGAAGCCCGTCTGGCCAAACGGGAATACAGCAACTCCAGCCGTCGTCATTTCGGCGGTGCCGGGCTGCACCTAACTCCCAACTATACCAAAATTGGGCAAAAGGGTGGAGTGGGTGAGCTGAGGCCATTTATGGCACTTCCATGTTTCCCCTGGAAACATGTTCAACATTAGCAGGCCAATCGATTCGATTCATGTGCATGAAGAAGCTGATTGCAGTTCATTTAATGGCCACCAATGTCATTAATAACAAGGATTATCAAAAATTTCACATAATACCTTTAAAAGTAATATAAGAATCATCGGCCTGTAACTAGACACTTGGCCTATTTAATGTCAAAAATAAACAAGCCAGTAAACAAATAGGTTGCTACTTATTATTACATGCTGCATCTGCAAAACTCAGATCATTAGGACTGTTTTTGCAATAGCAATGCTCAAAATACTGTTATCATCTACCATTTTTTTCATTAAAGGAGCTTGTGTACTCTCTGTTGTATCTACTGTATGACCTAACTGTTTCTGTCCTCTTGCTACTCAGGGGAATTTTCAATACGGGCCTTTCTTTCTTCCCTGACTTGACGAGCATCCACTCTAATGACATGAACTTCATACTGTAAGTTGTTACAACTTTTAAACTAAGTACACTAATCGGTATTCATGCAAGCTCAAACTGCTACGGGTGGCATTTTATGTCAGCAATTCATTGCCACATTAATTCAGAGCCATTACTTTGGCTATGATAAAGCAACAGCCAGATGAGCAGCTTTTTCATGCAATATATTTCACACTACTTAAGGAACGATGGATGGGTTCTTTCACTGAGCTTTTAGATTTTCATATTCTTGCAATGTCACAAGGAATAAAGATGAAATAATCTTTTACATGTTTATCCGACTTTACATTCCATGTAGGGATTATGGGAAATGTGGTCTCAATTTAGAGAAATGCCACCACTAACCTCACTAACTGAAGACCAGTTCCCTTCATAAATTTGATTGTGTTATTGGTGTACAAAATGTTATATATGCAGAGCTTGTGCTTTCCACTTCTTTGTTTTTGAGTCAATAATCTGCCTTTTGATATATAACCCTCTGCATTTCTGCAGGAAATGAGCATCTATACTCGCATCTTTCTGTCATCATACTCTAAATTCTATGTAATTTAATTTTCCAACTGAGCCATAATACTTGAGAATACATTCATCAACTACATTCCTCCCTGTGCCACTCTCCAGTGAAAGGTATTTATTTATGACACGACTTCATTTCCTCTCTATTCGGTGTCTTCCTTGGCAGGGAGATTGCTGATCATCCCTACATCACCGAGATCCCTGCCAACTCATTCCGTGGCATCACTAGCGAGGTGCTGACAGTGTAAGATATCTGCAAGAGCAATCACATGCACACACACATACAGTAAGGTACATGTAGAAATGTACAGAAAAGAATTGCTAACACTTAACGCAATATATGTGCATTTGTGCCATACACCTTCATACAAACTGCGTAAGGGAAATGTAAACTAGATACAAACTGTCAGAAATACATGGTGAGCTGCCTTATCCCTAAAGCCAAACCAAATCCTAAAATAGCCACCAGAAGAAGAATAGATTGGCCAAAATTACCTCACTTTAAAAACATGTCCTTACTCTGAACTCACTTGAATCCTTCAAAGATAGCAAAAACAAGTACACAGACACTCAAACACAACAGGCTATCACATGTATGTGGTTAGGTTTGGGAGCAGGGGAAGAGGAATTGCAATTTCAATCCACAAAACAGCATGTTTTAGAAAATGTTGGGCTAAAAACCGCAAAATTGCACAGACAGATGAAACCTCACCATTGAATGCGAAATAAGTAGGTCCTACTTATCTCTGTCACTGCTATGCAGAAAAGCATGAATTATCAGCACATGGGAAATATATTCATTCAAGTGGCAAATTCTAATCAATGTGATTGTCTTTAAATTTGTGTATGAACTTCTTTTTTCCAGAATGCTGTACGGAAATGGATTCAGAGAAGTTCAACATCATGCCTTCAATGGGACCAAGCTAGATCAAGTGTAGGTATTTCATATAAACTCTTTGTTTTACTAATTTGATAGAAGAGTAGTTTGACATTTTTGGAAATATTTTTTTTCTTGCAGAAAGTTACATAAAAAAAAAATAGATACCGCTCATTTAATATGAGCTAGAGCCAGCAAGTTTGAACTTAGCTGAGCTTAAAGACTATAAACTATAGCATTTTGGCCATCTGCATCTTGGTTTATGGCCATCGCCATATTGTTTTTCTGCAGCCAGTGAATACACAGAGCAGATCTGGAAATACACTACAACATCACTACCTAAAGTTAGCACTAGCTACGTATATAGCTATGTTAGCAAGGCAAGGCAAGGTAAGGAAGCTTTATTTATATAGCACATTTCATACACAGGGCAACTCAATGTTCTTTACATAAAACCGAATTTAAAACATACAATTAAAAAGAAACCCAATTTAGTTAGGGGCGATTTTTTTGTTGAAAAGGAATAGCCGGCTCCTTAAACTGTTCTTTGGTTCAATGGAACACTGAACAAGACAATTTTAGGCAACCAAAATGTTTTAATTAACTTGAAAAGGCAATGCGAAAGGGTCCAAGTTCTAAGTTGAAAAGCATACAGTGCACTGTGGCAACGACCTGTCAATCATACAGTAGCCTTATCCAACCACATTTCAAAGATCTGAACTATCCCCTGAAGCCAGATTTATTTTTTTATCTAGTACAATATCTTTCACTGGCACACCAGTCGATTAAGAGGTCTTACATCTCTCAAAAAAATTGACTTGCTTAGTATTTCACTGGATTAAACCATTTCTGACATCTGGCATAGGCAATTCCTGACTTGAAATTGCACTACAAAAGCAGCTGGATCACAGCCTACTCAAATGTATTTAAAAAGGGCCTTAGCCCAGCTCCTGATTAGTAAGTTGGAGCTCTCAGGGGAAAATATGTTTCCAAAAGTTGGTATCAGAAAGTCTGCATTAAGAGTTCCCCCCTCCCATACACCCACACTGGACGCCAGGTGTGGGTCAGACTTGAAAAAAATCTATTTCTTACTTATATTTTCAATAGCCTCAGTTGGATAAATTACAAGAGAACAAGTAAGAATTGTTTTTTTTTCTTTTGTTGCAACATGTTTTCTTTTTTTCTTGTCATCCAGAATCCTGCACATTCAGGATATGAGGTATTAATGACATTAATGTAAGCCCCCTCTCCTTTTTTACAACACCTACACACATCCCAGGTCCTTATAAGAGCCTAATTAAGCCATTGGTCGATGTCTAGTGAGTCTTCGCACATGGGTGTTTGGTTTGGCTCCTGATCTGCTCTGAGGGGGGAACTGATCCCAGCACAGCCCGACCAAGACAAACACACCCCTCACAGGTCTATTATCCTTATTAGATTTAAGGGATTCAGGGAGTTTTGTAGTGAGGGTGCAGCGTGTTTAAGGAGAACGCCATCATATCTTATACTGTCTAATTTGAATCAACAATGTGATTGAGACCTTTTTCTGTCATGTTTTACACTTCAAATGAGAGAAAATAAACAGAAGTGATGAGGCTTCGGAAAATATTATGCCATGCCTCCCCTCTGTCAGTCTGATTGAAATGTGAAGGATTACTTTTCTCCTAATAAACTTACATTTTGCTTTCCTATCCAGAGACCTTCACAGGAATAAGTATCTTACCAAGTTGGATGAAAGGGCTTTTGCAGGAAAAATCAGCGGCCCCATGCTTCTGTAAGTACCTGAATGGTTCAAATTAGAGACACTCTTATCTCTTCAACTACACAGAATTCTTAACTCAACTTGCGTGCATGTAGTGAGCTATAGTTGCGGCTATAGCCTACATTAAAGCAAGACTAAATCACTTTTTAAATGAAGAAAAAACATGTATTCTCTATCAAAATTAATGTTAATCACATATGTAATAAAATGCACCCTTTCTTAGTTCAAAACACTCAAGGGTTTTACTGCTATGGCCTTACTTGATCTGGTATGACTAATTGCTAAGGATAGCTAATGTTAGCAAGCTGCTATACGGCTTTACAACATTTAGAGTCTGGGCCGGGATTGCCTGTACACAGCTCTCACTTCTAACGTCACAAGCAAACATTATGGTTGCTGAGCCGAAATGCCGGCAAGCACTGCTATCATCGCTAACGGTGCTAACAGTACTAACTGCTGAAAGAGCTAACGGTGCAAGGAAAGCATGGACACTGTTCCAACAGAAAGGAAGAATAATTGGGGAGGGACAAGTGTTACAAAGGGAGGGATTCACATGCACTAGCATGCACAAGCAACCCAAACAAAGAAAAGAGAAGCTTGAATGACAACACATGCAGAGGGAGTATGACTTCATTCTCTGCTCAGGATAGTATTACACTACTATATCATTACATAGCAAAAAGTTGTTTGCTGCTATATTAGTGTTCTGAATATGGTTTATAGCATTTTAAGTAGATATTGTTGCATAACTTAAATTACTGCGTAAGTTCACTGATGGTACAACATTCCCTATTTAATGTTACACTAGGTTTTACCATGATATCTTGATTTACACTTTTGGCTACAGTGGTTCCTGTTCCATGGCTTAACTTTAAAGCAATAGTTATAAGACACTTTGGGAAATATAGCTGCTTCTTCATATTCTTGCTGAAAGCTAGATGAAAGATCAATACTAGTTTATATACAAATAAGATGTATTGCATTAATAAGTGAGCTCTAAAGGTTTTTTGTTATCTTGTGCCTGTAGCTCAGTTGTTAGAGCGGTTGCCCACTCGGAAGGTCAGTGGTTCGATCCATGGCAGCCGACTTGTATCCAAGATACTGAACCTTATTGCTCCTGATGCTGCGTGTGAATGGGTGAATGAGTGCTGTCTGTAGTGTAAAGCGCTTTAAGTGGTCACAAATCTTTGGACAGAGCCAGGGCAGTCTAACCTGCTTCTAGGTATTGATCCTCTCATTTAACTTTCTGCAAGAAAGGGCCAAGTACTGTTTCAATGATGTATTTCAAATGTACATGTAGCAAACCATTTTGAAAGTAGATATCAATAAATAATAGGTTTAGTTTGATAATTTAATTTTGCACACCATGTCAAGGTAGATTTGAACAATTTCCTCATTTATAATGTGCAGACTGGATGAGACATGTCTGTGAAATGGATAGCATATCATCAAAGAGTAAAAATCATTCCCCCACAGCTGTGTCTTTGACCAGGAAATCTGACACACATTGTGTGCAAGCGTGGGAGGGAGAAACTTCCGACGGTTTTCTGATACTGTCATCGGTTCTGCCATTCTCAACGCTTTTAAAGCTGAGTCCCCATTTAAAAGGTGTTTGATCGCCAAAACCCTTTACCACGGCTATCTAGTTGCTGTTATGGCTCTGATCTAGCCTTAAGTGTCTGCTTAGGTAAATGGGGTTCGTGTGCAGGTCTTCCTCCTCTGTTCCACTGAGGAACATGTCCTGAGTGAGGTCACCTCCATGAGGTCATGAGCTAAACATCTGGGAATGACAAAATCAGACTGACACTCAGAGTCTGTGCAGCTCTTTTTTTTTTTACAGCCTTACACAATGTGCCCCACGAGAGGAAAAAGAGCACAGGGTAGATAAGTGGGGAGAGCAAATGGGACTAAAAAAGAACAACTGAGCTCTTAGCACATATGAAATGTTTTGCCTTGTGTTTCTTTTATTTAATCAAGTTAATGAGCACATACAATGACTTCGAGGTTTAATGGGTTAGGAAACTAAAGAAAGCAAAAGACAACCTGGCCTCTACTTGGCCCCTGGAAGGGGGGAGTGTCCGGCGCTGAACAGCGGAATGTCCTGATAATGGGATCACACGGGATGTCGGAGAGATTGTCAATCCCCTGCATGTCTTTGTCCCGATGAGGTTGAGCCGACTTTGGCATCACGGCTGAGCACAAGAAATACCACATGTAATAGTTTAAAGATGATGAAGGAGAGAGGAGCTGACTTTAGGAAACAGACGGAGAGTGTTGTTTAATCCATCTATGAGATCTCTGGTCTCATAATTTCTGGCTCCTCTGTAGAGTTGCTGATGGCTAGGATGTCACCGAGAATAATTAGTCCCATGCATTGGAAGTAACTCTTGTGCCCATTTCCACTTTGCTTTCTTCACATTAACTTATTCCCAAGGAATTTGTATGGTTTCCACAGAAAAGTAATGCAAGGGAATTACATGTTAATTGTCTCTTTTTTTTCAAATGCACATTAAAACAGGTGATGATTGCTGTTTTAAACATGTTAATGTTGTGTAATGGAACTATTTCGCGTGATTAAGTTTAGGAAAAAGCACACGGTAACGGTTACAAAAAAATGACCTGTGCTCATAACTAACAATGGGATACAATTAGGACACAAGCGTCTATCTCCTGGCTGAAAGGCAGGGTTTGTTTGATCCATCTATTGCTGCAGCCCATCTTATAAGGACATACGTGGCTAGTTTACTGCGTCACTGGACAATTTTGTAGGAATGCTACAAAAGTTCAGTGCAACCATTGAAGAGAAAAATCTAAATTAATACATCTACTGTATCTTCCTAAATTCTTTCATTCCCTTTCTGTCTTAAAGAGACGTTTCCCAAACAGGGATCACCTCCTTGCCGACCACAGGTATGGATTCTCTCCGGACACTGAAGGCACACAATGCCTGGGCCCTCAAGAAACTGCCACCCATCAAAACCTTCAAACACCTCACCACCGCCAACCTCACCTATCCCAGCCACTGCTGCGGCTTCAAAAACCTCAAAAAGAAACGAGGGTGAGTTTTTATCAATTCTAAATTTTGCATTCATCGAATGGACTTGTGAGAGTCAAAACAAACATCCTCCAATAGAATGCATTTGTGTATGTGTATGATCTACCACAGTGAGTGGGGCAGCTGCACTTGTATGGTGTGGCTCTTGGCAGGGATTGAATCAACTCCCTGACGTGTTTACCTATAACTTCTTACAGCGCTGCCACAATTAGTGTCACTCATTGCTGTTATTGTAGGAAGAAGCCTGAGCCAGACTAATAATGACTCTCAAAACAGGAATCACTTTTCAACTGGATATATAAATGAAATGATTTGATTTGACACTTAGTGCGAGTGAGAGTTGAAGCCAGTTCTGTGTATTTTTGCCTCATTTAGGACTACAGTACCACTTTATGGACTCAATCTGTATGTGTTTTTCAGCTATGTGGAGTACATCCTCTGTAACCTGACGGCGTTCTACGAGCAGCATCACAAGCGCTCTGTGGGGCCCCTTGGCATGCCTTCCCTCCAAGGGGACGGTGTGGTGGAAACAATGCCAGACCAGGAGCCAAATGATGGAAGCCACAAAGAGTCCCAGCAAGACTGGAGGAGAGGTGACTTCCATGGCAGCCTCCACTATCACGCCTACTTTGGGGGCCGGCCAGATGAGGATGTGGGTTTCGGAGAGACCCTCAAGAACCCCCAGGAGGACACCAGCCAAGACTTTGACAGTCGTTACGATTATGTGGTGTGTGAGGAGGGAGAAGAGGTGACGTGTGCACCAGTGCCCGATGAGTTCAATCCTTGTGAGGACATAATGGGTTTTGGCTTCCTGCGAGTGTCTGTGTGGTTTGTGAGTCTGCTGGCTGTTGTGGGGAATGTGGTGGTGCTCCTGGTGCTGCTCACCAGCCACTACAAGCTCTCAGTCTCCCGCTTCCTCATGTGCCACCTGGCCTTTGCAGATCTGTGCATGGGGATTTATCTGCTGCTCATCGCCTCCGTAGACCTCCACACACGATCCGAGTACTTCAACCATGCCATAGACTGGCAGACAGGGCCTGGCTGTGGACTTGCAGGGTTTTTTACGGTCTTCGCAAGCGAGCTTTCCGTCTACACCTTGACGGTGATCACTCTCGAGAGGTGGTACGCTATCACCTTTGCTATGCGGCTGGATCGAAAGCTGCATCTGCACCATGCTGCAGCCGTGATGCTAGGCGGTTGGATCTTCTGCCTCCTATTGGCCCTGCTCCCATTGGTTGGGGTGAGCAGTTACCAGAAGGTCAGCATCTGTCTCCCAATGGACACCCAGTCCACAGTGGCTCAGGTCTACATCTTGTCAGTGCTGGTCCTCAACATCCTGGCCTTTCTTGTTATCTGTGCTTGCTACTTCAAGATCTACTGCGCAGTGCACAACCCACATTACCGTTCTGGATCCAAGGATACCAACATCGCCAAGCGCATGGCTGTCCTAATCTTTACTGACTTCTTGTGTATGGCGCCAATCTCCTTCTATGCCATGTCAGCCGTGCTGGACCGGCCGCTCATCACAGTCTCCAACTCCAAGATTTTATTGGTGCTCTTCTACCCACTCAATTCCTGTGCCAACCCATTCTTGTACGCCATCTTCACTAAGGCCTTCAGGGGGGACGTATTCATCCTCCTCAGTAAGGTCGGACTCTGTCAGCAGCGAGCGCAGCTGTTCAGAGGCCAGACGGTGTCCTCAAAGGGCAGCAGTGGGACATCTCAGGTCCGTAGAGACAAGGATAAGGCTAGGAAAGGTGGAAGCAGAGGCCAGGAAGATGTGCCCATCCACCTGAAGAAGTGCTCTGGACATACCTACCATCCAGCAATCTGCCAGCAGACAAGCCCTGAAGAGAGCCAGAGCCTGAACACGTGAGCAAAACACCAGCTTGAGATAGTAAAGCAAGATAGTTTCAGGTGGGAGCGGAGAGGCCTTGAAGTGTTTGTGGACAGATCTGTTTGGATATTTAACAGAAAGCTCCAGTATTCTGTATCTGCTTCAGTTTTCAGGCCAAGTTCAGCTGTTTTCACAATTTCGGCTGTGATGATTTTATGGTTCCAGTTGTTGGAGAATATCAAGTGTCAATGAAATATGAGCCCGACTTCATCTCACTTATAGTCCTTTGTGTTTGGAGGGAAAAGCTAGAAAAGAACAGAGATTATTTTAAGGGAAAATAAAAAGATAAAAACTTACAAAATACATTTATAACTACGGATAGAATCTATTTTTTCAGTATCTTAAATTTAGCTAAGAGTTTGATTTCAAATTATCTCTAACATTGATGTACTAGCAAATGTTACAGAAAATTCCCTTCTGAAGTGCCGTATTCATACTTGGGTTATTGTGTTCAATGACAGCCTGCTGGTCCAGTGCTGTTGACAGTTTATCCAGTTTATGAAAATGTAAAAACACTGCATTTGTTATTGTCTTATCAATAGCTCTGTATAAAATATAAATACACAATATTGTTTGGTGATTTTTTGATGAAAACAGGACAATTGTTGGTGTTTTTTTGTATGTTAACCTAAAACTGAAATGTAAATTCGGACAGGTTTTGTATAGTACTTATACTACTTGACTGTGATACTGGAAAGTTTTTACAGTGCGAGAGGATTTTTAAATTGTATCTTTAAGTGGCTCATACCTGCACCAAGTTGATGTATCACTTTCTTATAGATTCACAAAATATTTGTGTACTTTTTTTCTTTATGTCATTGTGAGGGTTTTTTTTTTTAATGTAACCAAATATCTTTTACTTTTTTCACATTGTTCTAGCAAAACAGTTTGCAGCGGCACGTCCTCATCTCCCGGGAGTATGTGATCCAATTACAAAAGACATATTTTGATTATTAGCAATTTTCTGCAAATTACAGACAGGTATGATAATCACAAATATATACTGTTAAAGCCATGTCTCTCCTTTGGAATGTCATGGTTGTTTTTCCAGCATGATCGTGATATTTTTCCATCCTCTTACGGAAACAAGTGACTTATACAATCAGCAGAGATAGCTTTGCCTTCACCGGGAGAACTTAAAGCAAATACAGCTGAGACACGTGTGAGCTGCACCGCTGCAACTTGTGCGATATTGAGCCATTATGAGTTAAAGGACACCCTCTGCCAATGGCAGCTTAACATCTGGTTAGCATTTCATCTGCTGGGTGACATTTTTTTCAAGGAAATATACAGATGAACAGGGGGGAATTTCCAAGAAAGGGGGATCATTCCAGATCTTTTTTAATTTTGCTTGCAAAGACGTGAAGATATTTGACCTGGACAGTTTGTTTCAGTATGGAAAATATAGTATGACATTCCCAACACTATACCATTCATATGCATTTTCAAAGCATCAGTGAGTTTGAAATGGTTGAAACCTCAAAACTGGAAGGATTTAAAGTTTTAAAGTTGAAAAAATTAAAAGTGGCATCTGCTCGCTGCGTTCCAGACTTGACTTGCAATGTAAATTCCTAACAGACTAACAGGACGTCATTTTCAGCTGAATGTTTTCCACAGCTTCGTGTCCATCTCCTCCAATCACCCATTTACAACAATCCAGTGTGGACCCTTCAAACGCTAAGCACACAGAGCTGGAGCATGATGTGCCTGGCTGCATTTGTGAGGGGCCTTCTCTCTTCCACTGCCAGTTGAAGTTAACCCACATTTCATACTTGTTTTACGAGTATGCACATGTCAAGTTTGATAAAAATCAAAAATCACTTCGCATTTGACTGTGTGAACACGAAGAGACCAGATATGGTGACATACTTGTCTTCTGAAAGTACACCTCCACTCAGGGTTCATGAAATAGTCAAGTATTTTCTCAAAGCCATCCGGATTATCATACAAAATATTAGAGAAACCAACAGACAGAAAAGGCCGAACAAACCAATCAAGACTTGGACTGGATTTATTTTGACATTCTTCATGTAGCTGGTTCTCAGGCCTGCCTGATCATTCCTCTCCCGGTATTTTAAATAAACCCATCGCCGAGCCGTACCTCAAATAAGCAAGGCGGGGCCCAACGATGCACCTCGCTAACACCAGCTTACGTTGCTATATTCAAATACAGTGGGGAAAAAAACATGAGAACTACCGAACAGAAAAACTGAGGTTTCTATCAGGAGATTTAGAAGAGCCTTGGTCACTCAGAGGAGGTCAGAGTCTTCAAGTATCCATCCAGCTCTTGTTTCTGGGAACATAAAATCCCTGTATTTATGGCGTCACTCCTTACGTTATTCCATGGGCCAGTAGACATTGACGTTCCTCTTGAAGAGTCAAGTTTCTCTCTCTTACACAAAACTCTTGAATGTCTACTGGAGCAAAAACCCAGAGTTGAAGTCAGTGAAAACATTTGTCCAAGTGTTGTTTTGAGTGGTTCTACTTATCGACCATACAAATCTTGGACAAGAGTTTTATCTTTTCTACTGTCACCAAACACTGTGTTTGATGTATTTGTGTGGATGTCTGCGTCAGTACAAATTAATTTGCATTTCCCAGGTGGAGTGCATGGGATGTGACCGCCATATTAGTTATTAAATGTGCACAGAAGGAACATCTGGCTAAAAATAAAGTATTCAATAAATGAAAGGGCCCTGTGATAGTCTGATAAGTTGTCCAGGGTGTACCTCGCCTCTCACCCAATGTCACCTGGGATCATTCTGAACTAACAAGAACCCAACAAGGTTTCAACCGATTATACACTAATGAAAACATAATAATGAATGTTTTACTTCAATTCTGCAAAAAGCTCCCATAATTCCTACATGCTGCTCCTTAACCATGTAGAAGTTGGTGGTTAATGGGGATAATTACTTGTGTACTGATCCTCATAAATCAGTGTTCTTGCTACAATGCATTTTTAAACAGGTAGTTGTAGGATCCAGGCTCTCTCGTTCACCATCCAACAAGCATTTCTTTTGGAAGCCTACTGCCACCTGTAGACTTGATTTGACAAAATCCCAAAAGACTTGACATTGAGAGCACAATTTCTCTTGGACTTTTTGCTCATTGATATTAAATCTATTCATCTCATTCTCCCCAAGCCAAAAGATTACAGTTTCCCTCCTGAGACGGTGAGTGAATCAACTTTTTCGGTCATGTTAACTTGTCACGGTAGAAGAAGCACAGGTGTTACTATCAACTTTAATGATGGCTCTGTTCTATTTGTGTCCCATAAAGTCGTGACAGTGAGCCAGCATGCACAATACCAGGACCCCGAAACTCAAGTAGCTACATGAAATTCAACAATGGTGGAAAACCAGGAAAGGAGGAAACTACATTAAAAATGGATAGAGGCTCTTTGTCCCAAAGAGACAGACCACGGTAAACTCAACATGCTACAGCCAACAGGTCTGGCTACTGCATTCCACGGAAGCCTACAAATCTATTTTGCCATGCAGCTGATTGGCAGTCACCGTCAGTTAGGTGGTAAGCAGAGAAAGCCATAGAGTCTAAGCTAGACATCTCCAGGGCCTCATTATAAGCCTCATTCGCCAGCAGCACAGACTCTTAGGTCTGAGTGCCCAGGAGTAGCAAGAGGGCCCACTCAATCAGAAGCAGCCAGGGATACATTCTTCCTCCACTAGGTCTGTTCAGGACTGAATAAGTCTTTGTGAAGCATGATATATTGTAGAAGTGACAGCTTGCCTCAAATCCATTTACAATCAAGGGCAAAAATCTCCATGTAGTTTCTTATTCAGCTTTAATCCCAGACAGCACCACACCTTTATCTCATAATTACCCACAAGGAAATACACAGGGATTGTATCAGTTTGGTTAGGATTAGAGGAACGGCAGGGAGAACGCCCATGCTGTGCATACCCTGACAGCCATCCAGACACTGGATTATACAGCTAGAAAAGTGGAATCGAAGACAGGCTGTGGCAGATTCTGGGACTCACGTTCACGTAGCATCCGATTTAGTAAGGAAGTGATTTGCAACTGGAGCTCCCTTTAACCCGGTGGGTTTGTCTGCAGTTGCCAGGAAAATGTGGAAAGATTAGAGTAACTGAACTAATTTGAAAAACAAAACAGAAAATAATATTCTATTAATTAAGCTATAACTCTTGAACACTATTTGTTGAACTTGAGTGTGTAGTTAGCAAGCAAGCAGAAAAGTGAACAGTTAGCTAAGGTAATGGATAGTTTAAATAAAAAGATACAATTAATGGATAAAGGGTAAAAGTGGCTTTACACAGATTTAAGAGCATAATGATTGCCAGTACATGACTCTCAACATGGGAGTGACTGAGCTGGCAGCTAGCAGCTAATGGTGCTAACGCCACCGCTAACAGTCCTAAAAACGGCAACAATGGGGACAGAGTTAACACTGTAATTACTGCGATATTAATGTTCTGACAGTTGTGGTTTTAAATGATATAAAAGCAAAGTTATACAGGAGCAGTGTGGTTGAATTTGTTAAACGTGATGGATAAATTGTGACAACAGGGATACATTTTTACAATAGTTAGCCAAAAGCAGTAGAATTGTTACAATAGTTAGCTAAAGGTAATGGATAAATGGTTTAAATAAATAAAAAGATAAAAAGTTCAAACCATAAACTGAAAGCAAAATGGTTCAAATTGCTAAAATTAATGAATAGATTGTTCGAATACTTTGCTAACCTTCATATATAAATTAGTAGTTAGCTGCAAGTAATAAATTGTTACATTACTTAGACAAAGGTAAGGGATAATTTGTTATAATAGTTGGCTAAAAGTAATGCATACATTGTTACAATAGTGATCTAACTGTAATGGAAAGTAAGCTAAAAGTCATAAGATCATTGTATAAGAAAAAAAAAACAGGAACAATATGCACAGAGTTAATTAAAGCAAACACATTATGAAGATGGTGGGGGATGCTGATGACAGGGTGGAGATAATCTGATATGGCTCTGGGGCTTAATTTGACAATAAAAAAGATAGGCTGACTAAGTGTTGTAAGGTCAGGCAGTGTATAAGGGCAATGCAGAGGTCTTATCTTACTTTTTGGTAATAAAGTAAGTGCCATTCCACTTCAATACAAGTCAACAGTAACACTAATTGAAAGCATTTCCTTTTTTGTGAAAGACAACATATTTCATTGAAAGCACAACTTCCCAAGTTTTGTTGCAAACTTGATTTAATTTAAAAAAATTAATTGAATATGAGCGATACATTTCCTTTATCATCTGAACAGCAGTTGGAACACACACGACAAAACAATCAGAAAGCAGAGAATACATTTTTAATAGACATCCTTTTCATTAGCTCTTCTATTATTTGTCAATATTGGAAAACTGAAATAAAGTTCAAAAGGCACACGCAACATCCAGCGATAAGGAGAACAAAAAATAATTAAGCTACTGTGATTTGTTTTTTTAGCGCGACTTAGAACCATGGAGAGCTACTAAATGCTGTCCTGAAAGCCCAGGGTTTCCCTCGGCGATTTTTTATTTATCGTTTGACTTGAAATGTGTTGGAAGCCTCTCTGTTGGCACATATATTATACAAGGATGGTCATCTTTTTAAATGGCCTATTTTCTGTGTACATAGATCAAAATAGAGTAAAAAAAATATGAAATTACATATTATTTTACTTCTATTACATCATGTATGGGAAAATGTCAGATAATCATATTTTTAACTTGTTGGTCCTACATTGGTGTACATCAGTGCTTCCTTGGCATTAAAGGGGGTTTCTTTAAAAACATTCTCTATAGAGCCAACCATCAACCAAATCGACACAACAGTCAAAAAACACATACTTTATTTCAAATTGCTGCAACAGGGGCACTAAAAACAAACTGCAGAGAAACACACGGGCCCCCAGAGTTAAACTCACTTCGATAGAAAATATTCTCATTTAAAAGTCATGAATAAAATGAAAGCACAGGAGGAACATATGGTGGACGAAATGATTTGGAACACAGCGTTATGTAGCTTTGTCCAACCAACAGAGAAAAAAAAGGAACACTTATTAGATTATAAGAGCACAGTTTGGTGCGGCTTTCCAACCTTTCAAAAAAATAGTACATTTTATGAACTTTCAGGAATAAATTAAAAAAAAATTGAAATTAAAAACGATTTTACTGTTTCCACTGACAGTTTGAGAGTATGGGGTGTGCAAGAAAATAAACTAATACATTTTGAGAAAAGCAGTGACAACACACACTCAGCCTCTCACACCTCCTCACACACACACAGACAAAAGAGAGCACGCTGTGGCTATTGATTAACTCGACTGACTGATTCACAACACATTGATAAACTGACAGTGCAAATTTTCAGACGGCTGCAGGGAACTAAAATAAGAGCAAAGAAGATACAACTGGACACACTTCCACACATTTTGTACAATTCTTAAATGAATTCTGTGTTGGATTTGTTCTTCCATTTTTTTTGTTATGTTTTTGGATAAAGATGGAATGAAGCTCCAGAGAAGCCGATGAGGAAAATAACAGTATTTTTTTGGATTGAGCACTCATTAGAAGATTAAAATAATGCCTTTAAACATCTATTAGTTATTTTAGGATTAATTTCTTTTGACCTTCTTTGTCTTAACCCTTCATTAAACACATTTAAAAAAATTTAAAACAATAACAGATTGTTAACTACATAAAACACTCTGGAGCACCATTTTCATAAACATGAATTGAGACAGGTGATGATCCAAGAACAAAAGTTAGAAGCCAAGGTTGATTCTGGCCGTTCTAAAGGCAGCAATCTTGACTGGTGGCACTAAGTTTGGACTTAAATGTAGACACGAGTCAATCCAGTCAACCGACTACAGTGCATTATGAAGGTGTTTCTCATCTACGGGGTTATAATGAATGACCTCTGACCTTTGGGTCAGGTCACCCTGGTCCACTACTCCTGTACGATGTGAAATGCTTTCTTTCCAATGTATGTGAATTCTCTCAGGAAAAAACGTAGAGAAGCCTGGAAGAAGCAACAAAAAAAAGAAGATAAAGAACGCTCTGTTCGCAGGCTTTCTCGTCCCCTGTAGGTTTCTCATCCCGCAAGGCTAGTCGAGTGTTTCTTGACGACGCACGGGTTTGTATTACGGTACCTCACAGTCCTTTGGGTTTGTCAGAGTTCTCAAAGACTCCGAAGAAGTTTCCTGAAATGAATCCAGTCACAGGATATGGAAGGATATTGAAGTGTCTGTTAACTGGATAGAAGGAGTTACAGAGTTCCTGCTCCTGTTGCTTTGTCTGTTTTTTTTTTCTACTTCACCATTCGGCGTCCCCAATGGCTTTGGAGAAGACATAGTCTCTCCCGTTCAGATTCATGATCCCGTCCTTCAGGTGGAATTTCCATTTGTTCTTACTTCTGTGAATCTGGGGAGCAAAGAGAAGGAAATTAATGTTGTGGGCGTCGGGGACAGATGGACACTGTTTCATCTTACAGTGGACAGAGTGTCTAATGTCTTTAACCCCTGCACACACACACAAGTTGGAGTTGGACGCAAACACATTAACCAGCTATGACCAATACATACCGTATGATATCGACCATCAAATTCTTCACTCAAGGCAAAAAAGGATCTACCAAAAGCAGAACTTACATCCAATAGTAAAGGCCCTCATGCACTAAAGAACTTCAAAATACATTTTCCTTTAAGTCAGCAATTTAAAAAAAGAAAGATGGAAACTTCCATGAAAGAAATCATTTATAAACATAGAAGCACTGTTCAACTGGCCAGTGACTCATTGAGCACGTAACCCACCACTTTATTATTAGGTGAACTGTGTACTTAATATAGTGGTGGTGGGGTCTTCTGCTACTGTTGCCCAACTGCTTCAAGGTTACGTTCAGAGATGGTCTTCTGCAGACCTTGGTTGTAACGAGTGCTTATTTGAGTTACTGTTGAACCAGTCTGGCCATTCTCCTCTGACCTCTGGCATCAAGGCTTAATGGATATTTTCTCTTTTTTGGACCAGTCTCTGTAAACCCTAGAGATGGTTGTATGTGAAAATCCAGGTAGCTCAGCCGTTTCTGGCACCAACAACCATGCCACGTTCAAAGTCACTTAAATCACCTTTCCTCGCATTCTGAACTTCAGCAGCTCATCTTCACCATGTCTACATGACTAATTGAGTTGCTGCCATATGATTGGTGGATTAGATACTCGCATTAACAACCAGTTGCACAGGTGTACCTAATAAAGTGGGCGTTGAGTGTAGATTATTGTCCATCAAACTGGTTCATGCTGGGCACAAATCGACGTGGACCATAGCTAGCTATTGTCACAGCCACACACACTTAATGTTGCCAACATGCTTGTTTGATTTAGCAACTTTTCAGGCCTCTTAGAGGCTCGAAAAAATGACCGGCGAAATAAAGAAGTATTGCCATGCGTGTAGCTCAGAGTAACCACAGTGACTGGCTCTTCGGCTGACAGCACAAACCTCTCTCTCTCCCCTAGCGCAGCCAGCAGGTGTTGGTCAGGCAGGCGGATACTGCTCACTGCAGGAGTGAATATAATACAGTCATCAGTACATAATTTCTTACCTTGTCATATTGGCACACCACTACATTCTCTGTATCAAACAGCTCCTGGTCCTCCTCATCGCTGACATCATCACCACTGTTCAGTGGCTCCTGACGAGGAAACAAAAGTTGAACAATATTGAATTTTCATTCAACATTAAAACAGGCAGAGTGGCTGACTGGTGAGCTTAACATCCCATTCATTCTGCTATAATACAAATGTACTTGCAAACTATCCATATACATTATCTAGGGAAAAGAAATTCACAAAACAGTACAACATAACTTTTGTTTCTTACTTTTTGGCAGTTGAACTTTTTCAAACACTGATCCATCGTGTCAGTTTCATTTAAAATCTGACCTCTTACTTCCTCACCTCTTCAACTTGTCCGTCCTCTCCCCCATCCTTGTCCTTCTCCTCCTCGTCATCTTCATCGTACTCCTCCTCCTCATCCTCGTCCTCTTCTGAGGAGGTGTCTCCAGCGCCGTCCACCTGCAGCATCATGGGAGGCTGCTGGGCCTGAGGCTGGGGTTGAGCCTGGCCCTGCTGCTGGGCCTGGGGCTGCTGTGGGACCTGTGGTGCAGCTGCACCCTGGGCCTGCTGAACCTGCTGGACCTGAGCTGTTGCTGCCTGACCAGGCTGCTGCGCCATCGCTGTCGCCTGCATTACCTAATGGGGAAAGAGGTTGTCAGGTCATTAGTGTCAGTAGCTTCCTGTTCAACAGTGTAAGGATAAATTAAACTAATCCAGTGTACTTCCAAAATAGACACAGATGCCAATCAATAATATGTCAAAACAAAAAAGGCAGGAAGGGGGAAAAAGTGCAAAGCAAACTTTCTGAAGAAAAAAAAAAAGCAATTAAATCCGTAATGAAGGCAGTGAAGAAGTGCTGACCTGTGTATTGCCTTGGACTTTGTTTCCTGAAGCTAAGACAATCTGCTGCGGCTGGATGATGACTCCTGTTTGCTGGGGCAGGCCTCCCTGCAGAGGAGCCAGGACCTGGACACACAACACACAGGAACGAGTCACATTTTGTGAAAGCTCTAGGAAAAATATTATTGTACAGTACTTTGGAGCGAATTGTATTTAGAGTGATGTATTTTAACTGGATTTTTACTATGCTGGTTCAATTGGAGAAGTTACTGATATAAAAAGGTCACACGGGGCTTGAAATGTCATGTGAATATGTATGTAACATTTGAGCTGTGCACATCATTTTCAGCTCTACATACTCTGTATTGTAACTTGGTACAGTAAATATGTTGTGCGGGGCTGCTAACTCTTGCATCGACTCACATTCACAAGCTCGCATGCCACATGTCCACTTTCTCACACAGCGAAAAACAAAAGATGACAATGTTGTGGCGTGAAAAAGGACTGACAGCACTGTTATGTAAAATGACAGTGCTGTCAGCACCACAACTTTTTGAGGAGATTAAAGGAAAGTTAGATCAAATTACAATCTAACATACTGGCAATGCGCTCATATTTACTCTCATAGTATTTGTTTCAATTAGTCTTTCGCTGCTTTAATGCCAGACGACCTTTGTGGCCAAACAGGATGTCGATTATTATACCCTATGAGTGGTCTTTCTGAAGTACACAAATATACAAGATACATGCAGCCAGCAAGCAACAGTTGAAGCCACCTGCCCCCGTTTACCAGTAGTAAAGTATACGTACATGCCTGATGACGCCTACCTGCTGTATGACCGGTGCCTGCACGCCGCCAGGCTGCATCTGCTGCTGCAGGAGGATCTGCTGCTGGGGCTGCTGGATGATGTACTGAGCCCCGTTTGGTGCACGAACCACCTGCAGGATCTGACCTGAGAGACCGCACAACAGAGAAGATGTGAGTGCATCTATGAATTTACTTAACTTGGCAATTGGAATATCCTCATGGAAGTCCGTTTCCATTATCCATTTTGAGAAAGTTTGTCATTATTTTTTTGTCATTTTAGGACGCCAAGTCATTGTAAATCTATTTTCTCATTATAAAAACGTTTTTCCCCCAATTATATTGGTAAAAATTGGCTTCCATATTTTTTTTTTTTTTAACAATTGGATGCACAGATAAACTTGAATGTTTTTCACCTTGGCTGGTGATGAGCTGTTGGTATGGGGTGACCCCTGTGGGCAAAGCAAGGGTTGCTGCGGTAGCTGCTGCACTCTAGAGGAGAAAAGGAGAACTCACATGAGTGACTGAAACACGGCAGTCAGGTACAAACTCACTTGCATGCAAACAAACAGGCAAAAGTTGTTTTTTAGGGTATAAGAATGTGCAAAACAGAAGGTTGCCAAGGTGTAAATGCTCTGTAGCCAGGTACACACAGGCATGTATGAATGTATGCGTTAGGTACACTTTAATATTTATGAAATTCAGTGCAACCACTTCACAATTAAAGTGCTAATATTCATATTCCCCTGGTTGTTGCGATAAAAGCCTGCACATGCATTCACTTTACCTGCCAGATTTGATGGTGAAAGGTTAGAAATTTGCAAGTGAAGTTAAAACAGAGTGTTTTAGACTTAAGACGGGGAAAAAAATGGTTTATTAATACGGCGCAGATGCGAGCCTTGACACCAACAGATGGCTTGCTGAACAGAAGTGTTGTTGGGAGAAGGAAGTACAAAAGAAATGGAAGTGTTGACACTCCGTTGTGCGAAATTTAAACTGATGAAGGAAAAAGTGTGTTTATCAGTGTGTGCGAGACACAACAGGAGCATGTAGGATGTATTATCCAACTCTCTGAAGGTCCTTCTTCTACTCTACTAGCTTGCTTTCCATATCCTTCTGCCCCTCCATCTGTCTGCTCTGAGAAAAAAGCCTGCAGAGACACATTAAGACCCTCTTCTTCTTTTTGGCTGGGAAAAAAATGTGGAAAAAAAATATCTTTTCTCTCATTAAAAGCTATATTACACTTAACAGAGTGCTTCAGTAAGTAAAGGAGTCACTGTAAATCTCTAGTAGAGATCAGTGAGTGTTGCACTGCATCTACTCTTTGTTATGAGCACAAAACCCTAGACTCTAGTTGTATGTTCATTTTATGTGTACATAATCTACTTACCATCCCCGTTGCACTCATGTGCTGTAGAATCTTGGAATCCTGAACAATGACTTGCTGCTGGGGAGCTGTTGAAAGAGACATTTTAAAGGGATAACTCAGATTTTTGGAGTAGTACGAGGTGCTTAAAGATAGTCAGTGTATCATCTGCAGTAGATGGCGGTCGGCATGCTCAGTTTGGAGAAGCAGGCAGGAGTTACTGAAGCTAAGCAATGTGCTGCTGTGGATAGAGGCAGGAGAAAAAAATATTTTAGCCTCCTAAATAAAAGCCCACCTAAAAAAATCAATCACTTATGATGTATTTAGTTGCATTTAGGTTGTTTTCACCAATTTATTTTGTGGTCAGACAGCCCTGTTTAAGTTGACACTTGAGGTACTGAAGCCGTCGTCTATGCTCTCTTCAAAGCCACCAGACTCCTTTGGTCATTTTATAGGGTCAGTGGTAGACCCCAAAAAATGTTTTTGGTCTACTTCTGCCCAGCAACTCCTCTGTTCTGTGAGGTAAATTACCTAAAAAAGGAGTGTGGTGGCTTTGAAGAGAACGCACACAACGGCTTCAGACGCCCCACATGAACTGAAAACAAGGCAGTCAAATTGGTAAAATAATAATGATACTAAATGTATTGTACACTTTAACTGATATTGATTTTTTTTAGCTGGTTAAAACACATTTTGCTATTGTCTCCATCCACAGCAGGACATAACTGAGCTTCCATGCCAGTACTGCATCCAATTTCACAAAATACAAACTATTTATTTGAGCCATAATACGTGCCAAAACTACAAATATTACCCCAATAAGCATATTAGTAAACAGATATAAATGTGTGAAGACTAATTTGGTCAAGTTGTTTAATCTTCAGGCTCAAGGTTTAAAAAAAATGGTAGTTATGTATAATTATTTAACTTTTTGAATATCACATTCTGGCAAAAAAGCCTTTTTATTGAGGAATGTTATGCTATACCCCTCTAGTAGGACTAGACTAGTAGGTCTAAATTGACACTTTTGTGGTGTAAACAGGGTTTGTTCACTTTAGCAGTGGTCAAATTCAAGCCTTTTTCAAGGACTTTCAAGGTAAAATTTTCAAGCTTTTCCAGTATCTTACATCTGTTGTAAACTGCATGTTTTAGATGAGTACTTGCATACTAAAAGTGGGGAGATTTCACTGAACCATACCAACAGAGATGGTATTACACTTTTAGGAGGAACGGTCTTCATTTCTGATAGGCTACTTATTATTTCTTACTGTGAACATGTGATTATCTATCCTCTATAGATGGATATAGTCAGATTGCAAGAGAAATACAGTAAGAATTTCAAGCATTTACAAGCAATTTATCCAAAATCCAAGCACTTTTTAAACCTTGAAAATACAACATTTAAATTCAAGCATTTTCAAAGATTTCAAGAACCCGTACGAACCCTGTGTAAAAGAGGCATTCACAGATGTCAGATAATTCTACTGTTTACAACTAGTCCTTTACTACCGCACTGTGGCAGACAGTGACAGTGCTCACACACCTTGCTGCTGCTGAGGAGGCAGGATGACTTGCTGGGCCTGTGCTGGCTGGGTCACCTGCTGGACTTGTTGGACCTGCTGAACCTGCTGCTGCACCTGCTGCTGCTGCTGTGCGGCCTGCAGGGCTGCCTGCTCCTCAGTGTGGAAGCCCTCCACTGCCTTGGACTGCAACAGTTTGTTTTCCCATAGCTAAAGCACCGGGCAGAAGAAAGAGAAGAGTTTTAGTTATAGGTTGTGTCATTAAGACATTAAATCCATACAAGGCATTTCCCCAAAACAACCCGGATTCCAAAACAGTTGGGCGCTATCTAAAGAAAACAGAGTGTGATCATTTGTGAATCCTTTTTGACAGATATTCAATTGAAAATGAAACAGAGAACAACATATTTAATGTTCAAACTCAAACATTATTATTGTAAATATACATTCTGAATTTGATGTCTGCAACATGTTCCAAAAAAAAGTTGGGAAAGGGGCATATTTACAACAAACCTCTCTTATAACAACGCTCATTAGTGTTTAGGAACTGAGAGCACTAATTGCTAAAGTTTTGAAAGAGAAATACTTTCCCATTCCTGCTTGATATATGACTTCAGTTGCTCAACAGTCATATTTTGTGGTTCATAATATAATTGTGCATTAAGAAACATTGGCTTGTTGGATGTTTTGCCCACGCAGTTTTTCAAAGTGGTGAACCTCGACCCACCTTGCTTGTGAATAACCTAGCGTTTAATGGATGCCCCTATTATACCAAATCATGACACTATCACCTGTTACCAATTAACGTGTGGAATGTTCCAAACAGGGTTTTTTTTTTTGCATTCGAACATCTTTCCAAGTTTTGTTGTCACTGTCCCAACTTTTTCTAAAAGGGGTTATTGGCATCAAATTCAGAATAATATATTTACAAAAATCCATGAAGATAACATAAAACATTTGATATATTGTCTTTGTACAGTTTTCAATTTAATTTAAAAAAGGATTAGCAAATGTTCACATTCTGTACTTTTTACACAGTTTACAAACTTTTGGGGAATTGCGGATGTTGATATACATTATTACTGTACAGGGAAGTTCATAGTAAATTTTAAAAGTTGTCAATTACAATGAATAACCTCACACCACTTCTGCACTAGTGATACTTCCCCTATCATGTTAGAACACGTGAACAATGGTGCCATGGACAGTTACCGTTTTCAGCTCCAGCAGCACTTGCTCATCCACTCCCTCATCCAGGAACAGCTCTCGCACCTCATTGATCACATCCTCAATCACAGACTTGTATAGTTTAGGCTGTGAAGAACAGAAAAGGGAGAGAAGACACATTTTCATGATTTTGTGTGCTTAAGAAGAAAGAAAAACATACATCTGTTATTATAAATGTTTACCTCTCTGGGCTTACTTTTACATGGACCATATGGTGTTTGCTATTCAGAAATATGTTTAATAGGAAGACACCAGTTTCTAATGCTTCACAGCTGCGGCAACATTGCATGTCTAACAGACCATGTTGATATAAATCTAATTTTGCATTGCTAAATAAGCATAAGTGAGTTTAATATGGTAATATTGGGTGTTTATCTGATGTAGCCTGTATGCTAATACATATAGTCACACTGTTAAAATAATCGCCAAAGTCATTTTTTGTCAGAATTGTTTTTTTTGTTTTTTTTTGCCTAAATCTTCTCCTCATGACGGCGGTCACCTATGGTAAAACCACATACATCCTCTGTTGATCAGATCATGTGATTTTACCTTTTTAAGATAATGGCCTATGTCAAGTGTGTGACTTCAGCAGATTTATTATGCCTAAGTCAAAATAAAATGTGCCTTAGGCAATTTTTTGAAAATGCCTTTGTGACTTATGCAAGATATGGTAACACTTTATTTTGAAGGTGTCTACATAAGAGTGACATGAGCGTGTCATAAACATGACATGGGATGTGCCATGAACATTAATGACACTTTAAAGTAAAATTAATGCTCATACTTGTCATGTCATGTTTCTGACAGGCTTGTGTGACTCTTATGTAGACACCTTCAAAATAAAGTGTTACAATATCTTGCTTAAGTCACAAAGGCATGATCAAAAAAGTGCCTAAGTCATTTATTTCTCTTAAGTTACATAATTTACACACAGTGTTATTACTATGCCAATAGCCATCCTTTGTTACATCCTTTTTGAGTGAAATGATCAATAAATATCATATGTTACACTTCTGGTGAAGTTTTTTGTGTCTCCTGAAAAACTTGAGAAAATGAGTTAGGCGATTATTTTAACAGGGTGAGGAAGTGGTCTATCTGAGATAATGCCAGGGATTTAGCTGCCATGTATTAACGTCACTGTATGCTAATCCATATGACATCAGCCAGGTCTAAACACGTCTGTCTGTCACCACCAACACGGTATACAGCACTCCCTGAGGATATCGTGGGATACGTGGCGCACACAAACAACCAACGTATACCGTTTAAAGGTCTACAACGTCCGCATTCAGCAGCGGAAGACAGCGGTACAATGGTAGCAGAAAAGCGACAGACGCACACAGCGCCACCGCACTGCGCTCCCTGCTCCGCATTGTCCCTAATGTCCGCAGCACGGACCTCGGTCTCTCCTTCCCTCCCCCTCGGCCTGTCTGCTCCTCCACTATTTAAAGCACAGTCTGGTGTTTATATGTAGAGCCGGTGACGTAGCGTCGAGTAGCACCTTCCCATCCCGGGCAGTCTATATTAGACAGCCAATATGGCGGTATAAAACCAGGCAGCAGAGAGGAGGAGGGCCAGAAGCGGAGCGAGGGGAGACGTGGAAGCCATTTTACGGAGCAGCGAACTGCGCGCTCGACAGCCCCGTACTTTGACCATTATGTGGCGGAATGTGAAGGATATTTTCGGTTTAATATCTTATGAGAGCTCAGCTTTGACTAAGTAGTATGGCCTTGTCGGTGGGGAGAAGGACAAAATAGTTATGAGATGAGTAAAAGTGGTGGTTTTGGACGGCTATTCTTCCTGCGGGTCGTGGAATGGTGGACAATGATGAGGCGTTAGATTCTCGGCGAAGGACACTTTAATTTTTAAGAAAAATAAGCTCAATTCTTTCGCAGTGGATGGTGGCGAGGTGCTTTGCGAACATATGCACATTATATATTATGCAAAATAAACAATTTAGCCCATATTTACCATTTTGTCCTTTTATGTCCGACTCATCGACACAAGCAATGTTCTGACCCTTAACTACAGCAACAGCACCAACATTACATATCTACGGAAAATATCCTTATCCTAAATTAACGTAGCCGTACATATAATTTCAGAAGCCTCTGAGATGCTACCATGAACCAACTAACGGCCAACTAATGAAAGCCTCAACCTCACAAAAAGCCCATGACTTGCAGCTTTAAAATAGATCACCAACCTTCAATAAACTTCTACACCATTTCCACTAACTTTACATACAGCTCCTCTTAGCCAGATCTCCAGCCAGGTGGCTTTATCTGAGAGAACAGTCTAGTTTCGAAAAATGATTAAAATGGCCGATTGACTCAACTTAGAGTCTTCATTTTATTTGATAGAATAGTGTAGTGTTTGTTAAAGCAGATTCATTTCACTGAAATAAATGAAGAAAAAAACAGTTCGTGACAGCTTTCCATTATCTTTACCCCCATTTCCCCGCTGACAATCCTTAGAGATTGATCCTTACCACTGGGTTCGAGTTAGCCGAGCTCGCCATTATACGCGTAGTGTAAAAACCACACGGAAATAGGCGAGAAATAGAGCCAAAAATTACAAAAAAAACGACTTAAAACAACTGGGAACGAAATTTTAAAACAGCCGGCATCACTTTTGTAAATAAAACACAGTTTTAGCGGTCTTATTTACAATCCCGGGCTGCGACTCCCCAGCCGTCCTCCTTCCGTCGTTGTCCTGCTTTATATACTGAGCGATGGAGCTGCGAGTGCGCGAGACATAGGGCAGGGTCAGGATACACATCTCGCGAGATTTGGTGCGGAGTCGATGACGACCAATCAATACACCTGTTGCTGGGAAATGTAGTTTAAATGCGGTGAGCTGTAAATACATGTACACAGATCGCATTAGCTTTATAATGCTATGCGATCCTGATTAACAAATTAGGCCAACTGTAAATATTACGAACCATTTAAGGAATTGATTTCAACGTTGCAGGAGTCTTACTTTCCACACGCTGGTAGATCATTGTAGGTATTAGGCTATAATATTGATACACAGAGGGAAGTTATACATTTGTAGCCTTTAACAATAAAACAAATTCCAATAGAAAACCTGAATTTCAGATTAAACTTTATTGTGAAGTGCTTAGTGATAGAAGTCAAAATCGGACTATAATTTGAAGGTAGAGAGCAGAAAGGGGGAACTGTAAAACACTTTTATTTTATGCATATTTAAGTATTTATTTATTTGATTTAATATGAATGTATTCTGTTATTGTATATTATATAAATGTATCACAATTATAATTCACGCTTTTAAAGAAAATAATTTATAATTATTTATTTAAATTTTTGTTTATGTACATTTTATATTTTTTTGCTTAATGCATTTGCAATTTAATGTACTTTTTTGTTGTATATTATATAAGTTAATCACAATCCACATTTAATTTTGATTATGGTTGCACACAAAGTGTAACATTTTCTCTTGATACTATTTTATTTATTATACCATTTTAATAGGCTAGGCCTATTGTTCTTTTGAGGTATTTGAATTTTATGTATATTTATTTACTTATTTAATATATATATATATATATATATATATATATATATATATATATATATATATATATATATATATATTTTTTTTTTTTTTTTTAAATATATTTATTTTTAATTGTATATATTATTAACACTTTTTCTTGATATGCGTATGTATGTTATGGGGTGCACTTATATAGTGCTTTTATCCAAAGCACTTTACACTACACACTATGCACATTCATGTTCTAAAATGCAAATTAGATGTGTAAAAAATAGACTACGTCAAAGTATTCCAATGGACAGTTTTTTTCTCTATCTTGTGAGGGGCATTCCATGAAAAAAATAAAGTTTGAGAACCTCTTCTGTAATGTATTCATGCTTCTATGTAGGAATATTTTGTGCCCTTGCTTCTTGTTCGAGAGCAACTTTGATGTAGTAACATGTTGCTGCCACAAGAGTGCGATCACAGCACACAGCAGAACTCCTGAAAACAAGCTCTGGTTTTCTGATTCCATGACACACACACACACACACACACACACACACACACACAGTCCATTCACTTTGTATAGCAACTATTTTACACATGATTCAATAAAGTGGGGGTGTAAGTGAATTTTTCAGATGAGCCACATCCATAGGTTCTATTGGTTTAATCAAAAACACACCAGTCCTGACTACCAGGGGAACATTTCCAAAAACAATAAAGCTTTGCAGTAAATGAGAGCTGACAAGAGAACGTTACCTCCACTTCTGTCTCCATGGAAACTTGCCTCACTGGTCATTGTGTGGATATGGATGATATAGACCAGGAACACACAGCGCTCTGTGTATCAATCCACTTAACACTTCAGTGTTCTCCTCTACGATGAAATGTCACAACTGACTTCATTTAATTTATTTCAGTGAAGGGGAAATTAAAGGTCTACCCGACACTGATGAGAACATGCTGTAGATATCACTTGTAAGCTCTTTTATTTTTTTAAGAAAAATTGGTAGTTGTAAAAAAGAAAATTGGAGACTTGAGTCCAGCCGGTGTTTCTCAAACTATGAGCTGTGATCAAACCGAGGCATGTCGTCGCTACCTTTGAGTCTCACTCTCTGTAACTGAGTAGTATGATGCCCTCTAAAGATCTAGAGAATGCACACTTTTCTCCCCCCTCTTTCTTTGCTGTAGTTGCATAGCAACAGAGGAGCTGCTAGCTCCAGTTGTGTTGGTGGTGGGAGCGCTCTGCACAGGGAGGCACTGGCTCCAGATTAAGCCTGTCTCGGCTTCAATTATGAATGGGCTTCCACTGCCACACGGCTCCAAAATGGCACCACTCAGATTGATAAGGCATTGAGGAACTCTTTGGTACACTTAACTCTTTTACTTCTCTCCCTGAGGGGGCAGCTGAGTTTGACTTTAATCAGAAGTATTGAACTTAAATGATTAGAGGAAGTAAATGAATAATTAACTGGTGGAGGAGGCATGGTTATGATAAGACCCTTGTTGATGGGAATATGTGAGGTTAATGATTGGGGTCAGCCTTGAGAGCAAATTAAAGAGTCTCCAGTCTCACAAAGCTCACACTTTACCAGGAAATGGGGGTTAGTGTGTGTTGCATGTTAGAGTGGTGAAAAGGAGGGGGATAGAAAGTTTGATATGCTTTCTTGTAAGGCATAACTATATTTAACTCGGAACTTTTGAGGAAAAATTGTTAAATTGCTGCTTTTGTAGCCCACATGAACTTCTTACCAGTGATGCTGTGGTTAAAAGCATTGAAATATCTTAAGTTTTATTTTTTGTTGAGTTGTGTACTTAGATTATACCAAATGTTTCCATAGTCAAACCCAGAGAAATCTGTAATTGTTACCAAGCTCACTCCCTTTATGTACAAAAATAGATACATCCATTCCAAACAATGTAACTGTCACTGCCCACATAGTCTCACATAGCCAGAAATCCACAGCGCTGAAAGGTCTGTCTGAACCTTTTATCACTCCAGCTTGTTTGTATTTCTTTTAACCAATCACACACGTCTTGGGTGGTACAAAGCCCTGGATACGGCGACAGAATGTTAAGCAACATATCCACTAGAGGGCAGCGCAGCTCAGAGTTAAAAGTTTACGATAACAGCAGGTATGGTGAAGGTGGAGAAGGTCGTAATAATGAACCCCTTTTAGCAGAAGCAGAGGAGGCAGTGTTGTAGACGGCAGTGGTCTGTGAGGCCAATAAATACATTGTGTCATTTTTCGCGAATATTGACCTAGCCCCAGGATGAGAAGCACACTTCTGAGCCAATTTTTGCAATGGCCCAACTGTGGAATGACAGCGTGATTACGTGATGCCATGAAGCCCAACACCCATTTTTTTTGCATAACCATCCCAGAAAAAAAATATTTTTTTCACTATTAAATTTGTATGGAAAGTCTCAAAGAGACCCACAATTAAATTGTTGGGAATGCTTTATATCAAGGTCCTTGTAATAACAATTAATTAACAATTAATACGGCATTGTTCTCGCTTTAGATCCCTTTAGCTGCAAAAAGCATAGTTAACTGTTAACAAGTGCATAGTTAACTTATAATAGATGAGCAATAAAGTATATTTTAATATCAATAAGTAAACAAAAGATTAATAAAGGAATGGCAAAGACATAATGGGTGGGTTATGGGTGTTTGTAATGCTATTATGAAGAATTATAAGATACTCATGAGGATTTTTTTAATGTTCTTATTATACATCTCTTATAGCCTGCTATTAGCTGTATTATAATGCCATTATTAACACTTATACAGGCTTATAAAGACACAGTAATGTAATAAGCATCTTGCAAGGACTTGCAAGGGCCTTATTACTTGTTAATTAATGGTTATTACAAGGACCTTAATATAAAGCGTTACCAAATTGTTTTATTCCCATACAAGTTAGCAGAATGTTAAACTGGAAGTTAAAGGGCTCAGTCGTTAGAATCATCAAGGGTACTAGTTATTTTATACATAAAAGTTGGCACCATGCACCACTATCATAGGAATGAATGGGATTCTGCATGCGAACACTGTATCCAGTTCCTTTATACATCCATAATATCTCTTCAAAACATTCCATTTATAACATTTCTTCAACATGTCTTATGGTGGCGTTTTCCCCCAAGATTTTCTCATGGTGCTGTTCTTTGTTTGTTTGTGTCTGTAAGCTTTTGGAAAACATGCGGAAATACGTACGAAATGAACGCAGAGTATAAACAGAAGACTCCGTCTCTATCCATAGCTAAAGTTAAGCAAAAATGAGGCCTGATTATCTTTGCACATATTTCAACTTTGTAGTTGTCTGCCAGAAGCTGCTATAAATTGTCATTTTATTCAGTTTTAAGCCCCTTTTTATTATACGCTTTTTAGATCTAGGTCTTATTTTTGTTAATTATATACAGTATTTTAATTGGACGAGGGATTAAAGTCACATCTGGATCTTAATGAGAGAAACAAGCTGAGCAAACGTTAGCGGCTGCATGGCTAGCACCCCCTCAACCGACATGCAGGACAGCTTAGGAGAAACAGTGTGTAATGTGTAGTATTCTGTGTTTTAACCGGTTTAAATCACTGCTTCCATTCGTTTTCAAGAGGAAAGACCTCTGTGGATAATTCAGCTCAGGGTAAAAACTTCCAAAACATCTGAAACTTAAGTTATCAGAAAAACAAGCTGAGCAAACAAAGCTCAGCCAGCAGCTCCAAACACCATTGAAGAAACGCCGAACTTAAGGAAAACTGCTTTATCCAGTGTTTTTACCAGTATAAATCACCATGTCTGTTTGTTTTGGAGAGGAGGAGACCTCTGTGTATAATTCAGCTCTTGGTGAAAACCTCCTGACAATTAAACCCTGAAGGATTTGAGAGACTGGCATAAGTTTTTGCAGAAAATTACATATTACACTTTAAAATGTGTCATTCTAGTTGACACAGGTATTATTCTCTATGATTATGGTTTTCATGTTTGATCCAAGTCTGTCAAAAAGAACAGCCAAACAAATCTTCTGCAACTTGTATTTTTTATTATTGCAACCAACTGGAAGACAATACATCACATAAACATCATTGCAGTTTTTCAGAAAATGGAAAACAAAATAAAACAACATTTATATATTTTTTGCCACGGTATTGGACAACGTTGATATTTACATGTAGTGATGAAATAGGTCTTGAAATCATTCTTTGGCAATATGATTGCACAATAAGGAGAGAATTGAACATTTACTGAAAAAAAAAACCAACACCCGGGTGCACTCTGCATCACATCTCACAGATCAATAACAGTTTTGCATTTTGACATCTCTAACCTATGGCTTTCCAATATTCAGCTCAGACAGTCACCAAAAAATAATGGCAGTATTGTAGATAATTTTGTCAGAGAGAAAACAAAAACAGAAAATGAAAATGCACATAAAAATATCAACAAATAAAAAATGGCAACTGTATTTTTTTTTTTAGAGCGTTTCATTTTATGTTTGGCAGGTTTGAAACAAACACTTGTTTTAGGGGGCTTTTCAGGCAGTGAAAGTATATTTCCTTTGCTTTAAAAATGTCCAAGGTATATTTTATGTGTTGCTCTGTTTTTTTCCAGGACTCATAGGTCAGGAGTTCATCTTTCCTGCATGTCACCGAGTGAGTCAGAGGAAAAAAGGTGGTTGCTAAAGCAACGCATTCTCCCCTCGACATGCCTCTTTGCCAGCTGAACACGTTATTAGTCACCACAGCAGTGGATTGTTGCTGCACATACAGCAGAGTGCTTGACCTGGGCCGCGGAGCACTCAGACAGATATCAGACGACAGACGGATGGCACACAACAAGACAGTGTCTCCTTTTAGCCTTTTTTATATGTCGGCATGGATACCATACAAAATGCAAAGCCGGTGATGCATGCTACAGGTGGCAAAAGACTGTACCAGTGGATGGGACATGCATTTGTTTGCCTGCTTGGCTCGCTGACAATCACTCCATTGAGCTTAAACAAAAACCTTGTCTGACTGCTACAACCAGCCTATGTTTTTCTCCTACAAAGCTGCTTTTTATATGCATTGCATCTCTGCAAAGTGAAAGGGGGCGATTAATACTTTTACGCATTCCTGTTCCAGCAAAAGCATGCCGAATAATGGCAGTGCAGTATTTATATCGATTCTGATGCAAAAAGCTCACTACTGCTCCTGCGGATTTCAATCAAGTCAGTGTTTTCATTAAGTGCGATAAAAATACACTGTCAGAGTATATTAAAACAAACCTTCTGACTCTGGATTGGGCTCTGGAGATAAATACCTATTAGGGCTGTCAATCGGATCGATTAAAAAAAATGAACTAATTCATCACACAATTTGCTGTAATTATTTACACTTAATCTTTTTTTTTTCTTTATCTTAAGACTAGTTGTCTGTAAAGGGGAGACTCATGGGCACACACCCATTTTCATTCAGGTATCTTGAGGTCAGAGGTGAAAACGGTCGTACCATTGTTTCCGTGCCAAAATGTAACCTAACATTCATTAAACTGTCTGGAAATTGTGAAATCCTATTCTAGTTATAGATATAAATGTAAATAATTATGTTATATAACCACAATATATCATTCGATATTTAATCGAATCGAAACACCCGTTTCTAATGTTATCATTTGATTTAATGTGGCTGTTATCAGTCCTTACCAGATTCATTCATATGGGTTAGAAGGCGACTACTCCACCGTCTAGTAGGTGCAGAAGGTCGTTATCAGCTTATTCATAGGCCGGTTGCTGTTTGGTTACATTTCACTTCCACTTTCGTTAGGTTTAGGCACTAAAATTACTATATAATTTTAGAAAATAAAAACTATGTAACCCTGTGTTACACATGTCGGGACACGTACAGGATATAAAAATCACTTACAAAGTTATCTTTTGTTTAAAACTTTATGTCTTTATGAACTTGTGTCCCAGAGATGAAAGGCAACATCCATATACAATGTCATGTCCTTCTTTGCTATTAATTACTACGGCCACTAGAGGTTAGTGGATAACAATAACCTTAGTATAGCAGCCCATTTTCTGGGCTGACAATGACCATCTCAACCTGCTAGCAGGTGGAGTAAGCCCCTTGTAACCCAGGATGGTTGGATAACCACTGATAATGCCGATTAAATCATGTGATAATGTCTGGAAGTTGTATTGTGGTAGACTTTGTGATATCAGCACATATGGTATTGTTTCCCAAATAATTTATATTATATCGTATTGTGATGGAACATTAATTTTGTGTTAAAAATGTTGAATTAATCGCAAATTTCCTTTTTTGTTTTGACAGCACTAATAGGTATGCAAGCTTGACATCCACAACAGCAAGTAATTCCATTTATCAAATGTTAAAAATACTGTAAGTAAATAAAGAAAAACTTTTTCTGAATGCCATCTCCTACATTCCTCTCTTTCTTTCTTTTCAATCCAACTCCTAGTAGCCTGTTTGGAGATATGAGGTTCTTTCAGAAGACCTACAAAGTTTCCCGTCTGATCCGTACATTTACACTGAACAATGCCGATGGAAAATAAGGACACATGTACATATACACACAGGAGAGAAAATAAACAATACTGTTATAAATAAAGACAAGGAACGTTCTGTCAAAACATGTCAGAGACATGACAACAGAGGTACTGAGGGCAGGCAGGCAGGCAGGCACAATGTTAAAGGGGTGTGTGTTCCTGGGCACACAAACTCACACACTCTACAGATGTGTTCTGAAATAACACTGGGGTTAACACTGAACACCTAAAAATCACTGTACAGGCAGAAGAAGACGGAAGCCCACCCCTACGAGGTGATTCAGCTGGCCTACATAGCCTGAACCCGAAGCCCAGAGAGGTGGCACCCTCGGGGCCTCTATTTGCAGAGTGATCTCCCACGCTCCTCCCTGAAGACGTGTCTTTGAAAGCCCGCTCAGAAGAAAAAAAAAAAAAAAAAAGAAAAAAATCAACGAAAACAAAAAAAATTCAACGAAAAAAAAAAAAATCCAATATAATCACGGGTATAAGAATTGGCGGCAAAACTTTTTTTCTTTCCTCTAGGATCAAGGTTTATATGAAAATAAGTCATGCTTCATGCTAAATACATTGTTTATCTTACATGATCTTTGAATAAAAAAGATTTGCTTTTTATCTTATTTACAAGCACCCATGCAATATAACTGAGAAAGTCCTGCAGGTCAAATTGCTTCAATTAAGAAAGGAAAAAAATAAAATATTTTCTAACCTTTTTACAGAGTTGTCCACACGGGACAAATTGCTTATATCTTTATGAGGGTAGAGTGAGGGTAAACAGACACAAACAGAAACCCACAGTTCATGTATATAGTTCTTTGACATTGTCAAATGAATAGGAAGGTGTGGTAGCTGCTGGTAGCTACGATATCTATACCAGGTGTCTACGTCTATGGACAGAAGTACTGGGGGGAGGTTAAGGGACGTTTACATTATGCAACAACAACAACAAAATGAAGGAGATATTGCCTCAGACCCGGCACACTATCCATCTCTATGGTGATAAACATGACTTTTTTTTTATTTTAAAATATCTATTCTTAAATACTATGAGTGCTCTTGAAATAAACCATGTCTTTACCCATGATGCTTTTATTATAAGTGGTGTTAAATAATCTTAAGTGCATGAATATATATCACATTGGGTTTTACAATTATTTTGACTCCCTAGCTCTTCTTTACTACTATGCCTTCTCTTCTTCTTTTTTTTTTTGTCAGCTGTCGTTATCGGCTACATGAAGCAACCTGGTCGCTTATCTTTGGCACAGTCTCACATTTGTGCTCGTGGATGTAGGAGAGTGATGCGAGCGAGCGGAGGCCCAGAGAGCGCTAAGTCTTGTTAAATAGGCTCTGCCGTCTTTTGCTGGCATCACTGCAAGATTGCTACAGATTCACATAGAAACAAACAGGTAAGACAAACAGCCATCTTCTGTGTTTATGCTCCTCAATGTGATTCAGTTTTGTTCAACTTGTCCAAATTAGTGACAAAACATGCTTTTTTTATGGCTTTCATCCCCTTTTTAAACAACAAAAACAACAAAGACACATGAGAAATACCCATTGATGTTAGTGTTGCTGAACATGTAGGAAAACATAGATTTTTGATATTGCCACAAATAAGTAGGATTCACCTAATGCCCTGCAGATAGATAGAGGGAGATGAGAAGTGTCCGTTGAGACTAATGCTGTAGTAACGTTACCTGTTGACCTATTTGTGTATTGTATGTGTGTTAATGTGTGTGTGCGTGTTTTGAGCTGTATACTGTAGAGTAACTTAAGCGTCTTTATTATGAAATCAACAGAAGAGGTTTAAGAGTAAAACTTTCCACACTGCAATAAAAAATAGATTTGAGAGCAAAACTATCGACACCGCAACCAGAAATGTTTTATTGCAAGTAAAATACATTTGTGATTAAAAGTGTATCATTGCAGATCAAAAAGTTTTGGACCAAGTGTTTTGTTTGCAAATACAAAAGTTCTGTTTGCAAATCCCCAAATTTTGCATTTGAATGCAACAGTTTTGTTTTCAAATCCCCCCAAATTTTTTGCAAATTCAAAAATGTTGCATTTTAATCAAAAAGTTTAGTTTGCAAATCCAAAGATTTTTTTTAAACCCAAAAGTTTTGTTTGCAAATCCCAAAATGATGCTTTTGAATCCAAATCTTAATTTGCAAATCCAAAACTTGTGCTTGCTGCTGAGCTGAAAGATGAATCACTTTTCTACTGATCAGAGTGACGGCTCGGCAACATCCGCTGTTTTGGAGTCGATGGAGAAGACGGAGCCGGAGCGATGTTGCCAAGCTGTCACCCCAGTCGACACGTTTGGATATGCAAATTATTATATATCCACATTAATACTTTTTTTTATCACAAATGTATTTTACTTGCAACAAAACATTTTTGACTGCAGTGGTGATAGTTTTTCTCTCTTTTCTGTTTGACTGCATGATAAAGACACTAAAGTGACCCCACGGTATACATCTGTGTGTTTGCATGACTATGTAATATGTGTGTGTTAGTTTCTAAGGGCCTCTTTCTGCTCCTTCTGGCCCTTGGCGGTGCGGTTTGTGATGTTGTTGAGGCAGGCTCTGACCCCCGCCAGGTGGAGCAGCGACCCCGCCGCCTCCTTCATCTCCTCGTCGTCGCTCTCCGGCGGCTTCTCCACCGCCGCCGCGCGCCGCTTCTTCAGCGGCAGCGTGTCGCTAATGCCCCTCGCTCGGTTTTTGGTCCAGGGCAAACTGCTCCCTGCCAGAGTCCCAGCTCCCGGCCCCGAGCTACGTCTCTGTCCGCGCAGGGGCTGCTGGGAAATGTAGGTAGCGGCGGCAGTGGTGATGTGAGAATCCAGCGGGATCTCCCGAGGCTCGGGTTTGACGTCTGATTGGATCTCCACGGCGATGATGTCGTCGTCGTCGTCCAGCGGGGAGGAAGGGGTTCCGGCCTGGGAGGAGCAAAGCCTGCTGGGGGATTTGGCGGTGCTGTAAGTGTGGTCGTCTTGGAGGTCCTCGCTGCAGAGCGGGGGAGAGTAGCGGGATGGGCTGTCCTGTCCTCGGCTTAGATAATCTCCCAGGGATGATCTGTATGAAGCACAGAGAGAATATTGTTACTGCTGCTGTCACCCTGCCAGCCAGGTGGCCTGTCTGTATACGCTTCACTCCACTGAAGCTGCTCCAGTTTGCTCTGCATTTGGCTGGAAAGCAAAAAGAATCCACGTGATAATCTATCACCCTCAAATAGCCCCCTCAGGCCTAATGTGCATATTTCAGAAGTCAGATTAAAACCTTGTATCTCCCAAAAAAAAGTCAGCCTTTCCTTTTTGAAATCAGCAGACTCATTTTCACATTGCCACCTTTGCATTTTTCAAATGACACAGTGCATTTTGAGCAGCTCTTGTGCTCCCTAAGGTTGTGAAACTTGCTCAGCACATAAAGGACCTCGCAAGCTTTAACCCCTTAGTGTTTCGATGTCCCACCAGTGGGCCTGGATGACCTTTATTCTCTCAGACAATCTCAGGAAGCCATAGGCATCAACCATGTCATGGTATCTCGCTGTGAAGGGGGCTACATAACCTCGAAGTTATGCTATATTTCTGAGAGGCAAAACCTGACATGGCCATTTTCAAAAGGGTCGCTTGACCTCTGACCTTAAGATATCTGAATGAAACAAGTCTCTCCTTTACAGACATGCCCATTTTATGCTAATCTCATGCAGTTTGAGGCCAAAACTATGCAGTGTTTCTCATGCAGTACAAATGTGTTATTCTCGCCTATTGAATTTGACTATTTCTGCATACTGGGGTCCCTAAACAGTCTTGGAAGTCCATGAATTGGATATCATGGAAAAGCAGAGTTTTTTGTGAATTCAATGAGCCCAATTCAATTTATGTGATTCATGTGATGACATTAGTCCACATAGTAGCCATAACACTGCAGTGGGAACATTTTTGAAACTTGACCTCACTGTAAAAATGACCTGTAGTGACCTCTAGGATAATCACAGCCTCATGAAACTTTACAACTACAAACTAAAGACATAGGGTATCTAGAGGATGTATAGCTTTCTATGTATATTGACAATAAGGGGGTTGCTCAGCAGGTTGCACAACATTAGCGCTCACCATCCAGTTGCTGAAAAATGCAGTTCTTGTCGAAATCTTGCAGAGATGTGGTAATTCGGAGGGATTTCTGATTTTTAATCAAATCTTGAGTGTGCACCAAATGGTATCAACCTCAAAATTGATGGAAAAATTTAAGAAACATAATTGAGCATGGGAATGGCAATTATATCTGCCCTTCATAATGTTCTATACCCTTATACACGTTCAATATTTTAATTAGTTCATTAATTACATTTTATTCTGAGATTATTAATATTCAGGTGTATGCCACTTCTGTGTGCCATCTACTGACCTTTTATTTATCCCTGAACATCCCCTGTCCACCACCCCCACCCCCTCTAAAAAAGAAGAAAAAAAGAGTGGAATGTTAAGAGGTTAAAGTGAGAATGCCACAGACTTTGCAGCGGAGCCGTTTAACCACTGTCCACTGTACATCAGCTTCTACATTATATTGCAACACATATTTTGCTCTATTAGGCAGACGACACTTTTCTCTGTAAGGCATTAAAGGACAGGGGTGTGTTCTGACAACCAATAAATCAAAAGGAGCTTTAGCAGCGTGCCCTGTCCCCCGGACATTTTCTCCACTCGGAATGAGCGGGTTAGCATATTAATATCTTATAAGAAAAACATGCACCCCTTACAGTGATCAAATATTCACTGCATACCTTTAGTGAGACTTTGGGTATGTTTAATTCATTATGCAATGCAGGCTATCATACTCTTATGCTCCTATGATGGATGTGCATGTCCATGCATGCTCCGAATGTTCTTTGAATCATGAGGCCTCTCCCTCTAATAAACCTGTTTGCGTGTGTGTGTGTGTGTGAGACCGTTATATAAACACACCTGGATAAAATGTTCTGAACAGCAGGGAGCGTGTGAATGCCTCTGACTTTTGGACACAATAAAGATGTAATTATGTAAACTATCAGTGGAAAATTTGGGTCTGTTTTGTGTATGTGTGGTTTTTGTGTTTGCTTGAAGGCTACTGTACATGTGTATGTGTGTGTGTGTGTGTGTGTGTGTGTGGGTGTGTCTGTCTGTGGGGGAATGTGTTTGTGCAGAGAAAGCCCTGGCTGACATTAATTATGGGGCAAAGTTAACCCACCTTATGGCCGAGGTTCTGCTCCCCACAGGGCTTACAGGTAGGGGTCTTATCACAGGGAAGAGTGCCTGGCTCCTAACACGGGCGCCATTTTGGATCACACCACGAGGAACTGAAAAAGAAAGAGCAGCAGATGTAAGAACTCATACAGAGCCACATGCAACACACAAATCACTTTCAAAGGAGGAAGGAAACACAGAGGAAGCTTCTCCAAATCCTGATCGGACCTCGATAAGACCCGGGAGCAGCTCGATGAGCATTCACTGACCGTCTGAGGAGGCCAACAGGGCAATATTGATGAGCAAGGCAAGGTTAAATTGAGCGGGAAAGCGTCATAAATGAGTTAAGGCCGCTGCGAATCATTCAATTACCAACGACCGCTGGGCTCGGCTAAATCCAGCCTGTCTGATGCTGCGGGCTGAACAGCAGGCGGCTGTGAGTTAAAGGGGGATACCGCACATTTTAATATGTGAGTAATGTCATTTGTCTGGTTTAAAACTTAGTTCAAGCTCATTAAATGTACTTTTAAAAGCAATCCACATAAAATACTTACTTGGTTTTATACATTTATTAGAACCAAAGTAATTCAGTATGATGCCAGATCATTTTTCTAGTCTTAATCTGCCGATTCTTTTCTAGACTCATTGTCAGAACAAAGCAAAAGTTCCCCAAAAAGGAGTTTAATAACAATGAGAGGCCGGAGAGCTCAGCAATTTTGCTGGATCAAATGACTTAAACGGTTAATAAATTATTAAAATTGTTGCGAGCTATTAGTGCTGCAGCTAATGCTTATTCTCATTATCAATTCATCTGTGGATTTTTGTAGATTAATGAATTGTTTTGATCTATAAAAGGTCCAGGATGAATGTGTAAATGTCTTTTTCACTGTCAGTCCAAAACCCAAAGATATTCAGTTTAATTGTTTAGTTTAGTTTAGTTGTTTTATAAAACAAAGGAAAAGTGACCTTGGTCAGGGAGGAGAAAGGAGGAGAAAAGGCTCAATGGCCTTACTAACCAATACTCAAGGTAACTAGAGAATCTATAGCAGAAGGGCAACTCTACAGCACTCCATCTGAGAGCCATTTTACTCTACTGAATAAACAGGCATATGGCAGCCCACCTGGAGTTTACCAAATAGTGCTTTCTCTCATCTAACGAGGCAAAAATTGAGTTCTTGTGTCTGAAAGCCAAACATTTCAACTGGAAAGAACCTGTGCTGCTTATCACCTGGTGTCACTGCACTGCAGCATGATGTTGTGTCCACCATTAATACATATACAGACAGGTCCTTGAAGAAAACACCACAGAATAGGGCAAAGCTTCACCTTCCAGCAACACAAAACCCCGAAGCACACATCCAGGATAATGGACTGGCTTTGGAACAAATCCCTGAACGTCCTCGAGAGGCCCACCCAAAGCCTGGACTTGAAGCCATTTGAAAATCTGTGGGGAGACCTGAAGATCATAGTTTACCAACGCTCCTAATCCAATCTGACAGCTGGTAGACATAAAGCTGTAGTCGCCATCTCCTGCATACTATAGTGACATGTCAGCTTTTGATTTTTAACACATGTGCAACTAAGAAATAGACTGACTTATTCGTTTCGACAAGAAGATTGGCACCATGCTCAGGTGTATACGCTAAACAAGAAGCTAGAGCCGACAGCTGCTTAGCTAAGCTTAGCTTAAAGACTTGAAAAAGGAGGACAATGTGTAACTATTATACTTCTGTTTTTATGTGTTGATCAAGGAGCTTCTGAGGTGTCCAGATTTTAAATTACATTACCTTTGGACAGAGCCAGGCTGGTTGTCTCCACCAGATCAAAGTCTTTATGCTAAGCTAACCTAACGAGCTGCTAGTTGTAGCCTCATATTTACTCTGCAGACATGACATGTTTGGTAACAATCTTCTCATCTAACCCTCAGCAAACAAGCCTATGAGTCTATTTCCAAAAAATTATGGTATATAATTTCATTTAGCTATAATGAATTAGGTTTATGTGTGCATTAATGGGAAAAAAAAGAAAACTTTAAGAATTAAACTTGTGATGCCATCAATATTTAAAATCAGCCTGCTTTACAATCAATTCATTTAAGGTTCCAGTGTGTCCAACTGGACTTCTGAAGAAACATTTTCTGGCTCAGAATGTAGACTACATAAAAGAAATGGACTTAGCCCTTGTGACATCCTCAATTAGTTTGTGCACCATTGTTAGTTAGTTAGTGGGCCTGAGGACACTATGCATGTCCAACCTGTCAATCACAATTGTAGCCAAGCCCGAGGACTGAACAATTACTCAGAATTTTTTGAAATCACACTGTTAGAGTAGTGCAAAATCCAAATCACAGGAGGTGCAATATTTGTTTTTCCTGGGCAACAACTACATATTACACATGAATAAAAACAGAATGTATTAAATTCAGAATTCAAATGTTAAATAAAATATTACATTCCATGTTATTTACATTTTATACACAAAAAAAATCTAATAATTTCAATATATTTGTCAATAAAAATGAGAATGATGCAAAAATTGGCCATGTCCTTCAATCTTGTTAATGATATCGCAAATGCAATAATAAATCAAGTGAAAGTAGAGTGATTTTCTCATAGATCTCTATACTTTTTGTCTTCTTTTTGCAACCAGTGGAGTGGCCTCCTGCTGGCCATTAGAAATAAAGCAGGTTTAAGACACTTCCACATTGGCTTCACTTTTCAGAGCCGTCCACTTCTTTATACAGTCTATTGTTTAGAACCAACAATGTCTCAATTTAAAAACAACACTTAATTAAAACCAAACTATAAGCACATAATAGTTTGTTTCTTTTGCAGCTTCAGATTTTCCATCAAGGTCAAAGTCTTGACTATGGTTTCCGACAACACTGACTGGACTATTAAAGACCAGAAAGGAGATCTATGTGTACTAATCTATTTCCATATCTTTATTATCTGTGTTGCAGAAGAGCAGAGAGCAGAAGACAAGAGTGCATGTGTACATCTGAGCCAAAAGCTCTCATTACTCAGGGCTGGCTGCTCACCACAGCCATCCCAGTTCACTAAAACAGCTGTCATTTTCATCTCTAGGGTCAGTTTGCATTTTGCAAATGATGACCTGCTGTTTGCTTTGTCTGCTGCAGACACATTTGTTAAGGTGTGTAAATTGTAAGAACGTTTTACCACAGCATCAATACGCTGTAGCTCAAGCTTTTTTTTCTTTATGATTGATGTTATGAGGAGAAATCTAATTCACCCCAGGAACCACAAGCTCATTAAAACATACAAGTTGTCATGGCGAGGCCCCCCAGAAAACCATCCCACAACGTATATTTGGATCATGTCGTAACACAGAGATGAATTATGATGGATCTGTTTGTCGTTTGTCATTGTTGGTGTGTTTCTGTAGCCTTTCCCTTGGCCGCCTGCGTCCACAGTAATCTTATTGACTCCAGTTAGTGTGGCTCTGCCCCTGATATCTCCAGCTCTGCTCTCCATAACCTTATAAGTAGGTCCCTGCACAGAGTCTCTTTTGTAATCTTGATCACTCGCTGCACGGCTGTGTGTGTGTGTGTGTGTGTGTGTGTGTGTGTGTGTGTGTGTGTGTGGGCAGTGCATTAGGTCTCCCCGGGTTGATGTGCACCCACCCCTCCTTCCCCACCTCGCTCCAGTCAGGCTTTGGGTTGCCATAGCAACGGCTCCCCTTCCACATGCCACAGAGTGGTAGATCATGCATCAGCAGAGAAAGTGATAGAGAGAGCGAGAGAGAAAAAAGGGGGAAAGGAAATACCAAGCTCTGTTTGACATGGCCTCTCATAGCTCGGCGACACACTCCTGACCACCACTGTTTACCCTAGACACACACACACACACACAGACACAGACACACACACACACCGCCCTCCTCACACAGACAACTCTCCTCTTATGTGTTTGCTGTTTGAATTTCAAACCCTTTCTCTTTGTCTTTCTAATTCCGTCCTCTCTTGTTGATTTCTTTCCCTCTCTATCGATCTCGCTGTCATTCTATGTATAGTGGTGACTCATATCTCCAACTGAGCATGCACGCTGTCCCTGCAGGTAAAAAGCCTGGGACATATGCTAAGGAGATGAGGTGACAAACTAAGTGGGGAAAGAGCAGGCGGCGCTCCCGGAGCCCGTCCTCACTCACTGGGATTGAGCAATACATTTTTACTCCAAGCAATAAAAAAAAACACAAGACTTGGCTTGGTTAGCAGAAAGCTGAGGGAAAAAAACTGTAAATACAGAAGAGAAGAGGTGTCTGTCTTCATCTCTGCCATCTTCCTGGAGAGAAAATATCCTCCAGTTTGTCTTTTTTCCCATGTCTGGTCAGTTGCTCTGCCTTTCTGTCTGCTTCCTACGTCTTCGCCTGCCTGCCTGTTTTCCAGCCTCCTCCCCTCGCCGCTGCGCTCTCATGTGCCGTATACGCACTCAGCCTCCTCTGCTCTCCTTAAATGAGTTCCACATGGCCCTGCAGGCTGCAGTCTCTGCTCGTCCACACAAACACACACACTCTGGGCTCACACACCCGGTCCAAAGGGTCAAAGGTCACTCCCAGTAGACCTCGAGAAAGCAACCGTTTGAAAGTGGCCTCTCGTTCAGTCAAAATACCCCCCCAACCACCACCACCACCTGTCTATCTGCCTGCTTGGCTGCTGTGTGTTAAACTGAGTCCGAGGGCAGGATGCATACTAATGTTGTCTGACTGACTGTTTTGCTGGTGGGTTGGCACATTAACTGGATGGCTAACTGGCTTGTCTATCTGACACTCCAGCTGAGCGTCTAAGAGGCAGGCTGACTGACATGTGCTATGACTTACAGGGGGGGATGGAATAAATGCAGCACTTCATTACAGTAACTTAATAAGGCTTAATAAGCCCAGCGACAAACATGGGTCATATCAGGGCTGAAGGCTAACCAGCAGGACACCTCTGCTCTTACTGTACATCGGTCCTGGTTACATCCTGGTCTTTTATTTTCAGGCAGTTTGGCTAAATTTTTAACTTTATTCCCCTAAACATATTTTAAAAAATGAAATCTTTTGACCTTCTGTTCGTGCAAAAATGATCTGGGCACCTTGGAAATCTCATACTGCTTTAAAAACTTCACTCTTTTACACATAAAGTTTAGTTTACTTGAGGAGTTCTACTCAGAAAAACAGTTGAAGGTTACTTTGTTCAGTAGAGAAGTACTCAAATACTTTACTTAAGGCTATAGTATGCAGGATCTTCATAAAAAACAATGTATAGACTAAATTAATTAATCACTCTAACTCTGCTTATATTTCTCTTTTCATTTAATCTGGCTGTGTTCGGGACATTCATTCACTCTAGACACGAATTTCACGAAGCCCGGAAAAAACAATAATATAACGAAGTGAAATGGCAGGCAGGCAAAGCTGGTTCTAAAGTGAAAGTGAATCTGGGGTTTGCCTTCACTTTAGTTGAGCTGGGGAGGTGGGGCCAAGTTAGAATGTTGTGTTTACAAACACTAAGCTGCAATTCCTGCGTAGTGTGCCTTTAAATAAATCTATATCATACAACGTTAGGTAATGGTCCTAAAAATGAAGTAAATTGTGAAGTACAGTTATTCAAGCACTGTATATACTTATTTCCATTGTATTATACTCTCTATTTCTGTTTCATTATATTTCAAATGTAAATGTACTTTTTAGTCCACCACATTTATTATACAGCTGTAAAGTAAAGTTGCTGGTACTTAATTTAATTAAATAACAATTATGTTTTTATATTTATTTGTCACTTTTTGTTACACAAAGTTAGGAAAGAAAAGTTTTAAAGTGCTATCAGCTGGTACTCGGTTTCAGCCACAGTCCAGATATTGATATTGGGACTAAAAAAGAACTGGTGCATTCATAGATTTTACATGACTCAAAAAAAATGGTTTGATCAATTTATACAATATGATGCAAAATATATTAATATATATTATAAGACATGATAGAATGTCAATTGTATATGGAAGAGTTTAACTGAACTCCACCTCTAGCCAGCTAGAACATTAAAAAGCTGCAGTAATCATAATGTAATAGTTAAATCATCTATTAAAACACTTTAAAAGTGGCCATCCTGCATTGTGAATACTTTTGCTATGTTAAGTAGAATTCATTGATAACACAAAGTAATTTAAAGGTAGGACTTTTACTTTATCAGAAAATGTACTAGAAAAGAAAAGTAATCAATTTGCAGCATAATGGTCCCTGTTATGATGAATAATAACTCTGGATCATTACTGCATTTTAATATTGTGGCTGGTTGAGGTGAAGCTAATATTGTGCAACTATTGTGGGGTTCAACTTTCTGTCAAACAATGCATCAAATTTTATATATATTTTTTTTATTATAGTTGTAAGTCATTACAGGTATCAAGGGTGCCACTTTGATTGGAAAAGTGGTGGGAAAATACCTCCACCAAGACTCATGGATGAACTGATTAGACTTTGGGGGTGAAAGGTCAAAGGTTACCTTGTGACCTTGTGTCTGTCCCATTCTCATGAACTTGTTATCTCAGGAACATCTTGAGGGAATTACTTCAAATTTGCCATAAAAGTCCACTTACTGATGGATGAACTGTGACCTCACAAAATACATTTTGAGCCATAACTCAATAATTAATTAACTAATAATGACAACATTTGACACAAACTACTAAATGACATTTAATTAATACGGTCAAAGGTCAACTTTAAAAACATTATTCAACCTCATAACTCAGGAACAGAAGAGGAGACTGGCTGGATTCTGAATCTGTGACACGAATCTTAAAGCTGAAGTGATTGTATAGTGGTTGTGTGTGAAGGATCCACGTTTTAGAACTTCTAGCTTCTTTGCAGCAACATCCATATTCAAAGCATTGTCATTATCATTATCAGCTATATATATATGAGCCTGGACAGTTACAAGCTGCAACTTGACTGGTTTGCAGAGGCATACAACCACAAGGCGGTAATTCTAGTTTTGACCTCATTTTACTTTTTTAGACAATTGTTTTTTCTACATTTTCTTTGCATTGTATGTTTTCTTAGTGTACAAACAAACCATCTCAAAGCCTTCACATTTAGCTGTCTTTTAAGTCAGTTCTAGCAAGTTATGCTTTTAAAAAGTTATGTGGGAACAACATCTATGATGGGTCTAGGTAAAATCTGAACCTGATCATAGCTGTAACTGTTATTAAGCATAAAATAGTATGCCATGACATAATCAAGTAAAATAAATACTCAAAACTATCTTTACAAGTGTACTTCACAGCTTCAATTCAATTTAGTTTTTGCTGTGTCTCACTTTTAAAAAATAAAAATAGCTGCTGCAATCTAGCTGTCTGTAGTTGCAATAAAAAAGGAATATTTAATCTCCTTTGCCATGTGAGTAGAATATTCTGACTGTACTGTTCTCGCTAGAGTTGAAGGGTAATCATTTGTAAATAGATGTAATTCAACAAACCCGATATATGTTTGAATCGTCAAAGTGGTTGTGATGTGCTGATATGCTGCGATTAAACATTTAACAGCTGGTCAATTTCTCTATTAACTTGGAAACACCCTTCCTCTGCAGCTGACAGGTTTCTAAACGCTACGACTCAAACAGGGTTCCCTTTAAAACCGATTCCTGTGTAATTTAGAGCTACTGGATGATGAACCTTGGGGTGACGGGGTTGGATTAAGGACACGGCATCCAGGCATTTGTCCTTGTGTTGATCCTGAGCCGGTGCCTGGCCACAGGGAGAGGCAGATTTCAGCCCACCTCGGCTCCGAGCGGAGCAGCTCTGAAAGCTCTGGGAATGGGAGATGGAAGTAATAATGGAGGGCACTAACAGCCCCGAACTCACTCTATCTGGCAGCCCACGTCCCCTCACCCCACACCACCCCCATCCTCTTTTTCCTTGTCTTTGCCTCTGGCTGTCTGTCACAACTTCTTTCCCCCCGCTGCCTCCGAATGTCACGCCCCACCATTCTTTCAAAAACACATTACACATTTAAAAAGTTTCCTCTTCCTGTCTCTCCCTGTCACATGTGCACGCCAAGTTCCTGACTGTCTCCCCCTCTCCGTCTGTCTATCCGTCCATCTATCTATCCGTCCAGCCGCTCAGACACATCACTCTCACATTGTGTGCGTCTAGAGGGAGTCCAGGTTTTCAGACACTCTCTCCAACCTCGGCTCCTTGACCATTACTACTCCATTATCAGCGGCGATGGAGGGCGCGCCGCAGACGCCTAATGTATCCATTTCCCCCTCCATTTAGGACTCGGCAGCCCAGCGAGCTCCCGGAGTGCTCCCTGATTGGGATTGAATGTCCATTTAAACTGCCGTCCAGCCACCAGGGAGGAGGTCGAGGGGGAAGAGGAGGAGAGGGGAGGAATAATGGGAAACACAGGGAAAAAGAGGGAGTAAAGGAGTCAGACTGTTGTGGCGAATGAGGAAAAGGAGGCAAGGGGATTGCTCCCCAGCCTCTGATTTGAAGCTGAGATTTTCTCTCTTTCTTTTCCTCCCTCACTCACTGTGTCTCTATCACTTCTTTTTTTTTAAACTTTCAAATACGCCTCCGTAGAAAAAGCTTTCCTCCTCTGGCTCCGAGCCAAGTGTCAGAACTCAGCACTCGGTATTCTCAAGGTGCGCTTCTAAAAAGAGGGATTTGGAATTGAGATGATTGGAGTTGGCACATCCGTAGAGAGGGATGGGGGTGGGGGGATGGGGGGGAGAAAGAGGAAGAGAGTGAGACAGAAAGAGAAAGAATGAAAGAAAGAAAGAAAGAAAAGAGGCGGGAGATCACACACGTACAGTAGAAGACTTGTGGAGGTGAAACGGTACCTTGTAGGAGAACTCCTCCGTTCTTTCTGAAGAGGGGACTCCCCGACCACAATGGAGGACTAGAAAGGGCAGAAGAAGAAGAAGAAGGGATGGGGTGAGAGAGAAAAACTGGTCAACCATTTGATCATGTTGCAGCAGCCAACCAGCCCAGCAGGCTTCATCATGAGGCAGATAGCAAGGCAGGAATTTGAGCCCATAAGCCAGTGCTTCTGATTATAGTGATTAGATTCCCGGGTGTCCCACTGTTGCCATTATTCCCTGTGATTACCTCGGAGAATTACAGCCTCGCCGCTGTAGTCCATGGGGGTAATTTCTCATGACAAACCCCCACCGCCCGCCACTAGTCCATTCACACACATTCAACAGACAAAAAAAAAAATCATCAGCGCACACACACACACACACACACACACACGTTTAACACGTGCTCACGTCACACAGGCATGTTTGAGACAGACACGCACACACTGAGGTACACACAAAGCCGGGACTCAGTTTAGGTGATCATTGCACCACTAATGAGGGAGGTAATGACGGCATTTCTCACATAGACGGAGACATCTTCACTCACAAATGCACACACAGGAAGACAAAAGATACACTTCTGCTGGCGAATCTATAATTTTAAGACAGAAGGAGAAAGATGGAGAGAAAGAGGAAGAGAGAAAGAGAAAAAGAGAGGCTGGGAGAGCTTTTCCAGGTTGAGTGGTCTTTAGCTCCCCATTAGACAACACGTCTGACTGCTCTTCTCTCTGTAGCTAGACAGGCTGTGCTCAAACAGTTATTGTGTAGATGATATACAGTGAATATCTTTAAAAATATCTTTATATATATATATATATATATATATATATATGTGTGTGTGTGTAGAATATCTGTATATTTTCTGTACTTTTATTTTTTATGATTTCTTTTTACATATTTTTTACTTAAAATGTATAGTTTTACTGTTAGTAATTTTAGTAAAATGATGCATAGTTTTTATTTTATTTTATTTTTTTTACACAGAATTCACTGTAATTTAACATTCAAGATCATTAAGCAATTGAATAATACTGTAAAACAATCTAAAAAAATGTCTCATTATATTAATTTACAGATTTCAACTTCAATTTTATGGATAATGTTTGTAAAAAAGAAAAAAGAAAAAGCAATTTATCTTTTCATGGCATTTGCACTTAACGTAATGCAGTGTAGTATAAACCTGAAAATGACCATAATATGTCCCCTTTAGACGTCTGACTGCTCCTTTCTCTTGTAGCCTGACAAGTTGTACTCAAACACACTCACTATGTGTCTGACAACATGGATCTTGGTCACACACACACACTCACACACACACACACACACACACATACAACAGACAAACAGGAGAGAAAACACCTGGGGGATGCTGTGAACTCTGAAAAAGCAACCCACTCGTTTCCACTCATCAGGAGAGTTTCCTTTGTAATATGAGTCCTGTTTTATGTTCTGCTAAGCTGCTGAATGAGAGGATTTGGACGTGTGCACTTGTGATGTGGCTCTCACCTCGCCAGATGCAGGGGAAAGATGGACTCTCTCTCACTCACACTCACACACACACACACACACACACACACACACACACACACACACACACTCACACACGCGCGCGCACACACACACACACACGGCAGTACGAAGAAGCAAAAGCAGCGAACGCAAATTTCAGCCCTGAGCCACCTGCTGTTGCCATGGAGAGTTGCCACATTGCGTTGCCACGGCAATAACATATTTTTCCTGCGCTAACAGCCTGTCTGTTTTCCCTACCACCCCACCCCCGCCCATCTCATCCCCCCTCTCTCTACCCCTCTCTCCCTTTTCTCACTCTTTCTTTCTGTCTCGTGTCCATCCTGCACTCTCTCTCACTCTCTCTCTCTCTCTCTCTCTCTCTCTCTCTCACTCTCTCTCTCTCTCAACAAATGGCTTCACAGTGCGACATCACCTGCCTTATACTACATGTGTTGCCATGGCGGCGTTCCCGTTGCCAAGGCAACCCTGTGCATTTAATGTAGTGGGCGAGGGGCTAAACTCGTGGCAGACGCTCGTTCTGCAACCCCCCTCTCCATCCCTCCTCCCACCCCAGCATCTCCCCTCATCTTTCTTTCTCCAAGGGAGGGTGGGAGAGAAAGAAAGAGAGGGAGAAACTCCTCCCCAACCCCCTTGAGACACCCTTCCCTCCTTCCATCCATTCTATCCTCCCCTCCTCCTCCTCCTCCTCTCATCCAGATGCTGATGGGGTGTGAAGGAATGCACCACGGAGCTGACCTCCTACCCAGCATGCTCTCTCTCTCCCTCTCTCTCTCTCTCCCTCCCTTTCTCTCTCTCTCTTTTTCTCCCCCTGCATATGTTAGACACATCTACACATTTAGAAAATGCATGCAAAGGATAGATCCCCCCCCTGCACTTAACTGCTCTGACTTACACACACACACACACACACACACACACACACACATATGCAGATACAATCACACACGCGGACACACACGCTGAAGTAAAACCTGCAGGTGGGGGTCGACTGGAGCGGCGTGAGTTATTATGGTCCGTGAAAAACCAGGAGGTGTGAGCGACAAAGAGTAGAGGACAAAGAAGCATCATGGCTCTCCCTCCCTTCTTTCTCTCTGTCTTTTCTCCCTCTCTTCACTCTCTCTCTCTCTCTCTCTCTCTCTCTCTCTTCATATATCTTCTCATTCTCTTCGTTCATCCTCCACTTGTGACTTGTGTAGAACTGCTTGAGACAGTCCTTGACCTTAACGTAATAGACACGCTGTGCAACCATTCACCGTCATTACACTTCATAACATAATATTCTTGAGAGTGAGTGCTCTTGAAAGAGATATTGTGTAATATTGATTGGACCTGCTGCATTTCAAGATGCATAGAAAGGAAACTGTGAATCTTCCATATTCTAACACAGAATATAAATTGGATTCACAGCTTTTGTTTTATTATTCTACAGACTAGATTCATTCCAGAAGTCCCTTCTAATCCAAACCTAAAGACTGACTTGTATGTGTCTTACTTTATATTGCGAATTCTGAATTTGATGAATTCTGTCTTACACAACGTCCCAACTTTTTCTGGAATTTGGGTGGTATGTGATTACTTTTTCCTATTAAAATGTGTAAAAAGCAATTCCCTTAATAACTTTCTTTTTCCAGGGCTTTCAGCCACATCACATGGTATTCATTATTGGATGGGGTTTCCATTTTGAAAAAAAGGTTTTGAATCCAATAATACCATCTACATGATTGAACTATGATGAAGACTGTTATCCCCTCTTCACCAATTTAGCTCTGGTTCTCAAAACCTGTTCTGTTGAGTTTCTGGGACAGTGATGCTATCTCGTGTTTCTACCAGTTTTAAGAGGATCCACTGTAATCAAGATTGAATGCTTTTATCCTTCTGTAAGGTTGTGATACTATACTATATATGGGTAGAAAGTGCTGTTTCAGTCATTCCCTGGCTGCAATGATGGTGCAGAAACACTGACAGATCAGACTGGAGGGACAAGGGCTTAAAGAGACAGGCACCAAAACAGGTATATTCAGACAGGTAGTCTGAGAAAAATATTGTATTTTTTGAACATTAATGGATGTAAACATGTTCTACAGTGTAAAAAAAAAAGTAAAAAAAGAACTGTAAACACTGTTTAACCACCTTATGTTATTTTACTGATAATATCTTCGAAAATATGGATAATATACTGTAAATACCTGCATTTAAAATATACCTGTAGATTTTTTTTTTACTTTAATATGACAGAAAGTGTTTGGCATTTTTTGCTTTTTTCATGATTTCTTTTTAAAACAAAAAAAGTAACATTGAATTCCCACAGCAAGAATAAAGAAAGTTGCCTTAATTTTAGATTTAGTTAGCAATATGATGTGTATTTATTTATTTTACAGTGTAGTATAAACCCACAATACTAGTATAAACCTTAAAATGAGCATAATATGTCCCCTTTAAAGTTTTAAAAATTTAAATTTAAAATATATCTTGTTTGTTGTTTCACCTATAACTTAAATGAAATTATTTGGGATATCTCATGAATAACCTTCTACACATTAAAATTCAGCCTGACGGGCATGATATCTTTGTAAACTGTGGGCTGTGGATCCAGCAGCTCTACTGTATGAAGCTGGAGAGGTTAAAGGACCATACAAGTGGTGTTCATGTCTTAGCCCATTAGAAACAAATTGTGCATAGTGTACATGCTGTGCGTGTGCTTTACGTCACTGCTGGCCAATTTCTACAGCACGCCATAAATTCTTAAATTGATTTCCATTTGACTTTCCAGGCAGCCGCTGCTTTCCATTAATTTAAGGATGATATTAAAAAGCCGGCTCGCGGAGACTTGAAATATGTTTGTTATTCCATCGTAGACAACATTTAGAAGCATTTACAGTGTGTTGAGTCAAAGAAGTTACAATAAACTGGAAACCTCCCACTGTGTGCAACTGTTTGACTGGATTTAGGGAAACTTTGATGTACATTTTAACCTATTTCATAGATCAAACCATTAAAAAAAATTGAATTTTAAGATTGAGTGAAAATATTTGTTAGTTGCAGCCCTACTATAGACCATAACTGCTGGGAAGTACACACTGTACATGCACAAATACACAGAAAGCGTGCTCTTCAGGTGCTGCATCACGAGGGACCGTCTCACCAAGAAATGGACTCTCCTCACTTACTCTCTCATTTCCCACTGTGTGTCACAATGCAAATGAACAACCTCCCCCTCTCTCCCCCTCCTCCCCTCCTCACACTCCAACTTCTCCTCACAACCCCCCGCCTCCCCTTCCTCCTCATGTTCCGAATCCGGCCTCCAATTTGTTCCACTTCCCCATACCTCATTGTTCAAAATGACACTTTTACATTTTATGGTGAACCAATTATTCTGTCTTACACAGTCCGCTGGCTCTGCAAGCCAACCTGCCCGGATCAACTGGGGAGCGGGGTGGGGTGGCGAGGGTGGTGGGGTAATGCGGGAGGGAGAGAGACCGAGAAGGAGAAAGAGAGGAGGTGGAAGGAAGGGAAAAAAAGACGACTAATGGTAGCTCTCGCTGACATATCCACAGGGATGGGCAGAAGAGCCGGAAACTGAGAGGTGAGCAGAGGGAGAGGATGGAGGGGAGAGGAGAGGTCAGGGGAGGAGAGGAGAGGACCAGAATGTGGGGAAACAACACAGGTGAAGAGGTGTGCGTAGGCCACGGAGGGAAGAATGAAGTGAGCGTAGACAAAGGGGGATTTAATTGAATGACAAAGTGGTGGAGAAGGAGTGAAAAGAGTGGAGAGAGAGAAGGAATAAATCACAGCAGGGATAAATAAAGAAGACGGAGCACTGGGTGCCCCACTAGTTGTAATGTATGCCTGAGGATGAGCAAGGAGGGGGGCATTAAAAGAGGAGACAAGAGAGCGAGAGGAGCGGAACGGAGGAGTGTTAGGAGCCTGAGGAAAAGGCAAAATAGGGGGATGGACAGGATATGCTGGGGAGAGGGCGAGGGAGGGAACAAGTGAACATGTGGAGAGAAAGAAATAGAGAGAGAGAGGAAGAAAAAAGGCAAGCAGCGCTTTTACCTGTGATGTGCCTGAGGGGGAAGGAGATAGGAGGAGGGATGGAAGTGTTGCTGCATGAAAACAGCGTGCAAACAGATTTAAGGAAAAGATGGGGCGGGTCAGCTATATAACGCCTGGGGCCAGGTGGGTGGAGAGAGAACAACAGATGGAGAGAGAGAGAGAGAGAGAGAGAGAGAGAGAGAGAGAGAGAGAGAGAGAGAGAGAGAGAGAGGTGGAGGAGTTTATATGTTTTATGCTTGATATGCCTCAGGCCTGCAACTAGCCATTATTGTTTTTTTAATTTATGTATCGATTAATTTTTGATTAAGACAAGACAGTACAGGTACTGGTCAATTTTCAGATTTTGATCTGTAGAACACGTCCTCCGTCAGCCTAGAAGAAGGAAAATATAATTTGGGTGTTTAATTTTCTACATTTTGTTTATTTGAGTCAGTAGATTTATTCTAAATTCACCCCAAAAAATAGCCTCATTTGCATATTAAAACATTCAGAAAACTTGGTTATACAATATATTATGTAAATAAATCAACTGGTGGAAGTTTAATGGTGATATCTATTAGTTCAAATGATATATATATATATATATATATATATATATATATTTAAAGGCTGTTTTTTAAAAAGTAGTTTTTATCCTACTCTGAGCCAGAAATCTCAACTTCAGTAGCAATTACATAAACCAAACTTTCCAGTTTAATGCTTATCTATATTGTGAAGGTTTTTACCGATGGTTTTTACATCTCTAGCGGGATTTTTTCAACATTTTATTTCAAAATACATGGAGAAAAAATTTTTTGTGGTTGATTTACTGAGATGACAAAATAAAACAAGAATTTTTAACCAGATTTTATTCAATGTTCAGATTTCTATTCTGGGAAATTATGCAAATAAGTACATATTTGATAAGATAAATGCCTCATTTTCATAATATCAGAAAACATGTTAAACAAAAACAAAACCTGTCTTAACAGAAGCAATCACCTGGCAAAGTTTGATTACATCTGATAGTAAAAATGCCCAGTTCAAGAGAAACACTAATACTAACTCTTCAATCAATCAGCTGAAGCATCTTACCTGTGGTGAAATGTCTGAGGCAGGGTGGGTGGGGAAGTGGAGGGGGTGGCCAGCCCAGGCGAGTAGGGATGATACGGCGTCTTCTTCAGCGCCTGGATCAAGTTGTGCCTATACTCCGGATCTATGGACCACAGGGAGCCTTTGCCTATGCTCTGAAAGAAAGAAGGAAGATGAGAGAGCTGTTATTGGAAGTGCTGCCGGGCCCCTCAAAGCACATCACAAACACAGCGCAGCACACTGATGTGAGCCAACAAGTCCAAAGCCCAAACACAAGCTCAAAGTCCAGCCCCCTGTGCAGGATTCTTATTTACCGAACCACCTGTACACACAGCGATGATTCCCGTATTCCCAAAGAAAGATAACACTCGGAGGAATTAATACATCCTTTATGCCACCTCGCTCAATATTTTCCAATCCTCTGCCTCTCCGCGGAAAAAAAATAAAATCTGGAGGCATTTTTCTGATTAAGACACAGGGAAACTCTTTAACTTTTTCCACTCCAGAGGCGATGATGGTGTGTATTTTTAGATCAAAGCAGCTTCCCCCTCACCTAATGAAGCTGTCGGCTCCCAATCTGAGTGAAACAAGCCTATAGATTATAGAGGAAAGGGAGGGATTTCAGACAGGCCCGCGATGAAAATACATTCCCTGTCTCTATCTCGCACCATGCTTTCATCTGCCTTGTCATCTGAACGTGGCAAAATCTGGAGTTTGTGTACGGCGGAGAGACAGGCAGGAGGCGGGGGAGAGAGAGAGCAAAGTAAATATAAAATTAAAGGCGTCCTGCCTCGTGTTCGACTCACTTTGTAGTGCTCTGTGATATGATGCAGGTACAGGCTACAGGGTGGGGAGATGTCATGACTGCAGGCTTCTGATTCCTGCAAATACTGCAAGGAATCTATTAAGAGGGAAATGTCAGATATGCCAGAGCCGAGCGTGTGAGCATTAATTGGAGACAGATTCTAAAACCTGAGGAGCGTTTTGTATTGAAGTGGATGAGAAATCACCTTATAGCTTCCCCCGCGTCAATAGATCAGTCACCAAAATGAGAAAAACACTCAGTTATCTCTAGTGGTGTCTTGATACAGAGTTAATTTTTGTTACATCAGCCCAGGTTGAGAGATATGTCACGTTTTTGCCACATTTTGAAAATACAACAGCAGTGTTTTTTTTGCAGAAACAATATCCCTCTTCCTTTGGATAATCCACCCGTCTCACTGTGAAATGTTTTCTTTGGAACTACTTTCTACCTAAAACACTGTCCCATGAAAGAGTGACGGAGGACACTATTTCTGGTAAGACATTTCACTGTTTTTCTGGGAAATTATGAAGGGATTCATGAGAAAATAGAGCCAAATTGCAACAATAAATATTGCTTTGTTCAAGGAAATATTTTTTCTATGAAAGAGGATTGGGGCAAGTAGGAGAAATAAATTACTTCAATATGTAGTTCAAGATTTTAAAAAAAGTAAAAATGACGAAAATTAAGTTAAAATGTCGAGAATAAAGTTGTAATACGATTTCGAGATTATTCACAGATTGGTTGTTCCCGTGTCAATAAGTCATCAGAGGAGCATTGTTTCAAAAAACAGCACGTCGATACAAACAGTTAGGTATTACTAAGACTATTGTTTTGGGAAAACCAGCTTTTATGTGAATTTTTTTGACATATATTAGTAGAAAGTTGACTCTACTCTCGTAATTTCTACTTTTTTCTCCACATTGTATTTAGACTTTTTCTCACCATTCGACTTATTTCTCCAAGTGTTTAATTCATTTTTTCCCCTCCTCTTCCTTCTTTCCTCTTCCTATTCCTTCTGTGACCACTCCGATTTATTTTACTGTCTTTTAGTATTCCTCAAACTTCTAAGAATGTGCAAAAGAGTCGACTAAGTGAAGAAAAGTTTTGCAATTAAAGGGAAGAACACACTTGACACATTTATCAAACAGCTGATTCCTTCTTAGAGCAAGGTTGAAGAGCAACATTTAAAGACACACTATGCAGGAATTGTCGCTTAGTGTTTGTAAACAAAAAGTTTGAAATTTGCTCCTCCTCCTCAGCTCATCAAAAGTGAAAGCAAACCCAAGCAGCTTTGCAAAATTGCCTGGTAAGTTTAGAAACATACTCATTGTGCGCTGTTGTTGTAGCCCATATATGGCGCGCAGCAAAATACATGATATTGCAGCAGTGGGAAAAAAAGTTGAACATGTTTGACTTTCTGTTACCGATTTTGGTAAAACTACATTTTTAAAACATCATTTCAGTCTTTTCTTTTTTCGTCAACAATAAATGAAGTTGATATAATCAATTGATACAGTCGATAAGTGTTCCACTTTTCATCTCGTCTTAGTCGTGGAAAAAAGGTTGTTGACAAACATATAAAGTCATAGATTGTGTTAACGAAATTAACATCAACCCATTGTTCATCATCAAAAGAATTCTTTATATTTTCTCAGTGTTATCTTATTCTGCAAAAGCCTGTTAATGTGACTTGAGTTCATTTTCTGTGAAATCTTTAATATGCCCAGCAGCAAGTAACACACACCATAAACAAGAATCTATACTCTCTGATATTTAAATACAGATGAAAGGAATGTTTGCAGCCCGAAGGAATTAAAAAAAGACGTAACATTTTATCAAATGTGCATTAAATGATAACACCTTACAGGAAAGCAGCAGCTTCTAACAGTGGCTCATGACTCAGAAGGTGTCTGAACTGCAGATATACAGCTCTGTTAAAGTTTTGGTTTTTAGTCAGTAGAAATAAGATATATACATTTTATTCTTGGGTTTATGAGTGAGATGTTTTTATTTTACCTTTCACCTAAGTTTAAACTTGAAATCAAACATGAAAGTCCTTTGTTATGGTCATATCACAAACAATAGTAGAGGAGGTGACACCGATACCAACCTGTGCATGTTAACATGAAACCACCTGGAATATTCTGTTATAAGACCATTACTGTCAGTGCAACTGCAAAAGACAAGCAGGAGCATGAACATGTGATGTGCTGCAGTGAAAATCCTGCTGTGCGCTTCACAATCCGAAATGAACCCTCACATTCATAAATAATATCGAACTACTTTTTTGTTTTTATAAATTCCACTTCCATTGGTTCTCTACTATAACATTAAGGTTAATTATTTATAGTTGAATATTAACCAATCTTAGATATTACAAAATAAATTAAAATAAATACATAAATAGTGTGAGCTGCTACATACAATAATACTGTGTCATGATCATGCAGAGTCAATGTGGATTAGAGCCTGGAAGATATATGTTGACCAATATTATCTGCTGATATTAGCCTATCAAAGGGAAATAAGTATCTATTGGTATAAGTGTATATGTTTTCCAATATGTGCAGACATAAAAAAATGATTTACACGATATAGAATGCAGAGAATTAGGCCAAATAGGATTTAGAAATTATGTTAGCATTTTTTTAAAATTTATATAAACTTTGTTTAGGTTTTTAGCAATTGCCTGACACTGAACATACAGTGCTGATTTTTATTCAGCTTTTCATTTTATTTTAATTCTTTATTTTCTCAGTTATCATTCTAGAATTGGTTGAGAATGTAATACACTTTGTGTATTATGTCTAACAATTTTAAATATTCTTCTATAAAGTGTAAAAAAAAAGCAGCTTTCTGAGTATCTTTGCGGAGTAATAATGGTGCACAATCAGTTCACAATCCACATAGAAAAGGAACATTTTTATTCCAGCTCAATAATTCACTAAATCAGCTGCCATATTAGCTACTGGTGAAGGTTTCCCCTAAAATCACTATCGGTCTGAAAAATCCAGCATCGATCAGGCTCTGCTGTGGATGCCCTGTGTCTCTTGCGTGTCTGATCCCAGGATGTCCAGTGAATCAGTCAAAATCTGTGCTCTCCACTCACCACTACACCATCTGACCTTGTAAGAATGCATGAAGCTATTAGGATGTGTGTGCACTGTTGATTTGTCTCCCCCCCGTCTGGATCTTTGCATTAGTATGTGAGCTGTGTTGAACATGGGCCATATGTGCCATGTTTTGCTGAGTGTGTGTGTGTGTGAAGAAGAGGTGAGTGTGTGTATGGCAAGTTCCCTAGGGAGTGTGATATTACCCAGCGTGGTCTGCTCCTGGGAGTGCTTCTATTACTGCCAGCAACGCCTCTCCTGGAGAGCATGATATTACACACACATACACTCGCTCCCACAGAGGTGACCCCCACTGGGCCAAATTTCCCCTTGCACCTCCAGCCCGCCAGCCGTTTTTGTATATAAATATATATATATATGTGTGTGTGTGTGTGTGTATGTGTCTACTGTCTGCCGCTTGCCAGCCGATTAAATCAATGCTCTCCACAGAATCTCTGTCTGCCGGGGCTCAGGCTTCTGCCAACCAGCCAGCCAATCAAAAGGCTCAATCTGTAGACCCCCCCTGGTCGATAGGCCAATCACAGGGCGCAGCTCACAGGAAGGGTCTGTCACCTGGGTTATAGCGGTCGCCTTGGCAACAGGCATCATCTGGACTTGGAAGCGAGAGGCGGTGAAATGGACTTTTTTCTGACAAAGTTGAGAAAAAGGCAGTCTCGGAATTGATTATCAAAAAATAGTATTTGAGGTCAGAGATTGGTTTCAAGTTTTCACAAGGGTTCAACTTTGATACAGTGTATGATATTGATTTTATATAAAGGACGCTTCCCCTCACAAAGGTGCATCTTGCAGAGTAAAAGCGATAGGACTGTGGTTTTGACTTTTACCTGAAACTCTGTTCTCCATTTCATCCTCTGATCCCATCTGCTCTCACTCCTCTGATACGAGCGCTACTTTCTGGATGACGTGTTTATTTGTGTTGCATCTGTGTGCTGGAAAATAGTCACATCGCTGTAGTGTTTGCAGCTAAAGAGCAGGATTACACAACAAATAATCCACAACTCGAAACCCCTACTTTAAGAAATATCTCACCCAGTATAAATCTGACTCCGCATTACACTTTAAATTGCAACTTTAAGCAATATTACACTTAAAAAACAGTTTTAATTATATGTATCTGTGTCACCACACCAGTTTGTAGTAGTGGTGATTAAGGAAGCGGCAGTCTGTGTTATAAAACGGCACAACACTGAGCCATGCACAGGTACTTTCATGATGGAGAAAACATACAGTGCATACTGTTTTCTTGGCCTGGACACGTCAGAGTGTGAGTAAAAGACAAAAGGGGAAGAAAGAGGAGAGAGAGAGAGAGAGAGAGAGAGAGAGAGTGTGAGTGTGTGTGAGAGAGAGATGATTGTGTGTTGCCAACATCTGTTTCCTGTGTTATATAAGCTGTGGGGGCTGGTCTCCCTTGGAAATGGGAGATATTAAAAAGTCCTGCTGCCACTGACCCCGCCAGTAACATTATACTACTGCTACTGCATTCCTATCTGCACTATTACATTTTCTCATATACATTCATCTGACACACACACATCACTGTATGTCATGACCTTAAACACACCAGACAGTTCATTTTAGATGACTAGATTGACAAAAATACACAGAAGATAACACTAAGGCGCTGATCGTGCTGAACCATACCTATTTACTCTAAATGTTACCAGTTCTTACTCACATACTTTAATAGGCTGAGGGAACAGTTTTGGGAAATGGCCTCATCCACTTTTTTCCCGAGAGTTAGATGAGGATACCACTGTCTGTCTGTAAGCTAAATATGAAGCTAATGCCAGTTAGCTTAGCTTAGCATAAAGGGGAAACAGCTAACCTGTCTCTGTCCAAAGGTGACAAAATCAGTTCGTCTAAAATGTACTAATTAACACTTTGGCTTTATTTGTTTAATGCGTACCAAACAAGGTAGCTAAAATGTGGCAGAGTGCAGACCTCTGCCAAGGCTAATGGTGCATTCATGAAATCCTCTGAACGTCTCACTTCCTGAATTGGGAAGTTTTTTGTTTTTTCCCCCCAATTTATGTTTATTTGTCTTATATAGTTAGCTAAAATGATAGGTGCTTCCAGTATTTGTGTGACAACAAAGAAAAATTGATCAGGTGAGCCTTGAAATATGGTCGGGAAACACAGTTTTTTTAATTGTTCCAACACCACATGAATGCAGCACTAATGCCCTTGAATAACGTATAAATTCATCAACATTGTGATTTGAAAGCTCTCTGAAATGGAACTTCCTTGGCTCATGCTACACCCTTCCACAAAGTTGCATGAAAATTAGGCCAGTAGTCTTTCTGTTATCCTGCTGACAAACAGACAAACTGCACTGACACATAACCTCCTTGGCGGAGGTAAAAATAATACATTGTGGTTTTATGTTCGTTTATTCTTTTCTTTAAACAAATAAATGTTGTAGTTTTTATACTTTACAGCAAAAAAACTACAACATACTAAATTAAGCTGATCTAATCTAAGATAAAACAAGCTAAACGCTCAGGGGGGGAAAAAGCAAATAGGGGCACATTTATTAAGAAATGTTGAACTCCTCCTACAAGGTTGACAAAATCTCATAAAAAAAAATAAAAAAAATCAACGCTACGATCAAGTATTGCTTGTGATATTTAATTCCTCACCTTCATTGGTTTCCAATACCCATTCAAATCAATCACATCAATGAGCCATATTGTTGCAGTGACTAATATGCTGCTTTACTACAATGAACACGGCCACAGTAGTTTACTTTCCATAGTCACTCACACATATACATTATGTTGCTGGAAATACTTATTAGAGCACCAAATGTGCATTCATCCACAGCTGAAAATAGTCCCCATACATGCACTATTTCCCCCTGTTTGAGTAATGCTTGCTAAAAACTACAGCTGTTTTAGCTTTATATTTTTAACCTCTTTTATTTATTTTTAAAGATTTACATCTTCCGTAGAAACCAATGAGCCTAGTGCCATAGACAGCGTAGGGAAGACAGAAAGTATTAAGAGATGAATGCATTGTTGATTTTGGTCTTCATGGTATTTGATGGAAATAAAAGAAAATATCTCTGCAATCAAGCAGACTTTATTATAACAGCTTGTAAAGTCTACCAGCCATATACCTCCCACCACTGCAACTACAGCTTTAAATATTTTTATCATAATTAACAATGGCATTCATACACTGTAGAGACCCATTTAAACTGTTCATATCGGCTATTCTGAGAGAAGAAAGAGTAAATTTTGTTTTCAAGTAGATTAAATAAGATGCACAGAGAGCACAGAGCTGCCAGTATCTGTGCAGAGAAACATGCACGGCATCAGTGTAAGAGGCTTTGATGTCCAGTTCATTTTCATGTTCAATATGACTTAACCTATACTACCAATTTAAAGCATTACCGCTGCATATAATTTCATGATGGGCATCTACATTTGGAGTAAAAGCATCAGCTCCGGTTGTGTTTAAGCCGTATTAACCCACTGTGATACACAGATCCATCATTACTTACTGTATATACATATAAATATACAGATAATAGAGGATTAATACTATAGAAGATGTACAGCTTGGACCAGATACATGGCTCAATACCAATTAAGATATTCAGTACAGTAGAACAGAAACAATATGAGGTCTGTTGTTCAGAATTGAAGCTGAAGCGTGACTTTAATACGCACTCAGAGAGACGAGAATTACAGCAGAGGATGCGAATGTTCTAACAGAGACAACACAGAGCTTTTGAAGAGGAAAGAGGGAGAAAGTGGGGAAAGAAGAAGAAGAAGAGTGGGGGTATTTCTTCTGATAAAAGTTGCTTGATACAGGCTGTTTCTTGTTCTTGTTGAGGCCACTTGACAGAAACAAAGAGACAACGGGACAAAGAGGCCCTGTTGTGTGTGAAAGCTACATGTTGGTTTTTGACAACAGGGTATTTTTGTCAAGACATAGAGAAATGGAGCGGGGTAATATGTGGAAATTTCTTCTACAGGTGTTATGAATTGACTTTCCTTCCAAGAGGACCAAACTTTTTTCCCATGTGGTTCTAATTTAAGCTCAAGTTTGCCCCAGTTTGTGTTTCTCCTGTCTGAATATCCTGCATTGGCTATTACAATGAATCAAAATGCAGATGTAAGTCTGTGTTTGCATCAAAGATAAATACAGGGCGAACCTTCAAAAACTCCAGGTCATTTGCCAACACTGAAAACTGTATCGTGCCGTTTATTCCATCAATCCGTGCCTGGAATTTAACAAGAAATGCAAAAGTCTGATTACATGAGAGCCACAAACTGGACCTAGTCCAATGTATGCAACTCCCCAAACACCTATAATATGTTTAGCAATTAATTTCAGTGACGTCCTTTGGGTTTGTGTCCTTGCTGAGCTCGTCATGGTGGCATAATTTTCACATCCGTGCAAGTTCTCCGCGGACACTACAGAGTTCCAGTCTTACAGATGTTTAAATTACTTCCCTGAGGCTACAGTAAACAAATGGTATGTGACAAAAAGGCTTGTCCTCACACTCATGAGCTACAATGACAAAAACAAACACGATACAAATAGCTGGATTACAATAGTTATAAAAGCTCATTAGAGCAGAAATAACTGAAGCAGCAGAGCTAGCTGTAGCACTGTTGGAAAACAGGATGCAGTATGAGCATATTCAGAGGCATATTTCTCTTCTTTTAGCTCCGTTTTGGTTGCCACTAACTTCTAAAATAAAAATCTGGCTCATTAGCTTCCAAATGCTCCATTATGTTCACCGACTAGTTCAGGTGCTGGGTTTTTCATAGCTCTTCCTATTAAATAAAATCTCCCGGATCAAAATGGGTTTGATGAGAGCGGTGAGAGTGAACCACAACAACCAAAACATTGAGCTAAAAATGCTAAAAATTATGGAAGCAAATGGGATGAAAAAAAAGTTTCTGTACTTCATTATAATGAGAAACTTTCTGTAAATAATGACTTTGTATCTCAAAAATAATGAGCATAGCATCACAAATTAATGAGAAATATTTTTCGAAATAATGACTTATTCATCTCGAAATAATGACTTAGTATGTGAAAATCATGATCTAGTATCTCCAAATGAAAAACTCATGATTTAGTATGTTTTGAGAAAGTTGATTTTTCTCCTTTTATTTAAAAAAACAAGTTTTATATTTGAAAGTACAAGCTAATTACTTTATCTAAAGTTTCTTATTATAATGACTTACAGGATCTTATTTTTTCATCACAAGGCTAAGCTTTAGTCTTTACTTTAACTGGCTGTGATGGGCTTCTACAATAAAAAGAAAAAGAAAAAGCTGAAAGCCTGGAGTGAGGGCAAATGTGGACTCAGCTGGTACCTCTCTGTGGGTTTGTCACTATGAGTGCTGCTTTTCATAAAACATATAGCTAACTGACCCATCTGTATTGCCTAAACAGTGATTAGTGCAGCTTTAAAAAATATTTTAAAAACTTGCCTATAATGAGATGTTTGGGTTGCCACATTGTGGCTAAATGTAACTAATGGTTTCATCGTTTTATCACTCATGAATGGTGCAATACTTTATTAAGACTCACTGAATGGATTTGTTTTTTTGGGGAAATGCCTGGAGGAGAAAATTACACTGATCATAAAGTCAATTAGTACAAGCCTACTTTCTCATACACTGTAATTTTGTCTTAGCTTAGCTGTTATTTTTGTTTTTTTCTTGGCTTTTTCATGCTTTATTTGATAGTGACAGAGAAAGAATTGGAAGAGGCAGACAGAGGGGAAGACATACAGCAAAGAGCCTGTTTACACTTGGTTAAAAATGTATCTTGGAAGATCGGATCACAAGTGGACAGATGAGACACATCTCTGTTTACACCTGTGAGTCTCCAAGGGTGTCCAGCTGACTGCTTCTGTTCAGATTTCATTGCTACCTATGCCACTTCTGTTAGAAGAAACAACAACATGAGTCGTCACGTTTTCTTTGGACTAAATCTTCTGCTTAAACGGAGATCAGACATCTGGTTTCACTTGCACCCCAACCACATACATCAGTGCTCCTCTCCATTTTTTGACCTTTGCCGTTCTGTCATCAAAACGACCAGCACAGGGCCTTGATGCATTGTTGACATATTCCTGTTACGTCCTTGTCGGGACGCATCAGCGTTTACACTACAGAATATATGCGGTCAAATGCGTTCTAGACCACCTCTACAAGTGGTTTGAGTGATCTAATCACAGTGCATCTTGGACCCTGTTACATTTGTATTTAGCGCTGAACACCTGTGATCCGATAAAACCAAGTGTAAACGGGCTCATTGGGACCTCGGACCCAATTTGATTTCAGGTCAACTGCGAAAAGGACTCAGCCTTAGCTTCACTGTAATAAATTATTCTGTAGTCATTTAATTTTACTTAATATATTTGATAAAATCTATTAAATATAAATGCGTCCTTGATTTTGAGGCAGTTGTTTAAGTAACTTTAATATAAAATGTTTGAGATAGAATCTACTTATTTTGATCACATTAAATATAATCGTTATGTGTTTGTAATTCTAAATCAAGAGAATTTTGAATGAATCCAACACAATATAATTAGTCCGTTTTTAATTGACAGGAACTTCCTGTTAAGTTGTTATTAACTCAACTTGTAACGTAGTTAGATTTAATAAATAATATTGCGTGCAATCTGTTGCCTCAATTTTACTGAGTAGCTATTGTTTATCTTTTTTACAGTGTTCTTCTTTATTCATTGAATGGAAATGTTCATCTACCTGCTTAATTTAAATCAATAAATAAGAAAATGAAACCTTAACACTGAAAACTGAAAAATGACGAACATTTGCGGATCAGTAACAGCGACGTGCTGATAAATGACCGTAAAAAAAACACTCGGCAGACGAATCTAAGCTCGCTGCAAACGCTACAGTTCATAACGCTCCAAGTTAAAAGAATCAAGGGCGCCTCTCTCCTGAACGGGGCAAGGTTAAGTTAGAGGTGACACACTTAAGTGAAGCACCGAGAGACTTCATAGTGAGTCTTAGATTACAAAACTGCCTGTTGTCTCTGCTGTGATTTCATAAGAGGCTTTGAGAAACATATCACTGTGTGAGTGTGTGTGTGTTCCTGTGTGTGTTGTGCTGTTACAACACTGATCTTCAGCACTGATCCAGAAGTCTGAGGGCAACAACACTTGTCATTAAAGGCATGTCATTCAGCACAGCGAAGAATCCTGTTTGTAAACAAAGCCATGGCAACGGCGGGACGCGCACTCTCTCACGCCATGTTCGCACGCACACACGCACACACACTCAAACAGCAGCAAAGCTTATTCTAAACTAGTCCCCATCTTGTCATCTGCCTGGATATGACCCAGAAATACAGTCACTGGAACAAATAGGCCACTGTCATATTAATCTCCACCTCTGTAAATTGATGGAAATATGATTTGGTGCGTTCACAGTACGCCATGTCTCCCTGCTTCCGCCTCTCTCGCTCTCCGTGTGTGTGTGTGTGTGTGTGTGTGTGTATATCTCTCCGTCTATCACTCACAACTTGACCTCCCCTTAACCAAAAACCCCTTGTCTTTTCTTCTTTCCCACAGCGAGAAGTGAGTAAAACATAATGCAACAAAAAGAAAGAAAGAATATCTCAGACCCTGTAATTGCACGCTGGATTCAAAAAGACATAAACAGGTAAAGGGAAAAAGAAAAAAGGAGTATTCACATGCAGATATTCTCAGTGAAAGAGCTTTGAATGGCGGAGTCTGACTGAAATTACAGAGATTCTGTAATTGCAGCTTCAGATAAAGCGCGGCGCTTGGCAGGTAGAGTAGGAGTCTGCAGAGATGTGCCCTCATTTCTACACCGACACGCCGCTCCTGCATGTGTGTGTGAGTCCTTTTTAAGCATTCATGCATGCTTGAGAGTGTGTGTGTGTGTGTGTGTGTCTGTGTTTGTTTGTGTGTCAGACATGCCCTGTGTGTGTTCGGAGGTGTGTGTGCGTGCGACAGAGGGGAATAGGTTTGAAGGGTTAATTAGCGTGCTGTCTTAAACGGTGTGCAGTGACAGGAAGACAAGACAGGCTGTCCTTGCCAAAATCACCTCTACACATGCTGCTCCACACACACACACACATATATATATATGTGCATATAACACAAAATGAGGACATACACTCATTCTCCCCCACTCAGCACCTCAGTGCCCATCTGAAGCACACACACACACACACACACACAGACACACACACACACACACACACACACAGACACACACACACACACAGACACACAGACACACACACACACACACACGCCTAAGTCAGTAAAGCCAAATCAGTTTTCCCGTTGCTACAGCAACAGCATACTTTTATGTCAACTGCAACCTAGTTACTATGGAGATATGTATACAAGAGAAACTCTGTGCCGTTGTAGTCAAGGGCCAGATGACAGCATAGCGTGAGGGTGTGTGCACAAACACACACCATGTCCTCTTCATCCTTCAACCATTTTGTTCCTCAACACACACACACACACACACACAGACACACACAGACACACAGACACACACACACACACACGAAAAGGAAGAGTTCAGGTTCACACGCTGGTCAAGGAAAGCATAAGAGCTCCCATATCCTCCAGTATAATCTCAATCAGCTAAACACGCAAAGCCAGCATTGATCCTCGCTGTTTGTCCCCCCCACCCCCAACACCCTCGGGCGAGATGAAATCTAAAGTCTGCTGGCATCTGTGTTATTAAATCCTCCAGTATTAATTTAGCACTAATTGAGTGAGGGATTCATTCCCCGTTTACCCCGAGTATTTAATGGAGTAAAATCTGGATAGGAGAGCCAGTATAAAAGACTGTATCAAGACTTAAATCAAAAGCGAAATGCTGTTCCCACTGGGGAAGCGCAGAACGTCTGAGTGAAAGAGAACTATGAAAGCAGAGATCATCAACTATTGATAAGGCCGAATCTGGTACAGCTGTAGACAAAATACAGAATATGTTTGACTTCAAGTTGGATATGCCTGCAAACCGCTGATAACTGTCTGGCTGTGAAACAACTTATAACCACACATGATAGAGGGAATAATGGGCCATGCACTGTGTTTACCATATTGCTGAAATTCAGAATATAATTTATGAAATTAATTGTAAAAAAAAAATCACTGCATTGGTCGTATTTCCAGCTGGGCATCATTTGGCATTTTAAAATGATGCCCAGTCCCTGAGTCGGTGGTTGCATCCAAACATGTTATTTAATATGCTAAAACAGTGTGTATGTCTGAAACTGTAATATTAAACCAGCAGTACATACTGCATACCATAGACCGCTTATGAGATCTCGTCACTCTAGTGTCACGCACGCCGATTGCAGAAGGAATCAGAAGTAGGCTTAAATCCATGACAATACTTTAATCACAGGAAGAGTTGTAATCTGTTTTGAACATGTTGTGTTTTGCGTTGGGCTGACAAACCAAAAAAGATACTATTAAAATCTGAATTTTTATACATATACATTGCATTATTATTTTTTACACTTACATATACATTATTTATACCTGCCTATCCCAGAGGGACAAGTTGCTATAATAGACAGCATTTTAACAGTTCAATAAAGAAAAAGTCCAGTGAGAAAGTAGGCTTTTTTTGCTAGCTTGTTTTCTCTGCGTGTTCTTGCTTTTTGTTTTTTTACTCAATGCTTCACCTGCATGTGCATGATCTTAGGGCTGGGCGATACATCGATATAATAAATATATCGATATATTTTTAAATGTGATATTGAATTAGATCATCACATATATCAATATAGTTCAATTTTTTTCTTTATTTATATATAAATGCTGCCCTTATTAGGGTTTGTCATATTTAGGTCTTTTGTTATGTTCGTTATTCTTCTCTCAAAAAAATATTTTTATTTCAGAAAAAGATTGGCCTATTTTATTTCATTTTTATTTAAGATATTTTTGTATTTAAATGTACACTTTATGGAGCTTTGATTTAAAAAAAAAAAAAAAAAGGTACTCGTGTTATACAGTACTTATGTTCACTTAAATAAATGGTTTTAATAAAACTACTTGTGACATGTCATATTTGGCTTTGACTGAACATTTGCTCTCACTTTGCGATAAAATTATTGGGATATATATCTTATATATCGATATTCAGCCTAAATATATCGAGATATGACTTTTGGTCCATATCGCCCAGCCCTACATGATCCTGATGTTTGCTTTTAATTCTCCATATGTAAATTTACAGTTTGAAATAAACAAAGATATTTATTTTTTTAAAAGACAGCTCAGTAACAGTACGTGCTCACTGTACACAACCAATTCGCTTGAACTTCCATCCTACTCAACTGCTGGAAACCGGCATGTGCAGTAAGCTGATGCTAGATTGTTAATGTACAGACAGACTCCCCACTCTGACAAAAGAACAATCCACTGAATGCCTTTCAAAATGTTTTAACAATACAGAGTAGCCTTTCGTTCTTTGACGATCCATCTTTAGCCGATTGCACAGAAATTATGAGACATCTAGCAGAAAACAGCCCACAACCAATTCAGCTAGATCACTAAATTAACATCATTGACAACAGCAAAAAAAAGGGGGGAAAAAATCCAGTGGAGGAATGTAACTAAGTACATTCACACCACTGCTGTACTTTACTGTACAAATTTGAGGTACATGTATGTTGCTTGAGTACTTGAATTTTACGTTTGTTTATACCTCTACTGCACTACATCTCACAGGTAAATATTGTTAGACTTCACAGATTCAAATAATCAAAAATATATATAAATCAACTAATCAATTGTGAGTATAAATATATATTAAGTGACCCTGAGGTATATAAAGTAGTTAAAATATGCACCACCTTTACCAGCTGCAGCATTTGTGATGCTTACACATGAATGTATCAATAATTATAATCCAATAAGCTCATATTCTAAAATGAGCTGTTCTGCATACTTGAGTACTTTTACCTTTGATACTGATTGTACTCTTACTGAAATAAGATTTTGTATGCAGGATTTTTACTTACTCCATTCAGCGTATTTTAAAAGGTTAAAGATTGTTTCCTGTTTCTAAATGTTTCTAAACTGTTTCTAAGTAAACTTGGTGTCCTATATAACTTCAATTTCGTTTTAAGCACTTTATTTAAAACCCAAGCATGAAACCATCACATCGATGTTTTTCAAGGATTTCCAACACCTCTAGGAACCCTGTTGTTTAATGATGTATTGACACTTTAATTTTGCAAATCAGCCAATTTTTAGGATTTCCTGTTAAAATAATAATACATTAACTGGAAAAAGAATCAGATCATTTTCGATGGATTACATCTCAGTACCACTTTGTTTTGTAATAGAAAAGTAAAAGTGTATGCACAGCCCTCAGCTTGAGGAACGGTAAATATTATAGAACATTTGTCCAGACAGCTGCTGATGTCCTTACCTGGCTCCGGTCTTTATCCACCTTCTTGAAGCACTTGTTGAGCGACAGATTGTGGCGCACTGAGTTCTTCCAGCCAGTGGGGGCACTTGCAAAGTAAGGGAAGTGCTCCAGGATCCAGCCGTAGATATCCTTCACTGGCAGCCGCTTGTTTGGCGCATCCTCGATGGCCATGAAGATCAGGCAGCTGAAGGAGTACGGCGGTTTTCTGTTGGCCCCTGCTGCCAAGTCGTACGCTGAATGCGCATCCCCGAGCAGGGGGTCGTCCGGGGAGGGAGACGAGGAGGATGGCGAGCGGGGGTGCTGACCGTCGGGGTCCTGCAGGGGGGAGACGCTACGCAGCCCCGAGTGGCTGAAACTGTTGAGGAGGTCGGTGCTCTCGTGGAGCCAGGAGAGGCTGGTGAGCTCCTCGTCCTCGGCCTTGGAGAAGGAGGCGGACAGGGACAGGGAGAGGTCGGCCGCCTCGGCCTCGGATGCTGCTGTGGCGGCGTCCCCCTGCCGGTACGGCGGGCTCATGCCCTGAGAAGCACTGGCTCCACTACTGGGGCTCTGGGCCTTCTTACTGGGGGGCATGGTGGGTCCCATCCAGCCCAGGGCTCACTCCTGCAGAGGGAGAGAGGGAGAGAAGAAAGAAACGAGGTCAGCTTGCAAAACACAGCTTGCTTCTCACACAAAGACTTCATTTTTGTTAAAGGCCAAAGGGTGGAGACACGCAACAAGATTTTGACCACATTCCCAATTAGGCCGTGTTAGATCTGAGGGGAAAAGTATACATCATCATTTTTCCCTGGGGCTTTTATCCACTTCTGACTGGGATGGCAAATTTAGTGCTTCATTGGTTGAGGAAATCTTGCCTTGTACAACCACCCTCTAATTACCAGCGTACCAGAAAAGTATTGACATAACATGGGGTTGCTGTCATAACATATGAATACTGTTAAAGGTCTAATAGTTGCTGGGTCACAGAGTTGACTCTGCTGCTTTGACATCTCTACAGCAGGAGCAATACATTCTTACTTGTCAGATATGACACAAGGTTAAGTTTAGGCAACAAAGCTACTTGGTTAAGGTTTGGGTAAAAGGTTTTGGGTTAATAACAACAAATTCTGTACTCAACTACTGGATGCATTGGTGACATTGGTGATGACGAAGAATATGACACAGAAGGTGACATATCTACGCACTTACTGACTTTACAGGTTAACTTAAAAAACAACATCGACCCTTGATTTCACAGGACATGAACACTGATCTCCTGAGTTTGGGGTTTGTTGGATCAATCCACTAGGGGTGAAAATTATCAGAAGGCCCACAATACAATTATTACGATACTAAAATCAATAAGATATTTTTGCAATAATAAATATTTTGCTATATGAAGAGCATTTAATACTTTTTTCTACTGCATATTTTGACCCAAAAGGAAAACTCTGTTTTGCGACAATTGAGTATGGAGTATACATTAAAGGCATTGTGGGTTTTTATGTGTTGTGCTGGTACAGAGCAGAGTGTTCTAAAACTAGCGCACATGTCATTTTAAATACATGTAAGGTTTGTTGTTGTAAAAAAAAAAAAAGGCTGCGGTTTCTATAGGTAACAAAAACTTGGTTTAGGGCAAAAAAACGTCCTGGTTAGCCGTTAGAAAAGACAGTTTAAACTGTAAAGAAAAGCACGTAAATGCTGGAAGTGAAATAGTTACATAAAAACATGAAGCACGGAAGTGATGATTGAATCACATCGTACACTTTTGTTTTCACATGTGAAATGTATATATACAGAACTGTGAAAAAGTTTTAGGCAGGTGTGAAAAATGCTGTAAAATAAGAATGCTTTCAAAAACAGAAATGTTAATAATTTATTTTTATCAATGAACTAAATGCATTTTCACACCTGCCTAAGACTTTTGTAGGATACTATATATATATATATATATATATATATATATATATACACACACACACACACACATATATATATATATACACACACGCACATATATATATATATATATATATATATATATATACAAACATAATATATATATTTATATTTCTCCATGGAAAAAAGAATAGATTCCACCCATATTGCCCAGCCATAAATAATAAAATATTGATACTTCAAACATAACAATACTATGCTGTATTGAATTTAACGGATCTTTGCCCTCTTTATATTATTTTCCTTGCTCTGATTGTCTCATAATAAAGCGAATGGGTTTACATTGGAGTAAAAAGAAAGAAAGGTGCATCTCATACAGACACTAAAGGCTGCCTTGTCCGTCCACATTTCCCACAGATGGGCACTGACCAAATGTCAGTATCTGACAAGGTGGGAGTGAGAACGGGTTGGAAACAGTCAAGCTTTGACCTGTGGATGAACAGGAATAAACCTGAATCACAGCATTACAAATAGTTAAGTGTCCAATGGTCAGACTTAGTTCCGCAGCAGGTTATCTGTGACCAGAGATGATCACAATCGGGAGACTTGCCAAGAAAAGAAAGAAACAACTTGGAGTGTGATTTCAAGTCCATCCCCGTTCTAATCAGACCATAATTCTCCGAACATAAGAGCAATGCTGTGCTCGTTAGATGCAGGCAGAGTGTGGTAATTGAAGGGGAACGAGTCTGACTATCACACCACAATCAGACGGCTCACAACCAGGGCCTTTGATTGTCCTCTAGCACAGACAGCTGTGGGAAGGACCCAGGCAGCAGCTACAGCTAAATGTAATCTGCTCCACTCGCCCTGTGAACACAGTCTGGACACAAATACACACATTCTCGCTAGGATGCACATGTGCTCACACACACACACACATACACACACATACACACCCACGCAGACACGTGCAAGTGGAATCCTAAATTTGCATGCACACACAAATTCTGGCAAACAGTCCAGACGGGGGTACAAAAAGGATACAAAACTAAAAGCATACACACATGGATGAACGCTCACACACATGCACACACACACACATACACACAGAGCAGAGAGCAGCGCCATTAGGACATGGGGATTAAATCCAGATATGTTCTGGCTGGCCCCTGTGTGGTGCGATCGCTCTCTAATCCAAGGTGATCATCGGCCGATCTGTCCCCTCACTCTGCGTGATTGACTGACAGCTGTCACCCATGGCATCCCGCTGTGCCGTGACAACTGTCAGTTCGCTACAGCTCCGGTCGCAGTGTCACCATGGCAACAGAGCCAAAACAACTCCTCTCTTGTTCTGGCAGGTTTTTTTTTTTCTTCTCCCCCCCTCTCTTCTCTGTGTCTGCTGTTCTCCCACCTATCCCCCCCTCACTTTTCTACCAGCGCCGACAACTCTGCTTAACAGTGTTGATAGGCTGTAGTGGAAGGACTGAGCTAAATATAGAATTGTGATGTATAGCTGCTGTGCTGTTGCTCCGCGTATAGTCGGCCAGCCTATAGTCACCCCCGCTGCTCCATCCGAACGCTCGGCGGAGCTGGATGTCTTTGATCACCTCTCCCGCTTCTTCCCTCCTCTCTTTTCACTTCTCACACTTCCTGACAGCACGCGCGCTCATTCAACAAGCTGTACCTGTCTGAGGCACGCCGTTGTTGCACCAATATTGACATTGAGCGTAATGAATTCAAATTGCCCTGGTGACGATAAGCTGAAAATAGTGAGCGCATAATCAAAGGGATGGGCGAGGTGGAAAGGGTGTTTGACAGGCTTTTCAAGGTGTGTGCGCGTGTCTTTGTATGAGTATTTATGCGTGTGTTTGACAGGCTTGTCAAGGTGTGTGTTTGTCTTAGGAAAGAAGGAAGTAAAGGGGCATCGTGGTGACATTGTTCCTGGTGGGAGTCCACTGGAATGCAGAGATGGCTCTGATGCTCTCTTTTCTCTCCATCTCCTCTTCCTCCTCCTTGTTATGTTGCCATAGCGGCAAGGGGGCCATGAAACATTACGGCTGACAGTAAAGTCATCTCATTTTACTGTTGCTATGACAACAAACTCCTCACTGTTGGTTGGGGCCAGCGCGAGCTGCCGCCCAAGCCTCGTGCCTGAGTGTGTGTATGAGAAGATGCCTCTGAGTGTGTGTGTGTGTGTGTGTGTGCCACCATGTCTCCCATGGGCTCTCATAAAGCTTAACACACTTGCTCAGCTCTAAACAAACTTTCATGCAACTTCTACAGCGGCCCCTCAGGACCAACTGCGAAAGGACAAAGGCAGATATCGCTCAAGTTCAGACTAAATGATGCCTGCTGTGTGTGTGTGTGAATGTGTTTGAGTGTGTGTGTGTGAGAAGCATCCTCACATTTGTTTGACAGATGGGACTGTGCTATTCTCTCTGTCTTCTTCATTCTCTGGATCGCTTTTGTGTTTGCATGCTTTGTTTTGATTTGTGTTCGTCTCTGTTTGGCATGTCCACATTTGGCTTAGCGTGTGTGCATGTGTTTTTTTTCCCCACCCAGTGTTTGTGTGTGTTTGCATCGGACTGTAAGTATGCCGCCTATAAGTACTCTCCATCTAAGTGCCTGTGCATATCAATGCGATTTAAAGCAGCTGTAATCTGTATGGTGTTTCTCTGTTCTAACTGTGACCGTGGCACCACACCGGCTCTGTTTGCACTCTGATAACATGGACTTTAAAAAAGCTCCACTCAATTAGAGTAAATGGCTTTCTCCGTTTGAAACACCATTCTTGAATGCTTAGAGGTTGGTGGTACACTTTAGTCGGATTGTTTATATTATTATGCGGGCCATGAATATAGGTTTCATGAGACTCTGACAGGTAACAAAGGCTGGAAATTACAGTGGGAACTGTGTTGAACATTCAAACTTCCTCAGACTCCACAAGTGAAACAGCTCTATATTCATTGACAAAATATTATGAATGACAGAGGAAAATGATAATCTACAATGACTTGGAAATAAATCATTTTTTAAAGTGATTTATTGGGCAAAAACATCACATTTACTGCTTTTGCTGATGATGAAGATGTTGTCTAGGGGTGGGCCAATTATTAGGGATATGGCCAATTTTTTTTTATCAACATAATGGTTTATATCACAGTAGAGTAATTGCTCTGTGAATTCAATTAAGGCACGGCTTAAAATGACCATACAAATCTTTGAATTTGATTATTTTCTTATTTGGAACTTCCATACTAAAGTCTGGCAGCAAAAGTTGCAAATAACTTTTTTTTTACCTCTCATTAGAGACCACTTAAGTTAAAAACCAAAAAACTTAATTTTACCCTAAATTGAAGCTTTAAGGTTTGTGAAAGAGCATAACTTCAAGTGTCACAGGTTTCAAGGTTAACAGGTTGCCTAATCCTGCTCTGTATTTTTTTAACTTTACTCTTTTTATTTTCCAAAATCATGCAAAATTTACAGGATTACATGACAACAAAGGACCATGTAAGAATACAAGTCACATCACCCAACCCTAATATTAGATTGCGATTAAGCCTCATATATGCATTTCGCCACATTTTACCATTTATTTGACTTTGACAAAACAATTCTGACTCAAGTTCCATTGACTTCATTTTTCTGTAAAGTTCAATCATATCGGATGGTCTTCATCCCCCAGAATGAGTTTGCAAAGCTGTCATGGAGTTGAATCGTGGGTGCCAGAACAGCTGTTACGTTTTTATCCATAGAGTTGGCCACAATGTTGGCTTAACAATTAAAGGACAAATTCAACATTTTGAGTTAGTCGCTATCTTGTCGAGAGTTAGATGAAAAAATCGATACCACTCTCGTGTGTGCTGTATCAAGCCATCACCAGCAGCCAGTTGGCTTAGTCTTCAGTGGTTGCCTGGCAACCTCACAATGAGGACAAGACAGGGAGTGACTGCACCTGGCCAAGAAATAGTCTGGCACATAACCCGGTATAAAAAACCACAAGTTGCCATTTTTACACTTTGGTTTTTGTATTAATTAAATAAACAAGATATGACGTGTTAATTGGTGAGCTTTAGAGGTGCTGGGAGGCAGATACTGTCTCCTTTAAAGCGATTTCTCATCAGTGCAATGCAAAAGTGTGTTGTGGAAACAGGGAAAATCTGCATGTGAAATTTTCAGCAAGACAACTATGCACACAGGGTGCAAATTATCCGCAGCGATGCATTCCATTTTCTGCTCCGAACAACAAAAACCTATCCAGACAGAGAAACTCCTGTATATGCTTTGGGATACTATGATAATGGTATTGTAGCTGATTAGTACAGAGCAAATAGCTAGCCTCAACAGCTAGCGTAGAAATTTTTGTTAGTATGTGTAGTGATACATTGGCATCTTTACAGTATACCGGCTGCTGGGTTATCTTAAGCCATATTATCCTTTATTTGGTTGTTGAGTTAGTTGTCGCTGTGTCTGTCGTACAATACTGGTTCATTGTTCCTTTATTCATTATCCTAAACTGCTTTTGCAGAACCAATCCCAGCTGACATTGGGTGAGAGGCAGGGTACACCCTGGACAGGTTGCCTGACTATCACAGGGCCGACACAGAGACAGACAACCAATCACACTCTCATTCACTCCTACGGGAAATTTAGAGTCACCGATATGGGACGAAGCTGGAGGACCCAGAGAGAACCTACACTGACACGGGGAGAACATGAAAACTCCACACAGAAGAGGTGCAGCTGGATTAAAACCTGTGACCCTCTTGCTGTGAGGTGACAGTGCTAACCAGCAAACTAGCTATGACCTATAATGGAGGTATGATATCAGTTAGTCAAAATATTTTTCCCCGCTTACGAATGTTACAGTAACTAACAACTGAGCAAACTCCATACACTGATGAAGGCCATGTGATGCAGTTAAAGATTCTACAAAATGCAAGGAGAATTTTTGTGAAACCACAATTTCCAAGATCAAGAATTGGCTCTAAGTTTATTTTTAAAGAACCACAAACACATTTAACAAACCAATAATAAAAGTAAAAGACAAAAGCCAGAGTCCTTCTATCTCCTTAGAATTATTAATGGACTCACTGCATTCTGCATCACTATATTTTAAAAAAGGCCCAATTTTGAAGTAGTGCATCTACATAAAACTTTCATAATTTTCACCCAATCTTCTATTAAAAAAGTAAACCACAAAACAAAATCTAGGCTATATGTATATTTTCCCAGGATTCCCTTTGGTTTGTCTTACGGTTCTCATTGTGAGTGTGCTGCTTGGCTCCAGCTGTATTGAGCCACAGCTGACAATGCAAAAGCAAACATTTTTAAAAAACAATAAACTCTGTTGTCATCTGCATAAAATAATAAAGGGGTAATACATAGTGCTGTTTCAAGATGATCCAAGCACAGATTAAAAGTTGTCAAAGATCATTTTTTGGCAATCAACATTAAAATTTAAAGGTTTTTAAAGATAACCAAAATGGATGAGACTAAAAAACAAAAAATATGAAGAATGTTATTGACTTGGATACAACCCTGCTGACCTCCGGTCGGCTCGAAACGCTCCGAGCTCTTTGTGGCTGGAGGCAGAGGCCACCAGTGTTTACATGGAGGGGAGAAGGTTAACAAACCCCTCTGAGAGTGGAGAGGTTGAAGGCTAATTCATGTGCTCTAATTGACAGTGAAATCATCTTACACTGCATTCATGCTCTCGCAGATACTTGTCTAAATCACATGCCACATTTACGTAATCCTCAAAAGATCTTCATTCCCTGTTGGCAGCTTTTGCTGTCTGACTTGCGGCCGTTTTTTTGTGAGCCGAAGCCAGAAGAAACATTTCAATAAAGCACTTCATTTCACTGTCTTGTACTGGAGCCGGCTGCAATATTAGCCAAACTGACTTTCAGAGAAATCCCCAAGTCATCAACTTACAGAACCCCCAAAAACCACATCAATGCAGGAATATTAAAATAAAACCAAGATAGGCTTATGACATGCTGTCAGCAGCGCATTTATGCTCTGCTCCGGGCCTCGGCGGACTGAAGCGACTATTACAACTTTGTCAGTTTGATCACGGCTCGTGACATATGTTGCATGTCACATCCTCCTGCTCCTCGCTTTCCTGTCAGTCTTCACTATACAGCCCAATAAAGCCAGTGCCATGAAAATAATCCCCCTACCCCAGAATGGAGTAGTAATAGTAGTGTAGGAGATAGCAGCGAAGAATGCAATAGTAGCTGGTAGGAGTTATTACTTTGCAGAGGGGTGAGCTGAACCTTGTGGCTCCTCTGGCCACAGTGATAAAGCAGAGAGTCAGATGCACCGAGGCAAAACTAATCTGGAGTTTTGATGACAAAAGGACGACCTTTATCCCTCCTACACATTCGCTGGATGGATGGAAAGGGAGAGGAAGACCAACAGAGAGAAGGAGAAAATGAGAACTCTCTCAGAGACTGGAAAATAATAACTTCTGCTACATATATGTCAACACTGGTTGGATGAAGCCTTGTGATGTTCTCCATTTTCAGCCCATGAAATTGTCCCCCCTCCTCCTTCTGTATTTCCTGCTTTTCCCTAACGACAAATGTCAGGATTCCAGAGGGCTTTAAGGAAGCGAAGCAGGACCAATCACATCCTATGAGGTCTGACTGTGTCTTCCTTTTATATCATCCGCAGTAGCAAAGAGTTATGGAATAGAGGTCAGGGGTCAGGGTGTCCCAGAGGACTGCTCCTGACCCCTTGGTCCTGGCTGCTGCTCTCGGGCCTGCTTGGTCGCACACGCACACACACACACACACACACACACACACACACACACACACACACACACACGAACGTGCATTCAGACATACACAAACACACAGGCTTTGATTGCCTTTTCCTCTGAGGATGAATTTGGTCTGTGCAGAGGACGTCACTTCACCACACTGGACTGGTTTAAACTTGAAAAGCAGACACTCAAACAGCAGCTTCCCTCTTTTGTATCACAATCACTGTAAATTATAAACTATAAGTTAATTTTGATTTTATTCTTCTCTGACCGATAGCTGACGCTCGTTAAGCAATCAATTAAAAGTTAATAGAGAACTAAGTCTCCATCCAAGTGCAAACCTCCGGGTCTGAAAAATAAAGCCAATGTGGTAGTGCCATAAACGTGTTTTCTATCTAACGGCCAGCAGAGGGCGACTCCACTGGCTGCAAAAAGAAATTAAATGTCTATGAGAACATCACCCTAATTCTCACTTGATTTATAACCTCAATAAAAAAATTCCGAATACGTTTATGGTCTCAAACACTAGTGCCAGGTTTTATTTTTTACGCTGACAGGTTGCTATCATGCCAACCAGGGCATTTTTTTTTACTTTTAACACACAATAACCATTTCATTGTGTTTTCAGTTCATGAAAGTTAACTGGAACATTGAAGTTGCCCTCTAAGGACTTTGATGTTTATTTTGAATTACAGAAGCACCATCCTAACCAAGCTAGCTAGCTGTCACTGGCATTAGCTGAGAACATAGCATCCTCTCGGCTGCCATATTTGTTTTTCAAGCTCCAGCAAAACGTGTGCAGTTACATGTGTTGACCCCATGAATTGCATTTACTTTAAAGAAAGACAAACAAAATATATTATTTTTAGAAATGTGCTTAACTGATCATATTAATCAGTCAGTAAACAGTTAATTATTAACACACCTATGTTGGACAGTTGATCAGACAAACCAAGCAATTTGAAAAAATGCCACCATTGGCTCTGGAAAATTAAACAATCCATTGATCAATCAGGTAATAATTGAGGTATGAGATGCTACTCTGTTATAATACACATTGTACAAAGTACAGGTAAAGCCGAAATGTATATAGGGTAATAGACACTTAATTATTGGGGTTTGCTTTAAAATGGGTCAAGGCTCTTGCTTTACACCCTAAACATAAGTTTGAGTACAGAGTCTGTCTTACCAGAGGATTAAACATTGCCCCTCTGTCTATTGGCAAACCAACTAAGCAGATAATAAGCACATAATATACAGTATATTTAGGGGAACTGAGTCCCAGAACTTTCAAACTGAAAAATGATAGCACAAAAAACACATCAATGGGGCCACTGCTTATGCTGTAAGAAGAGCACTGTACTGTTTCACAAAAAAGCAGCATGTACTCACACTGTAACTAAGAGGCAAAAGCTCAGAAAAGACATGTGTAATGTATGGTGCAAGGAAATCAAATATTGCCAGTGAATAATTCAAGACGGCACACACGCAGACACACACACACACAGCCTCCGTCCTCCAAAGTAGGCTAACCAACAAAGCAAACAGACATTTGCATCAGGCAAACACAGAGTAAGTTTGGTATGATTCATCAGCAGCCAGCGATCATGAAGTCACGCTCATCCTCGCTCTCTGAGGATGGCGAACAATCAGACGTACACACACACACATGCAGACACACCAACTGAGGTTGCGAATGTGGACGCTTGAAGGTGACTTGTGTGTGTGTGTGTGCGCAGCCCGGAGGTCCCTTGGTAGAGTGCAGGGTGTGTGTGTGTGTGTGTGTGTGTGTGGTAGACTGACTGCAACAGTCAGGTCAAGCTTAAAAAAAGCCCAGGCTCAGGGCTCCAGACTTCCAATGGTAATGGCCGTGACACACCACATGCAATCACACGTTCGTGCACGCTCACTCAGTTACTCGCTCGCTCGGTTGCTCATTCGGTCAGTCTTTTATTTTCTCAGTCACTCAGTTCAGGTCAAGTCAGTGCGCTCCCCCGGTGTGGCATTCAGCATATGCTTGTGCTACAAAATAACATAACCACTACTACTGCCGGATGCCAATAGGGTCAGTTTCTGCTTTGGATCCCAAACTGCTAAAATACCAACATCTGCAAAGCTAACAGGCTAATGAATCTGTTATTGAATCATCTGTCTCTCCTTCAGCAAAGAGCAATTAATGTACAACACATGCAAGTCGCAGGACTCTCATTTTTACCCAGCACTGATCATTGCTGTTGCCGGTTAAAATGACAAATGTAGCCAAAAGGCCCGAACGAAACTCTCGGCTGTTGTCTAATTAATGTGCTCTTGCAAGCCGGAGGGTGTACTGCGCTAAAGATCATTTGTTAGAGAATGAAACAGAATTCTCTAGAACCATTTTATGATTGTGGACCGTGTTTTGGCAGTTCCAACAAGACCAACAGAGTGATGAGGCTCCTCAGCTGGATTTAAAGGCAACTTTCAACATTTTGGAAAATAATATAGTTATATTTTCATTCAGTGCAGAACTGGGGCCATGAGGCAATTAGATTAGCTTAGCATTAGCATGTTGTATCTCGGAAATTGAATCCAAATACAAACAAATGTAAGAATGAGAATTTGTTTGTGGGGATTTATGCCCCCTTTATCGCTGGCTGGTTGACGCAAAATGCATTAGTTCCAAAGTGGCTGTGAGGGAAATTCACCACAGCCTCTATAACTCTCGTATACTGCAAAATAAGAGAGCTTTCCGTAGCAGAGATAGACTTCATCAGCATTGTGCAAACCCATTTGGCAAAAGATGTTCATGTAAAAGTCTACTTCATCTTTATTGCTAAACTAAGCTAACCAACTCCCAGCTATAGTTCCATACTGAACACGCAGACATGAGACATCTTTCAAACACTCTCTTCAAACTAAGGAGAGTGTACAAGAAATAAGCTTTACCATATTATTTCATATAGACTATTATTTGGCTGTATTGCAAGAAAACATGCTATATCATACAATGTATCAGTACTGAAATACAAAATTACCTATGTTGAGATAGAAGGTTTTGGCCATATTGCCCAGCCCTAGAGCTAAATCTCCAGTCTGACAACCATTATACCACTGAAGAAGAAGTGTTGGAATAATAAGAGCGGCGGTCAAACCTCAAATTGTGAAAAACAAAGTAGAAAACAATGGAAATCTGACATTTCTGTTTGCTTTATGTATTACTGTGAAGAAGGTTCCATCAGATCTGTGTGGAGTGATGAGGAGCCTGTTTAAAATTGGTTATTTTTTCATTTCTCGTCACATGTTTATTTACGTAAGATTAACTCGCCAAATCGGTTTCCATGCCACTTTGTCCTATTTAGCTTGAGCCAACTTTTCAACCACCGTCAAATGTAAAACTTTTTTTGTGATACTTAATTTATTTTTATTTTTTTTTTCTGCATTTCCACAGGTATTTTAACGCAAAAAACTTGAAAATGTGCACAAAAACAGGTGGATGGGAACACACCTACTGATAAAAAGATAACACTTAATCCCTCCCACCTTCCTCCTCCTCTCCTCCTTCGCCCAGTCCCTCACTCACTCCCTCTAAGGCCTCCCTGTCTTTTCTCTTTGACAGTGAGCAGGTCCCTCTTGGCGCTCTGTGCTCTTTTACAATATTGTGGGAAAGGAGAGAGAGAGAGAGAGAGAGAGAAAAAGAAAGAGAGAGGGAGACTGCCAGAAACACTATACGATATCAAAGTGGCCACTGCACAGCCAAAAGAGCTTTGATAGCAGGCAGGGAGGGGTGCGGGTCAGAGAAACGCAAGGAGAAAGCCTCGTGAACTGTTTAAAGAGGGGAGTGTGATCTATCGGGATCCCCACATTGAGGGGAGAGTGGGGTGGGTGAAGCTTTGAGGTAGTGAGTGTTTTTTTTCTGCTGGATGTCCTGCAGTCAAAAAAGGGGGGAAAATTAAGCAGGGCTCCCTCTCTGTGTCTGTCTGTCTCCCTCTTTCTCTTTCCCCTCTGGCTTTTCCACTTATCTTTAACAAACAGCAGCTCAGGCTCTCAGCCACTGGCCGACAGTTTGTCCCGACAACAAAAAACCATGGCAACAACCACTGGAAGAGCCTGTCCGGTTCCAAAGGTCCGCCCTCTCTGGCTCCTCCGACTCGCTCTGCTCTTTGAGCCTTGTGCAGATTTGGCTGAAATAGTAGATTGGAATCAATAAGCAAATGAGCTAAAACTTGGTAAGAGAAGTTTGTGATCACGTAACTGCGCAGTCTCATGTTTGGTTGAGAAAGCATATCAAGATTGAAGAGTTGATTAGATCACCTTTGGCAGAGAAAGGCGATCGGAGCACAAAAATATGTTCCGGTTGAGAGGAGAAAGTGGAATTTGAAAAAGAGAAGGACAAGGGAGTGAGGCAGCAGTTTGTCAGTAGCCTATACAGTCCTACCCGGCCTGCCTTTGCTGACGATACTTACACCGCTTCTGCTGATGATACAACTCTGCTTACATCCTTCACTCCTCCCTCCCACTCCTACAAGCTGTTTTTAACACTGCACAAGATACCTTATGTCAACTGAAACGTGTTCTGAATGCTGACAAAACTAAATTCAGACTGTTTACAAACTCACAAACAGGCCTAAAAAAGGAAAATGATATGAGGAATTACACTAGTATGGCAATTTCAAATGCTCCTCTTCACAGGGCATGTTTCAGCACCTCGCTGAGAAGTTAATATGCATGTTTTATCCAAATTAATAATACATTACATGCAGAGTTTATTTCCTACTGACCGGTTTCAAAGGATATCAGTTATTTTTAGTTATCTGAATATTTGCACAATCCCAAAGGATCAACTGTGCATCAACTATGTGAATGCAAATTTTGTTATTAAAGTTAGGTATACCAAAGCCAAATCCTTTCCACAGCATCAGTGTTTTTTTGTACTGCTGTTTTCTTTTTTTGTACCAAACCTAAATGTGCCCAAAGCAAGCAGTATTAAAAATAAGTCAAACTGGTATCAAATGGTGGGCTACAAAGTGATGTAGTGGTCAGCAAGAGGGTCACCAGTTCAACTCCGGCTGCAGCTCTTGTTTAGTGGAATTTGCATGTTCTTACTGTGTCAGTGTGGGTTAAACCTAAATCTCTCCGGAGGACCTGGAGGGATTTACGTTTAGACCCGAGTTTAGATAAAATGGTCAAATTCATAGTCTCATTTAATTCTTCATAAAAAAAGGCTCCAGCCCCTGCGACCCAAGTTCGGATAAGTGTTTATGGTGAATGAATGAATAAACTTCAGGTGCTAATTGTAGACTGACATTCTTGATGCAATGTCTGTTGGATATATTTCCATGAAATGTGGATATTCGTGGTCCCAGAAGGAATTCCTAATGACTTTGGTGATGATTCAGACATTCATGTCACACTGTAATAACTTTTTCTCAAAGCAAAAATCAACATATAAAAATTAGGTCTATGACAATATACCATAACTGCAAAACTAATGACATCCCCATCAGCCTCAACTGCAGTTTGTCTTAGGATAATCAGCAAATGTTACCATGTTAACATGCTAAACTAAACATGGTGTGCACTATACCTGCTCAACCTTAGCATTGCCAATGTGAGCATGTTAGCAAACTAGCATTAACACGGCTTAACGCACCATTAAAGTCACACAGAGCATGGCTGTAGACTCTTGTTTGACATTGACCAATCGTGTCGATTAAGCTTCTGGGTCTCTAGTATAGCTAGCTAATATACTGATAACGGATATCGGATAACAGCTAAGACCTCCTTTTCTGTTTACCAGTCATTGTTTATAGTCCGATTAGCAACTTCACCAATACTTTTTGCATTTTCAGGTCCATTAGACATTTCGGCTAAACAGATTGTCATTTAACAATACCCAATGGGTTCCAAGATTGCATTTCGGCCAATATGTTCCACCTCTAGCTGTCCATACAGCCTGTTCACCTGCAGTCAACCAAACCCCGCTCAGATACCATTTTCAATACTTCTCGGACTGCAAGCAGCAATCAGACCGCTTCTGATACCAAAATCAGTTGTCAGTGTCCCTTTTCTTACAGATTATGCATTCACTTGTTGATATCTGTTTGACCGGTATATGACAGCAGAGAAAGAGGAGGTTCCTGAACCAGAAAACACTGCAGTTACATAGTATGCACCAGAGTGATTTTGATTTGATTTCTTTGAATGTTTGGGAGTCGACCTGGAAGTTCCCTAGAAGACGTGTGCACCCCACTAAAATGACTACTGAAGGATAAAGCAATTTTGACAAAAATACACTCACTGTGATGGATTGCCTATCTCAAGCAAGTTTCAAATCTTTTTGCAATTTGATTTAGTTGCTGTCGAAGCTGAATGGGAAAAATATGTCGACCTGAAAAGAAGAAAAAGCTTGTGCAAAGTGGACTGAAATGCATACAAGGTTTTCTTCACACATAAGTCAGGTTTGCTCCTTTTGCTGAGACAGACTGCTTTCTTCTATCGCCATGCTAGCACCTGATTAAGTTGTTTTATATTCACATGCATCACCCCTTCTTGTCTTAGCCACTATAGCACTGAGCTGCATTACTGACTCCACCTCTGTCTCTCATCAGTGTCACCTTTTATGCTCGAGCCGACAGCCACCCCTTCCACTGCCCGACTTATTCCACACTTCAGTTTTCTATATAAATATATAAGGCCACTCTGGGTCTACTTATTCACTATTTTCTTACATTGCTGAAAAAAAAAAAAAAAAGAGTTGGAAAATTACTGTTTGCTGTCCCAGGATTTGTTTTTGTTATCTGTCCCTGAGGTCAGAGCTGAATTAGGCAAAAGTGCCTTTATGTACTCTGCTCCCTCTTCATGGAACCGGCTGCAAAATTATTTAAAGCTGAAAGCTCTCTCCGTGAGTTTACACGGTTAATGAAGGTTCTTGTGGCAGACTCAATAAGGAGCTGTCTTTGCTTTGTTTAGTCAAGATTTAAATAGGTTTGGCAATGAGCCTGCTGGTTTGACGCTCAAGTGTTGCCTATTGGATTGCTTATAAAGTAGTCTCTGGGCTACGTGGCTTTGATTGTATTTTCTTTTGTGTGTTTTCCCTCTCAGAGACTTTCATGTTTGTCTGGATGCTGCATCTTGGTTGGCGTCCCTTGATGGAAGAGATTTTTAATCTGTTGGGCTGCCCAGTTTAAATAAAGGTTAAATAACATTTGGACAGAAGCTCGTCTTCACATTAACCCTTAATGACTTCGCCTTCCAGCAATCCAGTTTGATTCATCTTGAAAACTGTATTTTTTTTTTTAACATGCTGTGTTTCTTCGTCCTTGCACTTTCTTATCTGCAGATCCAGAGAGTTGCAGCTAACAAGAAAGAGGATGACCGCGAGTGCAAATGACAGGAGTGGACAAGAAAGAAAGAGTGAGGGGGAGTAAAAGAGAGAGGGTAGTTATATCCTAGGGTCATTAGCAGCATTTCAAAGTCACCCCGTCTTTCAGCGTATGCTGTTTGACAGGCCCTGCCAACAGAATTAGGGATGAGGGATGATGGTGCCGTGATTAGATGTGTAACTCAGGGGAAAGACAGGGCTTGATCCATGGTTACAGCACACTCACATACATGCATGCAGCAGGAAGAAAACGGAGGGGGATAAGACGAGATATGATAACCCCAGTCTTAAGAGGTGGTCAGTCATTGATTAGATAGCCCTGAAACTCTCTATTTCAATGCACAGTCCTCACGCTAGTCCGTCTGATAAACACCACGGGCTCCCCTGGCTCCCTCTATGAGTGAATTGAATTCCCAAATTACCAGGCTTAAGATAACATACCTGGCTAAATTGCCGCTCTTTATAAGTCTCAAATCTCTTTGTAGATATTCATCAAAGGCTGTTTCACTCCTGATGCGGAGAACACAGGAGATGGGAAACAGGAGAACAACACACAATGTGGTTCGTATTAAGGCCTCTGATCTTCTATCTCGAGTCCCTCGTTTTCCGCTACATTCCTTTAGCCAGGGGTGATGTGTGGGAGAAGAAAGGGAGGGGGGGTGGCATCCTCTCTGCCAGCGCAAAATATGTGCTGAAGCCTCGTTGTTAGCTTCTGCAGGAAAGTGGAGGGCAGCTGATGCTTTCTCTGCCGCCACTTCTTCGGCCTTTTATTACAGTGTAACATGACCTAGCTTTACATGCGCTCCAGTGCAATTGTAGCTTTCTCTGCATTACTACATTACATACTTGCAGTTCATCTTACAGCTTCCTCTCCTGACGTCGACTCTGGAGCAAAGTCTGAAGTTTCCATCTGCCTGGTGCCAAATGAATGCCAGTTATAGTAGTGTTTGTTGGATAAACTGAAAAGGGTCCATCTGTTGGCTGCAGACTAACTCAAAGGCACACCCACTCCAACATTAACCCTACACACAACCAACGTGCCCACTCAAATACATGGCTGAGACGAGGGAATACCATCCAGGAGTAGGAGAAAGAACTGGATGGTTCATCAGATGCCAAAACTTCACAGTAGGGTTGGCCGATTAGACGAATATATATTGGTGATTGGCTGAGTGGATTCCAAGTTGATTTTTAAGGGCAACACACACCTGCATGAATATATTGCGGGTTGATGGGCTGACAAAGGCCAGTTGGAAAATTTTGTCATTTTGCCCAACCCTACTCTAAAGTGGTACCTCTTTACCTCTACGGGACTTTATTCCTCATCTCAACATTCATAAAGTAAACAGTAAAACAAAGCTGCTCACATTGGGGTACAATCTGTCTGGAATTTTCATTCACGTGCATTTTATTAGCCACTGCAGTGTCTTGCCAGATGATGTCACATTTTATTGTGGGAAAAGTTAAAGCCAGGGTGAAGTTTTTTAGCCAGATGTGTCAGGGTTTTTTTTTTTTGCTGGACCAACGCAGTGGTATTAATAAAATGGACAAGGACGCTGCCTCGTGTCTCGGGACGCACAAAATATATCTGACTGAGATATCAGCCAATAATAGGGCATTCATTTTACTGTTAGAGCTGGGCAATAATCCTCAGCCATGAGGAGCAGGCAATTGTGCGTCCCTACTTGTTTCATACAGAAGCTAAAGCATTAAGAAGCATTTTTGTAACTGTGCAAGGCAGAGCTCACAGACACTATATTTGAGTTTCAGTGGGTGTCAGACCAAAAGCAACCCTCCATAACAAAAAACAGGGGAAAGTGTTCAGTGTTCAGGTACCAGTGAGACGATTAAATACCATCCCGGATACTGAGTCTGAATAAATCCAGGGTCTTGAAAGCTTACCAGACACCAAAACAATGCACAGAGATTTAAACACTATGAGAAAAACTCTTAAAAGTCATTATGGTGGTAATGACTTTATTTCATTATGACTATTGTGCGGTAGACAGTAGAAATACACCATTCATGGAGTAATCTACCAACAGTATATGCTTGCACATTTAGTCATGGAAAAAATGATCAGACCACCCTTGTTTTCTTCAATTTCTTGTTCATTTTAATGCCTGGTACAACTAAAGGTACATTTGTTTGGAGAAATATAATGATAACAACAAAAATAGCTCATAAGAGTTTAATTAAAGAGCTGATATCTAGCCATTTTCCATGGTTTTCTTGATAATGATTTTGGTTATTATCAAGAAAACCAGGCATTAAAATGAACAAGAAAATAAAGAAAACAATGGTCTGATAATTTTTTCCATGACTCTATGTGATTGGTCAACGCAGCATGTTGCTGGATGACATAGCAGGTAAAGTTTTACTTGTTCTTGTATACATTAGACTTTCTGATGAATCAGCTCTGAGCTGAGCTGTCTGTACTCAGTCTGCAGCCAGTCCAGCTCAGGCTGCTGGTAATATGTGGAGAGCTTTAAAGGGCAACTTCACCGTCATATTCAGCTAGAACCCATACTCCTAGCATATCTAAAAAAAATTAATAAAAAAAGCAACACAGGAGGAACAAGGAAGCAACGACTGTAGGGGGCTTGAGGGGTCAGGGCACATGGGGACACTGACTGACATAGGTGGTGGTCAGAGCTAACCAACCAGAGAAACTGCTGCCAGACTCTGCTTAACACACAAATCATCTTGCCAGGTCGCTGGCTGATAACATGTAAATGCCTCGCTGCAGAATCTCTGTTTTATCCTCATGTCAAACTTCAAAACTGCACTTCACTTCTGCTCACTTGATCCACTCTCTGTGTGAACAAGTTTTAGATGAATACGTATTTCATTTTATTAAGGCTGTCAAATACTTCAATACTTTTTCGGTACTATGTGTTCAAAAAGAGATGATCTGCGTTACTTATACACTCGATACTATCAAAAGTACCAAAGATATGAAAAAACAGATCTACAATGACATTTTCAACCCAAGGCTGCACAGATGAAACGATAGTTCAGTGTGTTCAGTGACTTTTTCTGAACCAGCACTGTGAGCAGGTTCAAGATTCAATTTTGTGTGCCTAGGCCTTTTTTTTTTGTTTTAGCTGTAGTATGGAATGAAGTTCCTAGTATTGCATTTTTCTGGTATTGTGAAAACCTTACATCTTTACAAAAAATGGCACTGAAAACAAGTATGGTAACATGTCTAATGGAGCATACTTAGGTACTGTTAGCAGTCATAGATTAAGCAAGGCTAGTAAAAATGATTGACAGTTAACAGCCCTTGGCAGGTGAGCCAAAGAGTTGATCTCAGTCTCTGTTCCTGAGAAAAACTGGAAACAAACCATCAACTAGACAGGCAAATAAAACAAAGTTCTCCAGTGTTTCCTACATAATTGTGCTCTTGTAAGAGTGGAAAAGCCTGTGAAACAGACACTTCAGCTCTCCAGTGGAACCTGTACTAATGAAATAGTTTTAGGTGTGCTGGAAGCTACTCAAATGAAAAATCCACCTTTAAACACATAAACCTGAAGGAAGTCTGGTCCCATTTTGTTGTTTAGTGAGTGTTTAGGGCTCTGCTTTTCAAGATTAAACAGCGAGAGCTTCTCTCTAGAGGCTCCGGTCTGCAACGACATGCATTCATACTGGCAGCAATCCATCGTAGCGGAGGTATACTAAAATATTTCACCAGTGACAGCATTCATGATAGACCATAATGCATGCAACCCTAAGGCATGTTTAAAGGGGCAAGTGAATTTACTCTAGACTGGAAAAGAAATCCTGCTATAACTCTCTTTACACACAACTTAACCCCTTCTGAACCCGAAAACCTGTCCACAGGTTTTTAAAAGCACATTTTCTTTTTTCTTTATAATCACTGAAATTACACCAGTTATCATATCCAGAAACTGTAAAAGCAGAAAATATCATTGAATTGTCACATTTCTTACGGCCCTTGAATGGACCATGTGAGACAAATGCTTCTATGAGCAGAAACCTAAGCTTAAAACAGTGCCAATAAAAAAAAATCACTTCAGCAATCAACAGAGCAGACGAGAGGTCAAGAGAGGTTGTAAGAAAAAAAAGTATATATATATATATATATATATATATACCTATATATAGATATAGATATAGATATAGATATATATAGATATAGATATTGATATCGATATGTATAGCAGGTGGTCACTTGGAAAAAGTTTGTATAAATAGTTCCTATGTCTTTCTAATTATTATATAATAAATTACCAAAGAAAATTCACCTATATTATGATATATGGCATTATAACTGTGTTCTACTGCACAAAAGACATTTTTTGTTCTCTCTACTTTTTGCCATGATCGTGCTGTTCGCATAGAGGTACAGGACTTATATATTGTAGAGAAAAACAAGGTTGCAGTGAGCAAAATGGGACAGGAGCAAAAACCACCTCAATATCAACAAGTTAAAGCACATTCTCAGGAATTCTGGGAAATGTAGTAACTAACTGAAGATGACGAGAGAGGCTGAGGGAAAGTGGCTCCAAAAAAAAAAAAAAAATTACATGCGCTTATTCACAAAATAACAGAATGCATTGGACATCCCAGTCTGATGATTTACAACAGCGTAGGAGCAGCTGAGGATGGAATTTTCCTCTGAGGCAGGGCGTTCCACTCTTTTACCAAACGGCAAGGGAAACTCCAGTGTTCACACTTGCGCACACACACATTCCTGCACAGATGCACGCATAAAAACAGCCAACAAAACCACACACATTTGTATGCATTTACGCATACATGCACTTGTTCTCTCCGTCTCTCCTTCTTCTTCCCCTTTTGCTCTTTTACAGCGGTTTCCTGCGTCTACCTCTCATGGTACATTCAGAGCATGAACACCCGGAGTCAGCAAGTCTGGACACAGCTGCTGAATATTCAGCTCTCTCTTTCTCTCACCATCTCTGTCTTCTCCCACCTTAAAACTCCCCCTCTCTCTCCAATCTTACTCTGCTCCTAGCTGTTTCTGCCTCCCTTCTGTAGCGCTCCGCAGCGCTGCCGCCGCTGCCTCTGTGCTCCACTTTCATTAAGGGGCTCTCCTCTGATAGCCCTTCATATAACACTTAATCATCATAACAATAAGAGCACTCTCTCCCCGACGAATCACCTCGAGGGGCCAGTCCTAAAGATCCTCCGCTAACTGATGTCATTAACTGCCAGGGCTGCTGATTGGCCAGAGCGGCGCAGGGAGAACCCGCCCCCAGGTGTTTGACGGAGGGCTCGGTGGGAGCACGCAGGTCGGACAGGCCAAGGACATTCCTCTTATGGATGAAGAGCCAAGAAAAAGACACACAGACACGAGTGCTGGTGGCGTGTACGCGGGCACAAAGGCTCTTGCCGGGAAGCAGAAGACAAGGCGTGTTTGGTTTTGCAGTCAAGAGAGAGATGAATAAGACTATTGAATAAGGGGGAGGGAGGTTTGAATAACAGTATTTTACATGAATGGATCTTCAGGGAAATGACTGCTCCGTCGCTCCCTCTGCTCTCTATTTTCAGCTGTGATTTGACAACAGGGTTGAGTATGTGTGTGTGTGTATGTGTGTGTGTGTGTGTGTTGCATTTTGGCTGATTGAGTCGATGCTGCTATCACGCTGTGGAAGCGACAGTGTGCCATATTATGTTGTTGTGGGTGTGTGCATAGATGAACAGTGACGGCGGCTTCACGCGGACATAAACGCACACAAACAAAACTGCGCGCACATACACACACACACACACACACACACACACAAACCACAGTGAAATCACAGCTGTTCTCAGTTGCTATGCGGCAGTCGCACCATCATCTCAGATAACACACATACGGGGTGTGAGACGGGGACAGTAACACCACACTTGGCAGGGTCGGAAGGTCACAGGGGTATTGTGACAAAGTTGCCTAGCAACAAACACAGAATTTCCAGTGTGTCCCCCCCAAACCAGATCTGAATGTAGTTTGGATGAATGTGGCGGCAGTCGATGATTGTTTTGCACCTGCGCTCTCAACATTAGAGGAGAAATGTGTTGAATGTGCTGGTACTGCATTACAGACCACAATAAATCTTGCACCATTGTTAGCACGCCACAGTGAAACCAGTTAGCCACAGACTTTCTGTGCAGCTACTGGTGCAAAAAGTATAACATAAAGTCCTGTTTTAGGCCACATTCTCACTGTTGAGAAAACTTCAGCCCAATTTGGCCCCTGCTAATCTGGAGCTAATGTTCCCTCTGTACTCTTCTGTGCTTTCCGAAATCGTCCCCTGAGGCTTGCTGTACCCCTGCACTCCTGTAACCCAGTACAGCAAGCCCCTGCAGACAACACTACTGAGCACAGAATACAGTAGCAGGAAAGTGACATTGACGACTACTTATAAAAACGTGTTTCATCAGGACTGCGGATAGCTCAGCCCATCTGTGTACTGAATTCTTTATAGGTTGTCACAGGAACACGGCTCCTGTCCTTTCTGCCTCTATCCCTTTGTGCACAGTGCTGTTCCAAAACATAAACAGGAAGCTGGAGAGGAAATTTAGGGTTCGGTAGAAGATGAATTAAGTTTTTAGGTTTAAAAAAATGCACCTGTCTGGCTAACCTAAGGCAGACTAGATCAGTTAAATAATGTGTATGTGTGACGTTGTGTTGTCCCCCCAATGTAGACTTTATATTACATGATTATTGTTTTCAATTAAGATCTCGATATGTCCAATTGCATTGAAGGCAGCACAGCAGCCAAACAAGAAAAGAGCACAGTCTCAATTATCAGATACCGGCGTCTGACATCAACGCAGAAGGCAGCCGTTGTATGCAATGCATCAGGTTTTCCATTGACTGTAACATAAACCCAATAATATGAGATGATTAGAGTAATTTCATTTGATAAGAAAAGAGCCAATCCATCAGCTCAGCGGGGTGCGAAAGCACAGTGCTCCAGCAAATCACTGCAGAGTGGTCCAGCAAAGAAGCTGATCTGGGGGACGTCCCGGTGGCTCATCGGTAGAGCACATACCATTAAGGCTTAGTCGTTAATGCAGCGGGCCCAGGTTTGAATCCGGCTCGGAGCTCTTTCCTGCATGTCTTCCCCTCTGTCTCATCCATTCACTCTGTATCTCAACCACTATCAAATAAAAAAGCTGATCCAGGGCGCAACTTTTGCTGCAGTGCAACTTCACCTGCAGTCGCTGCATTCACCGATCAAGTGCATGTCAGCACAAAGTCCTGGAAGATTACTTTGTAACATGAACCAAGTTTGTCACAATGAAAGACAAATTAATTATATAATGATAACCGGAGTTGTAAAATACGTTTTACAGTGTTTTGGCATCTGCTAAACCTCTTACTGCATTAAAGGAGTACTTCACCCCCATATGCTCACTACCGTTTCACGGTTGCAAAGGCGCAAAACTCATTCATGCGAGTGCAGACGAGTAGTACGCCTGGTTTAGTAAAAATGCATGTTTGGGAAGCAGGGAGCATACCACTAGATAAATGAGGCTTGGATTACACTACCAGAGTTATGCGAGTTTGTTAATGGATGTTTCAATATTGTTTTCTTGCTGCCCCAATATACTTCCATTTTTCAAGTTTTCTTCATGATTTCAGGGTGTCACATGGTGAGTAAGTGGTTTGCAAATGGACATTTTGTAGGTGAATTCCTTTAATGTGATTCCTTGATCCAATTTCATGTCTCATCTGTGGCTCAAACAACACACTCCCATCACTGCAGCTCCCTGCGCTGCTTTAGCAAGCTGTTTTCAGTCTCTATCCAGGCTACATCCCAAATTCAGCCTGCAACTGATACTACCACACACACAACAAAAAAATAATATGCTTATTTATAGTATAGCACCTTTCACAAGAAAAAAAAATACTGCAGATTAATATAATTTTCCAATCTTAAAAGAAGTTTGCCATCAGCTGTCTCTTACAAACTTCATGCAAGTGTAGTTCTTAGCTACTGTAGTAGCCCTGTATTCCCGTTTTCCTGATCTATAGGTTTAAATACTTTATCTGTTAGCTGTTGTGCACACACAATCATACATTACTCACTTAATATATGAGTTCTATAATAAAACACAAAAAATGAGGGGCCTCCTGAAGACTCAATAAATATATTTTCTACAAAACAAGTAAAAAATAATTAAGTTGGCCGGTTCGGAATGACTCAAAACAAAGTGCTGCATGCTCTAAAACCATCATAAAATCAATAAAAGTCATTTCTAAAAATTGAGTTAAAGGCAGTGGCCTCTGTGTTTACCTCACTTCCTTGCTTTAGTGCGTGATGTCACATGTCAGCACCCTCTGTCTCCTCCGTCTTTGCCGTCTCTTTCCACTGTGTGCAGTGGAACAAAGCAGAGATGGCAGAGAAACTTATCTTTAAAAAGAAACTGCACAGTGTTGTGGAATAATTTGGTAAACTGTCACAGAGAGCGAATCCTATCTCAGGGAATGCCACTCAGACAAACACACACACACACACACACACGCACACACACACACAAGCTTACGAGCATGCACACACACAGGCACTTTGGTGTTTACATCATATGGGAAGGTATTTTTTCCCCTCACACTGCCAGGGAACAGGCCCACGCATGGACACACAGACGCTGACTAAGGCCCTAAGACTGCTGGGGGGTGGGGGGGGTGAGCGTGTGTGTGTGTGTGTGTGTGTGTGTGTGTGGGGTGTGTGTGCACATGTATATAATTAGTTGTGTATCTATGTCCAGCTTGTTGAAATGAAGTTCGGACATCATTTGGACTGCATCTGTTATGCATTTGAGCTTTTATGTGTATGTGTATTATAATTGTGTTTATTTATGCATATATGTGTGTGTGTGTGTGTGTGGGGGGGGGGGGTATCAAATCATGCTGCTCGGTGTTAAGCTGTTGTGTGGTCAGTAGAACGTACAGTGGACTGTTTGTGGTTTGGTCTTAGCAGGGCCGAGTTAAGGCTAATCAGTTTATTAGGAAAATCTGCATATTTTGTGTTTTTGCGTGTGTGTGTTTATACCATTTGCATGTGTGTTGCAGCTCAGCTCATAAACTGTTAAGTCACTGTGTGGTGTGATTTCCCTTCAGTTTAGGGTTTGAGGTTAGAGAGAAAAGAGAAAAAGTGGGAGCGGACGGCAGAAAGACAAAGTGTGTTTGTGTGCGTTTGTGTTTGAGTGTCTGTTAAAAGCTCCCAGTCCTCCCATCCAGCGTCAGATGGCTGATGTTCAGAGCTTCAACCACAACGCTTGGAGAACACAACAGGCGGCCTATTCAACCCAAGACACAAATAGAGCGCTCTTCCTCTGTGCTTGAGTCAAACGGCGAGCCTAAAACAGATATTTTCGTTGAGAGCTGAAGAAGGCCGACCACCAAATCGCTCCTCTTTCTCCATGACGCTGTGTTTTCTTTTGCTAAAAATAAGATCTGGCACGTACGGTATCTGTGGAGACGACCCAGCATCATCTCTTTCTCCTTTCATTCACTGCCTGCCTGTGATTGTTGGCGAGTGTCGGGATGAGAATCAACAAAAGGTCAGACAGTCGCAGACAGAGGGCAGCAAGGCGATGGAGTTACCAGTTGCGAGACACTGGGGTATTCATTTCAAATAGGAGCCACTCTCAGGGGGCCGCAACAGGCTGGGACTGTGTGTGTGTGTGTGTGTGTGTAACGAGCATGTTTGAATGCCTCATTTTGCATATAGGGTTACTTTTTGTCTTTATTATGCAGTCAGGTAGGATAAGTTTGAACCTCTTCTTGATACACTGATTTGGTGCTCTATAACTCAAGAAATAGTTTTTAGAAATCCCTTCAAAATACCACATTAGGACACCAATACCTTGAGGAGCACCACAGAAGAAATCCATGCTGTGATTTGAACTCAAAGACTTTTCACATTATGGAGATTTCTGCAAGAAATGCATTTTTCAGCAATGGTGCTTAATTCTGTTCTAGAAATAGCTGAAAAACACCCTTAGTGTTAATATACATAGGGACGCCATATATCCCTTAAAATCCCTAAAGTTTCATGAGGCTGTGATTATCCTAGAGGTCACAACAGGACATTTTATACAGGTCAAGTTTTTAAAAAAAAAAACACTCACTACAATAAAATGTTACTATGTTAGTCATCATTCATGAATCAAGATAGGCCCATTGAATCCACGCTTTACAGTGATGCCAAATTTATGCAATTCAAAAACTGTTTAGAAAGCCCAGTATGCAGAAATATTCAAATACAATACGCAAAAATAACACATTTGTACTGCAAGAGAAAAACTATAAGGGATTTGCATGAAGTGGGCTTGTCTGTAAGTTGGGGGTCTCATGGGTACCCATTGAATTCCACTACTGATATCTTTAGGGCCGGATGTCAAGGGACCCCTTTGAAAAACTGGCATGTAAGTTTTCTCTTGCTGAAATTTAGTCTAATTTGGAGCATTATTTAGTCCCTTGTTAGCCCTAGTTGGTACATATGGATTCCTCAGGTGTTCTAGTTTCATGCGATACCTTAACTTTACTGTGTGTGCCTTCAGAAAGAAAGTCGGCCGAGACATTTATTTTTTTATTTTTTTTATTTAAAGTTAATCAATTGCCAACAACAATCAAAAAGATTTGTTTGTAAATCCAAAAGTGTGCAGGGCGGACCTACAATGACTGTATCGGTCGCCATTGGCCATTCTCAATTAGAGTGACGGCTTGGCGGGCGACTGGCCAATAGAGACGTGTCTTACATCTTCTAGTGTAGGTCCCACCCACAGGATTCAGCTCAACAGGAAGCAAAACTTTTGGATTTGCAAACAAAAGTTTTTGATTTGTATCATTTTTTAATTAAAAAAGAATTTCAAATTTTTACTTGTAATAGAATATTCTTTGATTGCACTGTTGATGGTTTTGCTCTTAAACCTATTCTCTTTGACTGCATAATTAAGACACAAAAGCAACCTCATAGCTGCTAAGAATAACACATACAGAACAATCAAGTATCTATTAGCTGTGAAGTCTTTTCACTTTAAGGGGGAAAAGGAGGGAAAAAGAGGAGGAGGAGAAGTAAACACATTATATAAATCAGATGGTCCCTGAGGTCATTTTTGTCTCCACACACGATCATGCATGCCAACACACACACACACACACACACACACACACACACACACACACACACACTGCATATGGCTGCATGCACTTATGACATCACTGTAGCTAGCCAGAAAGACAGGAGCGTCCGAGAGAGCCAAGCTGACGTCATCCCATTCACTCAATGTCAATTACGTAATCATGGGGTCCAACGCCTGCAGGACAGGCATGCTGTGTGTGTTTTTTTGTGATCGCATGCAGGGCAAGAACACATAATTGCAATCTCATGTGTGAGAGGAGACATAAAATGAGGCATGCTGATGACATCATTAGCGGGAGGCGGCCTGGCGTGAGCGTGGCGGCTGTGACATGGCGAGAGTGTTTGGGTAGAAGAGGAGGAGACAGAGAGAGCTGCAAACAGAGGAGTTATGCAACGCAAATCCAACTCAACAGACTAGAAAGGGCCCTTTTTTTGCCTTTTCTCTGTGTGTACAGTGTATACACAGTGTGGGGATGTGTGTGTGTCTTAAGTGACTTTTCTCTCGCACTTTTACTTGAGGCGAAGAGTGCATTAAAAACACACAAGCACTCAAGCATACTGCTGAAAAGCACACTGAAATCTACACACAGACACATGCATATACGTACACACTCACTCCCCCCCCCCCCACGTATAAACAAAGCTTCCTAAGGACAGGAAATCCTTCCACCCACGTTCCTGTGTTGCTTGGCAACCAGAGCAGCGTCACCGTGTGCATGCCTCCACCGCTGAAAACAACACACAGGAAGACTGAGACACAAACTGCAACTCCTTAAACTCCGCTCCTTTAAAAGCACCTAAAAATCACCAGAGCCGAGCAGGCTGATACTCACCACAGCTGCCCTACGATTCGTCAGCTATGGATCTAAACCAAACATGACATCACCCCTTGTAAACATAAAACACTTTTTCCCCCCATTTATAAAGTCTATTTTTACACCCGCTGACGTCTTTCTGTGCGTGTGTGCTCATGCCTGTTTCTCAGTTTGTCAGTGTGTATTTATGTGCACGCATTTGTGCGCCGCTGTGCAAGGATGCGACCGGCAATAGCTCAGCACGACTAAGTAGAGAGAGGCTAATTGAGCCGAGGTGCCCATCACTGTGGACAATGAGTCCATTTCAAATCAGCAGGAGGCCTATTGAAGACGATTATAACCTGGGGGATACAGAGGAGAATTATTCTTCTAAGCCATTTTGGTCACTTAGGCCGGCTGTGTTTCCACTGCAATTTAAAACCTTGCTTTTAACTCTACAGTTGTTTTAACACATGAATCAGTGCATGAAAGGTAAAGGTCACCTACCTATACATGAAACGAAATTAAATTGTGAGTGCAAAAACTCAGTCATTAACTCCTAACTACCCAAGTGTATAAAAAGCAAAGAAAGAAAGGTCGACACAGCAACAAAAATAAAAAAAAAGATGACAACGTATTTCATCAAACTGTTTCATAGTGAAAAATTGCAATGTGGACACAAAGTCACTTTCAATTAAAGTTGGTGCAAGTAACAGTAAAGCAATGGCATCAAAGATACATAGAGTTTAAATGCTATATTGCCTAATCCCAAAACATCCAACCACTTCACTGTGAGTGTTTGGAAAGTCAAAATGGTATGGTATGACGCTCCTCTGTTGCATTTTTCTAGAAGTTATTAGACGTGCATAAAATATAATTTGATTCAATTTCATTGTGCAAGATGAAGAGCTCCACCGATTATCAATGTCACATTTGGCCGATCAAGAGGTGGACTTTACTCCTATTTTAATACTTGTCGACATGGAAGGAATAGTGGGATGGTAATTGCAAAAAAAGACAAAAGGGTGATTTTAGCTGAATTTAATTTACTTTGCTCGGCAGCTAGATTCTTGCGATATCACGAAATGACACAAATCGTTCTAGCCAGGCTTTCAATCGTCGCAGCCAATCAGTGTCTGGTGAAGAGCTGCTGGCAGCTATGTGTCCAAGATGACTGTTCATTCGATTCAAACCAACAATGTTGGCTCCTTAAGAGGTTAAAGTAGATGCTGCAGTAGCATCAGTGACATCAGAAATGGAGAGCGTTTCTTTATTAAATAAACAGCTTTTATCCCAAGTGGTTTTCCAGCACGGACGGTGTGTGGCGTTGATAGACAGATGGTTCATCCAATCACCTGCCAGGTATTTGTTTTCCAAACAGTTTCCAATGACGGCTTCCCAGATGGTTCTGTGCAAAAATCCACATGGCAGCATCAGGTGCGTATTTAGCAACAATACACTATACAATTCAAGGTCGCCAATTATTCAAATACTAATCAGTGAAAGCATGTGTGGAGTTGCATGAGCATCCAGGTGAATCTGCCTGGTGAGTATTATGATGTTTACTATGCTGATAAATAGGCTAGCTAGCTAGTTAGCTGTTCAATTGAGAAAGATTTTGCCCAAGGTGCTTTGCCAAGGCATTTCTGTAGTATCTTTGTAAGCTGGGAAGAAATTAAAACATTTTGAGTGTGTTTTAAAAAAAAACATTATTAAACAAAATATCTTTGGGTTTTGGACTAACAAAATAGGAAATTTAAAGACATCAGCTTGGACTTTGAGAAACTAGGAAAGACATTTTTCACTATTTTTTGACATTTTATAGACCAAATATTTGTGATTAATTGAGAAAATAACTGACAGATACATTCATAAAAATGAATCGATAACTGCTGCCCCTGTGGCAAAACCGTGTAAATACAATGTCTGGTTCCGTCACTTGATGGACTCAGAATGACTTTTTCCAGGATGATCCAGGAAATTTACTACATGAAAGTTGAACTTGTTTGGGTCCATGCGCCACTGAGCAAATTTTATGAAATGAACCACTTCTCTTTATATATCTATGCTATTTGTTCCATGTTCTTGAATCACGTTTTCATTGACCAAAAGATGAATGGTTAATGACTGAAGTTGCTCTCCTAATTTTTTCTTCTTTAGGAGGGTGGGGGTGTATGATGCCTTTAATTAGTTCAGCTATATTTAGTGGGCTTGGATCCGGTGGGAATCAAACCCTTGACGGTAGTGGCAGCACCATGATGTACTGTACTGAGACAAAAGTGCCACACTCTTGCAAAGACAATGGCTGTATCTTTACATTACTGCAGCTCTGGGAAACGCAACAACTCACTGTACTATATGATCACATTACAAAGGCACAACACCATGAATCTTGTGGCAGTGACATGCCGAGAAACAATGTCAACCCTGTACTTTCTATGTCCTCTTTTCACTGAGTAAACACACTAAAAGTCCATCTCACATACAAAACAAACAAGTCTGATAAATCAGCCCTCATAGACATATCAGTATCCATCAGTATCAGCATATATGTTGTCTGATATGCACCAATATGAAAACTTTTTTACAAAACATATCATGCAAAAAAAGGCTTCAGGTTATTAAGAAATAGTGTCATCGTCACATAGTTTGTTCAGCAGAGTGGCAGACAAATAAAATGCAAAGAAAATAAATAAAATGTATTGCATGTTCAATGTATTATAATTGAATATTCTTCGGTAAAGTTGTTTTTTTTTAAGAAAGCAGCCTTCTGCAAAATCAGTGCACAATCCATACAAAGAAACCCATTTTAAATCAAGCTCATATATTAATTTTATAGCAACCACAGTGTAAATATTTTGACTTAGAAATTCAGCATCAGTCTCAAAAATCAGGCTCTCTAGATAAGTCAGAATATTTTTTATCACTTTTGCTGCTAAGTTGCACTTCTGTAGTGTTTACCTTTCAGAACTGTATGTCCCTCTGCAGTACACTCTTTTTTCTGACTGTGCAGTTTAGACACTCTGCCATATGGCTCATGGGCCTCTGCTGACCAGAGCAGTGGGTTATAGTGTAGCTCCAGGCATAGCTAATACAATCAGAAATATTAAAAGAGCCACTTTTGAGTATTTACGCTGAATAAATCATGCGCTGGCGTCTGTGCTTTTATTCAAAACACAGACTATTCAATTCATTCACACATGAATTATAGATCCATTATGGACTGTTTTAGCTGCGTTGAGGGAATCCGACTAACAACAGTTGTTCTGAGAGCACTAACCCACTGAGCCATCCATACCAATTATCTGTGTCTAGGGTGGAGTCTGGATTCAATATTCAATTTACACAATTCAATCTCACATCAGAGCTTCCAACTGAAAAAGTACTGGTGTCAAAAGAGCTATAACGGACAAAAACAGAGCGGGCTTGCCTCGCAGAAACTCAACTGTCTCCAAAGTGAAAAAGAAGCGGGCTAACTGAACGTCACACCGCAGGGGTGTCCATTGAGAGACAGGAAGAGGTGGAGGGGCGAGAACTCCATTGAGCGCAGCCATGGGGGGTCAATATGTGAATGAACGTTTGGCATGGAGGTGAATTATGAATGAGCAGCACTCGGAGCACTCCTGGAGAGAGCATGTCAGCCCCCGTCTCCTTCACTCCATCTCCTCCGCTTTCTTTCCATCTCTCCTCCTCCTCCTGTCCTAAAACCTCCATCATCCTTTCTTTCCTTTTCCGTCTCTGTTTCATCCCTCGCTACTGGATTAATCTTCTCATCTGCCTTATTCGCGGTCATCTGATCGCTCTTCCTCCCCTCCAGCCTTCCCCCTTAACCCTCCTCCACCTCCTGTCTCCAGACCAGAGGGGAGGTGGGAGGGGGGACGCTGAGGTAGACACACACGCCGTCTGTCTGAAGAGACGACAGAACATTCTTTCCCTGCACATACATATTTACACAGCCTCAGATGGGTACACACACTCACACACACACAGTAGCAAAAGATAATATAAAAGCAAACAGTCCTGCACGTGCAAAGCCAGACGCGTGCATTAAGTGAAACGCTCTCAGGCACTGACACACACACATTTCTCCCAGCTGTTCTGCTGGCCACAGAGCTTGTGTGTGTATGTCTGTGTGTGTGTGTGTGTGTGTGTGTATTCGTCTGTGTGTAATCCAATGTGCTGCTGCTCAGCCTGTGCCACGCTCTCTCCTCTGTTGCTGTGCGTCTGATCAGATCTGCCTCCCCTCAACCTGTTTGCCGTATATGGCACACACACACACACATGCACGCGCACTCTTTTACACACATATTCACACACACCAGAAGCTGCTACTATGTATCAAGCCTCATTCAGTGTTAAGGAAGAAAATAGAAAATCCATCCTTTGCAGCTTTTGCAACCTCAGAGCAAAGACTGTGTGTGTTACCTGCTGCACTGAAAAGTCTGCTTACACACACACACACACACACAGATATATATATAGAGAGAGAGAGTGAAGGAGTAAAGAAAAGGGGGGTAAAAATGGACTCTTATATGGGAGTGCTATCCTCCTCTTTCCCCTCACTCAACTTCAAGTAGCCTACCTGAGAAATGTGTGTGTTGGTGTGTCTGTGTGTGTGTTGGAATGGGATCATGCTGTTCCCTAAAAAGTATCCACTCCTTTTGATCCCTTCACTCCAGTTTACAGCGGTCAGCTCAGCTTGCATACACACTTTGGCCCCCTTTATAGCTTGTGGAAAACAACCCGAAAAACTCTCTCACACACACAAATATATATATATAGGCTACACACACACACACACACACATTTGCCCACCCCTCTCTCTCTCTCTCTCTCTCTCTCACACACACACACACACACACACACCTCCACTCTTCTTCCCTTTAAGTGCAGAGCCATGCAGCACATGTCAACACCCCGAGAGAGCGCGCACACAAACACGCACGCGCACAACCATGAAAGCCCCATAAAGTCACCTTAGGATCTTTCTGTGTTCCAGACGAGCCCCTTCTTCACAGTCTTCCTCTCCTCTGTCAGACTTCTCTCTCCTCCTCCTCTCCTCCTTTCCTTCCTTCCTTCTTTCCTTCCGTGCTGTCCGTCCTTCCTCTCTCTTCTCTTCTCCTCTTTTCTCCTCTCCTTTCCCTCTCTTCGTCTCGGTGCTCGGTCAGTTCCCAGCGTTTTTCCCGAGCCCCTCCATATCCGCCCCGCCAGTCGTTTCTACCACCGAGCGAGCGTACCTTCACACACACACACGCACACACACACGAGCCGCTGCGTTCCTATAGTCTCTCTCTCCCTCTGTTTATCCCTCTCTGCGCTCGCGCTCTCTCTCCTCTGTCGGAGAAGAGCTCGGCGAGTGTGTGCGAGTGTGTGTTTGTGTATGCTTGTGTGCGTGGACGTGTGTGTTTCTGTGCTCTGCCTTGCCCCGCCAGCAGCAGAGGACTTCCCCCGGCGCACGCCCTGGGTCCTAGCGCCGCTTGGGTTCACTGAAAGAATGCTATTGTGTACGGAAGGTATACCCAAAGATCGTCTATAAATTTGACAGGACCATTTTTTGTCCATTAATGGGTTTTTTTATTTTTTAAAACCATGTACTGTATTGCTGTAAAGGTGTTTGACTAAGACAAAGAATAAAAACAAATCATACAGATTGAACTCCCCCTAAATATGACCCCATGTGTTGTTTGCAACAAGTGCTCCAAACAATACAACCTCACATATCGTTTCTTCTTACCCTCAAATACGACCAACAGAGGCATCCAAAAATTCATCCAAAAAGAATGCCCTTACTGCTTTAAGTAGATCAACACGTCCTCATATGTAAATCTAATAGTTGTTGGTTTAAAAATGTTAAAGTTGTGAAATAGTCACAGTTTTGTGTGGTTTAGGCCACAAAACTACTTCCCAGAAGGCATTATGAAAGTCAAAAAACAAGGTTAATACATGCACGTAACTGCCAGAAGTAATTACATAGGCTAGCTGAAGTGAATAAATATGTTGGTGACATAAAAACGTGACACGCAGAAGTTAAGTCACATTTGTTTGTTTGTTTTTTTTTGTTTTCACACGTGACGCGAATGTCGATCTGCTGGGTGAAAATCGAAGGAGCAACAAGGTCCACTTAGGGAGGGCGGGAGGTGTGGTGGATAAGTCAAGCAAGACTTGAAAAAACAAATGTTCGTGTTCTGTGTGAAAACAAAAGTAACTAATATTATTTGAAGTAATGTGACTCAACTTCCTTTGTCATGTTTTTACATCACCAATGTAACTACTTCACTTCCAATAGTTACATCAGCTATGTAACTACTTTACTTCTGGCAGTTATGTGCATCTTAACCTGGCCAAACTGTGATTTTTTTTTTTTCAGCGTTGAAGGCATGTTTAAAAGAGCGTCTCATTACATTTACATATGAGGACGTGTTGATCTCCTGCAACCAGCTTTAAAAAAGCTGATATGGGTCGTATTTGAGTGTAGAAACAAACAACATAGTGGTTTGCGGTCTTGTTGATTATTGATTTGAAGCACATAACTTCTCAAGCACCACAAACATAATTGCAAAAGGCATACATTTACACACCATCCATATCTGCTTGCCTTGAGTTATAATGTCTTTCACTGAGAAACAGAGAGATAAATATGCAGTGCCACAGATAGCTGCTGTTCAAACCATCTACAGCTCATTTAGAGCAGTTAACATCCAAAGGTAAAATGTAGGTTTTTGTCAGTAAGTTGTTTTGAGTCTGTACCAGACTGGTCGCTATGGCAACAGCAGGGCAGGAGCAGAGGCAGAGAGCCATGCAAGGGTGTAGGAGCCATTATAGATGGAGGATGGAGGGGACATGTCCTCTGCACATGATCACGTCTGAATTCTTTCTGACCTATTTGTCCAAATGGTAAATCATTATTTTCACATTTTCTGTGCTGAAGTCGGGTTCTTAAAACAACTTATTTTAGTGTGCGAAAAACCATCCCATGATTTTTCATTATGGGACATACACACACACACACACACACACACACACACACACACACACACACACACACACACACACACACACACACACACAGGGTTCCCCTTTATCCACTTCCAAAAAAGTACTTTTAACAAGGATTGCAAATGTGAGAGATGTGAGTGAGTCATCCTCTTAAATATACACAATCTTTGGTGCAGCTACCTTCTTCCTCATCTCCCTGCACCTCCCTCCCTTTTCTCCCTCCCGTCCTTCCTCAGAGCGTCATCAGGTTGCCATAGCAACGGCCCGCCTATGGGAGACAGAGATCAGACCATTATGGACCATGGGATCCAGAAACTGAAGGACATGATTTTTTTTTTCTGCGAACACAGGAAGTGGGAACCCTTAACAGGAAAGCTTGAACTCCCTCTTAGTTAAACACCCAGAGTAGCACTGCATGGTTGTGCAGAAGGAAGTTTTGCAGAGTGCTATCTGGAGTAAAAAAGAAGCGCTGATGATCCATTTAAACCCTTCAAAAACATAAGTAATGCATGTCTGTTTATCCCAGCATGTTGCCCAAGATAAACCAAATTTGATTAGATACGCAAATGGATTGTTTTGAGATGTAAACATGTCGCCCCAAGAAACGGTTAACCAGAACTTGCTTGCACACTTCTGAATTAATGGATCTGACAGACGTGGCAGTGATCGGCCTACTGAAAGCCCACAGCGAGGAAATCCAAATGTGCTCTCATTTTATTTATGGGTGGGGAAATCGAAGTGGGAAAAGTGCATTGCAGCATGTTCAAGTTGAGAGATGGAAGCATAAAATACACCAAGGAAACTGTTTTGTTTGATAAAGATCAAAGAGAATTGTTCGGAGAAAGAAGTGTGTTTACGAGTCCTCGAATCCAGGCTGCCTCTCCCTGCCCCTATTATTAGTGGGAGGCCGTGTGTGTACGTGTGTGTGTTTGTACCGAGCACCTAGAGGGCTGCATTAAGTTGAAGTGACAGTGGGGATCTTTAAGATGTCTCGCAAAGTTTGCCATTGAGAGAGATCTTATCTCTGAGCCCCAAAAAGAGGAGAGGAGAGGAGAGGAGAGGAGAGGAGAGGAGAGGAGAGGAGAAGAGAGGAGAGGAGAGGAAAAAAAAGTGGAGAGGGAGTGAAAAAGCAAGGCAGAGCCCAGGTAGTACAGTTAAGCTTAGCAATAAGTGACGATTAGGGTCAACAAGTGGCAATGAAATATCTAAGTGGCTTTGCTGTTTATCTTCAAAAATCAAGTTAAAGTTTTACATGTATTTAAAGTGTTGATACACTTTAAATTTAAAGGTCTGATACAGCTCTTAATAGTGATTATTAACCCTCTTTGTAGCTTAATGATGACTCCTAATCACCCCAGTACATGTTGCATCATTGATCACAGAGATTCTTGAACTTGATTGTAGTGAGTAACCCAGGCAACCATCGGAGTCGGGCTGATTACTGCTGTGTTCCCATGCCAGACGACCAAATGTGAGCTGGTTTGAGCCCAATTATTGCTGCAGATGTTGAAGATTTGGCTGGGTTTTGAGGGTGAAGTGTTGGGTCAATATCAGCTGGGAATCAGATCCAGTACTCAGGCTAGCTCAATGAGCCACATCCCATTTACACCTGGTATACACATGCAATCTGTATCTGGATAAGTTTACTAAATAATTACAACAGGTCATGGGTCTTTGCATTCACACATGGATAGTGGGGCTTATTTATTTATAATCAGTTGCATCAACCAAACTCAGGTCTCAGCAGCCACTTTATTATGTACACCTGTTCAACTGCTCTTTAACGCAAATATCTAATCAGCCAATCACATGGCAGCAACTCAATGAATTTATGCATGTAGACATGTGAAGATGAGCTGATGAAGTTCAAAGGGAGCATCAGAATGATGAAGAAAGGTGATTTAAGTGACTTTGAACTTGACATGGTTGTTGTTCTGAGTATTTCACAAACTGCTGATCTACTAGGATTTTCACGCAGAACCATCTCTAGGGTTTACAGAGAATGGTTATGAAAAAGAAAATATCCAGTGAGCCTTGATGCTTTGTTGATGCCTTGAGGTCAGAGGAGAATGGCCAGAACAGTAACTCACAAAACCACTCGTTACAAGCAAGGTTTGCATCTCTGAAAACACAAAACGTCTAACAGCAGAAGCAGATGGGCTACAGCAGTAGAAGACCACACTGCCACTTTATTAGGTACACTTTGCAAGCATCTGTAGCCCTAGTTTTTACAGTGCAACCCGCACTTCCAGCACTAGTTGGACTTTTGTTAGCAACTTTTCAGCCAATTGAGCATGTTGCATCGGCAGTGAAAGGAATCACTTTAATTGGCTGTTCAGGTTAAGCTAATCAGTGCACGACTAGAGGAACGGAAGTGAGGAAAGCAAGCATATGACCAAAGTCTTTGTGATGTGTTCAAGTGCAACTCTTTGGCCCAGACAGAGGCAACGTAAGATGACGCAACAGTCTGCCTTTGTCACTGCAAGTTCTTTGATTCAGTAGTATTGACCAACCACGTTTTAGCAGGCTTTGTGAATGCAGGTAAGTCTGTGTGGAGAGGAAAAGAGGTTGAACGCATTGGCTGAAATACAATCATGGAACCCATTGGCTATTGTCGGACAAATTTAAGTTGCTTAGCTAACTTTGCTAAACTGGCTATGAAACAATCAGGTGATAGATGTCCTCTCTCAGAAGTTGCTAATTGGACTGTGAACAACGACCAGCACACAGAAGAGGAAGTCTCGGCACAGGTACTCACTCTATAAGTCTGACTTAATAGTTAAGCAGGTTGGATTTTTTTTTAAACTTACACTGTTGTACATTTTGTTTTGAATATTATAGGCTATAAAGAAACCCTCAAAATTCAGGAGCTTTAAGTGGTCAAATTGTACATAAGGAGCAACCTCTGGCTGAAAAGTAAAGCCAATGCAGAAGTGCCAAAAACTGCCTCTTGATGCTGGCTCCAAAAGACAGTCAATTCTCATTGACTCCTCAGTATACCTATTTGAAATCAATACTAGCAATGCAGAATGCCCTAGAGCCTTACATAAAATAATACTTTTATGACAAAAGTTTTGTGATTCAGTTATGTCCCCAGCATCCAGCTAGACACTACATGCTCAAACAAATGAATTGGGCATTCTGGTTGGATTAAGAGTTAGAGATTAAGGCTAATGGTTACAGGGTGAAATGGGGTAAAATGCTGAATATAACATTTGCATACACACATGCAATATGCACTTACTGTAAATACACACACACAGACACATGTGTATAGCCTGGAGACAGTGGGAGGCGTCTATCCATTCATGATCCTTCATTCTTTAAATGGCTCTGCCATCTTGGCCTGTCTACCCAGAGGCCTCAGCCGGGGCAGAGGGGTGGGTCAGCAATCATGTGTGTGACAGGAAACAGGCAGGCGTATTGGCTGTCAATCAAACAGCCTCTTCCTCACGTCTCTCCACGTGTGTTTCTCCGCTTTTCACTGTCTCTTTTTTCTCACCCCGTCTCTCCCTCAAGTCTGACAAGCAAAAGATTTTCACTTACTTCAGAGAAGGAAAAATAAGTGAGAGGGGAGGTGTTAGAGTCTCCCTGTCTCCTTTTACCATTTCCTCTGTTCTTCACACACACACATACACACACACACACTTTGTCTCATATGTCTGAAAGACAGCTAGCAGTGGTTTGTCATTGTAACACTTTAGTGGACTGTGTTTCCAAATCATCCCTTACACTTTTTCTGCAGACAGGCAGACACATAACATTCCTCAGACGACGGGGTAAGAGAGAGAGAGAGAGAGAGAGAGAGGAAGTTGTATACTCTCTCTCTCTCTCTTTCCAAATGCAGCTGAGTGCTCCACACGGATCGATAGTAATCCTCGGTGGGAGCCGTTTATTTTGGAATGTGTGTGAGGCCCAGTGGGTGACAGAATCCACATTCACACTCACACATACATGCAACATTATAAATCTCGCTGCAGCTCGAGTTAGTGCGCACACATGAGCACAACACAGCACGCACTGGTGCAGACAAAGTGACACAAAAACTTACACACACAGACAAGTACACACTCAACACGCTCAGGGCCTGACAAGCAAAGCCTCCTGTTGGGCTGGGCTCTCTTCTCTCCTCCACTGAGCAGAACTCACAGGGCTCCAGGCTGGAGGAGGGGACCCAGTGTGTCTCAACACTGTCCCCTGCCAAGGTCTCTGTTTCTGGGGATGGCAGCTCTCAGCAGCTGGCTGGGCTGGAGCTCTCTGTATGCTGACTCCAAGCCGCTGGCTGTCTAGTCCTGCCAGGAATTTTGAATTCTACAATCACAGAGGAACTTTTTTTTTTCTTCCCCCTGACCAATATAAGCAGGGGTTATATTTTCTATAATTCAGACTCACTCAAAAACTAAAATATGATTATTTTTTGTCATAAAAGCTCTTATTACCCTGCATTATGCATTAAATGGTAAAAATTTGCGGCGGAAATCAGTTTATTTCAGTGGATTCACATGTGATCTCAATCTGACAGTGTTGACCTTTGAGGGAAGCTAAGCTAATAAGCTATGGTAGCTTACATTATTTTTTCTATATATGGACATTTTCGATAATGAAAAAACATCTCTATAAATAAAATGTATTATTATTATTATCTCATGAAAAAAACAAATTTGTAAAACAGCTTGCATGCACTCCTACAGGCAATTTTTTTCCTTTATAGATCACAGTCTACCAGCATCAGCCTTATATTCCGCCCTCTATACGCCCCTTTATAGTTTCATGATCGCACAGTTTTCCCCACTGTAACTGCTGACATCTCTGATCAATATATGTCTGTATCCACATTTGTCCTCTTAAAAGTTTGTTTTTCCGGTTAGTCAGCTTGTAAAAACTTAGTTATGAGTTCTTTACCCTGTTGATAGTACATTTAACCTGTATCCTTTAGACATTTTTCTTTTGTGTGCTAGCAATAGAACTCTGGTGGGGTCGGGGCTTAGGTGCGCTCTGTCTCTATAGAGAGCAAACAAAATAACACATTTTTGAAGGCCAACTCAGAAGTAGCATCGCCATGGGGTCTCTTGAAAATGTGCCTGTATTTTTGCATTGGATTTTGGATCATTGCAGAAAATAAGATCTGTGGCAAAAACGTTTCTGATGCTTACGCGTTTTGTTCAGACTAGAGGCTGTAGGGTGGGCTAGTGAGAGAGTTGCCATCCGTGTCCAGCATGATGACATTTAATGTCCCTGATGACCACTGTAGTCTCATTTAGCCACTCGTAAGCAACCGCCCTTTTAAGGACACGTAACACTCCAAAATTTACAAGTGGGAGTATTTCGGAATGCGCTTCAATGAGTAGCACCAAAGTATGGTAGCTCTTTGATTTTGATCATTACATTACATTACATTACATGTCATTTAGCAGACGCTGATCAATTGTACCGTTTTGTTTTTTTGTATTTTTAACTCTTTTTTTGTCATAATTTTGATTAATACTTCTGTGGAGAGAAGATTTTAATCAAGAGAAGAGCTTTTTTCATTGAAACGGAGCAAGGCTGGAGGACACCTCCACCCTATTCCAGTTGAAGAGGTGTTTTCGTGGTTGTTGTGCTGGCGTAAAAGTGAAGGCTTGGAAATGGAGATAAAAGCCCTTTCTGCCATCAGTCATCATGAGAAATGTCAACTGTCTGCCCAATAAGAGTCATGAAATGGAGATATTGGTGAAGACTCAGAAAGTATATCGTGAGTGTAGTCTCATGTGTTTTATGGAAACGTGGTTGAATTAAAACATCTCAGACTCGTACACCAAAACGCAAACATCTCTTCAGCTTCTGTTAACCAGGTGGCAACCTCCGGGTCTGAGCAGGGAGGCAAACCAGTAAGTGTGTTAAGCTGCATTCTACCAAAAATTCCAGCAGGTTGTGCTAAGTTTGGCTGCAAAAAAATTCTGTCCATTCATTTCAGTGCAAAATGAGAAAACTTCTCACTTGATTTATTACCTCAGAAATTTTCTTTAGGACAACACTATGGTCTCAATCGCTAGTAAAAAATCTTCAAGACAAATTGATGTCAAAAGTGTAAATAATGGCCCCATTTAGAAGCAAAATAGAAGATAAAGAATCGTAGGATTTGGGGTGTGGCTACCTTTGATTGACAGGTCACTAACAAGGCGAGCAGTCATCAGAAGAGAAGCAGAGCAATGTGTATCCACGGCAACGTGTCAATAAAGTTATATATAACATTATATAGATATAAAAAAGGATGTTTTCCGGTTTGGTCTCATAACTTTGACCCTTTCACTGTATTTTCACTAAATGACTTTAGTTTATTTGAACGTTTTGTTTATTAAATGTCTTGTTCAGCGTTTGGTTGGACTAACAGACACTTCAAGGAGTTGCTGGTCATTTTTCTTAGGTAAGTAATGTACATTTTGTTTTTGTTTTTTTGCTAGCCAAAACTAACAAACGATCCCAGTCAATGCTCCAGTTAATGCTAACATGAATTAGCAGCGGCTTCGCTCAGTCAGGTTGAGGCGTAGAGAGGCTGTAGTCAGTGATCAGATCCCTCTCAGTCCAAATATGGTCTGCTCCCCGTAACGGAAACAAGATGGCGACGCAAGATGGTGACGAGTGTAACGATGAACTCGAGGCTTCCAACGGGCCACAAACCAACGGGTGACGTAATGGTGACTACGTCCATTATTTATATACAGTCTATGGTGTTATCCACAGACCTTATTTCAGGCATCTAACCAGAAACCCATTCAAAATCCTCATTGAGTTTGAGAGGCTGGGAGTTTGAGACCCCATGGTGCTAAAGTGCTAACCTGCTTTCTGGTTTAAAAACTCATTCCTGTGGTGCACTATACAAAGCAACTCATGACTGTTGAAGCATATAAATCAGCCAGCAGATCAAGGGGTGGTTTTGGTGAATCATGGAACCAACCTTTGAAGCTTTGTTATTGTTTTCACTTGTTTTATTGTTGGACTAATTCACACAATCCATATGTGCAGGTGTTGAAGGCGTGCCAAGTGAAGTGATCAGAGAAGGAAGAGTGTGTGTGAAAACTACCAGACAACTACCATGCGCTCTGTCATCATTTTCTGTTGAACGGTGGGAAGCAACTAGCGTGCATTAGTATCCCCCTCTCTCAGTGTATTGGTGGTTTATTAATAGTGAACATATGAACACATTTGTTATATTTATGTGTAGGAATATTTTATCAAGATAATTATCATTATCCTTTTTTCCCGAGCCCTGCATGTAAGCAGTGCCAAGTTATTCAGAACATCATAATTTTGTTTTTTGACCGTGTTGCTTCATTGGCACTTTTACCAATTAACACCCATTTCCTGCACTAAATGTAAGAAATCACTGCAAATGGGCTTTTAAATTTTCAGAGAGGATGCTGCGAATGATTTGTATTGGGGTCTAACAATCACAGCAAAACCTCTGGAGGGTTTTGTTTGGCAGCGTGCTGTGAGGGCTTGTCTGGTTTTGCTGTTGGACTTTTTGGGGGATCAGTTTGGATCTCTGGGCAGAAACGTTCCCCTCAGAGGCAGCCTGACAGGCCCACACACCAACCACACACACACACACACACACACACACACACACCTGCGCTCCGCCTCAGAGCATTGCATTATCTGAGGCAATCTAGCAGCACCTTGGATCCCGCTGCCATTTCTGCGGGGCAAAGTGAGAGCAGTAAAAATGACCAAATGCAGGGAAAGAAGCATAAAGTTGAAAAACGGTCATTTTCAACAAAAATTGCATGGCATAGAACGAGACGCTGCAGTAAACACTGATGAGGAAATTGATCTTTGCTAACATAAATCCATTTAGTTAATGCTTTTACACTGAACGAGCAGTACAGGGTTTAAATTGAGATCCATTTTGGATTATATTTCAAGCTAACATTACCCTATGCGGTGATAAAATATCATTGTATCATTATGAGTGATGCAACACTTTGTACTGATCAAATCCAATTTGCTTCTCAAATCCAATCTTACGACAGATTGTTTGTACAGAAACATTTCAACTTGAGCGGAAAATTCACATACATGACGCTGTGTGACAAGCATTGATACCCTCCTGCACAGCATAACTCCGATCAATCCCAGCTCCATTGAGAAAAAACGCATTTTTAAAGTTTCGTGTTTGACGTTTGGTGGACAGAGCCGACAAAGCACAAGCTGAGACTTTTTGTAAATTGGCATCACGTTAAAGTGATTTCGGCATATTTTTTATTTGTAGTATTCTGCAGTTAAATCACAGCTCAATCTGTTTATTTTGGATACATACCAGTGTAGAAGCAGCAGTCAGTACAGTCCTAATCAATCCAAACCAGGCACCATCCAGGTCTGAGCAGTGAGGCAAACCAGGAAGTGCTTTAAGCTAAATTCCAACAGGGGGTGCTGACGGCGGCTGCAGACGCATTTGGCTCCATTCATTTCAATTCAAAATGAGAAAACTTCTCACTAGGTTTATTACCTCTGCATTACCTTATTTTTTTTAGGACAACACTATGGTCTCAATCGCTAGTAAAAATCTTCTTCAAGATAATTTGATGTTAATAGTGTAAATAATGGCCCCATTTAGAAGAAAATAGAAGATAAAGAATGGTATGATTGGGGGCATGGCTACCTTTGATTGACAGGTCACTAACAAAGTGAGCCATCATCAGAGGAGAAGCAGAACAACGTGTTTCTGCGGCAACGTGTCAATAAAGTTATATATAAAGTTATTTGGTTTGACTAACAGATACTCCAAGGAGTCGCTGTTTATTTTTCTGAGGTAAGTAACATACATTTTGTTTTTGTTTTTTTGCTAGCCAAAACTAGCATCCCAGCCAATGCTACAGTTGATGCTAACATGAAATAGCAGCGGCTTCACTCAGTCAGGTTGAGGTGTAGAGAGGCTGTAGTCAGTGATCAGATCCCTCTCGCTCCTCTACAGTCCAAATATGGTCTGCTACCAGTTTTCAGAAACAAGATGGCGACAAGTGGAACGCTGAACTCAATACTTCAAACAGGCAGTCCACAAGCCAATGGGTGACATCATGGTCACTACGTCCATTATTTATACAGTCTATGATCCAAACTCGGTTCGTCAAGCAAGCAACTTTAAAAATGCTTGTTTTCTCAATGGCGTTCGTATTGATCAGAGTTACGCTGTGCAGGAGGATCTCAGTGCTGATAGGCTTTTGTGCCACAGCGTCATGTGAATTTCTTGCTTTCAAGTTTTTTGCTTTTCTGTCCCTGATAAAGCATGAATTCAGACTTTTTTATAAATCAGAATCATGCTTTCATTTGGCATAGTTATTATTGCTTTATCGCAGCTACATGAAATTATTTTGGGTAAATACTGCTGTGAAATGCTGCACAGGCAGTCATCCAGACGCAGTTCCTTTAGCAGGCAGTGGAATTCACCAAGCTGCTTGCTTGATGATATTCTAACATTGTTTACACTGGTGCATCTCACACAAATAACATTAATAAACATAATGTGGTCAAACTTGTGCAAGGAAACCACTGTATATCTTGTATAAACACCCCATAGGTCACTCTAACTCCAGTCAGAAACGGGAACTTTCTATTATCAGATGATATATCTCACCACTGAGCAACCCTAGTGCCCTTAAAAAGTTCAGTAAGGATAGAATAATGGTGCAGTAGGGGCATATGCTGTATGTTGCTCTACAGGCACATGGGACCTGACCACTCAACTATCTCTGGGCTTTGCAGCAGTCAGCAATACAGACATATCCTCAGCAATACAGCCAGCTCAATAGTGTACCTCCTTCAGTGCAGTATAATCACCTCTTGTGACAACATCCCTGGCTCCTCAGGAGTCTATCTACCTCCTCAAATACCCTCACACCATAAGATAAAGACATTAGAGACTATGGGATTTGGAGAGAGTTAAGAATTGGGTCTACAGTCTGTGATGCACAGTGATACAGACCGGGAACGCATGGCAGTTTGGGATCTCTCTAACAGATACCATCAAATGAGCACAGCAGAGCGGCGGGGCGGACTGGAGCAAAGCTCAGCGTGTTGCTGAGCTGGTTAGGAGGGTTTCTGTTGTTCGTAGCTGAGCCGCCGTCGCGTTGCAAAAAAGGAAAATCGTTTTAAAACAAAAAGAAAACGGTGGGGGAATCATCTGCGAGGCTCCACGTGGGACTGCTGAGAATCACATTGCATGTTTGCTGGGAATAAACGGCTGTGAATAACTTTTAGAATGATACGCACAATCGGATTAGCATAGCATTGAAATAAAAGGTCAATAAGAAAACGCTTTATGCCACATGTCTCCTCTGTGAATCTATAAACTAGCTCTTTCCTCTCCACTATTGTGTCGTCCCTCACACTCTCCCATCCGTCTCCTCTGTCTTTCTCCTCCCTCACTCCCCCTCTCCCTCACTCGCTGTCCCTGGGTGGGATGAGTCATCGAAGAGAGAGAAGAAAGGAAAGGAGAGGAGGTGTATTTGTGTGTACTGTATGTGTGTGTGTGTGTGTGTGTATGCGTATGTGTGGTGTCATTCCTCCTGAGGTGCTGTGCCCTTCACACTCCTTCTCAGCTTCATGTCAACCTTGCTGTTAGAGTGCAGACATACACATACACACAAATTTCCTCGGGTATCTCTATATGCCATGATTAAAGTCTCATTCTGCAAAGATGTTTGGGGGTAAAAACTTTATAAATACATACCGGTGTTTCTCTTACAGTATGATGGGATGAACCCACCTACATTATGACCACCTACATTTGTTCCTCGTAGACAATGAAGTCACCCACAAGGGTTTTACAGTTTCTATCCTGAACAACCAGGCACCATACAACATAAGTACATATTTTAACAACTTTTGTCCCCATTTCACATTCAAAATCTTTACTTATAGTGAGATATTTCTTATTTTGCATTTTAATTTACATACTAATGTATGTAGAATTTTAGCACTTTAGCTGGCCAAAACTGTTTTAATGCTGCCCACGTTTGATTTAAAAAAAAATCTATACACAGTGGATTTAGAAAAAATAATTACAAAAATATGATATAAAAACAACCTTTCTCCACATTTTCACATAAAAGATCCTTAAATATGGTAAGATGAAAATATATTCAGTGGATTTAAAAAAAAAAAAAAAAAAAAAAATGACATAACAAAATTGTCCCCCTCATTTAAAAAAAAAACAAAAAACTTAAATATAGTGAGATACTTTCATATTTTGTATTTTACATGAAGGAAATTTAACACCTATTTCAAAGCTACTATACTGTATGTAGAATGTCAGTGCTTTTGGTGGCAAAAACTGTTTCAGTGCTTCCCACTTTGGAAAACTTTTATTCTATACACTGTGGATTTAAGACAAAAAAAAACACAAACTTTTCTCCACATTTTTACATAGCATTTTAGCACTTTTAGTTGCCGAAAGTGTTTTAATGCTGCCAACAAAGATGACAAAAATTAAATAACTTTCCCCCTCATTTCCACAGTGGATTTATGAAAGTAAAAAAAGAAAAAAAGTTTACTGCTGTTGAATAGCATGAGATTTCAGGAACTAATAGAATAACAGTGACTCATCCTATAATACGGTGTGATAACAAGACTCTAATGGCAGATCATTTGGCACCTATAGAGCAGACGAGACAAGGGCATGAACACCTAAAATATGCATCAGTCTTCTCTAGAGGGCCGATACATCTTTGTCACTTTACCACTTGTATTGTTGTCCACTTCTGACAAACTGGCCAATATGAAATTTATCTATCCTGTCACTGTGGCAAGTGATGGATTAGTATAGATATTTTCAAAACAACAAAGGTGCATGAAACGGTGATATAACTATGATAACATTTCCCAGGCATGATGCATGTGAGTGTGTAGTAGCTTCAAAGATGAAAAATGACCAAATAAGGTGTACTTACAAATGTGAGTAAGCTTTGTATAATGAGTCAGTCGATGTGAGGAGTTAAAACACATAATTGCCTCACAGTGTAACTCACAGTACTAATGAAACCTGTAAATGTGAAGAAGCGTAACATTTATGAAACAAGGTAGTGCAAAAACTTGCAAAGGAATGATATGATACTGTATGAGTACTGTGCATATGAATTTTAGTTTTGGACTTTTGGTTATGTATAATATTTTTTATATATATATTTCTTTCATTTACAGTGTTTAAATCTAACAGGAACTGCACAGAATAAGGGGTTTAAAATAGGGCAGATGGAATAGCTAAACTTTTTTATTCAACATAAACTGCTACCACAAAAGTAATGACTTCATATTTTCTATTTATTATTTTTAATATGAGAATTTGAGTTGTATAAGAAGAAAATGATTCAAATAAACTAAACTAACATAAAGTCATCATAATGGCATAATAATGGTACTACTCATAATATTAATAATAATAATAATAATCATAGTTTAGCTGAATTACACAGATGGCAATTTAAAACGATTCTAAGTGCAGCAAATCTGCTGTTGTTGCAAATTTAAGGAAACTGACACAACATAACATTGTTATATAACCTATAAATTATTAAATGCATATTATATTTAAACTGATAGGTGGGACCAAGTTATTGTTTTGCAAGTCATAAGTAAGTCCTTGCACTCAAGTCCCCAGTCCTACACTTTGAGTCCTAAACAAGGCATAAGTCATGTACCCCTTCCTAAATGTAATGCTATTTGAACAACAGAGTTATAATAAAAGTTACAAATAGCAAAACCTAGTAAAAACAAGTTCATCTGAAAAAAGTAAAATATTTTTGCATCAAAGTTTAAGTAAAGCCAAGTCACTGGTCTAAAAGTCCAAGTGGAGTTGCAAGTCTTTTTTGATTTTGTTAAATCAAGTCTAAAATCATCAAATTTGTGACTCAAGTCCAAGTCATGAAACTTGAGTCCACAGCTCTGACACTTACTATTACTGTGTCTATGAAACAATATTGTTATTACAGTAAACTGTATACCAGACTGTCTCAGGTGGCTCCACCTGCATTCAGGTGATAGCAGAATATTTCGGTATGGAGTTCTGATTTCCATGTGTAGTCTGATTAGTATTGATCCATCACGTTTGGATGTGTGTGGAGAGCAAAGAGGCCGAACCATTGACAGGAATTAATGTAGTCCCCGTAACGTCACCCACTGATTTTAGAACTACAATTTTGAAGCCTCAAATGGTTAATGGACTGCACTTATATCGCTTTTCTAGTCTTTGCGACCACTCAAATCGCTTTACATTACAGACAGCAATTATTCACACACACATTCACACACTGGTGACCAAGGCTACCCTAAACGGTGCCACCTGCCACCATCAGGAGTTCATTCACACACCGATGAACGCAGCATCGGGAGCAATTTGGGGTTCAGTATCTCGCCAACGGGAACTTCAACATGTAGGCTGCCATGTTCAGGGATAAACCCCCCGATTGCTCTACCAACTGAGCCACAGCCGCCCAAGATTTTATATTATTTTTGTTTTGGCCATGCTTGGTTTTTGGAACCAACATGTGCACAGAATGGGTCAAACTGTAAACAATGACTGAAGAACAGAAAATAAAGACATCGGCTTGTTACTTCGAGACCCCAATGCCTGCAGAGGGTAAATCATCATCAGCCCGATAGCCGATGGGCTTTTAAGATTGCTCCACCACTTGCCAAACACGAGAAATATAACATTCATCATCAACCCTCATTTAATTTGAAGCCTGTTTATTTCACAAACATCCCCATTTCCTGTGCAGCTGTGGCTGTTGGAGGCGAATCAGTCCAAATACTCAATGATAGGGAGTCTGATCTGACTGGGCCGCCGCAGAGCTGTCCAAAGAGACAGACAGACAGACGGACAGTTAGAGAAAGAGATGGACACTTCAGCGCTCTCTCTCTTTTCCCCTTCCCTCTCACTGTCTCTCCCTCAGACAGCCAAAGTGGATCGGCTCTAAGATATTTGGCTTTCATTCGCAGTGACAGGTCGGCCTCCGTGCACCCTCGCCAAATGTGCAGCGGAGTCGCGGCTCAGTCCATTTCAAGTGATACAGACCCAGCTCATCACCCGAAAATAAATAAATAACCATACACTTGGACATACACATCATTAGTTGTGCACGACCGCAGACACCGGCTGACACTCACACAACTGAGCTTTTAAATCCTTGCTGTGCCTATACACACATGCACACATGCACACATGGATACACATACAACACACACACAAACACACATTAAGCACCCAAGCAGTGTGCAGCCCTCCAGAGTGCTGTACTGTCATTTCCATAAATACTCTTAAAAGGTGCAGCCAAAACCATGGAAGGGTGCGATTGCCTCTCGGCTAGAAACGCACAAAAAAGCTCTTTTCTCTTTCAAGAGACTGTAGGAGAGGATGACCCACTTAATCGAACAATTTGGAGCGCCTGCAAATGTGTGTGTGTGTGTGTGTGTGTGTGTGTGTGTGTGTAAAAAGGCCTCCCAGTGCCGGGAGACAAACAATAAACAAAACCAACGAGCTTATGGTATTGCAGAGACATGGCGTGATGGCTGTCTTGCAAGAGTTACGTACGTGTGTGTGTGTGTGTGTGTGTGTGTGTTTGTGTGTGTTTCTGAGAGAGAAGAGAATTGCGTATGTGCTCTACATTTATGAGTCACAGCTTTTACATCACCATCTACTGTACAGGTATGTGTAACGGTGGGTACACTGTGTAGGGCACGACCAGCAGTTTTATTTTTTTTATTTTTAGCAGCAACTCTGTGTGTGTTTGTGCGTGTGTCATTCCCAGAGGTGCTGCAGTAATGAAGCCTTCCATCTGCCGTTTGGAGCAGGGTAAAATAGAGTGGGGCTTGGGTGGGGGTTGTGTATGTATGTGTGTGTGAGTGTGTGCGGGGGTCAATCCTGGTTTAGCCTCTAACTGCTCCTAATGTCACTCATGCCAATTTTTATAATGTATTTGCCATAGAAATAGAATGATAGAATCATTTGTTGGTAATAACAAAATGGTAATTGTTGTTAGTTGTTATGGTCACAAGAACAGGCTCGCTGGCTTTCAAGCCAATTTGTCGGAAATTACAACTTCCTGGTTCATTCACTGATGGGTTTTTTTCTTTATGTCACAACCCGTTCAAAATGACTTGTTACACATTCAGGATTTGACCCATTCAGTCCATAAGTGACATAGAAGATGGTTTTAATTAGAAGAAGTATTTGAGATGAGATTCAACTTTATTGTCATTGAACAGAGCAACAAGTACTAGGACAACGAAATGACCATCGCTCTTCCAATGAACGGCGCCTGGCTCTGCCCCCCGTTGGTCCAAGGCAATCCAGACTCTTTGCACTTCTTGTTCCCCGCTGGTGGAACACACTACCAGTTCCTACCAGAGCAGGGGCGTCCCTCTCTACCTTTAAAAAACTCCTGAAGACCCAGCTCTTCAGAGAGCATCTTCTCTCCTAGACCACATGATAAGTCTACTCCTCAAAGAATTGTCACTAGCACTAATAGCTCTTATTGCACTATACCTTGATTGTTTGCTTTTTACTCTTCCTGTAAGTCGCTTTGGATAAAAGCGTCTGCTAAATGACTAAATGTAAATGTAAATGTAAATATACATATACATACATACAATATGACAAAGGGGTGGACAGGACAGGAAGACAGGGATGGAAGAGATACAGCATAACAAGAGGATAGGGGAGCAACATAAGCACATATTCAATACACTTTATAACATGAAAAACTTGTGACTTGCAATAGGGGAGGGGGTGGGAGAATGGAGATAGCCAGCGCAGGCAACCAGCCATCCGGTCCTGCAGCCACGGTGGCGCTTATCACAGACCTGCTTGTCATACTGGGGCTACACAGCAGCGAAGGCGTGGGATGGGGGGTAGGGTGGGTGATTGCATATCTGTATATGTGGCGGTGTGTGTTTATGTATGTAGAAGTTCATGTGTGTAAGGCTGTTGAGTCGTCTGGCATCCCAACCAGTCAGTGCCTCAGTTTGCAGGAATGTCATAGCCAGAGACAGCCTTGGTCATGTTCCGGACAGAGTCAACAAACAGCAGGTGTCTGTAGAAGGTGTGCAAGAACGTCTCACGTCTTCCAGGGAAGTTGTTTTTCTGGCAACGGCCTTGAAGCCAGAGATGGTTGAGGGGTCTGAAAGCAGATAAGATTGGAGTTGTTGGGCTTTGGGCGAGTGGCCACATTTAATTTACATGACTACCCTTCTTGTCCATTCTGGTCTCCGATTCGATTCAAAAAGGCAAGAACGTAAAATATACCATGCCGTTGGCTCCTCCTCCAGTCAGCAATGGTCTCAGTGTCGGCAAGCAGGTAGGAGGACGCTGCTAGCAGTCGCCAACACTGCTGCTAATTCATAGTGAATGTTAGCAGCCCACCTCCTGCCTGATTCTGGCCCGGTTCCTGGCTCCCTTGGGCAGCTAGTAAAGAAATTGGTAAAGAAAATGCCATAAATATGCAAATTAGCGCATTACATCTCATCATCTCAGTCATCTGGCAACTTTTGGACATAGTGTCAGCTACTTTCACTGGAAAAGAGTTAGCAACACTGCCTGTAAAGTGTATCAGCAGCTCAGAGATGAAGAGCTGAGGCCTGAGGGAGCATTAGACCCAGTGCTGCCCCTGGCCACCTGCCAGCTGTTGGGCTAACTTTCTGTAACCAATATAGCATGAATTAGCAAGCTAACTTAATGGCTAGCAGAGGGTTACCAGTTAGCGCCTGACTTGTTTGCCAGCTAGCCAGCCGATGCTTCTTAATTGGAACTGACTGCTACCAAGGGAAGGAAGGAAGTTGCCATGCTATTTTGCTGACTTAAATATCAACGAGCCACCTACACATACAGCCACTTTAGTATGTAATGTTTTATGGCAAATCCACCTGTAGGGCAGCCCAATGCTGTAATCTGTGAACAACAAAAGCGAACTAAAAATAACATTATGAGCATGTTTAGGCTTACTGTACGCATTAGCTTGGTGATTGGCATGAGCCTGCCATTTTGGTAAGACTGACAGTTACAAACCAAAAACCAAAAACAATGTAAGCAACCTACATGTTGAACAAATACTGGTGTCGAAGTTAAGTACTCGAATACTTGAATATAGTTTTTGGTTTATATGAACGTACAACAGTCACCAATGGTACACATAAAAATGGCTGCCGCTCTGAGCATCCCGCTTAGTTGATTTGAATGGGAATGTCCATTCCACTCTCCCATTTCTATGGTATTCGCTTGTTTCTTTCTTCTTTTACACAAAAATCACTTAGCTGCAGAAAGTAATTGTTCACTGCTGCCTCATGAAAAGCTTTCATTTAATGACAAGGCATCATGCAAAGAACATCACTGGATTCTCTCTCCCTCTCTTTTATTCCCTTGTTCTTTCCTCTTCCCCTCACTCCCCCCATCTCTCTTTCCAGCCATTGAGATCCACTTTCATCTCCTTTTATAAAGCCATGAAACATCAGGCAGCGGCATAAATCTAACATGTGATTGCTGTAATGACCAGGAGGTGCAGGCAGCATCTGCAACAGGAGCCCGGTGGATGTTCCACTCACACAACCCACAGGGGTCAAGGCTGCCTCTGTGTGTTGCATGCAGTATCAGTGCCACAAAGACACGCACACAATTTACAGTAATGCAACTGAGCCCCACTCCAACATAGCTGGCTAGTTTGACATGCTACTCATGCACAGGCTCAAAGAGTACAAGACATGGCACAGAGGGGGCAAATCTCCCAGCTCAGATAGCGCTGGCTGTACACACAGCCAGAGACACAGGCTGAATAGAACACTAATGGGATTCAATTTTCTTGGTCCTCCAGAGCCACGATACAAGCCGTACAGCCTAACACAAATATCACTCACAGAGCGCACAACACAGAGAGCCATTCACAAGAGAAAGGACAATGAATGCAGGCACTTTAAACAGCTCGTCTTCCTACATACACGCTGTACGATTTCATAGAAACACAAGCTTTGTTAGACAGCAGCAGTGTCCCAGAGCGAGCTTGTATCACTGGAAGTCAGAATTTAAGGAATTTGGAAACTTATAAAAAAGTGCATTTTTAATTGAGGGGTTTCAGACACATTGTAGCCACTGTAATAAACATAAATTTGTCATTAGTGCTGTAATTTTTTGGGTCAAGTCGGCATAGATGAGATCCACGGTGGAGCACATATTTACTGGTTAAGCTGGTTTGTCTGTTACCTGCACTGTTTATTTCTTCCAAAACAGTGGTGAAGCAAATGCCAAGAGCTGAGTTTTCATTAAAAAGAAATCACAACCGGTATGTTAACTCAATTAAGTTTCAATTTTTCAATTTTATTTACATAGACCAATATGACAAATCAGGATCTGCTTCACAGGGCTTTCCAATCTGTACAGCGTTAGACACCCTTTGTCCTTTGACCCTCACTTCAGATGAGGAACACACACACACACACATGCACAAACAGCAACAAACAAACAAACAAACAATCAAAAAACTATAGGCTAAAATAATCAAAGCACACAAGGCCCAATTGCCTTTGGCAATTACAAATAAGACTGGCTGCTAAAAATAAATGTACCATTTAAAATGATGTTTTCTAAATGGAATAAAATCAACAAAAAAGTTCAGATGTTGCTGAACTGTTCCGCAGCGCGCCCGTTGGAAATGCTGTCATTGATTAGAGTGGCAGCGATCAGCAACGGCCGTAGCACGCTAGAAATCAGGCTTCAATGCACCATGGTTGTTCGTAGTGACAGCAGCTGTTAAGATGTCTTTGTAAAAGCCTTAAATTTCACTTAAATTCAATATCTACATAAACCATGTTACTACAGCCAAAAACTGATAGATTTCGCTGAAAGTCACCAGTTAACATGGTCACTCAAACACCAGTACTGCTTCTCTTGGAGATAAGAGGTAAGTGGGTTTAATCATCTATCTCAGGATGCCTCAGAGTTTTTTTAAGCCACAAAATTAAAAATTCACTCAATCAATTATTGCTCAAACTAACTTAGGTAACACAGGGGCCTCAAAAAGGGCCCACAGCTCACTGTAATCTGGCTTTGCATGCCTGTCCCTGTTCACATCACGTTTCTTTTCACTTTTAATGTATTTTAAAATTTCCATACAATATAACAAAATATCAAGTGTCAACTTCTTTTCTTTTCTTTTCAATACAATGCAGCTCCTTAGACGTCATTAGGGTCTCAAAGCACTCAAGCTTAAGAAAAGATCTAGGTGTTGGCTAAATTTTGGAAAAGTAAAAGCTGACTTGAAGCATGTAAGAGACAGATTCTGTTTACTTTTCAATATTTAACCCAAACCATGATCCTTCCCTAGTCTTAGTCAAGCCAAAAAATCTCAAAGCGAGGAGGTCAGGGTGGATGGATGATTTAAAGATCTGACATGGAAGACCAGTGAGAGCAAACTCCTGTCTCTGCTGTCAAAGTCTTTGTGCTCTGTACACCCACCATCCACTCTTAACTCTTCATTAGGACACTTTCTGAACTGGAAAACAACATTGACAGTGAACAGCAATTACGTTTCCTCCAAAGAGTATTTAGCAGGGAGTATTGGTACTGGATGTCTGTACTTTGTTGGAGAAAGATTTAGGTGAAAATGGTTTTATGTCGCATCTCTCTAAGACTGTCATAACTTTTACCATTTTCTTTGTATGGAATGTGTCCAATTCGCACTGAACCTCTTAATTTTTATGTTAGGTGTATTTACATCCACCGGTTTTTATGTGTATTTTCAATTTGCACATAAGAAAAATAAATAAAAATGAAGTGGAAACCGAAGGGTTTTTTACCTTGGCCTAAGTAGAAAAGTTTAGGTCGCTATAAAAGCAAAATGCAACAAAGTGCCATGGATGATGCTTTGTGATGACGTACATGAAGCAGTGACTTCAGCATCCACTGAAGCTTCTGCTCTGCCGAAAAGACAAAAAGTAGCAGCAGATTAAAACATATCCTTATCTCTCCACACAAATCTTATTTAACCGTCTGTATATTAATTCATGAAACAAAAGGAAATTTGTTTTTCCATCCAGTTTTCAAAACTGTTTTTCACTATTTGAGATTCAACTGACACTTTTGTATAATGGTTGCTTACTGGAGAATTGGTGCCACTTACTGCCTATCGCGATAAACCAGATCTTAAAGGTGTTTCACAGCAACCATGCGTGTTATTTCCAAAAAGATTTGCACAAAAACTTTTGAAAATTGATGTAACAGACAGATTTTTGAGAATTCTATTTCTGCAGATTTCCACAAGTGAAATATATGTTTGACAAATTAAATAATTTGTTCCAACCAATGTCATACATCTAGGTCATATATCATATCTAACATGCTGCCAAAATGGGGGCAAGTTGGTTCCTGAATACCCAATATTTGTTCGACAGTGCATAATTAAATACAACAAAGGACTATAGTGTAGCTGACTGGGACTGCAACAAAACATATTTTAACCGCCTAAAAAAGGCCCACCTTAAAAATGTTATATAGACCCGTCTATGCATAAATATAGAAAATGTCCACCGATTTTTCTCAACCGTATTCTTCTGATCTGCGGCAGTGCACCAAGCATATAAGTGTGCTTATGTGAAGGAACATGGAAGTTCTATGCTTGAGAAAAAGTAGTGCCAAATTAAACGGCTGTGGATAGCAACAAAAATCTGTAGACATATTCTAAATATAACATACACATAGAGGGGTATAACTTTTTTAAGGGTAGGCCTAAGAACACAATAATCAGACCCACTCTGGACTATATCAGCTACATTACCATCATCATCGTATCCCAGCTGCTGATTGATCTCAATACATACATTATAACTTGTCTGCCTGGATAGCATTTTGTTGTGGGAAGCAGAAAATGGAACATGGCAATGCGGATAATTCAAAGCGTACCCAGTGTGCATAGTTGTGCAGATTTGCATGAAGATTTTCTGCAAGCATTTTCTTTTCCCAATTTCCTCAAATTCCGGTTAAAATTCGCAATGCGTTTGAGTGGCAGCCTGACTATTGAGTGGAATTCTCCTTTAAAGAGGGGCCAAGACAACATGCATTTCTTTCAAAACCCCATAATGCTTTTGGCTGTGTGAGCGTTAAGTGCGTCCCCATTGAGACAGGCCTGACCCTGGCGGCAGCGCCGAGGGCCGTACATCACTGTGACCTTTCTGAGCACCGCTGCAGCCCGCTGCCTTTGTTCGCCTAACGGGTCCCACACAAAGCGACTTTTGACCAACAACAGAGAAAGAAGGAGGGCAGAGATGGAGAGATAGCGACAGAGGGGAGGGGATGAATGGATAAAGGGACAGGCGTCGGCTGGAGGTCCGCGCTAATGGCCCCTGTGTGTTTTGTAATTAGGAGCAGTGTCAAGAGACGCAGGGGAAGAAATGGGGGTGGTCAAACGACGGGCAAAAAGAAACGGGCCAAGAGAGAAAGGAAGACAGAGTGAGGACAGATATCCAGACAGACAGAATAAAGCCAGTGTAAGAGAGAGGAAGAAAGAGAATACAGAAAAGAAGAGATTAGGGGCCAATTAAGAGAGAACTGGAGAGGTTGACTTCTAAAGAAAGCCAAGAGAAGAAGCTTCCATCGTCTGATCAGTAATTGATCTTGTGCCATTGTGCCTTCTGCATCCATATGAGTGTGTCTGTGTGTGTGTGTGTGTGTGTGTGTGTAAGGGGGGCTTCACTGAGTTGCAGTTTAAGAATGGACCTCTCATAGCATTAAGCCCTTGGACAGCACTTTCTGGAGGCAAACTTAACAACCACACGGACAACGATGATAAGCGGAGCACATGTTTTTATCTGGGATTCAGGCTTATCAAGCTTACTTTGAAATTCAAGTCAAATTATTTTGCCATGCTGACAGTCTCCAGGAAATTCACTTGTTTCATGATAACATACCCATATTCCAGACATTTTCTTGAAACACAAGAGGCTGGACTTCTCATTCCAAGTTGTTTATTACAGTAATAGATTAATAATACTGTATGTTCTTGAAAGATATAAGATTTCTTAAGAGGGATCATTGAGGTATTAATTTCCTATTTTCTATTGCCATTTCAAGTGTTTCTTCAGGGTCTAGTGTTAGTTAACATAGAAACACAGGGAATTCAGAGACAATGCAACAATTCTATAGGACTAGGTTAAATATTTCAGCTTCTTAGAAATTATGTTTTGTTCTGTCAGTTTGGCATAGAGGATGACACAAAAAAGCAAAATGGTACAAGCAGCACAAACTGTTCCTTTTCTCCAAACCTTGATGTGATAAACAACATGTTACATTAATCTGAGTATGCACATCTACATATAAACAGCTATATTAGTGGAATATTTATTTTCATTAGCTGTGTAGCCTGTATTTGCGAATAAGTCTGGAACCTCTAAGTTCCCTTTGGATTTCAGACCAAAATGCCTCTGAATAGACCTTCAACCAGTCAGAGCAATAAAGCGTATGACAGCACTGAGTAACACATGCAAGTTTGGGCACGCCTTGATTGTTTTCAATCAAAAAAATCACAGCTAAAGAGTTACCAAAATGTGTTTCTGAAAACATTTCAGGCAAGAAGTGGGCAACGCAGGGCCAGAATCTTGATTCATATTTGATCAGTGCTGCCTAGTTTGACAGTTTGATCAATTTTTTTTGTTAATTTACTCTGGACATCATCCTATCAAACCCACCTTGTAAGAGTTAAACTGTTCTGATTGGCACGGCAGAGGCAACCACTAGACATATCTACCAGAGCAAATAAAACATGAGCTCTGTCTATTTATCGGAATAAGTACAAAAAAGACAATATTTTGTGTACGTAAATGTAAAAACATAATGTGAAAAATGAATGGCTCCTCCCATTTCTCTAGTCTATAATGGCACAGCTATGACTTGGTATGACAGCTCATGATTGCTACAGTAACTTAAAACATGTTCTGGAATTTTTTCATGCGTACATTTGTCAAAAAATGTGACTTTCAGAGAAAAACAAAGAGAAAATGTTACTGTAAATAGACCTCAAGATATGCTAATATGTTTGACCAAAAGAGTTTAAACCAGACTGTAGTGAAAGCTTCTTGTATAAAGAAGGCAGCTGTCAAATATGGCGATGATGCCAAATAATAGTGCAAAATACAGTCTTTTGAGTGAAAACACTCCTCTTCAGACAGCAAAGATCTGAAACACTTCAAGCAGCTAAGCGACCATAACAAATGCTGGGGAGAACCTCATTCACACTGTGTGTTAGAAAGCAAATATTGTTTTTGAAAGTAATGCTTCCTATACATGTTGTATGTGTGCCTATGCGGCTCCGTGCCCCCTGTGTGCAAGCGTGTATGTATCAGCATGTATGTATGTGTGGACGCCTTTGTATGTGTGTGCCTGCTGCACATGCGATGAGGGATAGACATCACCAGGGCAGCGCTACGAGTGAACGAGGCAGATCAGTCAAAGACTTAAAGCCCTGCTCCCCAACGGAGGAAATGGACAGGCTTTGATGTTGATGCGAACAAATAAAAGGAAGCCAAAATGAGTGGAATGGACCATTATCTGCTGTGGAGAGGCCCTCCCATGGAACGGAGCCTGCCTGCTTTGCTTCCAATCAGGGGGGGTGAGGAGAGGATTGAGGAAGATGGAGAGAGAGAAAGGGGAGAGAGTGTGTGTGAGACACACAAAAAGACAGGGAGAGAGGGGGTAGGGGGTCCAGAATCCTATTGATTTCACTCTTGTGCTAAATCCAAATACTGCAGTGTTCTATATTTGCTAGTGTGTGCAGCCTCTTACAAAGGACAGTTGTGTATGCAATATCTACTTTAACACTGCAAGAGGCCATGTGAGGATGATCATCAGTGGAGCATGCTGAAAATGCTTAATATAAATATATCCACCATGCTATATATGGTTTAGACTATTTTGACCAAACGGTCAAAATACGAAAGATTTTCTCAGCTGATAAAACAGGCACTGTACTGCTGCAATCGGAGTATTTCAGTGGCACTAATAATAAGACTTGGCTAATCCCGTTTAGCACTGCTAATGTTAACTCGCAGAGACGCAAGGCCCTTTGCCAAAGCCATTAATAGACAAAATCCAAGAATAAAATGTGCCTTCTGCTGAAGCTAAAGTGGTGAAATAAAATACTCATACCTTCATGAAGCGGTAACCAAACAGCAGTAGGCTGACTAATTCAATTAATATTGTATGTTTGTCATAGGCCAATTCAAAATCAGACTTTGCCAAAAGCAAAAAAGCCAGCATGCAAAAAAGGTCATTCATGCTATAAATGAATAGAGGAGTATTTAAAGGCACAGGGAACTTGTTTGCACAAGCTGACACATGTTAACCATCTTTTGTACTGGCTGGAAAAAGTGGGTCAGACGCTCGACAGCAAATGTGTACGGGGCTAACAACAGAGAGCAAGAGAGACAGAGGGAGACGGATTCATGAAACGCTGACCCACAGAGGAAAGTTTGTAAGAAATGGCATGGAGAGTGTGGTTACAGCATATCATTAGAGCCAGAAGTGATGCAGCATGTGTTCATCTGAGAAGAAAACATTTCCAAAAAAGGAATGTTTGGACACAAACAGAATTTGGTTTAAAACAGAAAGATGAGGCTTGGCTGAACTGTGAATTTCCCAGTTATCAATCAGTTTTGGTTGTTTCCACTTTCTGTTTAGCTATGCTGGAGGCATGGCTCTTGGGATGTTGGTCTGTCCAACACTTAGACTGAGGAGTAAATATCTCATCAACAGGATGGGTAAATTAATTTTAATCTTTATAAAGACACACATGGATTATTTAGTGATATATCTTTACATCTACCTTGTGGATTAGAATACATTTTTGTAATCACATTCATGGTCCTCAGAGGATCGATTCTAAAATAATTTTGTTGATTCCCTGTTGTTCTTCTAGTGGCTCCAGTAGATCAAAGTTTATATTTTTTCAGTGACATATCTTAACATTTAACTGTGGATTAGCACACATTTTTGTACATACATTCATGGTCCACAGTGGATGAATTCTAAAGAATTTTGTTGATCCCCTGTCGTTTCTTCTAGCACCTTGAGCAGGTCAAAGTTTTCAGTTATCCATGGACACACCTTAACAGTTAACTGTGGATTAGCGCACATTTTTGTAATGACGTTCACGGTCCCCAGAGGATGGACACTATACATTTTGTTGGTCCTGTGTCTGTTCTTCTAGCACCTAAGGCAGGTCAATGTTTTCACTTATCCATAGACATACCTTAACATGTTATTGTGGATTAGCTCACATTTGTGTACATATATTCATGGTCCCCAGAAGATGGATACTATAATTTCTCTAGCACATCTTGACTCATTGGTTGTAGTCTTATAGAATAGGCCTGCTACTGGTTAAGAGAAATGAGTATAGAGTGTTTTCCCCTTTTCCCAGAATGAAAATGTGTACAGCCAGAACTGACACAGAGCTGTGGAGATAGGTCTTGCTATGCAAGAATAGCATACAGCCTACTGTCTTGGAGGCTGTCCTGGCTGCTAAATTATGAATTCCAATATAGTGAAGGCATGGCCCACCTAACTCTACCCTACTCTTTCCTACAATTGGCTAGCACACATTGTCTTCGTTGGTTGGATTGGTTGGGTTTCGGCATTAGGAGGGGGCTTTATTAAGGTTAGAGTAAGAATATCAGGGTAGACCACTCAAAGACAGAGTAGGGAAAAAATATTACTTGGATCATCTGCGCTTCCCAGGTAATAAAAGCAGTCCCATGTGCATGCTTTTTCTCGCTTTCAATGGCTAACATCAACCCCGCATCACTTTCCTTTAGTTTTTCACCTTCAACACGTCCATAGCACACATACCACACATCCATGCACTGCTTGAATTGATGATCTATTCTCCATTGTTCATTTGAGTTAACTTAGTTTGAACAAATGACTCGTTTTAAGCTTCACACATTCTTTATTATTCCTCTATTAATCTCTCCCTCATTTCCTGTATTCTTCCTACTCTAGACTACACGGATAAAATGGCCAAAGTTATTTTAAAAAATGAACAAATTGCAAGAGGAATAACACAAGTAGTTTCCAATGATTGTTTTTCCTCCCAAGTGGGTAAATGAGTATCCTGGAGAGGGATTGAGATAACGCAGGAAATTAGATAATGGATCGTTAAGACTGGCTGTGGAAAGGGCAGGAAAGCTTCCCTGCAAACCTATAGCTTTAATGCAAGTGATAATGAATAATTAAAAAGAGGAGCTTTTACCTGCAGGATGATATGTTGGAATAAAAGATGCAGCAGGGCTGAAGATGGTTGCTTAAACAAAGTGGTTCCAGCACTTGGCACTTGTTGAACTTTCAGAACAAAAGCCCATCTCACTTTTCACCAGAGTGCAGGTGTTCCGACTCGTTCTAAACTTCAACTTCAATGCGTCCACCCATGCGACATGATCCCAGTTGATGTCCCGGCCCACTTTGTCTCTCAAGGTACCATGACAGTGAATGAGGGTTGGGGGCGTCAGCAGCTGAAAGTTGTAATTAGTTTGTGATGCCACGTCTGCTGAAGGGCAGTCATCTTTAATGAACATCAGCAGCCCTAATGGAGCGTAAAATGACACTAGGAAATACAAGATGCTGTGGTCAACAAGGGAATGGCTACATCAGTCAGGCCCTTCATTCCCTTACATATGCTTCACTTTAGACAGACGACTCAATGATGGGGACACTTTGCAGCTTTTTTTCCTGCATTTAAACATCAAAACATGCTTCATTTAACTTTTATGGACTCTTAAACAGCTTCTACAACTTGATCTGTCTACTTCAGTAAGAACTGCTGAGATCTCGGATGTCCTATTTATTATGCTCCTTTTACTCCCCTCCCTCTGTCTATTCCTCTTTTATTTTAATAACTTTAAATATTTTCCACCAATATTCTGTTGTGAGCCTGTGCAGCGGAACACTGAGCTTGACCGAGGCTTTGATTTATTCATGAGGTTCAATGAGGGAGGCCTTTGATGTCCATGAGTTTTTTGAAGGCAACATTTTTTTGAATAATCCCACACTTTGGTAAATACATCCCCCCGCTGCCCCACCAAGTCTCTTTAATTATGGTGCTTAGTGGGATGGTGACACCTGGACAGATGAAAGACAAAAGTTAAAGGGGACATAAATGGCGTCCACAGCTGAAATTGCCCAATGCTGTGCTACAGTTTGTCATTTATCAACTTTACAATCTTGCACAGCTTCTCAACCAGTAAAAGTGTTTTCTAAACTTTTGCTCTGTGCTTGAAATGTTTTCATTTTATGCAATAAATTGTTTCATAAGAGTAGGTGTCTCTTTTTATTTCCAAATGGTGGGCACAGTGTCTTATCTTGGAACAAAGCTCTTTTTATCACAGTTGGTTGATGCTGCCATCCAAGTAGCTATAGTTTAAAGCTCCTCTCGACTTAAAAACGTGTTTCCTATAGGTTTATGTCCTCTAAAATGTCTAACCTTGACTATCCCTAACTTGACAGATGCTTGTTATGGCGGTGTCATTTGATGCAGTAGCTGAGTACTATATTAAATGCAACGAGGGCCATTCTATGGGCCACCATTGCTCTTGGCTGCACTTAGCAACTATGACCTAGCAATGGTTGACTAAACTGACATGTTTCTGCGCAAAGATTTTAACTAGAGAGGTGTTTTCACATTCCTCTACTGAAGGAGGGAGTGTCCGTGCAGTTCCCTCACGTTTGAGATTCAAATGTACAGCAGACAAGCTAAACTATTTCACTACTTGGGACCTGAAACCTCCAGCACAGAGCAAAATTGTCAGAACAAAGAGGGAAAACAAATGCATGGTAGTAGACACTATTGCTGTCTCGCCACTTCCAGTTTCAAATAAATATGCTAACTACATTACCCACTCTGATATGTCTAATAGTCACTGATTTTGGTGCACAACAGACTGCTCGTCTGATTCTGAAGGCTTAAATGTATCATTACATCTCTCCAATACTTTCACCAATGCGAGCCTCCTTGATGTGCACTGCTCCTTTACCAGTCAACCTAGTTGCAGGGTTCTCAAATGTTTGATGACAAAGGATGATGATGATGACAATTCAGGGAACCATTGTGGTCTTCACAAAAAAATGCAGTTTTGAGTTGTCCACTAAAATCGGTAATTGTACCCAACAGAACAAGCAAAGTACCAGTAGCTTTCTACAAGTAGTCATTCATAACTTGACTTGTTAGGGTGGTGCTGTTTGACGCAGTAGCCCAGTAGTCTATTAAATGCAACTATAGCCCCTTTTATAGTGCCGTTTCCTGCCGGGACATTTATGGCTCTGTGAAAGTCTCGCCTGCACTATAAACGCGGCAGAAGTGGGATGCCAGGATCAAATGATCCCAAGGCGGAATATTTGATGCCACGTGTGACATCTGATACAAACCTCCCACTTGGTCCGAAAGTCATCGCATCACTGTTCTCTGTAGCCGCCGTCGCTAACTTAGCACATCGCCCGGCACTTATTGTAAACAAACCGGCATGCTTACTGAACACGTGGTGTCCGCCGCTGACTGTAAACAAACCGGCATCGCTTACTGTGCACAAAGTGTCCAGTGCTTGTTGTAAACAAACGGACGTTGCTAACTGAACACATACTGCTGCAGCACATACATTCTGTACTGCTACAGAGCTAACTGAGTAGCCTAATAGCACTGTGTTACTGCGCAGCCCTGCTGCTGCTCTGTTGCACTTCACTAACGTCTCCTCCCACCTCGTTCCGAAATGTCGGACTGCACTATGAACACCCTAAGGCGAAAAGCCGGCACAGATATTTCCGGCAATATAGCGAGACATTTGCGGTACGGTACTATGAAAGGGGCTCATGACTCTGAACACAATCAGCAGTGGTGAACTTTCTCAAAGAAGGAGAAAGAGTAGATGTACTTTCAGCCCCTTTCCAGATTTTTAACTTAAACAAATAAAAATTAAATGTGTTTAACATTTTAGGTAAAGTTTGAATCATCATGAAAATATAAAGTGTATTATTTCTCTTTAAAATAAATGTTCTAGATTCTAGATTAGATGTGACCCAAACCATGCAAAATGTCAAGATCAGAACAGAAAGGGCCTAATGCAGGTATTGTTTGACTGGAGAAGTTTCAATATTACTCAGTTTTGCCTTTTTTAACAGCCTAAACCTTAAAGGTGTTGAGTATCACAACTTGCATCATTATTTTAGTTACAAAGCTGGGCCACCACAGACATATGAAATATTAAATTATCAATACTGATGCACAAGATTTTATTTATTAAGTAAAGTACTTTTTAAATATATATATATTTTTTGCAATATATATATTTCCAATTTCTACAATTATTTCTTTTAAAAATATAATGCTTTATCTCGACCTTAAGAAAGCAACAATATCTTGCAATGTCGAGACTATGTTTCACTATATGCAAGTAAATAATAGTAATAAGTAAAGCTGAATTAAATTGAATTCCCCATTTTCAAATATGTCCTCTTGTGTGAATGTTTATGAACAATGTATTCCGCTAGAGAACATGTTAAAAAATAATGCATTTACCATTTTGTGTCATTGGTGTGTTCACCATCATGTGCTGCATTAGAAAGGTGTAATATTATGTGCACGGTTGATAAGCCTGGTGATTAGTGAAAGCTGAGACCCCCTGCTGGTCTTCAATGTTAAGTCCAGCCAGCATCAACAGAGCTCCCAACTAATCTCAGCTTGTCTCTCATTTGATTTGTCCACTGACTGGTAACACAGTCCTGTCTTCTATTACATTGTAAAACCACCATTTCTGTCATGTACAGTTCAGCAGAAGCATTACTCTTTTTGCTCTGGCAGTTCTCCCTCTCCGTCTCACTTTCTCATTCACATACCGGTGCAGCGAGCATGCACGCACGCACACACACACACACACACACACATGCAAGCACGCACACACACATTCTCTCTCCTTTTGCCTGTCTTTGCCTCTGTCTTTGAATGGTGATATTATACGATAGCATCGCATAATGTGGTGTGAGGGCAGCGGAGAGAGCAGTGACTGGGATCCTCACCCAGCCGTGCTCTGCTGTTTTACCCCATGCGGTGGCACACAGCGCAGGCAGGAGTGATATAATTAGAATGGAAATTACAGAAAGTTACAGGCGAGCTAAATCCCCCCGCGCATCGCGTGGCTAAAAATGTCCCGGGCAACGCCAGTGGATGTATCACCATAGCAACAGCCTTCTTCTGCACTCTATTTTCAGACTGAAAAGGGAGAACCATCCAGAGAGCGAGAGAGGAAGAGAGCGAGGGAGAGAGAAATGCAAACATTGCCGTTTCTGTAGAAATTGATACATTATTCAAGTAAGGAAAACATCTCAGAGTGAGTGCTGGGCGGATGGGAGGTGGGCTGCGGCGTGTGCTTGCTTGTCAGAGCTAAAGCGAACTGTCTTATGGGGGGGCATTAGTGTGACGGTCATACAAGGACAATGGGGTGCTGCGGGGTTGACTTACACGTCTCAGCAGAGGTCAATGCTGAAATCCACACCAGCAGCCAGAGATGTTAACATCAATGCAGCGCTGCGATGAGGCTTCCTAGCCAGAGCTGCACTGGCTTCTATTTTAATCAATCACACATCAAATGGGTAGAGGATGAGCTGCGGTGGAAAGTGAATCATCTTGTGGAGGAAATGGAGTAATTTGGGCATTAAGACCAGGCTTCAATGAACCTGAGTTCAGCAGTGTGTCAAGGACACGGTGTCATTGCTCCGATGAGTCAAACATCTGATTTTAGTTCCCCAAATGGCTTGAAATTCAAAATAAAATGAAAATAAGAAGCCCAGATCTCATTGCACTTAGTCTCTATTTCCCAATTCTCTTCACTTCACTTCAATTTATTATAATTCATTTCAGCACAATGTGGTTTATTGGCATGGCAGTTGAGAATGAAATGCCAAAGCACCAAGACAAAAGATTCACATTTTCTCTCTTTCTCTCTCTCTGCTGGTCTAATCAGGTCTTAAATGAAAGCATACTCTCTCTCTCTCTCTCTCTCTCTCTCACACACACACACACACACGCACAAAAACACTCTCTGTCCATCTTTCCGTCTCCTAATGTTTCTCTCACCCCCCAGGGGGTCTGATTGAGCCGGCTGGGAGGCATGGATCTTTCTCTATTGATCCGCCTGCTGAATCACTTATCCCTTTTCCAATGGCCTTCATCACCACACTCAGGTTTTAGCACTCTCCGCATGCACAGATTTCCTTACTTGTACAGCCAAGATCCGGGCTTGGAGAGAAATGCTTCACAAGTGAAAAGAATATAGTAATTGGATTGCAAAGAAGTTGCTAACTGTAATGAATTACAGTCTGTGGAAAAGAAAGGTGTAAATCACACTGATCGGATAACAAATACCTCAAGGAACAAAAGGCGATGTCTAAAATGGACCCAATTTCCAGTAGCAATCAATAAGGTTTCTTAAGGAAATTGGGTCATTGTATATAGAGCAATATAAGTGGCCATGCTAATGGACACTACAGATTCTGGTTTCCGATAGATGTTGCAGTTAATTTAGAGTTCAAAGCAGTAACTTATAGATGCAGAATTAGCACATTACTAGATTTTCTTCTGTGAGTGGCCTGTCAATCAAAGCAATAAAAACGACTGCTGCTCCTAGTTAGAATTCCTCCAGTGTTAGGGTTTTACCAGGAGCCACATTATCCTCAGAGATCTCCTTCTAATGGACGCAGCAGTTAAAACTGGTGAAACCACTGAATAAAGCAGGTTCATTTTAAAAGTCAGTGCTTGGCTTGTTGGTGGAGGTACTGCTAGCCAAGCTGCTACTAACTTTTGCACTACGATTCGTACAATAGCCTACGAAATTGACACGTGGCGACTGCTGCTGTTCACTACATCACGATTAGCATTTTAAACATCACAATTGTTGTTTAAAACACGTTGTTATGTTGTAAAACAGTTAGGTTTAAGATAAAAACATTTTTCTAAGGTAAGGGGGGGAAAACAAGGTTATAAAAAACACTACTTGACATAACTTGTGACAATGAGACACAAACACTGGTCTCCTGGGTGAAGAATCTAGTTGAACCTGTTCAAAGTTCAAAGCGAGTATCAGAATGGGGGAAAAAATGGGATTTAATGACTTTTAATGTGGCATGGTTGATGGTTTGGGTATTTCACTATCTGCTGATCTACTGGGATTTTCACACTCAACCAGTGTCCAGTATCCAGTGAGCCTTGATGCCTTGTTGATGCCAGAGGTCAGAGGAGATTGGCCAGTCTGGTTCAACAGGAACTCAAATAAGCACTCGTTACAACCAAGGTCTGCAGAAGACCATCTCTGAATGCACAACATGTCCAACAGAAGTAGCAGAAGACCACATCGCCATATTATTAGGTACATCTTGCTAGCTAATAAAATGGCTGGAGAGTGTATATCTGAAAGCTGCTGACTTGTTCAAAGGTACTACCCTTTCATCTCAAAACAAAGCCATTCAAAGCTACAAACCAAGAAAATAAACACCTGGACGCATACAAAATTCCTTTCTGTAACTCAGTAGCTGCAAACAGCTAAATATCCTAATAACACTCCATAGAATAAATACTGAACCACCATCTATTGAGGTCAATAGACAATGTAGATGTAGGTCAAAGCACAACATTTTCAGCACTAAACATGTGCACCCAGTATTCCACTACCCATTTCCATATGGCGATGAAACTCTGCAGACAAAGCAAAGCTGAGACATATATTTATATGGCACACTATGTAGGCTACTGGAGATCATTTGAATGCAGCAGTGCCCTATACAAACCTTTTATTATCACCATCCATCAACTTGTCATGCATCATTTTTTTTCTTCTTCTGCAGAAGAAAAGAAAATGTAGAAACAAGAAACTGTCCTCACTGGTTGCAATTTGAGCTGCATAAATCAAACAATCATTTGATCACTGAGTCATTAAATCAATACAGAGAGGAGAAGAAATTTCATCTGAAGGCTAAAATCTTCTGGATTCAGCATTTTTCTGGTCCTGTAGGCCCTTTCAGGAGACATAGACCGCTGTAAACATGTTTTAAAGCGGTGTGGTTTTTTGGAAATGTTTTCAACTTTCAGCACCTGGCATACTGAACACTAAAAATACTTCTCTCCCATACTGCTGGGAATGCGCAAAAACATGTTCTTACCATTGAAAACAACCAGGAAAAGAGGCCAACACTGTAAAGACAGGTCCCTAGTGGTCATGCAGCTTTTTGCAATGTCAACCAGATGCCTGTGGGCTGATACAGATGCTTTCATTCTCCTAGCAGGACGGACTCACTAACACTGCCAGCCTCTGTCCGGGCACAAAACAAGTCCCTGCATGCATCCTGATAGTGTCTATCTGCCTGTTTCTGTCTACCGCTCTCTCTGGTTCCACTTTCTTTCACTGTCACTCTCTCTTTTTCTCTCTTCCTGTCTCTTCTAATTCCTCTTCTGCTTTTTTTTTTTTTTTTTGCCCTTTCTCTCTCTGCCTCCCTCGCGCTTTTTCTTTGACTTTATTTTCGTCATCAAACGTGACGATTTGTCATCGTTGACACAATACGCTCTGACCTCCAGCGCGCTCCGTCACTTTGAACCTTTGCCGCTGTTCTGTTGGGATGAATCGTGCCGACAGAGGACACAGGGAGAGAAGAGAAAGAGAGGGAGAATGGAAGAATAATGATGAGTATTTAGCACGGTGGGGTTGAAAGTCCGCAAGAAACAAGGGCGCCGGATCAAATGAGACAAAAGCAAAGATGAAAGGGACAAAATTGGATGATTCCAAAATAGTGACCATCTGTAACATGCAGAGAAAAATGATGTTGTAGCATGTTAACTTGTCATGGCAGCTTCCGCACGTGACCGCAACGGGGTCATGGGAGTTATTTCTGGCTGCCAATGTAACGATAAATGCATGGGAGCACGTGACAAGCACACACGCATAAAACTCGTATCTATGGAACTCCAGCTCGGGTTCACACAGCTGTCAGTCAGTTATAGATTTAGGTCAAATAAGCAGACGGTTGGACTGTAATGGTGGATTCAGATCAGTTATAGTAGCCTGTGGGATCTGGAGGAGAGCGAATGAGGAAGGACAGTAGGAAATAACGAAGCAAAGTGGCGTTGTCAGGAAGAGTGCGACCCCCCTTCACAATTAAGTATACAACAACGTTTCATGCAAAGAGGTATTTTGTTGCTTTCAGAGGAGTTTTTTGAGCTCTCGCAGTGTGTTCCTAGAACTGGACTGAAACCAGCATTGAGAGGGAAAAAAGAGGAATGGATAAACACACAACCTGTTTTTGCCAAGTCGCCAGTGGCCTCAAACCAACATTTTTTTGTTACATGTCGGAGCCAACAGAGATCTCAAACAATCAGAGCTTTTTTTTTATAACTAATTGTGTCTTCATGTGCTCCTCATCAATTTGTTTTTCCAACCAAAATAAGTAAGAAATAAAGCTGATGGATGCAGTTGTTTTATCATTAAGGACATGGACAGGCTCTGGAATATTCAGCAGCAGAATGGAGATCAGAGACTGCAATATGTAGGTATTAGATACACAGGAATCCATATTAATCCACACATCTTTAGTGAGAAATCCGTTTTCAATCCAAAAAAATCTTGAGCAAACAGTCAGAAGGTCTGACATATTTTCAGGCAAGCACTCATTTCCCCTGTAGTCTGAGGAGGCCTGATTGTTTGGAAATATAATTCAGGATAATTTGGGCAACAGTGATGACACTAACTATATACCAATCCACAGTTTAAAGACCCCATAAAATGAAGAGATGAGCCTCCTGGGAAACTGTGGCGCTGTATCACAATTTAGAACAAATACTTATTCAAATCAGGTTTTGATCAGAGGAGGGACAAAGTCATTGTTTTAGCAAGTCAAAGGCAAAGTCATTTTCTCATATTAACTCAAGACTTCCAAAGTCTTCAGATTGCTTAACTGTTCTGCACAACTCTTGTGATTGGAGGGTTCTTGATGTCTTTGTGGTTTTCACCAATGCATTCCCATCCCAACTTGTCAGATATAAGGGATGGTCTGCCACTTTCAATTAGTTACATGCATAGTGGCGTGGAAATGGTAAACTTTAGACAATAAATCCACTTAACTAAGGTTGGGGTACAAGAACAGGGTTGGGCTAAAATATAACTACTTCCACACTTAACTACCGGACACAGAAGGTCCACCACCACCACGGCACTCAATATTTTTTGTCTCAACCCATGCCTTGTGCTCTCATCGGGAGTCACAGGAATAATTTCCTTTACAGGGGTGGCTGTGGCTCTGTTGATAGAGTGATCGCCCATTGGTCGGAAGGTTGGTGGTTCAATCCCTGACCATGGCAGCCTACATGTCAAAGTATCCTTGAGCAAGATACTGAACCCCAAATGCTGTGTAACTGAATTTCTAATGGTGGCAGGTGGCACCGTTGCAGGATGGCTTTGGCCACCAGTATGAATGTGTGTGTGAATGGGTTAATGAGTGTAGTTTGTAGTGTAACAAATAAGTGCACTCCATTTACCATTTAACTCAGAAGTAAGTTAGCATGTTAGCAGCATAGGGTCTATCCTCTCAAACTCAATGAGGATTTTGAATGGGTTTTTGGTTAGAAGACTGAAATTAGGTCTGTGGTTAACAGAAGCTGAAGAGATGTTCGCTCTTTATTGTACAACATAAAATATATAAGTAAATTCCCCCACTTGTGAATTTCTGAGATTTTATGTGTCCTTAAAAAGGCGGTTGCTAACAAGTGGCTAAATGAGACCAAAGTGTTTGTTGGGGACATTAAACGTCACCACATCAGACATGGGAACTCTAACTAGTCCGCCTTTCAGCCTCTAGTCGTGTTGTTCAGTGCTCTTGCAAACTCTTGTAGATTCTAAATTGTGTAAATCAACAATTTATTAGGCTTCAGATTCGCAAGCTTGTCAAAAGCGCTGGTTAGGTTGTCTGAGACCGAAGCATAATGGTAGTGACGTTCAAGTCATGCAACCGTGGAGTAGTAGCATAACGTTAGCTTTCTACTTTTGTCGGCTGCATTAACACTTCAGAAGTCATTAAAGTGGTGTTCGTTTGTGAAGATTACTTTCTGCCATAATCCCAAATCCAATGCAAAAATCTCATAGGTGAATTCTCAATAGACCCCATGGCGATGCTACTTCTGAGTTGCCCTACAAAAATCAGCAGACACCTCAGCTCACAGAAATTCACATGGCCGGTTCGTAATGTGGTCGTAAACAGCCGATAAACCTTCTGTACCAGCCCTTAGTAACAGAAGTTCTCAAAACTAATTTTTCCAGTTAGACATTATTGCTTTATTGGACACTATGGTTTTAACGGTGCAATTAAAAAAAAACGACAGACAATTGTACAGTCACAACTTGAGACTAAATAACTAATTGTGAATGATGATCAGACACAGAATATTTTAAAATCTTAATCGTTCACCATTTATGGCTGGTACAAAATATATTTATTTCTGATCAGCTATGTTCAAAAGTAAAACATTATACTATGTCGACTTTATTGCCTTATAGTATTATTATATTGTACCAAACATTCAATGGTAACATTGCAAAAGTACCCCCCATAAACATGTGGACCAATAAAACCACGATTCTGAACAACCTCTCTTATTAAATTGGATTAGCTGTCTCTTTATAAGCAGCATCACATTGATTTACACTTGGAAATAATCTACATTTACAATTTCACAGAGAAGCAGTGAAGGTCTTGTGAGGAGCATGATGGGATAACTGAGTGCAGCAGATGGACCGGCAACAAAGAGGGTAAAGTTCAAATACTGTATGTGACCTGTGACCCGCTAGGAGTGATAAATCACTGCAGAGTAACCAACCACACCTGAGATCCAAGGTTATATTTATTCTATATAAATGGAAATCGCATCTTATTATTATTCCTGAACTGATCGCTATCATCTAAACTACAACAACAATAGAAGCAAGTGTTGAACTGCATTTGGATTGACAGTGCGATTGATCCGTCGACGCTGCCTGACGGACTCACTTTGTTTTTGTCCGGTCTCAGCATCCCTGTTCCAACAGTTACATACACACTCACAAGCACACACGCATGGGCCTTGTTTAGTCCCACAGACCAGTCGTCACCTGTGGATTTTCATCAATCTCTAATTAAGGTGTGTGTGATCAGCATACACAAGCCCATTCACAGCTCTATAGTTGTGTAAACTAGATAGTATGTCTGTAAGCAGCACTCACACACACACACACACACACACACAGCTGATGTGTAACTTTGTGATTAGCAGGAGCTGAGTGAGAGCTTTAGCTATAGAAAATGACAACAAAGGGAGGGCGGACGTTGTGGAGGCGGAGGGAGGGAGAGACAAATGAACAACACGTCACTCAGGTTGACTCTGTATTGACAGCAGAGGTCATGTTGAGAGATTGAGCCTACCTGTAGCTGCAGCTCAGGGGCCAAAGGAAAGGCCTCTAGTGGCTTAGACAGGATGTGAAGGGAGATCACGTAACATGTTAACACACACACCAGCAAGCATTTCTATTTACCAATCTGCTGTTCTTAATTAGACACGAGACTGCAGGTCCTCCCTGTGCACATGGCAAAGCAAACACACACACAGGCAACCCCTATATACATCATAGGCCATAGGTTCCTCCTGCCAACCTGCTGCTCTATATAACCTCTCAACAGGGATTCCCTGGAGGTGGAGAGGACCAAACACCCACACACACTAACAGACGTTCACACACTTTGGCAGCAGCAGCAGCAGCAGCAGATGACTTCAGATATGTAAGGATTTAATCCACACCTGAGGTGCTGCAGAGGTATTATGGACAACAAAGGCCTGATAAAGATGCCATTTTAGTCAATTTAGCTCCGGGATATGATTAGTAACGACCCACACCAGGTGAGACGCCCGAGGCTACTGCACAGCCAGGAGGAAAAAGGAAAGATAGGGGTAGGAAGAGAGCGAGAGAGTATGGGAAAGAGCGAGTGGTCATCTTGTCGAGGAAATGAATGCATCTTTTAGGGATGTATGAATAAGACTATGTAGGAGTTGGAGGGACAGAGAATGGTAGGATAATTGTATAATCCCAATTCCAAAAAAATAGGATGTAAAATATGAATAAAAACAGAATGCATCAAAATACTTTTTTTGGTAATCATGACTATCTGTTTTTCCTAGTGTCCCAACTCTTTTTGTAAACAGGTACTAAAGATGCAGTTGATGATTACAAAAAAAACAGCTCTTAAATTGTAATGGTTTAAAATGAGATTGTCCTCAACCAAAATACAACACCATTGGTTGTTTGTACAGCAGCTGATTACGACCCATAATTACATTATTGTTATGTGGTGCTATGTTGTGGTCGTAGAAATTATGACAGAAGCTGAGACTGAAGTACGGGTTTTAAAGAATGACAGGCAGGAATAATAGATGGGTCATACAAACACAAGTCTTTGACCCAGGAGACCGGTGTTTGAGACTCAAACCCAACAGCAATTTTTGGTGACGTTACATTCTAAGCATGGATGTATAAAGAAGACTGGATACAGCAGTGAAGCTGGGGCCCTATTCATTCTTATGAAAGTTGCTCAGTGGTGCATGAATGCAAAAAAGTTCAACTTCCGTGTATAAAAATAAATAAATCTTCCGCATTTATGGAAGCATAGATAAAGCATACCAGTGTTTCCTTTAACCCCGCCTCCTAACTTATCAGATCTGACTCATTCACATGAGAAAGGAAGAAAAACTGTTCTTTAATTTCAGAGTTGGAAATTAACTTTTTTGGCTGGTGAGTGAAACAGCATATTTTACCAGCATTTGGCAGGTGGCTGGTGTTTATTTCCAATCCTGGCGAACTTTCAGGACCTAATGATTTAAATAGCATCTATTTAAGTGTTCGTACTAGGAGGTTTATGTATGTCTAAAAAAATATATCCCCAGAGTGGGGAAAAACCTTTTGGGGCCAATGGAATCATGTGACGGACCCAGAAGATGTAATTCTAGGGTTTGGCCACTATGTCAAGTTGGCTTCAGAGCTTGATTCTACTCTCTATCACATTTTATGGCACCTGTATACCTACTGTAGCTAGTTCACTTTTGGAGAAATAGTTTCACCCAAAATGTTATTTTCCTAAGCCTAACCATGACGTTTTGTTTCCTAGATGTAACCAAGTAGATTTTTTTGTCTTAACCCACCAGAACTGTTACCATCCAACAAAGTTAACATTATGAGTCAGCAACCTTTACATTTGGGTATGCGGTTGTGTTAATCTCCTGCTACCAGTAGTGGCGCTGATGAAGGAATCACTCCTGCGGGTCGCGTTCGAGGGTAGGAACAAACAACATAAGTGGTTGTATGGTTTGGAGGACTTGTTCGAAACAGACAAAGTTAAGTTTCAAAAGGAGGACCAGAGTAAGGGAGGAAACGAGGGAGGAAGGAGTATGAATGGGGCAACGGGAGGAGATAGCAGCAGCTCTCTGTCGGGCACAGCAGGTTAATTTGCTCTTGTCAGAACGAGGGCTTTCCCTCTAGCCGCCCTTATCTTTGTTGTCCTCCTGGATGTTGGTGTCAAACTGAGAGGCGGTGTGTGGATCCCGCCTCGGCACTGTCACCTCGCTGGTTGTAGCCCCAGAGTGACAGAGTAGCAGCTTTACACTGTAATCCTCTAATTACGTCAATTAAGGGGCTGAAGAATTGAGTGGGGGAATCCAAATTCTTCTTGTAAAGAGGGAAAAGTAAAATGACATACACAGGTACAGGCTACAGGTACAAATGCGTAATAAAAGCATACACGAAGAACAATCTGTGCTCATTAATTGTGCCCTAATGAGTTAAAATGTATTAATTGGTCTAACAAGGTCCAATCATTGTTGACTGCATTACTTCACCAGAGGAAAGCCAGATACAGCCGGAATAATGAAGAAAAGAGCAAAATGCAAATTCAGGATGAGTGTCAGGCAAGAGGACTTAGGGAGCCTCAAAGTGTTGTACATTACCTCAAATAGGATTTACAGCAGCTATAGTGAGAGATTACACAATAACACAGACTACAGTCATGTACTAATCATGTACATGTCAAAGTCCTGCTGAGGACCACTGTTTGTTACTTTTCTTCTTCTTCTTCTTTTTTTTTTTTTTTACAGAATGGCTGTTTGGAAGACTGTAACACACAAGAAAATGGTGAAATACTCAGCAGAGGATAGTGTTCAGCGGTGGTCAGAGGAAGAGGAAATCATACTGAGCTGATTAATAAAAGCCCTAAATGTAAGCCTGAAAAATAAAAATTAAACTTGAAACCAATGCTTTCTGTGGTGGTCCTTAAGGAAAAAAGCAAGGCATAAAAGACTGAAACATTAAAAGAAATGGACTCCAAGAAATGCTGCACATACCAAAACACAAGGGTGAAAGCATAGATATTAAGATGAAATTTAGAAACACTTTAAATATGTAAGCGCAAAAAGATATCTGCAGCAAAAAACATGCTAGAAAATAATGTCAAGAAAGCATAGCAAAGCTGATGCAACTCAGAAAAAAAGCAGCTTAAGGTAAACAAATTTAAATTCCAATATTTATGTTCACTGCCATGATATCCCTTTTCCCCAAGTTATGGAAGTCACATATGTACACTAACACTAATAATGATTACACCATTTATATAGTTACAGGACCCAGCTTACTGTTTCATCCATTGTTAGAATTATTATTAAATCCAAAGTCATTAGACAGAAGAAAGATGCCTTCGCCCATGCTACGAAATGAATGTCTCACGATTTTAAGCATGTTCATATTTTGCAGAAAAGTTTAGGCCATTAGCTTCGTGATGAATTCAATAACTGGGCTTACTGGTGCATTCAAAACAGCACAGCATACCTTTGCGAGAAAGTTCAAACTCCACCTCTGAGTTGCTGTCTGTGGCCGCTACACGCCTCTCTACACCTCAACCTGACTGAGAGAAGCCGCTGCTAATTCATGTTAGCATTAACTGGAGCATTAACTGGGATGTGTCGTGGCAATTTTGACAAACTGCACTAAGTTAATGGGTGAGCTGGCCAAACACAAAGCACTCAATGCTTTGTTCAGCAAGTTTTATTAGCATATTCATATTCCATACACCGCACAATCCCGAATGGCTCTTTTACAGTACAACAAAGTCACGTACACCGCTCGACTTATATCTGTTGTAGTTCGCAGCATTGGTTCTTCAGCAAGCCTCAATGTGGTCCTATCTTCCTGCACTATACATCACATCAGGACAGAGCCCACTGGTCTACATGTTCCCCTCTCTCATGGTGTTATCAGAGTTAAGTTCACAGAGTGAGTTCCAACAAGGCCTTGCGTCTTGAATATCAAGTAGGTCGCTTCATGTCCCACCATGCAGGAAACACCAAATTTCCTTCACCGATGTTAGTTTTGGCTTGCAAAAAAACAAAAACATGTACGTTACTTACCTCAGAAAATTGAACAGCGATTCCTTGAAGTGTCTGTTAGTCCAACCAAGCATTGAACAAGACATTTTACCTAACAAAAAAGTTCAAATAAACTTTCATTAAGTGAAAATACAGTGTGAAAGGGTCAAAGTTATGAGACCAAATTGGTAAACATTCTTTTTTATATCTATATAACATTACATATAACTTTATTGACACGTTGCCGTGGATACGCATTGTTCTGCTTCTCTCCTGATGAAAGCTCGCCTTGTTAGCCACCTGTCAATAAAAGGTAACCATGCCCCAAATCATACAATTCTTTATCTTCTATTTTCTTCTAAATCAGGCCATTATTTGAACTATAAACATAATTGTCTTGAAGAAGATTTTTTACTTGCGATTGAGACTATAGTGTTATCCTAAAAAAAATTGTGAGGTAATAAATCAAGTGAGAAGTTTTTTCATTTTGCACTGAAATGAATGGACAGAATTTTTTGCTGCCAAACGTAGCACCCCCTACTGGAATTGTCGGTAGAATGCAGGCTTAAGGCACTTCCTGGTTTGCCTCCATGCTCAGACTGCCGCCTGGGAAAAACCAACAATTACTCTCCATTTAATTTGTATTTTCTGAACCTCCTTGACCATTCCATCTGCTGGCAAACAAAAGGAAAATGTCTAAAAGCTGCTATGTGGTGAAATGCACTGCCAACAGGATAAAGAACCCATAACTACATTTTTAAAATTAGGCAAACCCAAGAGGATACAGACATGAGGCATCAGCAGTTACAATGGGGAAAACTGTGTGACCCTGAAACTCACTATATTCAATGTTAACTTGTGTATACAGTGCATGTAATTATCACTGCACAGTCAGTTTTAGGCAAATGGCATTTCTGTAAGTTAAGCTAAAGCATTTGACACTGAGTATGTATGTTGCAGAATGTGGATAATTCAGAAAGCTATGCAGTGTTAAGTGTCTTAGCTTGCTAATGTATAGCTAACATTAGCTTGCTAATGGCCTTGTCTACACATAGAGCGCTAAAACAATCATGTGATGTACTTAAATGTAATAGTTTTAGCTAGAAATTGTCATTTGTCAGAGTTTTAGCCCATGGTTGTGTATCGGGTACCAATAATTTTCCCTCCAGGTGGGTGTGGTCATCAGAGAATGACGTGTGGCGTGCCAGAGAAGTCGTTGCAAAGATGCAGACAGGTCTGTGCGCTATTATGCATTTTATATGTTTTATTTATTTGTAGTGTCTCTGGCTTTTATCAGGTCTCCAGCACTTCGTGGGGTTATCCTGTGATTCTAGGGTGACCTCCTGACACCATGAGAATCCAGCTGCCGTGCAAAGTAAGGGTTTAGATTTAGGCTGCAATTAAATCCACACACACACAGGATGTGTATACCATTTCATAGTATTGGCAAAGCTTGTAATGAGCCATCTTCCTTCTATTTAGTATGTTTGATTTATGCGGTAGCCTTACAGTATGTGCCATCTGTTGCTGGGCATTGCTTTTGTCTGCCCTTTTTATTTTTTTCTGTGTTTTGCTGCATGTAGCATTTCTGGATTTGAAGTCCATTTCCCTCCATGTCTATGCTTTCACTTGTGTGTTTTGATATGTGTAGTTATAGACTTGGAGTGTTTTTCTGCTAATATTTGTGCCTTCCCCTTTGTATTTGTTTTGTCCTTGGGGGCCACAGTAAGTTACACTCTTGGAAAATATATATTTTTTGCTTGTGTGTTTGTTCTATTGAAGAGAAAAGATAAATGTTTATTTTATAGGTCCTTCGTATCTTTCTCCAGGGGATGTGATAACTTTAACTCTTAAATAATCCTACACACAAGCTCACGGTACAAAATAAAAACAAGTGACAACTCTCATTGTCTTGCACAATTCCAACATATGTTTATTAAGTACAACACCTTTTATCATGGATGGGTCAAGGAGCTTTCACATCTACTGGTCGTATAGATCTTGTATTATTCGTAACAAAGGTAAAAAGACGTTTTCACATCTGGGTGTAGTTGACGCAGTGTTATTCTTTCTTTCCACTGCAGTACTGCAGGCTACTTACCTTCTCTGTGGTTCTGATCCATGTCAGCCATCAGCAACAATCCCCCAGGAGACGTCCCTCGTTGATGACATCATCTCTCAGTGTGGGAAGTTGATGGATCCCTCGCCATTTTGGTGCCCGTGGTTTTGATGAAGTGGTGAGCAGGTAGCTGAGGGGGGAGGTGAGGGGAGGATGACTGCCAAAAAACACCCATAGCGCTTTGTCAACGTCAGGGAGGTGCACTCAGGGTCCCCATGCAGCCCAGACAGAGATTAAGAACAGAGAGGATAGTGGAAGCAGTGTGTGTGCTTGTGTGTTTGTGTGTGTGTGTGTATGTGCATGCACCATCATCAGATATATCAGGTTATCTCACTACACCACCATCTATTATATAGTGAAATATCGCCTCATGACTCACTACACTATAGCGGCCCCCATCCTGTGATTCCATCCAACCCTTATTGAACCTTTAGCCTGTGAACCAGCCCATGATAAAGAGTCATGAGGGGAAGTCAAGTGCAAAGAGGGAAGGCGGGAGCATGGATGTAGTGTCTTGCACTCTGTTTGAATGTAAAAAGTCTCTGTTCTTCAAACAGCTTCGTCTCACTTTAGTCTCGAGCTGTAACGGGCCAGCAGGGGGCCTCGCAGACGGGGGAGGCTCGCCGTGAGCTCATACAGTTAAAATGTAATTTAGCTGCATGAAAGCATGTGTGTGGGCATATGGATGTGTGTGTGTGAATATGACACTGTATATACTGTATATGAGACAAGGACAAGGGGGAGATGCAAGGCCTGCAGCCATATTTCTGTCAAGGGCAAATCAGACCTGTCAGAAAGCATCAAGCCGTGCTGCCATGGCAACGACGTTAGCACCCGCGAAGGTCACAAGATGGAGTGCGTGTTCCCCTCCTGCTGGGTGGCTGTCATGAATGACACACAACTAAAATCACACACATACACACACAAATTCAATCTGTATTAACAATAAACAGCCGCACAGGTCTTTTTTTTATTTTTATGGTTTGGCGGGAAAAGCAGGCAGGACTTTGTCTTGCCAAGGGAGACGGATGATGTGATGGTTCAGAGGAAGTTGATTTCATTTTGTATTTATATTAAGGGAATATGAAGAGTTGCATCGCTCTAAAAAATGTTCTATTTTTACTGAGTCTTGGGATAAGAAATACAGATTTAAAAGCACAGCAATGTGTACGCATTCAGGTAAATACACACACACACACACCCACATCCACACACACTTCTCAGCAGGTTCACAGGCTCATTAGAGTTTTCCCAGCTGTCTGGAGAGGATCTGTGGGATGTCGCCATCACTTACCTCAACTTCATAGGGATCTAAACATCAGCTACACACAAACACACACACACACACACACGCATCTGCAGCAATACAAGCAAATGTGAGCTCAGAGCTATTGTCTTTTCCACGGGGCCGGCTGCTGGCTAGATGATGAATGTGCTGCTCTGCCGTGTGTCCTCCCTTTGTTAATAGAGTGATAGAGCCACAGTGGCACCCTGCGCTCGCCACCCCTCCTCTCAGCTGCACCTAGGAAGTGGTCATAAATAGGCACATAAAGCCATAAAGCCCTTGGCATCTGAAAAGGGTCAGAGAAGCTTTGTAATTTTTGCCTCATTACAAAGATGGAACTGTTTTTGTACCGTGCTGCCCTTGGGAGGAAGTCCCTTTGGCTTAATATGGGGCTCACTTAAACAGAAAACAACAAAATCATGACTTGGAATGCTTAAACCACCCTGCCTAGTGTAGGATGAGATGACTGCTACCATACTCTCCTCACCTCTGGGCCCTCTGAGGAAAAACCTCTTAAATGATCATGATAGCACTCAGCTAATGTTAGTAACTTTGTCCCTTGAGGCAGGAAGTGTATCATCAGCTCCGCCCTTCTCCTCCTACTCAATTGGTCAAGTTCACACCTCAGCACCTGCCACTCATCTTGATGAGCAGCATCTAGCCTCAGGCTGAGGGATCCAGCATCAATAAAGCTTACAACAGATGCTGAAGAAACAGACAGAATGTGTCTGAATGGACCCTGTCTACCAAAACATTTTCCTCCTTATTTGTTTTCTGCTTTTTGCCGCTTTTTGCTACCCTCAATTTGTTGTGATATTTCATGTGAACATTACAAGGGGTCATATACTGTTTAAAATAAGTGGACAGAGCCTTCTTAAATCTGCATTATTTTTAATGGCCAGCAGGGGGTGACTCACTGGTTGCAAAAATAAGTTTGATTGTGTAGAAGTCTGACAAAATTAACCCACTTCTCATTTAAATTATTACCTCACTAAACACTTTCATAATGAGTTTATGGTCTCAGCTTCTAGTTTTAGGTCTTCTTCAGTAGAACTTGATGTTCATTTTGTACATTTTGGGCAGATTTAGAGTAAAATCGGTGATAAAATAGTGTTTTCAGTTCATGAAATTTAATAGTAACATTTTTGTTCAAAATTCAAATGATTTCATGCTACGACCACACTAATTAAGCCACAGAGGTAAAAAATAAAATAAAAAATGAAGCATAGCCTTGAAGCTAGTCTAGGCAGCTAGCTGTGATTGCTGTCCCTAGACCTGATCTGCAGCACCTGGGCCCAGTGCTCCACGGGCTATAAAGGCCAGACCTTCAGTGTGGCTCAGTATCTCTCTTCCTGCCAGCACCTGCACACTCTTTTGTTTACCTTCCTTTTTTACTTTTAACTCCACAACACCACACACTACCTTATCAGCACATGCACATAAACACAACTGATGTTACTGTCCAACACATCATACTCTATCTCTTTTGTTACTGAGTTTGCATTCATTATAGTAATAAATACTTTGTGTACACTCTGTGTCCGTATGCCATTTTTTGTCATTTCACGAGCCAGGTTATGACATCCCACTACACTCACATGTCATTCTTTTTTAAAAGCGGGAGACATCCAACGTACCCTTCTGATCTTAGTGGTATATTTGCACTTCAAGAGTTCTGCAAATTTTTTGGCTGCCATTATTGGCTGCCACAGTGCATAGACCAAACAGCAGGCAGTGGGGTGCCCTCACTCCCTCTACAGGAGCTTTATTTCTTAACTGGCCTTTTTTTTTTTTATCCCTACATTTAGCTCTCCATCCCCGAAATTTGTTTTGACATTGTATGTTTCTGCATATCACAGTTACACTGATGTGAAACAGCAGCTCTCTTTAGCACCTGCATGAGACACTAGGCTGGTGATGTAGTATAAAGACCGCCAAAGTCCACAAAGAGGTTGTGGGGGTTGGATTGGTCAAACAGACACTGGACTGTTGCCCAGGAGACTAGTTTTCAAGTCCCGTTCATGTGTGGTGTAAAACCAAAGGTTAATATTATTTTAAGTTGAATCATTTTCATAAATATGTGACATTCTACATGACACCGTACGTCACTGTGTCATTCTTTTTTCAAATCCAAATCTTAAACTACATCCAGTATTTAAGTACAATAGTTTTTTAACCCCAGCCCTTTTCCTAACCTTAACCAAGTAGTTTAGTTGCCTAAGCATAACCAAGTAGTTTTTATTTAAATTGACAAAGTTAACCACATTTTGTGGAAACTGTAACCCAGTCTTACAGAATAAGAAAGGGTTGCAGCGGCTCAGGAAGTTCAGATTCAACACATCTGTGGTTTGCAGACATTGTACAAAGCCAACATTTATTTTGGTGAGTGGGTTGTGGAGAAAGCATTGAAAAAGACATTTTACCAAGTCTTTAATGAACACTGCTAGTGCCTTAAAAGTGAAAATCCACAAACTGTGGCAGTAAAAGTTTGCAGTTCCTTTCAGTTAAACACCCTACTTCACAGTAAGTAGTAGTTACAGAAAACCAGTAAACAACGATGACACAGAACAGAAACACAAGTGTTTGTACAATGACTACATGGTGATTTGGGTTTTGTTTTTTGTCTGTTTATATAAAGTGTCCAAAATGTACCACAAGAATGTTTTTAACTAGAACATTTGTACCAGCAACTTTTGGTGGTTAGGCAGGAATGAACTTGGGCTGATCAAAGACTCGAGGACTCAGTTCATACGTCAGCTGTAGCATAATACCTGGCAAAGGCATTAAAACGACATGTTGTATGTCTGTTTTTAATAGGTCTATACTGCCAATGTTGTCAGCATGAGGCTTTTCTTTAGAAGCTGAATAGTCAGTTATGATCTTTTATCACCGCGGGTGCCATGCTGTGTGTGTGACACTCTTTCATCATGGCGTAGTTTAACTGTATTCCCTGTTGAACAAAACAAACCTCCTCAGCCTCAGGGGTTTCTCATGTCTAAACATAGACCTCAGAGGATCATTCTGATCAACTGCAGAGTTCCCAAGGTAGTGCTTCACTTCCAGTCATGCTTTAATGTAAATTTAGCGTCTGTGTGCCGGCCAGGCTATGCATAAAAGCAAGAATTCAAGCCATAATATGTGACATTTTAATATAAATAAAAGTCATATTCACTTTTTCTTTTATATTTGCTGTAGTAAACAGTGATAAGTGGGTCGCTGTTTCCGAGCAGAAGCCCTTGGGTGCACTGGCGGTAATGAATTTGATGTTTCTCTGGAAGCAGCAACAGCGGTTTGTTTAGAATAAATAGAAAAACTGGGCACATAGCATCAGAAACTACCCTGGCTAAACACACTGGAAACAGTAGCTACCCGAGTAAAGTAACAGCAACTCCAAGTGTATGAACAGAAAAAATCAAGGGAAATCATCGTCTATTTGATAAGTGGAAGAGAAGTGTCTCCATGCCAAATGTTGACTGAAAATAAGTGCTGCCTTTTGAGGATAAAAAGGGCTCAAGGATGAGACAGGACTGAGGAGCGATGGAGAAGTGTTCTTCTTTTCTTTTGGACAGGTAGGTTTTTTATGATGTTGTCTAGCTTACAGGAAAGCAGTTGCTGTCAATATTGAAATGAGAACTGTTGGGTTAGATTTTGTTGTCTTTTCCACCCGATCCTGACGTTATTACACTATTCAGAATCAGAATACTTTATTGATCCCCGGGGGGAAATTGCTTTTTTACAGTTGCTGCTGGAGAGGAATAGAATAGAAAATAATTTTGTTGAATTGAATGGTTGTTTATTAGCGCTTATCATTCAGTAAGTATGGGTAAGTAGGGGCCTACTCTTCCTTTTAGTAGGTTGTGTTCAGCCAATTCAATCACCTGCTCCACCTTCTAGTAGGTGCAATTGGTTGTTATCAGCCCATTCGACTCACAGTACAGCGGAGCGTTCCAAAAATAGCACACGTCGTTATATATACATGGTACGGTTTACGGCTGTAAAAAAGGTTGCAGTTTCTGTGAATTCACGCTACAAAACCACTGACCAAGGTCTAGGGCAAAAACGTCCTGGTAAGACATTATAAAGACAGTTTAAACAGCAAATAAATCTACATAAATGCCGGAAATGAAGCAAGAGAGCCGACGTGAGCCGTGAACTTATGCAACCCTGTTCTCCTTGGTGAAAGTCCGCAGTTTGTTCGACCCATCATCTTCCCCTCCATGCCACCCTGACTGCGGCATCCGCCATTTCAATTCCACATCACTACTTATACTACAAGCAAGATGTCAGCAGAGGACAGTAAATATGCAAAACGTAAATATGAGTCATATTTTGATGCCTGTACAAATGCTCTATATTGACGTTTTTGGGGGGAGACCAGTCTGGACCATACAATGGCTGGTCGCTGTTTGGTAACATTTACAATCCATTTCATAAGGTTAAGGCACCGAAAAAGGCCACAGTTTCATTCAGTTTATGCTCCAAACTATTTCCTATAAGGTAAGGGGAAAATGTGTAATTAAGATAGTTTAGTTTGAAGTAGAATAAAGTCACAGAAATACAACGAGTGAAGTTGTTACCAGTAAGACGTTAATACTAGAAGACTATTCATGCTTTATTACTGTTTCCTGGCTTCCCCCTCCCTGTCACACTCCGTTACATCACTTCCGCCTTGGCGTCGTTCATAATTACTATGGCAGCCTATGTGCCGCCAACAATACACGTAAATACAGCAGTACGTTGAATACATACATTTGATTAATCTGCATAATGTCAACATGAATGTCTTTTCAGATTAATCCCCGTCTGTTATTTATAGTCTTGTACTGATCTCAGTAGAGGAGCCCATGCTTGTGGTTATGGCAGCTGCTGTCAGTCCAGTGTTATCTTGGTAAATGTGACACTGGTCAGAAGTGGTTGCTGGCCAGAGAAGTGCAAAAACACCATAGAGGTGGTCATTTAGTACCAAAACAAGAAAAAAAAATCACAGATTATCACTTGAACACATGGCAGTTGGAGGCCTGCAACACCTTTCAAGCCAGCTGATGGCTAAGCTCTTCTGGATCAAGGTCTCCTGTATTTGGTCCCTCAGCCTCACTTGGCATTCTGGTTTTTGTTTCATGGCTCTTCTGGGAACAGAAGAAGATTAAGTGTGTTGGCAGCCCAACACAACAAAACAAATATTACATTACAAAAGCAATTCCTCTAAATGCAATAAGCATTTCTTAGGGATCAAGAGTGCCAACTTGCTTTCTGCATCATATGTTCAACTCCGCTTTATAACCTTTACAGCTTGGCCTCCTCCTCTGTCATTTTCAACAGAAGTGCTATTTAGTAAAGCAGGAAAAATAACAGCAAGGAAAGGGGGGGTGGGGGGGCTTTCAAAGTTGTGATGTTTGACCTAGAAAAAATGCCTACGAATCCTCTTTGAATTAGTGTTTGGAATTAGAAGTGGCAGCAGCACAAGCTCTCACTTCAAATACAAATGGATAACAGTCAGGTTCCGATTTTCAGGGTCAGACTCCAGCTTTATTTGTTCGAGCTGCTACATCATCGTCTTTGGTATTTGGTACATTCTAATTAATAGCATTGGAGGATGTTTGAACGGCTCATTGATGTTTATCGGCTTTGATGAGAGAAAGCTGCCACCATCATCGTCCCGCAACAGCGAGTGTGCACGTTCACACGCTGATTATAGCTTTATTCATCTATGCTGGAAATGTTCCCAGCACGCACGCACACACACACACACACACACACACATAACCCCATAGTGTATATTAGTGCAACTGTACACAGAAGTAAACGCACTGCAGGGATATATATGTGTGTTGTGCAAAGTGACTTAACGCACACACACGCAGTCACACAATGTTGTGACTGATGAAATGATCAAATGGCAGCAGAGTGCTGATTACAAGAAGTGATTCACCGTCAACAGATGTTGTGTGATCATAAACAAGAGGATTTTTGTCAGGGCCATGAATCAAGCTGCCTGCCCTAATGCTGCTGTGTGCGTCACAGAGCCTCATCAAGGTGCTTTTATTATTCCAGGCAAACTTGTATTCCAACTCTGAGGAGAGAACAACCCGCTAAACTAAAGCTTGTATGCCTCTTTGATCACAAGCAAGAGGTTCAAAGTTTCTTCAGGATGTAAAAAGTCCAGCATTCTTTTCCAACTTCTGACTGCATCTGATACCACAGTAATTACCGTGCTATCACTAATGCTGCTACAACTAATAAAACTATTAATATTGGTACTCTTTATTTATGTGATCACATTAGGGGTTCTGCAGGGTTTATTAAACGGGCACGCAATCCATTCAAATCAAATTTAATCAAGGCTTCAAACAGTGTATGTGACTTGTCTTTACTCAATCTGTACTTGATGTTTGAGAAAAATCTCAAAGCACATTGCAGCTGAATCTATTACACACTTCTGTGATTTGCCATGCACTTGAGAATTATTCATGTACTACTTGAACGGATGCAAAATAAATAATGTTTTTATTAAATGACAATGCTCAGAGCTACAGTCAGTATGTTAAAATCAAAATTAAATTAAATAACATTTCTGTTTGAGAACAATTGAGACCTGTGATTTGGGGTTTTGATATGGATCCAACCAATATCTGTTATGTTATTTAACACCTGAGGTAAGTATTTTGTTCTCATATAAGCACATACAGGTGTATACTATAGATTGTGTGACTTACAAAAAGTAGTAAACATTGTTAGGACAACAAAACAACCACAAGAAATTGAATCTGTCGCAGTGCTTAAGTTTGAGTTGTCCCATGGAGTGTCTGTATGTTGTTAGCTAGCTACAGTACACTCCTAGGGTCAGCACCACCCTAAGTCCTATGTTCCCTTAGTACTTACGATTTGTTTACCCATCTTAATTATCTGTGTTCTCTCATGGACTTTTTTTTCAATTCCAAACCATTCCTTTGATGCATAACATGCTGTTTGGGTTAGGTTTAGGGTGACAAAAGTACCGATCTGAGGGAACATAGGACAAAGAGCCCACTTAGCTTTGGGAACATAGGGCTGAAGGAACATAGGGCTGGGGGAACACAGGGTTGGGGGAACATAGGGTTGGGGGAACACAGGGTTGGGGGAACATAGGATTGGGGGAACACAGGGCTGGGGGAACATAGGTTTGGGGGAACACAGGGTTGGGGGAACACAGGGCTGAGGGACCATAGGGCTGAGGGAACATAGGGCTGGGGGAACAAAGGGCTGGGGGAACACAGGGTTGGGGGAACACAGGGCTGAGGGAACACAGGGCTGAGGGAACATAGGGTTGAGGGAACATAGGGCTGAAGGAACATAGGGCTGGGGGAACACAGGGTTGGGGGAACATAGGGCTGAGGGAACACAGGGCTGAGGGAACATAGGGCTGAGGGAACATAGGGCTGGGGAAACACAGGGCTGAGGGAACACAGGGCTGAGGGAACATAGGGCTGAGGGAACATATAGGGCTGAGGGAACACAGGGCTGAGGGAACATAGGGCTGAGGGAACATATAGTTAAGGAAACATTTGGGTGAGAGAACATAGACACACCTTTCACAGTAATCATATTTATAAATTATTAATTATGTAATTGACATGGAGCTAAGGGAACGTACGGTTAATATAACATAGGGTTGAGGGAACGTTATCAAGAAATTTTGATAATGTTTTTTGATAACTTTTTAATGTAGGTTTGATTACATATAATTCAGACAAAACATGTAACAAAATGACCTAACATCTTCAAAAGCAAGTGCAAATTACTAGCTGTTTGTGTTAAGAAATATGTCAGATGTTAAGAGTGTTAACAATAGTTAATATGTGTGTTGTTCACAAAAGTTAACGGTTGTGTTTCGACAAAATTGCCAAAAAGTTGAAATATAACTTTTTGTATATGAATTTCGCAATTGGCGGCTTAAAACATGCAGAGTATGAAAAATGTAAAACTTGACCTGTCTGGCCAGAATCATTACTTTCACACTGGGTTTCTCCCCATAGAGATAATCTAACCTACAGAATCCATCCAACAGGTTATCCATATATCCATATATCCTGCATGCTGTATCAGGAAGATGAAAGCTGTGTGTTACTGCTGCTGCTGTGCATGTAGAGTAGGTCAGACTGTGACTGGAGACCTCCTCATTAAGGTGTTAATTGGATTGGTTACCTGCACTGTCCATCAATGCCCTGGGCGCTGTGTGTGAATGTGTGTGTGTGAAGATGTGAGGCTGGTATCTGGTATCTGTTAAGTGTATGCACTGGTATGATGTGGGAGTATATTTGAAAAAATAAAAACATATAGGCAAAAGCTAAAAGAGGTGTGGGGGTGATGGAGATGGGATCTGGGGAGAACCACGGTTCTCTTGGGAAAGAGGGGCAAATCAAAAACCGACGTGTATTTTGATGAGATGTTATTTTATTTCTGATTGATACAAGACCCTCTCTAATTGGTCTGCGCTGTGAGAGCGATGGCTCCCAGGCACAGCTGTCACTGGATCAGATGTATGCTGATGTGCCCCTGCATCATCAATGACCTTTTTGAAAATGAAGGCCCGTGCTACAGAAAGCTGTCATGTTGAACAGAGCCAGAGATGACGGTAGGGTTACAGAAATCAAGTTGCCAACCTGATTCCACATGTCACAATTTATTTTCAATGACAAATCCGTTCTTTATTAAAAAGGCCACAAAGGAATACAGCCATTCCAGCCAGGCACAATAATTAAAAAGATCCACTTTACTGTACATTTCATTGCATTTTCATGCTAATATACATCCTTTACAGGCTCACAGTTTCAGTTGACATGGAAGCTGAGTGCAGTTAACTTAATCCAACTTAAAATACATGGAAGTCTATTGTCTTTCCCCTCTGTATTTAAATAAAAATAATCCGCCCATGTGTTGTGGGTGTGTGTGCCGCAAACATGTAGTAACAGCTGTTTATGTGCCTCCCTCTGCTGATTTTGACAGAGAAACGTTAATAAATTCAAGTATTTAGTGCTCTGCTAGTGCTACATTCTTATGTGAGTTTTCAATTAAACTATTATTACTTAATTAATATACTCTTTGACTCTGAAACAATAGCCATTTGTTATTGATTTAAGCTGCAATGTTCAGTCTCGATAGGGGTGTTTCCATTACAGTTGAATAAAATGCCCCCAATTTGAATATGAGCCGTCCAGACCGGACTTTTTTTTGGCCCTGTCAAGGAGCAGGGCTGTTTTTCTCCCCTGCAAAAAGCTTGGTTGCTAATAGGATAAAATGCTAAACAGGATGTGACATAGTTGACTCGACGCCACAACAACACGCGCCATTTCTAAAAGCCGGCGAAGTATCAATAGTCACAAGCGAAAATATACATAAGCCCCTTTCATGGAGAGTTCTGTGCCGGCTTTTCGCCTTAGGGCATTCATAGTGATCTTGCAAAGACATGATTTTTTGCCCTTTCATAGTGCAGTCCGGCATCGCAAAACGAGGTGCACAGTAGCACAGTGCTAATAGGCTAGCAGTTAGCTCTGTAGCAGTAGTAGTAATCCTTACCAGATGCCCGTACCACCTCAGTTGTCTTTGTATATATATTAACATTATTGGGGGCAGATGGGCTGATTCACTATCTCTCATCTTCGTTTTCAGCCGTGGCTATTTTCATTAAAAAAAGAAAAAAGTGCTGAACATTGTGGAGCATTTTGCAGCTAAAAAGACACATATTTTCCTCAGGGAACACACCGTTTCATCAGATGGACACAGATGTGACTTTCAATGAATGAATAAGGGACTGTTGGATTTTGACAACAAGTTTTCCATATCATTTTTAAAGGTAATAGTAGGCCAATGGTGTTTTCACAACTTGCTTCTGCTGCCCTCAAGTGGCAAAAAAAATTGCCATTTCAAGTTTGAATAAATACAATAGAAAATATATACAAAATAGTGAATGAGTAGTAAATAATTACATGAATAAAGATACTCAAGCCCAGTCCTTATTTTTTGTTTTTTATAGTTAAACTACATTATTAGATCACAAAGAAAGGCCTTTCGAAAATAATCAATAAAAAAGTGTAAACCAACATGAATGTATTTATTTTTCACACTGCCAGGAATAAGTCTAGGGGAAATGCTAAAGCGTTCTTACATACATTTATCTGTTAGTATGAAATTAGTTAAATTATTTCTTGAAATACTGGCTGTTAAATTATCGATCATATCCACCCAGGTGGTCTACAATATCAGAATGGCATATGACCTCTCTGAGGACAATAAGGACTGCCATTGAGGACAAATGTTGCCACGGCGCTGGTCAGCAATATTTTTGGCAGCTGCATCAAGTTAGGTCAAGTCAGACCCTAAGCCCATTCCTGAGCCCATTCAAACATAAATGTCAAGTTCAGCCTCAGGTGTAAATGCCACTGTCTACCCTATACAGTCCAGCAGCCTCGACAGATGTGACTAGCTCACTCGCCAAATCCATTGATTTTCCCAAGACCAATTACCCAGGCGTCAGAGATCTCACTCACAAGTTCCGGATGGCAGGGGATTCTCTGACTTTAATCACACATCAATGCTAGTCCCTCGGAGCAATCTCCACTGTTTATATCTAGCCCCAGCCCTTTGCCAGCTCTATATCGATTACTACCCGGCTTTCGCCCTGTACTGCGATCCGTCGCTTTCCGTGTCCAACCGCCAGCCGTCCCTCTCACTCTCTTTCCTCATGGCGGGAGAAAAACAGCCGGAGGGGCTTAGGCAGAGGAGAACAGAGCGCAAGAGTGATGATTTCCTCATGAAACTGCCATTGATTTTATGACATGCTGATGCCATCTCTTTCTCTGTCAGGAGAGCGTGAACGAATTATCTGGTCTTGACAAAACAGCATTGGTGGTTATGTAAAACCATGCTTGTGGTGTGAAGCCCAGCTGGTTGGTGAACAACTAGGCAGGTTGACCAAGGTAGGAGATGGTGATTAACTCACATAATGCTATCCTGTGTTACTTTTTATGCAGTGTGGGGGTACAGGGTGGTATTTCACTGTTAAAATTAGACCATGTCTGAACAGGAAAAGCACAGGTGTAATTAATAAAATTAATTATGCCGACATTGAACACAGCTGCATCAGTTTCAGGGTCCTGGTATTGTGCATACTGGCACGCTTGCAGTGGCTTATTGGAACACCTATATGGAGCAGAGCCATCAATAATGTTATTTTATACTAACACCTGCGATTTCCTGCGATAACAAGTCAAAAGTACTTATACAGAAATGAAGTTCTACATATACAGCCTTACATGGTCTGGTACAATGGTGGAATGTAATGAAACATTTACTCAAGTATTGTGCTCAAAGGTACTGCATGTGATTCTGGCGAAAGTTTATTGTTGATACTCCAAAACTTTCATAGTATGCAAGTATAGAAACAGAATTGCATAAATCCCAGCTGCCTTTTTAGCTTTTGTAGCTGACACTAGCTCCAAATGTCACAAAAGTAATGTGGTTATTTGCATACTTATGACGTCAAGGCGTATGCGCTTATGCATATTTCTCTGTGCTGTCCAGCTCACGCAGCTCTCGTTGACTAAAACGTGTGACTGTTCACACATTGTCTTCCTGCCTTCCCACACTGAGACCATTGCTGACCGGAGCCCAAAGTGCCGTGGACTGTGATTACTCTGAGGAGCCGGCACCATACAAGGTATTTATTACATTTTTTGCCTTTTCCTCGATGGTCTGAAAAAGTGGTTAAATTTGTCGCTTTTCATAAATAAAGTCACAGAAAGGGTCTGAAAAGTCTCTAAAATCTAGCCACAAAGTTGCCAGGTTGGCAACAGTGATCCTTGCTAATCCTGTAAAGTCTATGAGCCCAGTTGGAACTCGTAGGCGGGGCCAGTGGGAAAAACATTTATGTGCATATTTAGTGGGTGCAATAATGTGGAAGTAAATCCAAAAGCTAGAAACAGTTTTTGGCTTAGCAATTCCCGCCATCTTATTGTGTCCATTATAACTTCTTATATTATAACCCCAATTCCAAAAAATTGTTGATAACGTAAATGAAACGGATATGATATGATATCCGTGATCGTACTTCACTGGGGAACACATTTGTTGTTTCCTGCAGTTCCTGCATCAGTTTGTTCTTTAAAGGAACTGATTCAAGATAATATTGGGAAATTAAAGAAACTTCTGTGTCATTATATGGCAATTGTCACTTGTTGCCACAGTGACTGCTGTTCAGCAAAGCTGTTTGCCAAAAATAACCTATGTAAAGAGTATTTATCTGTCTTTTGGCTGCACCAAATGCTGACCCTGTCTTCAGGCTTTGATGACAAGCAGCAGTTTATTAACACAGTCCTTATAAGTTGGAGATAGATGTGAGATAGTTCAGCACTAACTGCAGTTTGATTACCTCATCATAATTTGGCTCACTGGTGTCACTCTGGACAGTCAGAGAGCCAAAGTACTTGATGTGTGTGTATGTGTGTGTTTGCATGTGAATTTGTGGCTTTGAGCATAAATGTGTATTTAACTGTGTTTGCGTGCACGAGTTTGGCACAGTATTTTTGGAGTGTGTAGGTGCCAGCATAGGTGTGTGTATGCTTGTGTGTGTGTGTGTGTGTGTGTGTGTGTTTTGGCTGAGTCACGGTGGTTCTGGCAGGGTCGAGGCCGGCTGGGCTGCGATGGGTTGAGTTTGGACGAGGTGGAGGAGCGGACGTGGGAACCCTCTCTCCTGTTCTCCCATCTGTTCTTCTCGGTGGAGGTGCAAGAGGTGATAGAGGTGCTGTGTGTGTGTGTGTGTGTGTGTGTGTGTGTGTGTGTGTGTGTGTGTGAAGGACGAAAATATAGGGAAACAAATTCACACAGGTTTGTACAGAAGTACAGGTATGCGGGAAACAGAAAAACAAACAAACACACCACTAATCTTCATATAAATATATGGGTTAACATATATTGTACATTTGGATGTATGCAACTACGATGTGAACACACACATCCAAAGTCAAATATTATATATTTTTTAATGTATGCACAAGCCGTCGTACACAAACTACAAAAACTATCTCCCTTTATCACACATTCCGTCATGCACACACACACACACACCTCCGAGCCACAGATGGTAGAGTGAAGGGGTTAGGGCTTCCTGAGGTCTGTGCCTGCGCATCCTGTGGGCAACATCTCTAGAGCCAAATATCATCTTCCTCCTCTTCCTCCTCCTCTTCACCTCCTCCTCTCGTTCTCCTTCCCTCCTGACATGACACTCATTCATCACCTGCAGGCAGGGGTTCTGCTTTACAGCTATTAGAATGCAGGTGGTGCATCACTCTAACCTTGGCCGAAGGTCCGACTCCTTCAGTGGTACTTTGACATTCTGACGTGGTAGAGGGTGCACTTTGTTCTGCCTTTTACACCGGTTTTTACCCTTTATTTATCCTAGAAAACTTCAAGTTTGTCACACTTTATCTCTTAAGTTCAGGGTTTTGTCCACTATTGCTATCAGTCATGAATGATAACTTTGAACTCATTAAGTTTTGACTGATATCAGACAGAACTTGCAACACTGAATTTCTCAATATAACACACATTATCTTTACATCTTGCCAACCAGATCACCCCCATCCAATCTTCCAACCAAGCACCAGAGACCAAGGTATCCACATGGATCTAGCCTAATTCTATGTCCAACGCTGATATGCCCTCACAGGTGGCTTATTGCTGCATTCAGCCTGCTTCAGCTCACCCACGCTCTGCCTCTTTACCCATTTTTTGGATTAACCAGGAGTTAGGAGGAGTCAGGCAGTGAGAATAACGTCAATATTAGACAACTCTGCAAAACCCCGGATCAGGCCAATGCCAATATTTTGAAATTCTTAAACAGAATCTGTGCAAAAAAAACTACAGTACGATTGAGTTCAAGGAAACATCACGTTTATGGTCAATAAAAACACTGATTGCATTTGTGTGAGGGTTGAGACCAAGAAGAAACAACTCTAACTCCCATACCCTTACTTTTCACCTTACTACATGAAGGGTGCAATTCTTCCTCAACTAACACTGATCAGATTGTTCTGATACACTGTTCTTTCTTACACCTACGAAATGCAATGCACTATATACCCCTTTTCAACCAAGGCAGTTCCACGGCGGGTTTGGAGCCGGTGCCTAATCATGAACCAGTTCCTCTCTTTTTGACAGCCACAGAACCTGCTCTTGCTGAGGGCGGGGTTAACATGACCAACAAGACCAACCAAAACATGTATCATTCATTTTATTTGATATGTTTAACAGCATGTGATCGATACAGGCTGGCATTACCGTGTTAGCGTTACAGGACTAGCGTAATATCCTAAAACAAAGTCTAACATTAACAACTTACATTTAAGTTTTAATAAGAACGTAATCTCCATAGAAATCAAGACAAGCAGAACAAATATATTGAGTGAGCCAGGAGCCAGGAGCAACATTTATAGAGAGACATTTTTATTATTATACTTGCTGAGAGAGCGGAGACATATACAGACATATACAGTGACATAATGATGTGGAAAAGCAAACCAGTTCTGAGATGATTCGCAAGTTGAGCCAACTGTGAACCACAACCACAACCAGCAAAAGAACTAGGTTCTTCTTGGTCAAAAAGAGGTGTATGATATGTATTATGAACCTGGTAGTGCAACTAATAAAGGCTCATATTAAGAGTTGTTAGGTGGAAACCTCTAGTGGCTGTAGTAATTATGACAGGAGGAGGAAGGCAGGCAACATTGTATATTGTATAAAGAGTGAGAAAGTCCACAAAGTAAGAAGGCAAACATTAAAAGTAGTTTTGTTGCCTATACAAACCTTTTAAAAATGTCAAACCCCATGTTTAAAACAGCATCTACTTCACTAAGTTAAATAGAACAGTCATATTTATAAGATATCAAACAAACTGTTGTATGAGCATAAATTTCGGAATTGGATGTAACTTGTGAACAGGGGAATCATCCACGGTAAGAGTAATTCTTAGAATACAGGCCTAGATAAAGTACACTACTGCTGAAGCAAAGCAGCTTCAAACACAACCTACTTTACAGTAGGTTGTGTTTGAATACTGGATTTAAAGCTGACAAGAGATCAATACTGCAGGTACCTGCTTGAGGTGTGTTGTAGTCATTTTGTGTGCATACATTAAATTAAACTTTCATGATCTGTTGGGGGAATTCTGTTGTTGCAGCTGCAAAGAATCAGATATACTGTTAAAAATAGAACAAATTCAGAATATTGAAGATACTACCTATAAGACCTTATTAAAGGATTCTCCATAGAGAGTCTCTTTATGCTGACTATAAACACTTTTATGGGTTGGCAGATGTACAGCCAAACCTATAGAATCACATTAAACACACATGCATGAAATGCAGCCATGACTAGATAGGATGACAGAACACATGTTGTCTTGAGAAATTCACCTCCATACCCCCCTCCCACACACACACACACACACACACATACATGCCCCCCTCCCCATAATCCCACCTCCCCTGAGACTCTCCAAACAGGTGACATCCTGTGCTGTATCTGGTTTGAAATAATCTCATACAACAGATGGGTCCTTTTCCCCGAGCCTGCCAGCCAGCCCCGCACTGCACCGCGGGCACTCGTGGCAGCAAGAATACGAATGCTACCCACGCCAAGAGAGTGGTCCAATTCTCAACGCAGTGCCCACCAAAGCCGCCGCCACCGCACACGCCGTTCCACCGTTACGGGTTGCTTTCCGGAAATACCAGTGGGCGTTCACTTCCTGTGCTCTTCTGGGCTGAGGTGTTAATGCTTGTGTTTGTGTTTTTCAACGTGGAGTGGTCAGTGAAGCTGAAGAAGAAGAGCGGAGGGTGTGATGTGTGGAGCTGTGGCGACAGGTAGGCAGCAATCTGAAGGCACAATGCAGAAGTGGGCAGGAGACCAATAAAGGCAGGCAAGGCAGGCAGGCAGTAATGCGTGAAAGCAGGTATGTGTCTTGAGTGCTGCTTAATTCATCTGTCCCCTCGGGTTTACCCAATCAGCTAAGCCCCAATCTGCTTTCAATCACACCATAAGGAAGAAGATAATAAGGAAACTGAGAGACACAGAGAGAAAAAGATGCATCAAACATGATTTTCCTCTATCACCAGCATGAGATGGACATTTTTGTTTTTATTGAAACATCTCAACAACTATTTGATGGATTACTCTGGTCATTTTTCTTTGGTTCATGACCAAGTACATGCAAAACGAATGCCTTTCCAAACAGCTTATTTTGTATTTTATACTTTTAGCAACATATTTAGTATATGTTAGCATGCTAACCAGTGTTGGGATCAAAATCAGTGATTAATTACTTATTTTTACTATTTATTTATATTCGTTATATTTAAAAAAATATATATTACTATTATTATTATTATTATTACTATTATTAATTATTATTATTATGTTTTATTTATTTATTTATTTTTATTTTTTATTATTATTATTATTATTATTATTATTTATATATGACTGATTCCAGCAAAGGGAGGGGGAGGGAGTAAGCCAGAGGGGTGAGGGAGGTATGGGGGGAAGGGGGGTGGGAAGGTAGTTCAGATTCTTGTTTGTTGTTCTTCTCACATGCTGCCCACAGTGGTTTTTGATATGCTGTACAGTTGGATGTGGGGTGGGATGTGGCTGTGTGTGGTTTGAAAGGAGAAGAAAATAATAAAAATTTGATCACAAAAAAAAAAAAAAATCAGTGATTAATTACCATAGACTGTATAAAAATAAGGGGTGCTTTCACCATGCCTTTGTGGACATTGATTTCTAAGCCTTAAGTTTGGCATTTTGGCCATATATTTTTTTTATTTTGGCTACTGTCTTGGTTCTTTGCACCCAGTACATATCAGAACAGGTCAGGAGCCGGAAGAGCGTTATCACCTTATGTTAGCACTAGCTAGCTTGGTTAAGATAGATAGATAGATAGATAGATAGATAGATAGATGGATGGATGGATGGATGGATGGATGGAGAGAGAGAGAGAGAGAGAGAGAGAGAGAGAGAGAGAGAGAGAGAGAGAGAGAGAGAGATAGATAGATAGATAGATAACTTTATTCATCCCCGAAGGGAAATTCGGTTGTCACAGCAGTCCGGTATTCAAGTACAATAAAAGACAATAGAATAAAATACTGAGGTAGCATAAATAAAGACAACAATAGAAAAAAACACAGAATAGAACAAGGACACTTAACAATGGGCATCTGTTATTCAAAATGAAGAGGCAACTCCTTAGAGTTTTTTACATTACAACTGAATGCTGAACCATTTTGACATGACATTTTTAAGCTCCCAAAATGTTGCAGTTAACTTTGAGGAACCTTTTCACATTGTGAGAGGGTCAAAGTTCTAAGTATGCTGTTCTGAAAGAAACATGAAGCTAGCAATTAAGACCAGATCAAAAAAATTGGTATCTGTATCAAAAAAATCCCAAATCAGTCGAGCTCTAATTTGGAAGAGTTTTAAAACACCAAATATAGCTGGGATCTCGTCCATCAGGCAATTATTTAAATGTTAGTATGTTTCATAAACCATAAACATGAACTGCTTCAACCAGGGACAAAATAAATAGCATATTTTGTCTTATCTGGCACTTTATTTTTTGATAAACCAGCTTTATTTTTATGCTTTTCAATGAAATCTAGTATCTTAGTTGCATTCACAGTACCTAGTATGAATCCATTTTTTTTCAATGTGAATTAACAAATGATCGGCGTCCATAAATACACCCTATTGTGGGACAGATTTGGCCCTTGGGCTATAAGTTGAGTATCACTGCTGTAGAATCTCTTGTTTACATTTGGAAAAGTTGGCTGTTTCTACTTTGTGTGTGTGTGTGTGTGTGTGTGTTTGATGCTAAGCTAACTATCCTCTTGCTGTAGCTTCATATTTAACAGGCAGACACAATATGAAGGCGGTATTGATTTTCTCATCTGACTCTGAGTGAGGTCGCAAATATTTCTCAAACTATTTGTTTGAATCACTTTATTCTTATACAAACAGCATCTTGACTTGTAGTTACAGCTGTGCCCTTTTGATAAGCCTCAACTGAAGTTTTCATTATGTCATATTCATACCCGACTGTGAGGCCTGATAGATATTACATAAGGATAAATTCCAGTTTGAAAGGCCATTTCTCTACAACTACTACCTCCATTCAGATGCTGATGTGTGAGTTTGCGTAGGAGTGTGTGTTTGTTTGTGTGTGTGTGTGTGTGTGCGTGTGTGTGTGTGTGGTTGTGTGTGTACGCGCTGGCCAAAAAAGCTCACTGCATCCTAAATTAATCACGCCACTTTAACATCTATGTGTTCTCTGCTGAGCCAGCTCTAAAGTTGGAGTGAGTGTGAGAGAGAGAAAGAATGCTAAGCAGCTTCCCCAACTCTTTGCATCACAAGGGAAACTCAGCAAAGTTAACAAAACACTCCTCTTCTTCTTTTATATCCCACCTCTTCTCTCCACCTGCCTCACTTCCAACTTATACCCATCAATCCTAAGTCCCTCTTCTCATATCCCGCCTCTCATTAATAACACCCTCCTTCCCAATATTTTCCATCCTCCTTCTATCCTTTTTTTTTTTTTTACTCTCCTACCCTCCACCCGCATCCTCCTCCCTTGTCCTCCCCCTTCGGTGCCCTCTGAGCACTGTTCTGTAACAGCTCAGCTGGTGACGGCGTGCCAGGAGACTGCTCCTTTTGTGCCCCGCTGAAAATCTTGTGAGTGTGTGTGTGTGAGTGGGAGAGAGAGAGAGTGTGTGTGTGTGTGTGTGTGTTTGAATGAAAGGGGTGGGGGGGTCAGAAAGATTGACATGGGCATCCATCAACGGCGAGCGTGTGGCGTGCCTATTGCTGTCACAGAGATTTCAGTCGAGCTTGTCCACATCAATTATCTGTGGTAGATAACTGGGACATAACCACACACACACACACACACCTACTACTACCCCCCAAATACTGCAGCTTCCCTAAAATTTTATTGATGCCAGCCCTTCTCTCACCAACACACACACAAAAGCTCAACAACCTCAAACTCATCTCTTTCAGCGGCCGCTATAATAAAGACACAAAAGAGCGCCGCGTGTTTTGAAGGCCAGTAGAGCATGACACTGAAGAGAAGGAGAAGAAGCCTTGTTAAAAGCTCGAGCAACTCTGTCTTCTTCTGTGTCTCCCGCTAATGGATGGATAAATTTAGAAATACAGTCAAAAGAGGAGAGGAGAGGGGAAGAAAAAATACTTCAGCCTGAGGAAACTTCCTCTTTTTCAGCTGAGGATTGTAAAGAGCTTTCCTTAATACGCTGAAAAGGAGTTTAAAAAGAACAACCTGCTCAATTTGTCTTAATCCAGGGCAAAAATAATACACATTTCTCCCTCAATTCTGTTGTCATATAAGAACAATACCTGCAGTGAGTTAAAGACCACATGGCAAAATGGCGGCGTGATGGTCAGCCATAAAATATGATGAAAATGACAGAAGAAAGAAAGGACCTGTGGGGGATGATATCATCATAATGATATTCATCCTAATGCACCATCTGGAGTAATGGCTTTTGGATGGTCCTTTGACCAAGCCCGGAGCTACAGTGATTTAATGATTTATTGACAGTGGCATGCCTGATGGCTATACGACTTAATAAAAGCTTATAATCACGCCATTCTGGAATCATTATTCTATGTACATGTAATGCCAGCGGTCTGGGCAAGAAATGTGGCACAGAAACTCTGAGTATTGCATGTGATGGTCAGGCATGATCACCTCCAATAACTCTTTATTCTCACAATCAGCTCATAAAACTCTTTACTTGAGCAATGTTGAAAATACAAGCTCACCTACTGATAGACAATCTTTTTAGCAACTTTTGAGGTAGGAAAAACTATGTGAAGCAAGTATAAGTAACAAAAGAAGTGTGTCTAATATTAAATCAATGGTGCACTCAGCAGAGTGCAGCTCTCTGCAAGGTGCTGAGAATATCCTGCATAGCATAGCTCTGGTTGGTCCAAACTCAACAAACAAACATTTCAAAAGTTGTTTGCTTGCTGCTTGCAGGCAGACCTGACATCATCCAGACGCAGTTCCTGAAAAAGGTGCTGAGATTCACTGAGCTGTGTGCACCTTCAAAGGATATTAGTAATCCAGACATGATAGCATTTGATTGTCCAATGTATCTGGGAGTTCCATAACACATACAAAGCAGCAATAGTGTGATCAATTAAAGCCTTAATTGATGACAAAAAGTGAACTGGTTACACTGGTGCATCTTGCACGAGTAACATTCATTCATTCATTTATTATGCTTAAATGCTGACCTCGGATTGCAGCAGGCTGGAGCTGATACCAGCTGACATTGGACAAGAGACTGGACAGGTCGCCAGACTATTTCAGGGCTGACAGATAACAATTCACACTCTCATTCACTCCTATGGGCAATTTTAGAGTCCCTAATTTAACCTAAGCTGCATGTCTTTGTCCTGTGGGAGGAAGCTGGAGGACCCGTAGAGAACCCAGGCTGACACAGGGAGAACATGCAAACTCCACACATTAGAGCAGCAAGCAAACCTCTTGCTGTAAGGCGACAGTGCTAACCACTAGACCTATGCGTGAGTAACGTAAATATGTGAGCACCAGAATAAAAAGCAAAAGTTTCTGTGATGTACATGTGCTGTATAGGCCAAAATGTAGCCTTCAACAGACGAGGGAAGGCTTGTTTTTAGCTGAACATATTCCCCAAAATGCCTTTGCAATGGTTCTGAACAGGCTGTCCTAACGAATGGTTAGCAGGAAGCCACATAGGTTGCTGGATTGGCGGGTGGGATGGGTGGAGGCCTGCAAGCAGCAAGCAAACAACTTTTGTAATGTTTGTTTGTTGAGTTTGGATCAACCAGAGCTATGCTATGCAGGAGATTCTCAGCACCTGGCAGAGATCTGCACTCTGCTGAGTGCACCATTGATTTAATGTTAGACACACTTCTTTTGGTACTTATACTTGCTTCACATAGTTTTTCCTACCTCAAAAGTTGCTGAGAAGATTGTCTATCAGTAGGTGAGCTTGTATTTTCAACATTGTTCAAGTAAAGAGTTTTATGAGCTGATTGTGAGAATAAAGAGTTATTGGAGATGATCTTAGCAAGGAGACTTGTGTCTTGTTTCTGAAAGTTACATCAAAAATGTTGTTCGTGTCATTTCCCCCCAACCTTAGGATAGTGGTTTTGGTGCCTAACCGGAAGCGGTTGTGGTGGCTAAACTTTTCAGCATTAATAAAGCGTATGACAACAGCAATGTTTTCATAGGAAATGAAGCAAGCCCCATCACTACAATATGTTTACTGAAGCAGTCATTGGTCACATCAATTGTTGAAGCAGTTGGTGTTGCTCCTATCAGCCAGGGAGTGAAGAGCCAGCAGTGAATGATGATATAAAACAATCAATAAAATAGTTTCTTGCTTTTTTCTTCTTCAAAAAAATATGAATCATTGCAACCATGAGAGGTCCTAAAGCAGGCGGTCATAAATGTGCCCAAAAAGTATTAGACTGATTGGTCCAGTAGTATGAGAGATTAGCTGTAGACAGATGGACAGATAGGCACACACACAAGTGACCAAACGTATGATCCCCTCCAGGCTTACGCGTGGCGGAGATAATAAAAGACTGAAATGACCAAGTTCCAGGAAACAGCCATCCAGCACAATACAGTATTGACCCTCTTGGATCAGTGCTAGAAAACTCCTTGAGCTGCACACAGCAGCCCAGACTTTGGAGAAATGGGCTTATGAAGATAAAGTAGAGGGTTTGACTGGTCGGAAAAATCACTGAGCACATTCTCTGCTCTCTCTGCAGCAGCCACCACACGGATACCCCTGAACAAGGCATCTGTGCTCGGAACTGCTCCAGTGGAGATGCTCAATGCCCACAGGGGCTGTAGCAGCTCCCAGGTATGCTACTCAATGAGGATATTCAGGACATTGCTGTAAAGGAGCAGATGTGTTTCATCAACCCATTGCACATTAATAAAGGTTTTTAAAAAGGTCATATTTTGAGCATTTTCCACACTGCTTAAAAAAAAATCTAGAAAACAAGGCTGTCCATTGTGTGCATGATCCAAAACTAAAATATGTCACATCTGTGGAAAAGGTAAACGTGGCATGTTTCAATTTATTCCCAATGAAATGTTCCAGCGTGATTGTTATGGTTTCAGCGACAGCCTGCACGCACGTCTCCAGCCTGCCATAAGACACTGAGGCACAAAGACACACGCCACAGCCATGCAAACAGGATTTTTACACTCTCAGACAAAATGAGATTATTTTTTGCCATTGAGATTATTCCAGGCAAGCGTTCATGTTGTGTCTCAGCCCCGCTCAAGCGCATATTGCACTTCTGTACATCCAAAGAAAAAAAAAAAATCCTAATATAATAAGAACGGGAGTCAATTGCCCTTTTTTTCACCTACAGGGCTGAGCAGGCTCGGCCAGGGCTGGCTCATTATTCACATCATTCATTCTCAACATGTTTTTATGCGAGGAGAAATGAATCGTCTGCTGGGCTGTAGTTTAAAATAAACAAGCGGAGCTTTCAATCCATTTCTAAGTCGGGGATGGTAAGCCCTTGCAATGGCCACTTTAGCCTGTGGTTGATAAGTGGTTATTGTGGGCAGGGGATGATACAGTGATGTTGAATGACTGGCTGCAGACAAAATCCCATCCTCCCGGCCCCGTCATAAACACAACACTTGATCTTCTTAACGTCCCTCCTGGTGAATATCAGCAAATGAACCACCAACTGTGCTTTGCTCTAACTTTGTGCACCATTTTTATTGTCTCATGCACAGATTACATTTTCAAACAATCTTCAATTTAACTCTTGAGATGCATTAAGCGCTGCACACAAAGACATTGTATAGTCTCTTTAATTTGGATGTCGTAAAAATTAAAGTGTCACTTGTCAGCTTTGTTTTTTATTTTATTATTATTTTAAAATCTTTGATCTAAAGTTTCTATGGGCTGCACTAATTAAAAGATCAACATCTAACAGGTATGCCTAGTGGAGACAGCAGCGCAGACACTGTAGTAGTTAATTTCCCATACTACTCCTGTGTGGCTTCAAATTGCAGCAATTGGATTTTAATCTGTGTACCACTGATTAGTCATTTGGCTCCCCAGCCGCTGTGTAATTTGTTCCACAACAGAGAGCGGAACAGGCACGTGCGCACACACATACTGTACACACAGTTAACAGAGACACACACACAGTCAAGCAAGCATGCAAAGACACAGACACACATGCACAGATGCTGAGAAAGTTGGACACATGAGAGAGACGGAAAGGTTTGAGAGAGAGACAATAAAGCACAGCAAGAAAGACTGAAGAGAGCAAAGCAAAAGAGCAAGAGCAGTTGTGTTAAAGAGATTTAAGAGTATCTCAGCTCCCTCTCATGGTGACTCACTGCATGGCATGCACTTAAAAAGCCAGATTGATTGTCTACACTGAGTGAGTGTACAGATGTCCAGAGGGGATGGACAAGGTCGTTCACTAGAGTCAATCCGTTTGGACTGTCACAGCAAAGTGGCTGGGACTCCTCTAGCCATAGGTCAAGAGCCTAGCAGGGAGCCACAATGGAGAAGAAAAGAGTCATTTCACCTGACAGGCAAGGGCATGAGTGTAGACACCATGTGTACGTGTGTGATTGAGTGTTGTGGACGCAGTTTATGACCCTTTATTCCCCTCATTGGGTGAGCTGTCTATGTAGTTGACAGCTACGGCTAAAACAGCTTAAACATATTGTAAAAAGCAGAGGTTGCTAATCTTTCCTTTAAAACATATCCCTGCACCCCAATCTGGTGAACTCAAGTACCCCAATCATCAACACCACCAATCAGGTACCAGATGTGTTAATCTGGATTTATCAAAAACTTTATAATATTTAACTTAATTTGATAAAGTTTGCATGTATACTACTAGTGGCAGAAGCTAGACATAGCTATTTCAGGGGTTATGTTCTGTTGTTATGTTGTGTTATCCCCTATGTTCCCCAAGCGAGGAACATAGGGGATAACACTTTTTTAGAGAAAAGGTATATGTTCCCCGCAATCTATCAGTCTTTACGGTAGACTCTCAGCATGGCCAGCAGGCCTACCGTCACATGGCCCACCTTAGCTCAAGCTGCCCAAAACTTAAATTTGCACAGCAGCTACTTTCTGGTTACTTTGCAGTTCATTTTTTTGCTTTTTAAATCTGGGATTACTCATTTTTGTATATCCCCACCCCTAATCATATTGTCTTGCATCGAGGCTTAGCTTTTTCCTTTTAGGGTTAGGTTATTTGCATATGCGTGTCAAACAGCCCGTAGGCCTACATAAGCCTATTTGCCATGGAATTTGGCAGTAATTGTAGAAAAAGTAACAGACCGGGGAACATAGGACACTTTTTGGGAAAAACGGGGAAAAAGAGTCCTATGTTCCCCAGTCTCATACAAAGAGGGGAACATAGGACCCGGGGAACATAGACATGCCCCTGACATTACGTTTTGCTAACTATTTCATTCAGTACTTAAGTTAACTCTTTCAGTAATGTATCCTTTTCTTATTATTAGCTAACTATGTGAGCTTTATATGTATTACTTCAGCTAACTAACTGCATATTTTATAACTTTTTCTGTTAGTTAGCTTTATATTTGACCTGTATGTTCAATATGAGATCCCAGTATTAAATACATGTTAGCATTTACATAGTAGCTTCCTTTTATCTAACTATTTCAACTGCATATTGATACCATTTAGTGAACTCATTCAGCTGTTTTAGTTAGCTAATTGAACTGTTTATTTGTTATTTTAGCTAATTTTTAATCATGTAGCCTACGCATTATTTTTACTATCTCAACTGCATATACATGAGTTATGGCTTAACTATAACTGAACCCTATACATTTGTCATTTTAGCTACTTTTTATTACTACTTTTTAAACATTTACACAACTATTTCAACTGCATATTCATTACCTTAACTCAGTCACTTATCCATTACTTTTGTTAGCTAATAGCTAATATGTTTAGCTATATTTTACACATTTGAACTTTAACTTAATTGCTTTTATCTCACTATTTCAACTTAATATTCACACATATTCATCAAACATTCATCAACTGATTTTAGTTAGCTCATATTTTAACTGCATATTATTTATTTTTAGCAACTTTTTAATGGTTACACATTATTTTAACTATTTATACTGCTCATTTGCAAGCTATGTATGACACACTCTCAATTACAAAATATGTCTAAGTTACAGCTGAGTCAATGACTGTGTCAGCATTTGAAATGTTTTTCATTCTCTGCATTAAAACAAATTGTTTTTATTCCAGAACTCAGAAATACTATTTTGAGGGGATATCCAAGTTAAACTGAAACAAAGACAGACATACACACATCCCTGAAAGTAATGAGAGTGACCTAGGAGATAATAAATAGATTTGAATAAAATCAATTAATTAATTAAAAATTGTGAAGAAAAATCGGATGATAAGAGACATGAACATGGAATTAACCAATTTCATTTCCATCATTAAAGGTGTGATGCATGCCCTTCGCCACTAGATGGTAACAGTGACCCATATACATGGTCACATTGCAACTATGTCACAGTGGTCAGTGGGTATTGATTTTCCTACAAATCTGGTGATCAATAGATACACTTCCCTGGTCTCAAAATGCAAATAATAATTAAGTTGTATGTCTCTTAATCAGATAAAATAATACACTTAAGACACAAACTAATCTGAAATCTAATCTTTTCAAAACATGTTATGGTTATTGCAGTTTTTTCACGGGTAAAACATTAAAGTGCTCTGGCAAGAGGTCAAACTCAAAGCCATGCAAAATATGCAGCTTTAAAGTGCACATCTGTATATGTTTTTAAACAGGCATTTACTGATGTTTTTCCCACTTGGGGGCAACATAAACAATTTTTTTTAATACCACATTAACAAATGATCATATTTCTATCATAGTTCATATGGTGCACGTGTTAGCTAACAGTTCACAATTCAAACATTAGAGTTATCTTTATTAACCACCTGGCTAAAGTCCAATATAGACCCATAACTTTGACCCTGTTTTGGTCTCCATCAAGTGGCAACCTCCAGGTATGAACCACAAATTATACATTCATTTACAGTTGGAAGTCATATCATTTGCAGTGGTTGATGGATTGTATCTTTGCCTTTTTTTTGTGCCCATTTTACAATCTTTTTTTTGCTCCATATAAAATATTTTAAGATCATGATTCATCTTGGAGTTGACTGACTATGAGAAAAAGACCCTACTTCCCATTGATTTTTTTTTATTTTTATTTTTTTTTACCTCAGTCAACATTTTCTTAATGACTTTATGATCTCAATCACTAATTTGAATTCTCATATACATCATTTTGTCCAATCTCCAAAACTGCCATATATAGACAGGCTTTCCATTTAGCTCAAAGCATGTTAAGTATCTCTTATTTTAATGCTTGTCTTTAATTGTCACTTTGTATATTGTATGATAAGGTGTGATGAAAGCAGCACTGATGAAAGAGGCTGAACCAATCTGTAAAATTGTGAGCATTAAAAGGGAAATAATGAGTACATTCGGTATTATGTAGAGATTGAATATGCAGATCTGCATTTTTGTTACTGGCTATATAAATACAAAGCAAAGAGAATTTTCTACTGCTTGGTGCCTCCAGCTCCAAATATTTATGCAGCAAAATATAGAATATCTGACAATCTGTCTTTGTAGAAAAGATCAATGTGAAATCAGCAGTTGTTTTGTGTAAATTATTGTCAGAAATAGATAAGGGACCATTAGTGGAACTGGACTCCATTCAGCAGCCCTGATACAATGAAAACAAAGTAGATGATGATCATTGAGAGTGTGTGTACCACTTAGCTGCACTACACTATCATCAATTGCCTTTGTCACAGAGGCTGACTAATTATCCGACTAATACAGGATTACTAGTTACATGACAGGAGAGGTCCTCTTGATTGTTCCTGTAGTTCAAGGACTTTAGATAAGCTGGTGGTGGAGGGGGATATCCGTATTTAACTGACAAGCATTTCAGCAGTCATAGCTGACTGTAATTTTTCACTTCTAGCAAGAATAAATCTAAGCACGGGCTTGTATGATGACCTAGATTTCCTGTGGACAAATATCCAGCAATCCCTCTAGGTCTCATTACAACTAGAACATTTATAAAGCCATTATGGTTTTTCAAAGTGTGAAACTTTGCCAAAGTGCATCACCCTGTCAGGTTTCATCACCCACTTGGTATCTAAGGTATCACATTTGACTTTACAATTTCGACCTTTAATAGTGCAATCATCATGAGGTGTGCGTAGAGCTCGCAGGGTTTTTAATCTGTCAGAGTTTGATGGAAAAAATGCACCTTTCAAATGTAGACATTTTGACCTTTAATTATGGCGCAGTGACATTTTTAAATACTGGAGCACAGTGTATCGGATAGCCCAGTTAGGCTAAAATTAGGGCAGCCATGTCTAAAATATCAGATAGATGGACAGACAGCCTTTTTCATTCACTGCATAAGGGACATTGATACTGTCAGTGACTGGCTTTGTCCATTTTTCTAAAATCAAATTGTGTAATTCTGGAGGAGTCTCTTAAAAACCCAGCAGAATTCCTTCCCCTCCATCTCCGGATGTATCTGTATGAATACATTACATCGTGTGTGTAATTTCCCCAGAGGGCCTCTCCAGATCTCATGCTGTCTCCTGATCCTCGCATCACGCTGGTTTGCTAACCTCTGACTCTTTGATTGGTGCAAACTGACTCCCAAGTCTTAACACACTTGCACGCTGAGCCACTTCTAACCTGATTAGATCTGTCTGTGTTTCCAATGAAACTGAGATCAGCCATACAAATCAATGGTTAAACAAATACCATGACCTGCTCTATTGAACTCAGGGTGCGACTGATGGCATTCAAGTTTCCTGTGATGCATCCGCTTCTGCTACATGCTCATATGGTAGCTGTTTACTACCAGTTGTTCCAACATTAAGAATGGAGACACTACGGAAGCCCTGAAAGGCAAGGTGGAAAAAAAAAATTCACCTTGCCTTTCAGGGCTTCCGTAAGAAACTGAATTTTCTACTAAACCAAAAACAATTTAAACCTTTTTGTTTGTGTTGTTTTCTGTGTTCCCTGTTTAAGTTCCATTTGTGTTTCATATATGCTAGACAAATGAATTTGTCATAGCAATTTATTTTAATGGCTGAAGAGCTTGGCCGGTATCACTCCTGAATTTTGATGCACATTTTGAGGATTCGCGTGAGGAAAGCTTGATGGAAACATCAAAATTCGAGAGAAAAAACAAACAAAAAAAATGCACAGAAAAGTTTTTACGCTTGCTTGAAATGGTCTTAGTTAATGCGCTAAACAGGAGATGTAAATGCTTTTTACGAATAACTTCTTTGTGGGTGGCCAGAGTTGTCCGATTAGCAACCTCTTTTTAAATTCTTTATTCTCTCTTGCTCAATCTCTTCTTCTTCTACTCTTAACTGACCGATTAGCCTACAGCAATACATTACACTGCCATCTTCTGATGAAAGTACGTTTATGCAGCTTTGTTTATTTGCTCTAAACCAGATGGAAACATCCCTAATTTGCCTTTTCTTTAATGCAACATTTCCAAATTTCGCTTCTAAATTCAATTTGACTTTAATGGAAACACAGCTACTGGCGCTTTGTCAAGCCCCCTCTGCGTGAGATACCAATGCACAAAGAAGCATCTGTATGAGACACACTGGGCTTCCTATTGACTGTAATGTTTACCCATCAGCTGCATCATTCGATGCTAAAGTAACGGACAAAAAACAAAGGGTGCAATGGACCACTGACGATGGGCCGGAGGTGGATGGGTCACAAAAACTCTGGACTTTGACGCAGGAGGCTAGTGTTTTTGTCCCGTGTGAAAGTAAAGTTATTTGCTTTCAGGACTACAGTGCGGGAGGAGTTGTTATCAAGCCCAACCCTGTTCTTTTACCCTCACCTGAGTCAAGTGGTTTTACTGCCTAGTGTTAAATGTTTCCTGTGGACACAGTTTACTTTACCGACAGGGTGTATAAGGCATACAGCCTTTTAATTGGTTAGGTTTATAGGTGCTGTAAGACTTATTTTTTAGCTTTGGACAGAGCTGTGTCCCCCTGCATCCAGTCTTAATGATAAGCTAGACTAGCTGCCTCTTTACTTTAGCCCTAAACCTAACACACATAGTTGACAGTGGTATCAATCTTATTAACTTACTCATTTCATCCTAGGGGACATGTTGGTCACTATTGTTCGGGCAGAGCTGTTGCTTCTTGCATATGCAGGACACAGTATTGATTTGTTGGAAAGCACCCAGAGTCTTACTCTTGAAATGTTCCTCAGGATATTGACACTTTGGGAAAATGGCAGTCCTCCAAATTCTCCCATTGTCTCACTTATTATGTGCTTAACTCCTTAAATAACCATCAATACCACAGCCAAAACCAATTCTAATGGTCCAAAATGTGTCTAAACCAAATGTATGACTCTATCAAACGGTGCACGTATTATGATAAGATGTAAATGTTTTTCTCCATTATACACTGGCAATCAGACTTTTTTTGTGTGTGATTTGGTTCCATTTCTATGCAATACTTTATTCCATTATTCCCTCTTTTTTGTCATTATTTACCAGTGTATTGAATGGCCTGTTCTGCTTTCAGAGTGCATTCATTCAATTTCATGGTCATTTTGCCTACAATATCAAAATCTCTTTATGGATTATTCTTTCATTTTTTTCCGACCTTGTCATGTTTCTTTTGCTGGCAATCTAACAGCTGACATTTTCACAGTTGCCCTTGTTGGTCTGGAATGCTGAGTCCCATATAGCTACATATTCAGACCAGGGAAATCCCAAATACAGCCCTTTTGTCATAGTGGCCTCTTAGTAGCATCATAAAGGTAGCGATTTCTATATTTCGATTATTTCAGGGTATTTGAAAGGGAATCCTTTCTAGTCTTACTTAATATTCACACACACAATTGCACTAACACACACACACACACACACACACACACACAAACACACTCTGGAGCAATAATTTGAGGATACAATCAGCCCCCACTGCCCATTTTTTGAGAAGCTCAAAAGCTCTGTTAAGACACTCTAGGCCCTATAAGCCAATCACAAGCTTTGTTTTCTCTAACGATGTCACAAGAAGATGTTAATTAGGCAGGCAGTCTAGGTGGATACCTAAAAATAGCAATGACACGGTAACACCGTTGACAAAACTTGCTAGAGCCTATATCTGGGCTCCTTCAGGAACAGAGGGTTTGGGGGGATGAGATGATCAAAATAACACTCAATGGACTAAAACCTGAACTGCTTAAAACAGTGCAATCACACACATACACACATTTCTATCAGCAGTAAGAGCAATTTTTGGTCCTTCAGCAGCAGACTCATTTCTCCAGCACGAGAGTAATTTTGCCTGTAAGCTCTTTCTCATCATAAGCACTTGTTATCTTGTTCAATCCAGTTTATCTTCATTTTTTCTTCTGTTTCCTTTCTTTTCAGCTCTTTGTTATTTTTCAACTGTTGCCACCAAACCTTTGTGCACCTCAACTCATTGAGAAACACGGCAAAAAGCTGATTTATTTGTTCCAGTCACCTAAATTCAAGACAGTCTTTCTCTTTTCACCCAACTTCTGGCATTACGTAACCGTGGATTAGTGATAAAATAAGAGTAAATTCAATATTCTTCCATGCTCTTGACACTTGGCTCACGACCTAGCCCTACCATAAAACCTGCTGGCTGTAATATCACAGGATGGTTACCATGACATCCTCAAAAGGCCCAATCAGTGCTTCAATTCATCATCATATGCCTTCAACAAGCCACCTGATACGCCCCTTCCCTTCTTAAGAGGTGCGTCTCCACCTTTGGCCTACCCACCTTTTGGCCCTCCATCACCAACACCCCTCCCGCCCCAGGGGTTGCCAGGGAACGGTGACTCCTTGAAGTTGTGTGGGCGGATGGCTGGACAAGTGGATGGGTGGATGGAGACAGGAGAGCGAGGTAGGGGGTGATGAACGAGCCTCTAGCGCTCTACTCTATCCTCTGCTTTTCTTTTTAATCTTCTCGCAGTCCCGATGGGAAGTCACTGTGTGAGGCCAATTAGACTTGGACTTTTTCTTACAACACAAGAAATGATGGCTCATTTTATGTGCTAGTGCAGAATGTATAATTTGCCTTTGTACATATTCATGACGAGGACAGAATTTTGCTAATGAGTCACTTGGTATGAATTCACTAGGTGTGTTTTGGTTGGACAAAAGCCTCTCCGCAATACAAAAAACAAGAGTCTTTGTCACTGTTGGTGGTTCAGTCGTACAGAGTTAAAGGCTCAGCCCCCACAGGTACCACTATGCAAAAAATAGAAGCACTTATTCTGTACAGTACATTGGGTTGATAGAAGATTACCACTGTGCCACAGCACAATTTATACTAGTTGCACCCTTGCCTATTCACTGCCAATTTATGCAATGTAGCACCTATCATAAGGCCGTTAAACTCCCACAGTCCAAAGACATGCAGCCCTGGTTTAACTGGTGACTCTATATTGTCTGTAGGAGTTAATGAGAGAGTGAATAGATTTCTGTCTCTATGTGTCAGCCCTGTGATAGTCTGGAGACCTGTCCAGAGTTCAGATAAGTGGTAAGGTGATAAGGATAATAGATAGTGATAAGGATAATAGATATATGGATAGTGTTATGGCATTTAAATTACTATGAAAATATTTTGTTTAAAATAATTATTTTTATTATTTTACAAAGGAATATGGTATTTTAAACTAAATAAAATGACTAAAACCAAATGGACACTACACTATGCTTAAATTCATATCAGTTATGTTAATTTAGAAGCATGACAATTATTATTAAGTGATTGATCATGCTAATTACAGGCTCAAAGTAGGCCTACATATTTTCTTTTGCGTATAGCACAGCTAAAGATGGGGTGAATAACATGTGGCAGTGTGCTGTAGGTTTCTCATACATGTCTATAGTGCATCCATGATTCTAGCTTGTTTCAGCTCATTGTTGTAGTTTTCTAAAACTTTACAGTTTGTGTTCACTCTCTCTGCCAATCAGTATAGTTTTCTGGGCCATATTAGGCAGCTGTTAAAAAAAACAAAACAGCACTCAACAGGATAGCGCTAAACAATAGACAGAAAAAGTTAGCAACTAGCTAGCTTACGTAGTGGCAAATGTAGCAGCTAAAGAACCAAATATTTCCCCCAAAAGTTGATGAAGACCAAAACAGATCTCAGTGGAGGCATTCATTAAGTGACCAGAAACAATAAGACCCTAAATGAGAACTAATGTTGCTCCAAGTCTCTTAGATGTGTAAATAGGCTCCTGTTTGCCAGCATGCTTGCCATTCCTGAAGGTGATTTCATGGCAATGCTAAGTTTACAGCTTGTTTCTTTGTCAAAAGAATGAATGAATACCATTTTAAGTTAATCTTATCTTTAAGCTTATCATAGCATAAAGACTGGAAACAGAGGGAACAGTTATTGCTGCTACAAAGTAAAAAACAAAAGCAAACACCTACCTATCAGAGTCTCTAATGCTAACTTATTAACATTTTATATCTTCTTTGTTTAATCAAACTTTGCTTTGTTGCCGGTGGTTGCCAGGCTTCCAGACTTCCAGACATTACATTTTCTGTTTATGTACAGATTAAACAAACCAGATAAAACGTCTTACTTGTAAAATTATGAGATGGGGAGAGACCTTTGTGAACTTTGGACATTGCCAGGCATACTGTTCCTTCTGCTTCCAGCCTTCATGCTAAGCTAATAGCTTTCTAGCTCGAGCTTGACAGTTTAAGCCACGGAGCGGCATCAATCTTCTTATCTTATTCTAAGCAAGAGAGCCAATCCTATTTCCCAAATTGTATTTCTAGAAAGTGTCAAGGAAAGCATTAACACCAGCTGAAATATTGTATTTACATTAGGGCTGGGTAAATGTCATATCCTGATATATTTAGGCTGAATATCGATAAACGATTTATCCTGATATTTTTATCGCAAGTGAGAGTAAATTTTCAGTCAAAGTCAAGGCCAGTTATAATAAGTATAAGTAGTTTTATTGAAACCATTTGTTTAAGTGAACATAAATACTGTAAAACAAACCCTAATAAGGGTAACATTCATATATAAAGAAAGAAAAAAAATCTATAAACATACTATCTATATCTATACTATATCGGTATATGTGATATGGTCTAATTCCATATCATATTTAAAAATATTTCGATTTATTTTTTATATTGATATATCGCCTTAATTACATTGTAGGTGAGTGTAAGCAGTTGTGTCATAACCTCCAGGAGTCACTGTACGCAAATGTGAAAGACAAACTTTTCTAAAAGTCTGCAGCTTTGTTCACATCCATTGCACAAACACACAGATAAAGCTGTAAAGAGAGGACACATGAGCGAGGAAAGAACGTCACCCACACTCTCATGAGTACACAGCTTGTGAGCTCTCTCTCTTTTTGCAATATCAATTCAATAGATCCCCAGGTCCCTGAGAAGGTTTATTACAGCACCATACTGGTAGCTAACTGCTGAGAGGCTAGATGAGGAAGGGAGAGGTGTTAATTTACAGCTGTTGCAGTGACAGCACAATTACTGAGGGGACATGAATTGCCTCGACTCCAGCTGGATGCGGTGGCGGCGATGGCGATGATACTTGGTTGGTTAGTTAGCATGTGTAAAGTTAATAATACAGCTGAGCGCTGTAATTGAGTTGTTAGTGTTTAATTAGTTGTTTATCATTCAGGAAAAGGCTGTTTGAGGCAAAGCTGGCTACTGTTTGATTAATGCATTACTTCAAATACAATTTGCCCAGGGAAAGTAATATAATTCCCTCATTTAAAATGCATAGATGTTGTTTATTTTTGTGTTGTAACTTTCAACGCAGCTTGTAATGACATGCTGTATGTCTTATATATACCATGTATTATAGGTCTGGCACTATATATCAAATTCTGTAACTTTGCTTGCACTCTATATGCATGAAAATTCACCATCTTCCTCTCTGTAGGGTGATAACTCACTTAACATTCACACAACATGCTCATAATTCCTGCTAAACAACACTTGTTTAACAGTTGCCGCTCCAGGCCTTGGTTCTAACAATGAGCGTATTTGTGTTTGACATCAAAGGGGATCTTTGGGGATTTCTCTTCTTCCTTTCACCTCATCCAATCTGTCAGAGGTTGCTGCGAGGCTTGTTGTTGACCTCTACCAGATTGCTGCACAAGCCTTACTTGCACACACTGATTCATCACTGTAGGAAAAGCTAACAATGGAAGCCTGGTAAATATTGTTATTGGTGGTTCTCACGGCTGTGATTAATATACCTTATGCTCCCCACTGGGGTATATACTGAGGGATTATTTAGCTCACAGCATGTGCATGAAGTGCTTCCCCTAAACTGTATTTCCACAGGATCTGGCAATGGAGGGCGTCACAATACTTTATATTAATTTCCCTTTAGAGAGCAGGAGAAGTAGTCACACAGTCTATGGTGGGAGTGTAGCAACAAGTTTGGAAGGAGGTTGCAGTGCATTTCTTGATCTGACCTCAACTTTATGTTAAAGAGTCCATCCAGTGCATCAAGTCTGGCACATAAAACTTGGACAAGACCAACTAGCCAATGTAATTCCAAAACAAAACAAGATTCAGCAACGGCATTGCTTATTTCCTGCCTCAAATGCTTTCAGAAATACATTTTGGAGATTTTTTTTGGATGAAAATAAAGTATATTAGCAGGCTGCCATGTTTGTCATTTAAAACAAGTACGGCCAACCCCAACTAGCAGTTGTTTTATCCAGTCACACTGTAAACACAGAAACTGATGGACAATGATTTATCAATCAACTGAACAAAAAAATGTAGTTGTGGTGTAAACAAAGTTATTTCTATCAATCATTTTTAGTGTATTGTGTAAAGTTGGTTTAACATCATAATTTAAGGTGGTTAAACACAAAAAATATAGTTTTGGGGTTGTCAGAACTCAAAATTTAAAGTTTTTGAACACAAAGAAACAGTTCTCCTCAAAATTTAAGATTTTGAGTTGGCCTAAAAACTCAAAACTCTAGTGCAGAAGTTGCCTTGAAGTTTCTTAACTTTTTAAATTTTAACAGTGCAGGTGCATTCCTCGGTATGTCACCTACTTCATTCAGTGAATGAAGCGGTCAGTTGAGTGGAGTAATGCTTCCCCTACCTTCTCCAAGTTGAAATGCAGTGCTCGGTGTTAAGTGAAAGATACAACTTCTTTTTCCACCTCTTAGTTTAAAATCCAACTCTTTCAAACCATATGACCACATAGGTTGTTTGTTCCTAGCCTCAGATACAACCCAAAGGAGCCGAAATTAGCTAAACGTATCCCCATACCCCAATGTGACAGCCACCATTTTAAACACGCTGTTACTGTTGGGAAATGGTTGCTGTTTTATTAGGTTTAGACAACAGAGCTACTTCCCTAAGGTTAGTGCAAAAAAGTACATGGTTAGGCATTATAAAAGATTAAAATAAAACAAATGCATATAACTTTGAGTAGTTACATCGGCTACGTAACTACCGAAAAGGAAGTAGTTACATTAATTAAGTAAAACTGTGATGCAAGAAGTTAAGTTGTATTACTTCAATAATTTTGATAGTTTACTTTTGTGTTCACATGGGACACAAATGCCAGTCTCTTGGGTGAAAGTTCTGTGTTTGTTTAACCCATCCACATGCCTGTGCTACCCAAGTACATAATCATCAGCTGCCACTGGTTAGCATGCTTATATTTGCCAGTTAGCACTACACACAAAGTACAGCAGAGGGAATGTCATTAGTTTGGCAATGTATCCTGAGGGGGCATGAAGGTCTGTTCCAAATTCCATGGCAGTCAATCCAACAGTGTTATAGACATTTCATTCCACAAAAAAGCTAATTTAGGGGAAAGGTTAGAGGGTTTCCAGAGTCATCTTAGGGTTGTGATTGTCCTTACAAAATTTCATGGCAGTCTATCCATAAGTTAACAAAATGGTGAACTGATTGACTGCCAATGATTTTCATCACTGTGATAAAATGATGAAGAAGTAATGAGGAAACTAGTCTTACCACACAGGGGTCAGTTTTCACAATATATCTGGAGAAAAAAGACACAGCATCTGGTATATTGATTCATTTGCATGCATTAAACTGATGCAGACATACAATCACTGTCTGCAATCATCTCTGAACAACATGAACCGCACCACTACAGCGCTGTCTGATGTTGTTGGTGGTAAGCCAATACCTCCTGACATTTTGTTTGGTTGTGGACGCCTGTTTGTTTCCCATTTAATGTCTTATGGCTGCAGTGTGGTCTCTTAAGTGATACTGTCATTACTAACAGAGTAATTATCTTTGATGCACAAAAACAGAAACACACATGACAATACATGCAAAACATGTACAAAAGTGCACTAATACATGTCATTCACACATAAATCCAGGCATATGGACACACATAAAAGCAAAATATGTGCACACACAAACACACGCACTGATCTAATAAACTGTCCATATTGCACTGCTTTTCACACCACACACTGAAAAAAGAAACCATCTGCTACTGCTAAATCATTAGAAAATGAACAGCATCAGTTTTCAGCTCTTAATCTAGAAAAACAACCTTTAAACACCTCCTACTGTGCATGAGCTTTACCCTGAAACCATGGTGATGGTATTTATCATTGGCATGTTCTGCCAAATGTGAGATTGCCCATAGCATAACTTATGCTGATATATTTTTGGATCCAAATGTGATGACACTTATGCCCTTTGAAACCCAAATGTTCTTATTGTTACCATCCACCAGCAATTCACCCAGCATCCATTCATTCATCTACACTGTACACCATGTCGGCAACCTCCGGGTCTGAGCAGTGAGGCAAACCCGGAAGTGCCTTAAACTGCATTCTACCGAAAATTCCAGCAGGGGGTGCTGATGGCGGCTGCAAAAGCATTTCGGCCCATTCATTTCAATACAAAATGAGAAAACCTCTCACTTGATTTATTACCTCAGAAATATTTTTTAGGACAACACTACAGTCTCAATCGCAAGTAAAAAATCTTCTTCAAGACAATTTGATGTTAATAGTGTAAATAATGGTCCCATTTAGAAGAAAATAGAATATAAAGAATCATATGATTTGGGGCGTGGCTACCTTTGATTGACAGGTCACTAACAAGGTGAGCCGTCATCAGGAGAGAACTGGAGAGAAGAAAAACAATGCGTATCCAGCATAGACATAATAAAGATTATTATTTATTATGTCTATGGTATCCAGCCATGAACTTGTTTGTCGTTGTCCGTGTTTCTGTCCGGTTTTGTCTCATAGCTTTGACCCTTTCACATTGTATTTTAATTTAATGACAGTATATTGGAACTGTTCCTTTTTCTTAGGTAAATAACATACATTTGGTTTTTGGTTTTTGCTAGCCAAAATTAACATCCCAGTTAATGCTCCATTTAATGCTAACATGAATTAGCAGCGACTTCTCTCAGTCAGGTTGAGGTGTAGAGAGGCTGTAGTCAGTGATCAGATCCCTCTCGCTCCTCCACAGTCCAAATATGGTCTACTCCCCATTTCCTGAAAAAAGATGGCGATGAGTGTAACACTGAATTCGATGCCTCAAACAGGCAGTCCATAAACCAATGGGTGACGTCACAGTGACTACGTCCATTATTTATACAGTCTATGGTTATAATAGACTTAATATAGACGTGGACATAGCCACTGTGATGTCATCCATTGGTGTTTTGGACCAAATTTGCAGCACTGAGTTTGCCATTTTAGCTGTCACCATCATATCTTTTTGGAAATATAGGGTGTTATTTCACAGGTTGGGCTATTGTGAAAGTTCCTAATAGAACCTTGCTGTCGAACAAACAACTGAACCGAGCTCATATGCTAGGAGTAAGTGTCCATAATAATGCCTAGTATTAGTTATTTTTTATTTGAGCTATTTGTGAAACCAGAGGATATAATTAGAAGAAGAATGAAGAATTACAATTCTGCATAAACTGAGCATAAACTACTCAGTAACAGGTATTTGTTCCCCTATGTGGGTCCTGACAATTGCCAGAATTGTCCCATTCTAGTAATAAGGAGCTGGAGCCAATAGTTATCTATCAGGTTTATATTTACTGTTTTTTCCTTGGTCCAGAAAAACAGAACCGAACTAAATGTGTGTACACATAGACTGTATATGCAATGGACGACAGGTTACCACTTCTTCCCCCCGTACAAAAGTGAAGCCAAAGCATCCAGGTCTCAATGCTGAACATCTTTAGTTGACCATAATGTTCCAATTAACTTTCATGAATTGAAAATACACACAAAATTGTCAAGGTTTCTCAGACGAAAACACAGACTACATCCAAGAACAAGTTACGGGCTATTTAAATCTACACAGTGCCATGGAAACGCATTGCTGTGCTGCTATCCTGACAGGTCTTGACAGGCAGTGACATGTCAATCACAAGGAGGGCAAAAACAGGACAAACTGCATGCACAAGGACCACTTGAAAACAACACCTGCTCAAGCTCCCAGACCCCCTTTCACATTCACTCCCCTATCCTTTGCTCTCATTCATCATTATTTTTACATGCTTTTTTACATATTAAATTAAAAAAAATGTTTACTCTTTACTTCGGTATTATTCTGCACTTTTTCGACTATGGGGCGAGGAGTCATTATATATGTATATATATTTTATTTCCTAAAATACGTATAGATATATTTAATTAATTGGTGCCTGTACTAACTGAAAAAGGAAGACTTGAAATTTAAAAAAGTGTTTATGAGGTAATACATCAAAGTACGGTCATTTTCTCATATACTTCTATACAATCTGACCTTTTTTTATTGCAGTTTTAGGACTCTACCACCATTGGCTTTCTTTTTAGACTCAGATGTTGCGTGGTTATAACAGCTCTTTCTGCCCCCCATGCTGCACTTTGACAGCCAATCAATGGAGATTAACAATGATAACAATTACAATGATACTGAAAATACTTTGAAGTTTTTCTCAATAGAAGTTTGGCTAATTCCATAAAGCTCTTGTATGATCTTTCTTTTGAGGTATAAATTTGCAATCAAGGTATTCTCCCAGACTTCATCTTTCAATTGGCTTAACCAAACACAAATTGCATATGAGTGATTGAAATGCTTGCATCAGTCCCATATTGATGATTCAATTCCCAGCAGGGTGCCATTGTTAAATGAAAGATTAGAGGTGAGATCTGATTGGTTACAGTGGCCTGTATGGTACAACATGGGTGAGAAAAGCTGCTCTGACACATCAAAGGGCCAGCCACTGGAAATAGCCATGGCAACCAGTCTGCCTCACCACGCCACTGAGGGCAAGACACATTATGTGGCCTTTTAAAATGCTTTATGATATGTCTGATTCACTGGAGCATTGAAGATAAGAAAAAGAACCCTTAGTACTTCAACATTGTTTGTTTGTTTGATCACTTGTATGAATGTTTAAAATGTATTCCAACCTAAAAATGTTATTGAATTTGTATTAGGATAGCAGCGCCAAGACTGGAAAAATGTTCATTTGTAAAGTAAAGCTTTTTGTTTCAGGCACTTTATTTGATTAAGTGTTAAATCATTTAGACTAATACATTTGAAAAGGGTCTCTGACTATTACTATTTCTTTAATCTAATCCTCAGAACAGCATGTACAAAATAATATAATAAGGAAAACTGCCTTCTTAAAAGAAGAGCAGTTTCTCAGATAGAGGTAAATGTGTGCCATGTGCAAGGTATTGCAGCAAATATGCAAGGACTTGTGAAAAGAAGAGAGTGTTCTCTAAGGTGCTGAGAGAGGAGGAGCATAATAGTGTTGGTCAAGGCAAATCTGTAGCTCTGTTCACACAAAAGCAAATAAGATAGAAATCTGTTAACTGCTTGGTTAACCACATAGCCTATGTTTTAATGCTAATAAGGGTTGCACTTTTTTACAAAGTTGTTGGTGCATTCAGGGATGCTTAGGAATAACATACTTGAGGATCAATTCAGATGCAGGACACAAAAGCAACAAAAGTGGACTGCAAGAAGTGTGAATGTGGGCTCATGTTGGCTTTGAACCTGTCTTGAATTTTTGCAACTGCGTGACCACATGATGATAATATCACTGTAAGAAATAAACACATTATTTTCCACACCATTGTGAAATTAATCATTTAAAAAAAAGGTAAGAGGGAAACTGAAACTTTTATTGCTGTGGTAGGGTTTGAAAAAAAGACAATGCCACCAACTAGGTCACTGAAGCAGCAGTACTTGACAGTGCTCGAAATAGTAAAGTCAATATTCATTCATGTAAATGTAAAACATCTTAAAAAGGCCTGTGCAGGCCTCCACTGCAGCAATCACTGACTCAACAGTTTGCATAATGTAATTGCTTCATTATATGCTGATGAGCATATAATGAGTTTTGCGAGTTCCCCACATGTTAAAAGTTGAGCTTGTCAATAACACTGCCACATGTTGATCTCTCGTCTCAGATGTGATAGGATCCATGCTGAGCAGAATCTACTGTAAAAATCCCTGTGGGCAAAAATGATTCAACTTGGCAGGAGGAGCAATTTTAGAACCCATTTCCAAGAGGATATCGAAAGGCATAAAATGTGCATGGTGATATCTTTGAAATATGCTCTTAAAACCTATTCTATCCATCAAAAAAGTTGAGAGGGAAAGGACCAAAAGAAGTTTTCTAAGATGATAACTTTTTTGTAACTTCCATGTTAATAATAATATAGGACATACAGTAAAACCCACAAACATCTCCGCCTGTTTCCAATGTTATCAGCCAATTAAGTGGCGGTTAAATCAGTTGTTATCAGCCTCATACAAATGGGATTGAAGTTGTTTGCTCCACCTTTTTAGTATATGCAGAAGGTTATCAGCCCACTCAAAGGCTGGTTGCAGTTCCGTCAGGTTTCATTAGGTTTACTTGCCAGAATTACGTGAATAGGTTAAGAAAATGTAAAAAAAAGTATGTGTTTCAGTTGAGAAAAAAAGCATTTCAGCATTTCACTGAAAACTACCAAAAAGTCCAGGGATCACCAAAGTCAATAGAATATAATCTCTGGCCAACATGAATATTGTAACAAATGTAACAGCAATGCATCCAATAGTGTTGAGCTATTCCAGTCTGGGCCTGTCAGCAACCTCCTGGTCTGAACAGTAAAGCAAAGCCTTCATTCTTTCAAAATTCAAACAGGGGTTGCCAACGGCAGTTGCAAAAGAACTCCGGCCCTATCTATCTAAATACAAAATGAGACTACTTCTCACTTGATTTATAACATTAAAAATTATCGTGGCAACATTTTGGTCTCAATCGCTTGTTTCAAATCTTCTTCAATACAATATGATGTTAATAGTGTAAATAATGGTGCCATTTAGAAGAAAATAGATGACAAAGAAGCTTATGACTTGGGGCATGGCTACCTTTGATTGACAGGTTGCTAAGACTGCTGTAAAACAATGCGTATCCACGGCACTGTGTACATCTAAATAGCTGTGAAAGTGTTTGTCGTTTGGTCATTAAAAGATTACTTCTATACAGTCTATGGTCTGGACCAAGGCGATGGACCAACAGACTGACATTGGCACACAATGATGTAGGCTAGTAATGGGGTGCTCACACCAAAGTTATTGCATTGATCTGTTCCATGGCTTCACCATGTAAAATAAGAAAAGTTAACCCTCAGCAGTCAGTGACAGACCACAAATTCCAGGGGAAGGTGGCTCCTTCTTTGCTCATAGCATGGGGCCAGAATGAAGGACAGGTCTTACCAATTAAGCTTTGTTATTACAGCTCTTCTGTTTCTGTGGCTGATCACTCCTCCTCAAATCGAACAAGCTCATTATCCCTCCCCGGCCAATTACAATGGACGGGGAGGCTGCGTCTTCTGGCTCTGGATGGTAAAGTGCCACAATGCAACCCTCCTGTGTCTCTAAAAAAGACAGGAAACAGCTGTGAGCATCAAAGGCACGAGTGATGAATGCCTTTCATGCACTCACCAACACCCAAAGTCCCTCAAAGAAAAAACCCCACATGGATGTGCAAACACACATAAATATGTAAAGACATGAACACATGTGCTGTTCCCCACAGAGACACACACATTCAGAAGGCAGCCATAGCGCCAAAAGCAGTTAATTGGCTCAAAACTAATCCCAGCTCTGTGTGTCTGCTGATACACCTCCTGTGAGATAGAGAAGAAGCCCACTGCTTCTACCAACACCATGGACTATGTAACAAGGACAGAGTCATTTATAGACTAACACATTTAGTCATTTACATAAGAGAAGGTGAAACTGGAGAAGAATTTGCTCTGCCATGAAAAAACAATTATAAGTTGCCCAATTTAATCTCATTCCTGGAAACATATTTTCTGTCATGGGTGGCCAAAGTTGTCCAATTACCAACCTTTTTATTTATTTTTTTAAATCATTTTTTCTCCCAGGCTCAATCTCTTCTTATATTGTTTTCTTTCTCGCATAATCTCTTCTTCTACTGTTTTGATGGATTATCTTAATTTTTCCAATCTTAACCAGTTGATGGAAACATCCCTAATTCACATTTTTCTTTAATGCAACAGTTCAGAATTTGGCTACAAAATTCGATTAGACTTTAACCCATAAGAACCCATGGTGACACCCTTGTAGCAAACACTTTAAATTTTCTAGAATCTAAGATTAAACCCATTTAACAATTCCAACCCATTAATAGGGTGTCTTGTATTGTATTTCACTTCTTCTGACCATATTTCCAATTTTGATATATGTTATGGAGATGCAAACAAAAAGGCAAATGATTATTGGTTTTTATTTATTATTAATTTGTTACTTCAAAACAAATCTGAAAAATAATTTATTGTTAAACAGCACTATTAATGTCACAATTTTGATAAATGTTGTGGAGATGCAAAGAAAAAGGCAAATTTGTGTCTCTGTAAGCAGAAAATGTGTCTAGTTTTTTATTTTAAAATAAGAAATATTTTGAACACAAATACCATAAACGCCCATTGTATCGCATATGTCACATAACAGATCTTTGACATTTAGACTTAGAATTTTTTTTTTAAAAAACATCATAAATGTGTTCTATGTGGTCCACTTGATCTGTGGTATATCCCCCATAATTTTCCTTTCAGGATATTTGGCTCTGGGTTCTTATGGGTTAATGGAAATACAGCTAATATTCTTTAGGAAGAGAGCAAAGAAGTAAGGCAGGTGACAGGGTATAATGAATGACAAAGACCGCAAAGGGAGGAAGTGAAGGTAGATGGATGGGTCAGACAAACCCAGGACTTTGACCCAGGAGACTACTGATCATGTCCTGTGTTTAAAAAGAGACAGCAATGAGTTATTTTAACTTGCTTATGAATGTATGTAACTATCTCACGTAACAAACAAACTTAATTCAAAACCATAACTCTCACTTAAACCTAACTAAGCACTTTGTTGCTGCAACTACACTGCAAAAAAGCCAACTTGTATTTTTTGGCATAAAACAGTGATTTAATTTGGTAAAACTTGTAAATATAAATTACTGACATTTAGGGCAATAATGTAAGTTAGCACAACAAAGGACGCCAGTTGTATGCTCAAAAACAAATGTTTGTGAGTTGTTGTGACTTATATCTTTAAGTTGGGGTTCAAAACAAGGGACAATAGTTCTGCTAACTCTTTTTTCTTTGTTGTGAAATTCGGTCATTAGCGGAAGCTAGCGGCTAACTGATGCTAGCGGCACTACAGTGCCCACATTTATGGTAATGAAGGAACATGTCACCGAGTGAAACGTGTGGTTCAAATTATGTGGTTTTTTTTATAGCTTTTGGATTTAAAAAAATCAAAAATCAAAAATAGAATCCTTTGTTACTTACATTTGATTTAATATTTTTTTGTTTTGGGTTATAAAAGACAGTTTAAACAGTAAATACATGTACATAAATGCTGGCAGTTAAGTGCTTACAAGGGTGACGTGAGCCACATAAGTTACTTTTGTTTTCCCACGGGACACAAACCTCCTGGGTGAAAGTCTGCAATTTATTCGACCCGTGTGATATCTGCCATTTAAACTCTACACCCCTGTCTATCATTTCTATAACTGTAAGATGTAGTAACAACTTAAATGTGAGTTGTATTTTGCTGCATGAATACATGCATGCATGTCTGTTTTTTGTTTTTTTATAACTTTATTTGTATTCATTTTCCAGGTTACAGAAAAGTGTCAAAAAATAAATAAATATAAAAAATAATTATCATAATAAAGTATATGTAGATGCATACTCACAAATATAGAAGCACTTATACCAGCCCAGTCTGTTTTGACTGACATTTTGGACCTTTTAACCTGTAGCCAGTTGGAGCCACTGAAGGTCTCTATAATAATAATAATAATAATAATAATAATAACAACAACAACAACAACAACAACAACAACAACAACAACAACAACAATAATAACAATACATCCAATTTGAAGCATTTTTCTTGTACTAGTACAAGTGATGGACTCAGTTATTATGATAATATACATTATAAGTGCCTATTGAATTCATTGCAGTCTATTCATACATTGTGTTTGACACTTCGATTTCAGGAATGGCAAAGCATGTTTAAAATGCAAAGTGGCATAATCCCATTGAATAAAACTGAGGAAGAGAAAATGGATAGAGAGAGAGCGAGAGAGAGAGAGAGAGAGAGAGAGAGAGAGAGCGAGAGAGAGAGAGCGAGAGAGAGAGAGAGAGAGAGAGAGTCAATACAGAAGAGAGACAGAAGAGACAAAGCCACTCCTCAGACTCAGACACACACATCCTGACAAACAAAGATTTTTGTATTTATGATATTCAGAATCTTACTCTGGAACATCTTGTTGATGGAATATTGACTGTCTGAGACGGTGAACTGTACGCTCTTCTGCACTTTACTGTTGTTTATATACAGTACTTTATAACCTAGTTTCTAGTTACTATGGTTACCTAATGCTCAGTGGATAAGTGTGTCCCGACCAGAATGAGAGAGAGTGATTGCTGTGAATGCAGTCAATTGAATCTTGTAATTTTGTTGAACTGTAATAGGATTTTCATTTGCTTTGCTTTCGGCTAAACACACACACACACACACACACACACACACACACACACACACACACACACACACACACACACACACACACATCCATGTATCCATAGCACTGAATTCTATCTTAACATCTAGTATTGTACTTCATAGCTGAACTGGGGAACAGAGGATAAGCTATCATAAATGTAATTAATTTACAGTGAGGAAACACCAGAGGCAGAAGTGAAACAAACCAAAATACATAAATACATAATGAAATAAATAGACAAATAACTAAAGCTCAACTAAAAGCCAAACTATAAGGGTATAATAGATATTTCAAGAAATATATAAATAAAATTAGACACAGATAAATACAGCTCAAAAAAAGGCCGGACTAAAAAGTTAAAATACAATAAATAATAAAGCAGATAATAATAATACGATAGTAGGGTTTTAACATCTCAGTTCTGCACACAACAATTTCTTTCACTATGTACAAAACAGTGCAACACAATAGATGATGAATGATTTGAATTTGAATTGCCTTCCGGTGTGCTTAAACAAAATGTCAAACAAACTAGTTTGTCTTGACACCCACACCTGGAACATGACTGTTTTCTGAAAGCTTTTTCTGGTAGAAAGCCCAGAAAGATAACTTCTCCTGTGTGGGCCCGCTGGAAAAAAAGGGAGGCACAGGAGAACCAAAACCAGGACTAAGCGTTGCATAGTGTCAGACCCTGCAGCGGTAAAATCAGCTGTTTTGAAAAGGGAGTCTGGTACTGGACACACTACTGTGTTTGTTCACAGGGGCTAAAAAAATCATTGTGAAATGAAAGTCCTTTGTAGTATCTTTAAGTTATTCTATGCAGTATATGCAGTCATGGAAACAATTATTAGACCATTGTTTTCTTCAATTTCTTGTTCATTTAAATGCCTGTTAAACTAAAGTTATATTTGTTTGGACAAATATAATGAAAACAACATAACAGCTCATAAGAGTTTAATTTAATGATGAGATAAGCAATGATGAGATGATATCTAGACATTTTCCATGTTTTTTTTCATAATAAGCAAAATCATTATCAAGAACACCATTGAAAATGGCTAGAAACGAGCTCTTAAATTAAACTCTGGTAAACAATTTTTGTTATCATTATATTTGTCCAAACAAATTGAAACAAGGGTGGTCTAATGAGTGTATGTAAATTTGTACTGGTGATCGCTGAGGTTTAATCATTTCATTTGGATTCATCTAGAATCAGTGTCTCTCTAGGAAAAATATACAAAAGGCAAAATTGTGATGTGACATAGTTCAGTTTAATCGAGCCCACAAGCATTTCTCCTTTTTCTTGCCACCCTCCACAGGGAGGTCAAAGGTCAGGGCCAGCCTGTAGCTGCACGTGTTGCTATTATCCAGGATCTTTCTTTAGGATAATTCAGCAGTGTGAAGCTTGTAGGTCTGTGTGCTTTAGGAAGCTACGTTATGCTGCGTTCCAGACAACTTAAACATTTTCGACAACCTATCATTGAACCTGCAGTAGAACGCCACTCAAAGTCAGAGCTCCTGCTTGTAAATTGGAGCAAATCCATCTGCTCCACCATCACATAGAAGGAGTTAGAAACTTTTCTTTTCTACTTTCACCCTCCAGAAAGCCATGATGATATGCTGCAGTAAAACTAATATTTTTGAAAAATGTATTTTCATCATTGTTTATAAATGATATTGTGGGTGGAAATGGGAAGTTTATGGGGTATAACCAGCTCACTGAGAAATATGGTATAATCTGTTACCTTCATTCAAATATTCAGATGATATATGCACAAGGAGGAGACTGCAAATAAAAGATTAACAGTTGGATGGCCAAACATAATATATCAGAAAAATTAGATGGTTCAGCAGAAGCAAATGGGCTGCAGCTACAGAAGACCACACTGCAACTTTATTAGGTACACCTTGCTAGCTAATAAAGTGGCTATGTGACTCGTGACTATTTGAATATCAATCAATTGAGAATGTATATTCAATGTCACATCCTTTTGGAAGGATATATTGCATGATACCTAAAAACATTATTGAATTTTTTTTTTACTGAAGCTGAAGGTTGGTAAGAAGTGTGCATTTAAATAAAAAGTACATTACGTGTAGAGTTTCAAACAATATCCATTTATAATTAACCAGAGAGACATCCATTTTTTTTCTTTACTTTATTTCTGTAAAATAATTGACAATATTTTTTTCTTTTTTCTTTTTCTTTTTTATCTTTATTTATTCTGGTGGCTGACGTATGTTGTGATTGTGGTTGTCAGGATGCATCGGTTTGGTTTTGTGTTTCGATTTGAGTTGTTGTTGGTTTATTTTTTGTACTTTGAGGACATATGTCGTGTTTTATTAGAACAAAAATAAGTCATCTGATGTCACACAACAACACGCATGGACCCATGGAAAAAAAAGGAAACTTCAACTAAAGAGCAACGTTTTGTCTCTGCATAAATAATACATGCAATCATAAAGTAAAACCTGCTTCACATTTAGATTGTTTAGATAGTTTGTTAATCAAATGTATTAGTGTCTGTTAGCTCAGGTGTCAGTTTTCCTCCACTGCTTCTATTAAATATATACATGGAGGATGCACTGTTCAGTTCACAGTTCAGTTGTGAACACTTGCTGAGTAAACACTTTGTCCTGGTCAGCCATGTTTTACATTTCCGTTTAGCATCGTGCACCTGCAATACTGTGAAGTTGAAAATTGGAAATTCAGACCTCCGACTTCTGCTGTAAAGCAGCATTAGGTCGCCCTTTTGAGATCTGCTATGTTGATGTGCATGTGTTTGTGTGCAAATCATTAGAGCCTAATGATGCTGCTTATGAACCAGGGCAGAATGAGGTGAAGTGCCCACTCACAGATTTAGAGGCTGATGACAAATGGCTGTGACCTTGGCAGACACGCTAATGGGGGAGCCGTTGTTTCCAGTAGTTGAGCTAGAAGCTCAGCAAAATGCAGATCTAAATGCACAATGTATACAGGTGCATCTCAATACATTAGAATATCATGGAAAAGTCCATTTCCAGTAGTTCAAGTCAAATAGCCCCAACCAAGTATTACTTTTCAGGGGCCAACATTTCCAATGTAAACATACTTTTTAAATTTGGTCTTTTGTAATATTTAACATTTTTTGAGACACTGAATTTTAGGTCTTCATTAAATGTAAGCCATACTCATTATAAATACAAGAAATACATGAAATGTTTCATTCTATGTGTAATGGATCTATATAATGTGTTTTTTCCACTTTTTGAATTGAATTACTGACATAAATAAGCTTTTCTATGATATTCTTATTAATGAGATGTACCTGTAGATGAGGAGGCGGGCAGGAAATGTTCAGTCATTTATTGGCAAAATGAACTCACAAAGTCCAATAAAAAACAGGATGTCCAGCTGGCAGGTTCATCCAAAACACAAGGACTAAACATCAACAGCTTGGTATTTTAGTCTTATCTTAGTCAAAGAAACCGTAACTATTTTAGTCTTGTTTAGTCAGAACTGTTGACATTTTAGTCTTTTTTTAGTCAGCGTTCAATGATGTTGGCACTTTCTTGTCTTAGTCAAACATATTTAGTCAGTGTCCAAAATTAACACAATTAACACAAAAACAAGGAATATAACAGAAAAACCAAAGCTTAGAAAACAAAATGAGCATGTTAACTTTAGATTTAAAAAAAGGCAGATTAAGTCATATAATGCTGTGGCAGCAGCAGTGTATCATGCACATACAAAGAAGATTATTATTAGGTGACAGTAGGTCTGCTACTGTGAAACTAAATGTCTTAACACTCAGCTCATGAATAACCCTTATTTGAATATTCCCAATGTATTTCCATGGAAACAGATCTCATACCTAGAAGAGAAAAACAACAGTAAATTACAGCGATTACATGCTTCAGCATTAGAAATTAATATATCCCAGCAAGCAGTTTTCACAGATGTTATTCTTGGCATTCTTTGGCACATTTATTGCTGTGTAAAAAAACATGAAAGAACATTTTTAATGTGTTAGTAACACTTTCTCTGACACCTAGGTCAATAATGTATTATAAACATATGTTTAATATGCTGCATTCCTGTCATCTCGCTGTATAATTATAGTTAAAGCACTCATAAATATTCATAATTCTTTTTAACAATAATTAAAACACATTATTAAGCATTTTATAATGATCCTTGCAGAAAAGTTAGTGAGTGATAGCCAACTATGACCTTATAAGTCATTAGAAAATCCTTCCTGTGATTATTGTTGTAAGGTATTATGAATATTATGAGTTCTTATAGCTAAGATGCATTACAGACATGGGACAACTAGCTAGCATCAGTTAGCTGCTAGCTTTCGCTAATGACCGAATTTCACCGCTTTCCCGCATTTCAAAACAAAGAAATAAGAGTTAGCATAACTATTGTCCCTTGTTGTGAATCCCAACTTAAGGATATAAGCAACAACAAGTCACAAACTTGTTTTTTAGCATACAACTGGCTTCCTTTGTTGTGCTAACTTACATTATTGCCCTAAATGTCAATAATTTATATTTCCAAGTTTTACCAACTTAAATCACTGTTTTAGGCCAAAAAATACAAGTTGGCTTTTTTGCAGTGCATTGTTATTGCAAAAATCAGTGTAATTTAATGCTCATAGTTGTAATACATTATAATAATTATTATTGTACACTATAATGCACTGTAAATACTTTAATAATGCATTACAATTACAAACCCGATAATGTTTTTATAGGGTTAGGGTGGGGGGTCAGGCTAATCCTAGCTCAATAACACATAATAAGTATGTTTGTTATGCATTATAGACATGGGCTTGCAAAAAAAATGTCTGTGAGTGATCAGCACTTATCATGATATTTGACTTAATGAGTAATTATAAAATGCTTTATAATAGGCTGTAATTATTGTTATAAGGTATTCATGAGTGTGTATAACTATACAGTGCTTTAAGCGGGTTTTAACCCATAATAAGTGTGTTTATAATGCATTATAGACATGGTCACCAGAGATGGTATTACAGAAAAAGGTACATATTGGTGATTATCATTATTGCACTATTAATTATTAATAAATACTCTAACCCTTTATCCGGTAAGGAACTATATATGATCACTTCCGCGGATATCCAAAATGGCGTTGCTATGCAGCCCAGTGAGGTCGGAGAACCATGTGACTTCTCTCAGCCAATCAGCAAATATTAGGCTATGTCACAGAGAGTGACATTACACCATCGGACCAATCAGCAGCGGCCATGAGCCTTTCTAATTTCCCTCTTTCACCGGATGCCTGAAGTACGGCTTTTTTACACCTCCTGCTCCCAGACCTACATTATATATGATATTATATACGTTATATTGTTATATATCTACATAAATAACAAATATACACATATATACATGTGTTATAAATGTTCCATAAAACTTTTAACAACATAAAAATCAATGTTCCTTTAAGTTTATATGTGTCGTTCCTATATTTTTTTTATACATACACCTTTTTAAAAATGTTTTACCCTAGACAGGCGAGGAACCATGTATGGTCACTTCATTGATCTTGATTTTCAACATAAAAATGTAATATTTTTAAAAATGTCACAAAAGTAAAAAAAAGTCTTGTAGTGTTCTGCATTGACACTTTAGGGTTGAAATTGTGAGTTTCCAAGTATTTCAATGAGTGCCTAATAAAGGGTTAAATAAAAAAAAAGGCCAGTATGGGGAAGTCAGATGCCCTCGCTGGAAGTTTCCTCAGGCTACAGGATTGAAGCAACAGTATAAAGTCCACATTTATGTATATGTAGATGTGTCTGTGTGTATGCATAAATGAGCAAATTTGTAAAGATGTATTTGTATCCAGATGCTTGCTTGTGAATGTCCAGACACAATTAATGGCCGATAATCAGGGCTATGTATGCACAAACATGATTGCCTGACATGTACGCAGAGTCCTGTTATTAGTCCCGGTGTTTATAAACTGACATGTCAAACTATAATAACCAGTCTGAGGCTTGAGAGACTTTCAGTCAGCGAAACAATTTTAAACATTTACGGCTTTAGCTGATATAAATTGTCCTCTGTCTCTGTGGAATACTGAAATAAAGGGTACTTATCCGTCTGCTATGATTTATATTATTAATAAAGCCACCACAGCCGAATAATATTAAGTTCTTCATGAAATAAGAACAGAATTCGGTTTGCTATTAGGAATACTTTGGTATTAAAGTTTTACTTCCAGGATATAAAAGCAATCTTCTGTAAGAGTAAGATTAGAGGTACACGCAGATAGGTATGAATAAGAAGATAAAATATCTCAGTGGGAAGAATATTGCTGATATTCATCTTAGCTCTGTGACTTCACTAGAGGTATCTTCTGCTGTAGTTAGCACCACTGGGGAAGTTACACCTTAAAACAGCAACTGTGTAGTTAACATGTGTGTCTGGAGGGAACTAATCAATGTGGTCGTCCAACTCTACAGGTGTCCCAGAAACCTCCACAAAATCAGGCTATGCTCTAACTCAAAGAGAATACATGTGGAGAGTGTGTTTCTGCTCAATGCTGTGGGAAAGAAACAACTTCAGGGTGGTCTATTTGTATGTCCATTGTGAAGAACACAATTCCAATTTCAAAGGACCCACTGGACTTGTTTTACTCATTTTAAACCCCTCACAGTTAGACATCCGAGAGAGGCAAGTTTTGCATATAAAACATGTCACCCTTTCATTACAAACAGCTACATACCTTCACTTTGAGTCTGCTATTGTTTGAAAAGAGCAATCACAAGGCTTATAGTGTTAACTCAATCAATTACACACAGAAAACATATTTACTCATTTTGAGCTGGAACAAAATGTTATATATATAACAGTTCAGTATAGTGCAGTGCAGTGTAGTATAGGTTCTTACAATAGTATGGTATAGTAAAGTATAGCATAGCATATCATTAGCCCGGCTAACGCCAGACTAATCACAAATGAGATTTGTCTGGAAACGAGCCATTCATTTCTCCGTAGAGGAGACGGGGTTTATGATCCTCGAGAGCCGTTTATTGGCCGCTACGAATGTCTATCATAAGTGTCTGTACGTAGCTCTTAGGCAATTGTATCAGTTTACCAGATGATGTACGTAGAGCGACAGAAATTGATGTTTACATAGCCAGACTAGTCTATCTCTACTTTGAGACTAAAATGCTCAATTCTGCTTCTGCAATGTTTTTCTGCAGCATCTTCTGACTCTGGCTGCTCACAGTCTACCGGCAGTGTTGGTGTGTGTGTGTGTGTGTGTGTGTGTGTGTGTGTGTGTGTGTGTGTGTGTGTGTGTGTGTCTGTCTGTCTGTGAGAGAGTGTTGCTTGCTGCTTTGCTTCTCCAGTTCTCACTTTCTGCATGATTATGTTTTTTTTGCCTTATATCCCCCCATGTCATGATTCAGCCACACATCCACTGATTTTATGGTTAAAAGACGAGCTGCTGCGGGTCTCTGGGGGCTCCGCTGTCCCCCGGCTCGTAGCGAGATCACCGGCATTACAGCAGCGAGCGGTAGTGGGGCTAGTTGGTAGATTAGGCTTTGGCCAAATCCTGCCGGAAGCAAGGCTAAAACATCCTTTTTATTGGTGAAACAGGAGTGTAAAGTCAAACGTTGTTCATCTTTTAAAATAAACTTTGGCTCTAAACTATCTAGTACACTGTCTACAGCTAGATCCAAAGAGAGCTTGGCGTCTGCTGCAGCCATGTTGGATCTGTAAGAAAACTACAAAACTACAAGCTTCCGTCTGTCGAGTAATACATGTCATCGTCTTGCAGTCCCTTCCCGTTCTGTGATTAGTATAGCACAGTATAGTATAGTATAGTAGCATAGCATTGTATAGTATAGCAAAGAATAGTATAGTACAACATTGTATAGTATAGCATAGCATAGTATAGTATAGCATTGTATAGCATAGCATAGCAAAGCATTGTATAGTATAGCATAGTAAAGTATAGCATAGCAAAGCATTGTCCAATAGGCCTATAGCATAGCATAGCATTGTATAGTCTAGCAAGCATATTGTGGTATATTATAGTGTGGTATAATATATATAATAATACACAACCCTGATTCCCTAAAGGTGGGATGTTGTGAAAAACGTAATACAGTAGTATAGTATTGTATAGTATAGTATAGTACAGTATAGTATAGTATAGTATGGTATCGTTTTAAAGTACGGTAGTATTGTCTAGTCTAGTATAGTTTTACAGTAGTATACCGTAGTATAGTATAGTATAGTATAGTATAGTCTAGCTTTAAAGTAGTAAAGTATAGTCTAGTCTAGCTATGCAGTAGTACAGTATAGTTTTCAGTAGTGTAGTAGTTCTACAGTAGTATAGCATAGTGTAGTCTTGCTATACAGTAGTATAGTCTAGCTTTATAGTAGTATAGTATAGTATTATTTAAGTGGAATTTTATGGTTCAGTATTGTATATTATACTTGTACAACATAGTATAATATACACAGTTACCCATAAAGTTGTGGTTTCATTTTCATAGAGATATGTTTGGAAGAGATTGATAAATAGAGAAGATATACACTTTATCTGTCAAGGATAAATCACACTGTAACAATCATTTGTGTAGTGGGCTGCAGTATAGTGCAGTACAGTAATCACAGTATTTTATGACTACAGGGCATGAACATGAAATCATGAGCTGCTGAGAACGCAAAGAGTCACCCCTGTTCAATCCTGAGGAAGCAGAGAAAATCATCACTATAACCACTCTGTCTCTGTGTCCTGCACACATAGAGTTTATTTATCACTCTTTGATTGCTTGCGATCACTACTCCAGACTCATAGCAGTTGCTAGGAGAAGAGAAACAACACTTCAGTAAACACTAATCTCCAAATAATTGCCAGTAAAACATCAATACTGTGCTGTAAGCTATTGATTTCACTATATATAATCTATAAAACGCTGTAGTAAGGGAATGAGACACGCACAACGATAACATTAAAGCAGATTGTTTGCTTTCACTGGTGTATCATTTCTTATATTTATAAATTGCTTCCTTCTATTTACTTGCTCAGGCATTGTTTAACCAATCTATTAGCAGTCTTCATGCTCTCAAATATGTTTCCCTTTTATAATAACATCTTATTTACAAAGCAGCTTTTCAATGCTTTCCTGCAGTCGTTTGGTAGCTTCTACCAGAATAACCACAGGTAACAGTCCAAGCTAATGAGCTGACTTGAGCTGTTTTTTTAAATCGGGAGAGACCATATTTTGACTGTGGAGGTGCGAGGACAGGTGTATCTTAAAATTAACTGTTACAATAAAACAAAATGTGTTACTTACTGGAAAAATTGAACAGTCGACTCCTTGGAGTGTCTTTTAGTACAACCAACGCTGAACAAGATATTTTCAAAGGTATCAAAGGTAGCCATGGCCCAAATCATAAGATTCCTTATCATCTTTTTTTTACTTCTTCTTTTTTTACACAGTTAACATCATATGTCTTGAAGAAGAATTTAAACTAGCGATTGAGATCATAATGTTGCCATGAGAATTTTTTTCTGAGGTAATAAATCAAGTGAGAAGTAGACTCATTTTGTATTGAGATAGATAGGACCGGAGCTCTTTTGCAACCGCCGTTAGCAACCCCTGTTTGATTTTTTTTTTTTTTTTTGAAAGATTGCAGGCTTAAGGCACTTTTGGGTTTTCCTCACAGCTCAGACTGAAGGATGCCATCTGGGATTGACTCACTTTTTGAGCCAGTCTCAAGTGGCAATTCTGCATAAACTTGACTTTTTAGGTGCTTGGTAATGTATTATCAAACTTAATACAGTTGAGTACAATTTTATGTGGTGAGATTATAAACTACTATATTACCAATGCATAAATATATAATTGTTTTATATAAAAGTACTGATTTACTACACGTTCATAATAACTAATTACTAATCCCAAGTAGCAGTAGACAAAATTAAAATCAAAACTACATATATTTCCTTAATTGTAGTTATATTTATCATTCTAGGTTGTTTAGGTATGAGTTGCAGAGTGTTGGAGAAAACAGCCATTTTACGAAATGTAATAACACAACAACAAAAGTTGACATTGTATAAAACGTAAATTAAACAGAATGAAAAAGATACGTATTTTTTTTATTTTAGGGGTGACTGCAAAGAGAATATTGCAGTGATATTATATGGGCTTACCTAGTTGTAGTAGTAAACACAAAATGCTAATAATTGGTGTAATTACATGCAGTACGCTAAAGACCACTTAAAGTATGACCTAAAAAGCTCTGTAATGGCCTTAGACGTGTCATCGCGTTGTTAAATTCCCAGTTTTACAGAAATAGCTCTTTTGTTGTCCCTGTGATCCTGAATAATTTATCTCGACTCATCGTTCGGTTGTGACATTTGCTCACACCGTCCCCGGGTAAGCACGGACAGGAGCATGAATCCCTCATCAGAGCCTGAAAAAGGTCAAGTCATATTGATCTCACTATGCAAACGCGCTCTATATTGTCAGAACAAAACGTCCAAAGTTGGAATCAGGTCGAACATTTTCACATCAGGGCTCATTATCTGATCCGGCTCTTATGGTGCCTTTTATGAGCCGAAATGAGGAAATTAACACTGGCATTTAGCCGATGTGACAATGCAGAATTCCATATAGTGATGAATGGACAGAGGGTGTAAGTTTATCCGTGTATTAGTGGTCAATCCGCGGTGCGTAAAACGCGCGCTCAGGGGAGGGGACTACTTTGGAGAGGCAGGACTAGAGAGCACATCAGGACCACTCTGTGTATCCACAGGTTGCTGCGCGGCTCTCTCCTCCTCTCTGAGCATCTTGGCAACCCAGACTTCAGAGTGCAACCGGTGGAGATGAAGTGGAGGGTTGCGTTTTGGCTCAAGGGTTTGGAGCAAAATGTCAAATCCACAGCCTTGGGACAACTCCGTTATAACCTGCCTGGATAAAAATGTAATTGCATTGCGCAGGACTTTTCTGTCGTAAGAAAAGATATCTTTTCCCGAGGACTGTGCGTTTTATCCGACACCACCATGCCACAGGTCCTTCACTGCACCATAGCAACATAATGGCATGTAGGAGCGGCTGCTGCTGCGGCTCCGGACCAATAAACGATGATAACGCGAGGTTCCTGCTGCTGGCTTTGTTCATCATTATATATCTCCTCTGTGGAGCTGCAGTGTTTTCCGCGCTGGAGCAACCAAAGGAGCGGGAGGCGAAAGAGCGCTGGGCGCAGAGGTTCGAGCTGTTCAGCCAGAAGTACAACCTGAGTAAGAAAGAGCTGAATAACTTCCTCAGGAACTACGAAGAGGCGAACGTAGCGGGTATCCGTGTGGACACGATCAGACCTCGATGGGACTTCACCGGCGCTTTTTACTTCGTGGGAACTGTGGTGTCAACCATTGGTGAGATGGAGAAACAGCTTAAAGTGTTATTTTCTCCGTCTGCTTTATCAAATTTTTTCTCAAAATAATACATTATTTAATATCCCTATAAGGTAGCTCACTGTCACGAATCCATATCCTTCTTTTCCAAACACCAACAGAATCTTTGGTACTTTCAATGTCTCCCATGTCTATAATGCATGATGAATATATTAGGCTACTATATATTTCTTTATAATCTACTTATTGCTGTAGTCATAAGCATTCATACATATTCATAGACATATTCAATAGTACACATTCTAAAACATTTTAAAACGACATATAAGATCAAGTATCATAATAATACATAATTACATGTTGGTCACTCTCATTTTGCATGTGTATTGTCATAGCTGTAATACATTTTTTTAATCATGCATTATAATCACTGTTATAATGCATTATAATGTGATTATAGGGTTAGGGTAAGGGTAACCCCTATAACACATTATAAGTATGATTATAATGCATTATAGACAGACTTGTAAAAACAATGTAAGCGAGTGACCAGCAGTTATGAAGTATTATGAGACAACCTTGTAAATCATTATATAATGCTTTATAATGTGTTATAAAGCATTATGAATGTTTGAGTGCTTATAACAATAATTACAATGTGCATTAAGCAAATTATAATGCATTATAAGCACGTTTATATAATGAATTATAGACATGGGTTTGCAAAAAAACAATGTCACTAAGTGACCAGCAGTTATAAAGTATTAAAAAAGCTTTACAATGTGTTATAATACTGTTATAAAGCGTTATGAACAAAAAGTGCAATAAGCAGATTATAAGCATGTTTATAATGCATTATAGATTTTGGCTTGTAAAAGCAATGCCTGCAAGTTACCAGCAATTTTGAAATATTATGATACCTCCGTGGATGTCATTTTGAAAAAAATTATAATGTGTTCTAATATTGTTATAAAGCAGTATGAATATTTGAGGGCTTATCGTGCTATAACCAGATATTAACACATTATAAGTGTTACCGACTCTCCCATATCAAGGCTATTAACTAGCCACTTTCCATGAGAAGAAATGAAAAACATTAAATAAAAAACATACACCCTCACTGTATTCTGTGTTGTGAGGATTTAGGAGCCAGCTTTCATGTGTTTGATGTTTGGCTTGTGAGAGCCGCATTAATGATGGCTCTGCTACTGGAAAGTCATGCAGTGTGCCAGCATTAACACTAGCCCTGGAACTAGCACACCTGAATGAAATGAAGCCATAATTAAAGCTGTTAGTTACGCCAAATTCTGTTTTTTATTCCTCTTTTCTCATATATGTTCATGTATGTTTATTAACCATGCAACATGTCTTAGTCGTGACTTGAGTCAGTTCATCCAAAGTACAGGGGGAAAAATACCAATTTAATTGTCTGCATCAGAGCTAGATCTGTCCTTGACGATTTTTCATTTCAGCGCTGAGAACACCAAAGGCAAAATTGGTGTCAGTATGTCAGACAGAGCAGAGAAACAGAGCCCTCCCTCTCACCAACAGCACTGTTATAAAATGACAATAAACCTGTTATTATCTTTTGGTACAGTTAGCTCTGAATCGTACCTCTCAGACCAGTCTCCACATTCCTATAAAACTAAACTGCATCGTCAATTACATTTCAAGGGAAATGTATTTTATCCTGGATTCTTTTTGTTTTTGAACGTATGACATTTACGTTTGCTATTACAGTCTGCATGTGCATGTAAGGAGAAGGTTGGGCTGGGGGATGGGCCGGACAAATATAGGCCTTTCACCCAGGAATCAGAGACTGCTCTCCCCTCAAAAACGACAATATAGGGCATTTAAACATGCAACAAAATACGACTCATATTTACGCGTTGGACCGTCCTTCGCCGCCATCTTGCTGACATAGTAGTAGTAGTGATTGACGTTGATGTTGTTGAAATGGCGGATGTCACTCAAGGAGGTGGATGGATCAAACAAACGGTGGACTTTCAACCAGGAGAACAGGGTTTGTGTCCTGTGTGAAAATAAAAGTAAACGTCGTTACAATGCATTTACATACATTTATTTAATTTAAGTTATTGAAGTTTTTTGCCCTAAACCTAGGTCAGTGGTTTTGTAGCAAAAATTCAGTCAAAAATGCAGCCATTTACAACTCTAAACCACATGTGCTTGCATAATAATGTGTGTGCTATATTCAGAACGATCTGCTGTACCACGAGCCGCGGGAACGCTCATATGGGTCGTTTTGACGAACGCTCATATGAGTCGTTATGGGTGGTATTGACAAGCGGCCTCTTCTGTCGTTTAGGTTGGAGATCTTGTTGAAAATTCAGCAATGACTTATTTAACCATGTGTACTTTAGACAACTAATAATCAGTTATAAAATACTGAAAGCAGTTTCATTGCATGGGAACAGAATTTTGTTGGAAACAGGTTTAACCATTTAACGTCTATGATATGATGACGGTTTGACAAGCTTCACATCTGCCTAGATGGACTTCGGCCATCATGATTTAAATGACAGTTTTGTTGATGAAGCAGCACGCTATCAAGTTCTTTACCGAACACATTGTGATTGATAGTTGCATAAAAAGAGACGTGATCGCAGTGTTGATCCAGGGATTTTCCCATGATTCCTAAAGCCACTGACAAGAAATCATTTCTTCTGCTCTACCTGCAGCCTTTCTGCACTTTTCTCAGACCTCTGACAGAGTAGTAAAGACCACATGCTGTTTGTTAACCACCAACTACATCACATTGCAACAAGAAATAAAGAACTACTATTGTTGACTGCACTGCTATAAGGTCCTTCTGCAGAGATGCAGGAACATCCTGTTTCTTTCTCTGAATCCAGATGCTTGAAGTCAGCATTCAGTGAGATTTTTAATTATTTAATTTGTCAACTCTCACCAAACTAAGCAAGCTGATCTTCTTTTTTAAGCTACACAGTAATCTCTCAGCTTTTGGAGTATGTATATAATTTAACACTGACAAGAAAGGATGTATACATGGAAGATTAGACAAGAGTATTTTTTATGTGTATGCATGGACGGTACATGTGCACATGTCAATCCTCGTGTATAGAGTTCCATAGACATAGATACTTGAATGGTAAGAAGACTGCATTTATGTAGCACCATTATATCTTCCAGGAAAAAACACTTCACAATTTGTTCATTCACTCCTTTAGCCTACACACTTACCAAGGAGTCCTCCAAACAGCACAACCACATATGTTGTTTGCTCCAACCCTTCAAAGGGACCCACAGGAGATCAACACATCCTCATACTTAAAGGTAATGGCAGAACACATGGTAGGTTTGGTGAAACGATCATAGTTTGGTAAGGTTTAGGGACCAAAAATACTTGGTTTAGTTTAGGAAACAAAACTACACAGATAGGCTTATGAGCTGGTCTCCCCTCGACAATTTAGCGCGTTTGTACGACAGATATTTCATATTTAAGTTTTAGACTGTTCTGCGTCGCCATCTTGCTGACACAGTAGTAGTGATTGATGGCAATGCAGAGTTTAAATGGCAGATATCAGGGAGGGGAGAACAGAGTTTGTGTCCCATGTGGAAAAAAAATTACGGTAACACTTTCTATGAAGACTACATCTATAGTGCATTATGAGCGCATTCATAGTGAATTATAATGCTCATTATAATCAATCATAATGCATTATGACTGCATTCATAAACACATATAAAGCTTCATGATGCACTATATCAACAGTTATAAATATAGCTTATAATGACTTATAAAGTAAAGACTTTAAGTAAAGTGAGGTTCATATAGACGCATCTATAGTGCAGTATAGCTAATCATGATGTTTCATTGTTGGCATTAAGTAAAGTGTAACACATTTTCATTAGCTATACTGCATTATAGATGCGTCTATATGAACCTCACTTTACTTAAAGCATACATTGATCATTTATTTATACTTATGGCATCCTATGAGTCCTTATAACAATTGATTGTTGAGGTGTGTGTATAGAGGGGTATGAGTAGTTGTAATGTATTATAAGCCTCATCAGTCAGCCTGTAGTTTATAACCAGTCAAGAGCACTCATAAGACACTTGGATTTATAAGTCATTATAAGCTATATTTATAACTGTTGATATAGTGCATCATGAAGCTTTATATGTGTTCATGAATGCAGTCATAATGCATTATGATTGATTATAATGAGCATTATAATTCACTATGAATGCGCTCATAATGCACTATAGATGTAGTCTTCATAGAAAGTGTTACCAAAATTACTTATTTACTTATATTTATGTACATTTATTTACTTTTTAAACGGTCTTATATAACGCCTAACCAGGAAGTTTTTCGCCCTAAGCCTAGGTCAGTGGTTTTGTAGCCTTAATTCACAGAAACTGCAGCCTTTTTTCAACCGCAAACTGTACCTGTATGTATAATGACATATGTGACGTAAAATAACTAATGCTGGAAGTAAGGTTGTTATGTACATGATATAAAACATTTAGTAAAACGTGATGTAGAATTTGACATAGCTACATTAATGTAATTATGGGTTGTACAAACGAAATATGGGGTTGTTTTTTAGGAAAGGACAGTCACACATTCTTACGCCGATGGTGGTAGAGCTGCCATGCCTCCTCTTGGGAAGTAATTTAGGGTTTAGTGTCTCTGCAGGGACACTTCAACATGTGGACAGAAGGAGCTGGTTTTTTTTTTGCTAAGCCAAGCTAACCAGCTACTAGCTATAGCCGTACATTTAACAGACAGGTAGCGTGGTATCAATCTTTTAATCTAACTCTCAGCAAGAAAGCTTCAAAGCATACTTCCCTAAAAGACAAACCATTGCCTTAAATGTTTTTCTTGAGTAATTGAGGTTTAATTTAGGGGTGAAGAGTTAGCACTGTGTCGCACAACCCAGCAACCCCATTTACACCAACCATGCTCAGAGCTTTTATATCAGACAGATATCTCACTGATATGGTGGTAAACTATTTTCTCTTTCTTTCATGTACTATGTATTTCATTAAACAGGTCAAATGACTCATCAACATCACATTTAAGCAAGCTCAAGAAACAAGGAGGAAAGAAAACACATCCATTAAATCCATCCCATTTGGCTTTATTGTTGAAAGAAAACTGCAGCCCAATTAACACCTTGAGAACAAATCTGAATGTGGAGGCAATCAAATCCTCAGAATAGATTTTTCATTACACAGTAACATTTATCTTTCTTTTTTAAGTGAAAAGAGCTCTCATGTTGTAAGAACTCACAGCTGTAGCCGCACCACAAAGGTGCATGTAACTGTGTAAATTGCGCAATTGCAAAATAAATTACGGCATGCGCTCATGTTATGAAATGAACAGGGAGAGCAGAATGACACAGGCAGTGCTTCATGAGCATTCATGTCAAATGAGGGATGAAAGGAGACATCAATGAGAAATTGGTGCAGGCTATGGAAAGACCTCTCAGTTTGACTACCATTTTTATCTGTCAGTTCACAAAAGAAAAAGGAGGAGTCACAAACAACAGCATCTCAATTTTTGTCAGAGCAAAACCAGTTTAATGGGCTCTTACCTCTAAGAATATGAGAAAACGAGAAAATTGGGATGCGAAGTGGCCCCAGTGGGTCTTTTACTTTACAAATGACTGTAGGGAATACACTAAAATGTTGGACTGATTGCCGGGATGTGCTTGGAATGAAAACACCTAAGCTCTTAAAGTGAGTGATTGACAAGCAATACACAGAGAGGAGAGTGTGTCACCAATGGCAACCCAGCAGATTGAGGTTTTGTGTATAATTTGCCCTTAGAAAAAGAGGAGTTCCGTTATTAGCCATCTTTGTTAATGACAGAGAGAACGAGAGTTTGGTTTAAAGGGTAAGTCAAAGCAGTTAGAGGCAATGGATACACTCCTCTGAAATACCAGTGATCCACTCATTTATTTATTTGGAAATTCTGTGTGTGTGTGTGTGTGTGTGTGTGTGTGTGTGTGTGTGTGTGAGTGAAATACAATACGGTATTGAGTAAGACTTTTTATTGAGTAAGAATTTTCCAGTGATGGTATTGCTTTTATGTAAATTGTTTTCTTCAATCCTTTTATTCAGACCCACTCTTGTGCACAATGCACAAGAGAAGCAATTGCATTGATTGCCTGGGAGCTTTTGGTCACTTATAACATATATTCAGGGGTTGTTTTTGTGTGTTTTTACTCCATTCTCTCTTTCCAACCTATAGACTATGACACGCCCACTTCATTTCGGCCTTCAGGTCAAGAAAAAAAAACCTGCTATGTTTTGGTTACAGTTGGTAACCAACTTTTCAGGTTTGGAAGCAATGAATCTTTGTTGGATCTTTCCGAACTGTTCAAAATGATGTCCATTAACTAAGGTTGCACAATTTACCATTTCATCATGCTAGATACAACAGTAGAGTTTGCTCAGCTGTCATTGTCAATGACTAATCAAGGGGTTTCCATTAATTATCTTTAGTCAAGATTAATATGCCACAGTTTAATAATGAACTGAAAATATTTTACACTCTGAACAGTTGAGGTCTGTGCAGTCTTCCAGGGGGATTTACCTCAGCATGTCAGAACCTCAGCATGTGCTGGAGTTCCCTTTATGGAACCTCTCCACCATTCATATATACAGTATATATAGATACATGAACAGCCAATGTGTTTAAAGTGTTGATGAGAGACAAAGGTCTTCATAGATCTATCCTCTTAATTTAGCTCTAGATTGATACATTTGTCTTTAAAAGCTGCCATCATGACCCTCCTAGAGGTCCCTTTTTTCATATCACAATAAATACCGTAGAAAGTCAGTCTTTTTATATCTTCTACAGTCCTACCACGAGCTAAAACAGAACCCATTCAGTGTTGGTGGGAAAGGGGTATCGTTCACGTATCTTGTCATATTACCATTTGAACTGTGGATTTCTACTTACTACATAATATTGTTTCATATATTCCAGGGTTTGGGATGACCACCCCTGCCACCATTGGAGGAAAAGTCTTCCTGATGTTCTATGGCCTGCTTGGCTGCGCAGCAACGATCCTCTTCTTCAACCTCTTTTTGGAGCGTGTCATCACCGTCATCGCCGTTGTCCTAAGGTCCTGTCACAAAAGACGCCACAACAAAGTTGTGCTCCCACCAAATGGCCGGCAGGTCTCTGAGGGAAACAGAGCAGGGGGAAGTGCAGGAAAAGGAGATGAGCTGGCTGGCTGGAAGCCTTCGGTCTACTGTGTCATGCTCATTCTAGGAGCAGCAGCTATCTTGGTGTCCTGCTGTGCCTCATTCATGTATTCGGCAGCTGAGGGCTGGGGCTACCTTGACTCGCTCTACTTCTGCTTTGTGGCCTTCAGCACCATTGGTTTTGGAGACATGGTGAGCAGCCAGAGGGTCGTTTACGAGGGTCACGCCACGGCCGCATATCGGCTGGGCAACTTCTTCTTTATCCTGACTGGCGTTTGTTGTATCTACTCCCTCTTTAACGTCATCTCCATCGTCATCAAACAAGTCCTCAACTGGCTGCTGAGGAGGCTTGAAGCCCCCTGCCGCTGCTGTTTCCCCAGGAGGGGTCACCATCCGCATCGGCATCCCCGACGGAACGTGGTGGCCCCGGGTCACATGCGTGCCCGCAGGGACCTCTCCATCGAGACGGACGCCATTAACGAAAGCGAGACTGACACCGGGCGCAGGATGTCTGGGGAGATGATTTCCATGAGGGACTTCCTGGCAGCCAACAAGGTGAGAGCTTCAGGGCGGGAGCAGGTTGTGACTGTCAGCCTGTGTGACATGTCACACATGTATAATATAATTACACGTGTTATTATGTGGAAGCTATTCAGTTATCTTCCAAAGTTATTTGATTAAACCACTCACATGAGCAGCAGCAAGAACATTAAGTCAATCATTTCTTCCCTGTAGTCATGCATACTGTAGTCATTAACTCCTGTTTCAACCTGCTTTCAGTCATCTTCCTCACTGTGAGCTGTATTGAATTTTGAATGCTCAATTGCAGCTTTACTGCATGATTATCAATGCAGACACTCACGAACCACAATACACATGTTCCCTGTCATGGACATGTAACACATTAAAGCCTTTGCATACTTCCTATCATTGGAATCAACAACAGATCATCTAAGGGCAGTTTCACAAATAATGTCCATTTGGTTAGTCCGAATTTATTTAGCGTCGGACTGGTTGGCTTTTGAGCGTTCACAAGCGGCCAAATGAACTGTAACAAGGATTTACCTGCACCAGCGTTTGATTGAAATTGACTAATCTCTGGGTTGTGAAAGCTTCTTTTCATATATCGTCATACGTGCACTCTCCAGATGAAGGGCAAGCAGCCGGAGGCAGGTTCTGAGACCACAACTGCCAACGCTGCACAGATACAGATAGGTTTGCGTCATCAACAGCTGTTTCAATTGGCCAAATCAAAACAAGGGCTACTTTTTGAATCCTTTGAAATAGAATTACAAAAAGGGGAGATATTTTTGTAAATTTATTTTTATTGTTTTCATAACAGAAAAATATATACAAATTATATATAGGAATTAGAGATAATTGGTGGAGCTACACAGAACAATACATGTTTTGGTTTTTTTGACAGAGTTTTTGACATTAGACAAACAAAACAAGGGTATAACATAAATGGCACAGCAACAGAATAGCACTAATTCAGTTTTTAGACATTAAATCAAGAAAAGGTTGCCATATTTTAGAAAAGATATCCTCTTTAGTAGATATGATGTACCTGATTTTCTCCAAATGTAATACATTTCCCAGCTCTCTCAACCACATTTCAAATGTAGGAGCCCTTTCAGGTTTCCAAGACTGTAGAATTAACTTTCTGGCGAACAATGTTGAAAGGGAGATAGCCTTAGCTTCATAACTACTTTTTACACTATCTGGATTAGCCACTCCAAACAACACGGTGAAGTGGAGATATTTTTAATTAAAATAAAAAAAGTAAGAAGAAAAAAAACCTAGAAAACAATCCCATCAGCCAACAACTGATGGCTGATGGGATCAAAACCTTTGTGTTAACGTCTATGAGTCAATTAATGTAAATCAAAAGCATTACATTAAACCATAGACTGTATAAAATACATGGGTATTGCCATTGGATGACAGTGTGAGAGAAAATAATAATACGTCAGTTACTGAAGTTAGTAGCCTGACACGAGTGGTGCATTTGTGTAAATATTTGAGTTAAACAGCAGTATTTAAAAAGACAAAATAAAAAAAAAAGACAAAGTCATTCTCAAGCATATTTAATCAATTGGCTATAAACAAGATGGCAGTTTTAATCAAATCAAAAAACTACTTTATTTATAATTACTACTTTGCTTCAAATGTCATGGACCCAACCCCACACAAGATAGTTAAAAACCTCTAGACAGCCAAGGACGTCTAGAGGAAGAGGTATTTTATCATGATGATCACATCCACAGTGGGAAAATCTGTCAGGTTGTGGGGACAACTCACTTTTCTTAATTTTACATGGATCACATCCATTTGTCATTATAATGACATAATAGTGGAAATATGCAAGTCAAGTCATAGTCAACAGTTGAACAAAGGTCATATAGTGTGATTAATATTTTTATAAGAACTTCTTGTTCACCAGCAATCAGCAGTTTATTTTTGCTGTTGTTTTCCAGGCCACATTCATATTATGTGAATAATGTATTTGAATATCAATGGCTTTACTCCATTGCTATCACCCTTTCAACAGCTCTTAAAGCCACTCAGAGATGTCAGTTGTCAATACATTTGCATAACTGCAACCTTACTTTTCAGTCAAGACATATAAGCAGTGTGAGCTGTTGAATGTCAAGGCTAAGCCCATGAAGACTTTCCACTGAAAAAAGACAGACATTTTCACACCTGATGATTATTGTCATAAAAGCGGTTTTGAATGGAAAATTAGAGGACTAAATGGTGTGATGCTAAAAGGCACAATTCCAGGTCTCTAAATCAAAACAACTCTTAAAGTCAATTTCCAGTCTGTTGTTGCTACGCTAAAATGGCATGGGGCCCATGCCGGCATGCCATTCATTTGAAGGAAACATTTTCTGGTAGCCTACCAGGGCAGGCAGTCTGTCACACAAGTATTATCTAACATTAGTTTATATTTGACTCGGACATCTCATCCCTATTGTATTGACTTTTGGCCATTTCGGTTGCTACATTTCCTACTGAAGTTAGCATGTTGCTGTTTACTAGTTAATAGACCCCTTTTCACAGAATGTCACTCTAGCATCACACCGTTTGCACATTCATGTTGGTTGCAGAAGTAGGTTTAAATACAAGAGAAAAATTTAATCACAGGAAGAGTTTTAATTACACAGTTATCCTGAATGATGCATGTATGGTTAATATAGATAGTAATAAACAGTTTGTTAGAGTTTGAGCAGTCCAGAAAAATTGCCTGAAAAGACCATTTACTTCATGACATTAACATGCTATGCTGTGTGATTGCTTGTACTAATAACAAGACCAAAAATCCAAGTCTGTACCATATCGAGTACCATGTTCAGGCATTATAATGTACCATATTACACCTGTATGGGCATGAAACATGTTGATAAGGGCAACTCTTCTCTCATATCTTGACCTAAAATCACCAGTAAGAGCTTCAAAGTAGTCAACATGTTAGCCTTGTTAAACAGCCACTTTTGTAGATGAAAATCTAACTGACACAACTCAGGCATAAATAATGTTAGCAGACAACATTATGTATTAAAGTATTCTTCATGTTACATTTAGTCACGTTTCGTGATTCATGTTATGTCATTTTGTTCTCATGAAATAGCCATAGTAACATTATGCTAACGTAATGTTAACTTACTAAATGACCCTAAGATGAATCGACTACCCAGGCAACAAGTGTAGGTAACACTGTGCCTAAGTAAACTGTTACTAAAACAGTCATACAAAAGTGTGTTAAACGTTGATGTAAAAATAAAAAGCTACAATATGCATTAGCCAGGTTAGCAACCTGTCATAGTAAGAGGCCTAGGCTCCTTGAATTAGAGTTGTTACAAAGTTACTTTGAAAACATTATAGACTTCTGTGTATTTGAACATTGTTGAAAATATTCTGTATAATGTAAGTTTGCAACACAACAAAATATATAACAACGGTCTAGACTGTTTTAGTCATTTCAACGTGGAAATGTTATATATCATACCCTCAAATAACTTCCCCCAGCTAATAGCTAATGCTAATTTGCTAAACAAAGATGACTTACACCTACGAAACATCAGCATATTAACCTTGGTACTTTGAGCATGTTAGCATGCTGACATTTGCATTTAGCCCAAAGCAAAGCTCAGTGCCTCGAAACAGCCTCAAACAGCCGTTAGAATGTTTGTTGACTCTGCAGAATACACATAATGCTGATTAAAAGATTTGACATTGACAATATGTACAAAAGTTAACACAATGTAGGCTAGTTGTCCCTGTTTGAATAAAAGAACAACTTGTCCAAAGTTTGATTCAGCTTCAGAACTGGCTGATAACATCAGAGGCCAAGATGAATAGCAGCTTCGTACATATTGTAGTTGTAGAGAGAGGAATAAGAAAGAGGAAAGGGTGGGGTGGAGGAAGAGAGATGGAGAATAGACATTTCTTATGAGTTAGAATATGTCTGCTGAACAATGTGACATGCTGACCTTTTCATTTTCAACCAGGAACAGCTGGGCATTGATGATCCATTAGCCTCAATATGAATAATCTGTTTAAAAGCACAAGGTGGAAGAATTCTTCAGAAGCACTTGAACAAAGACACTGAGTCATCTTTACAGATCATGGTCATTGCTCAAGACACTGAAGAGGAAGTCAAGCTTTTAGGGTCGTCCCCATCACAATTTTGTAGCATCTTTATTCAATGACAATACTTTCTGATAATTTAAGGTTTAAGATTAATATAATTTAAAAAGAGGGTAAGGAGAATTACGCTGCAATGAAGTATGTCCTTCAATTCTCTTGATATTCACTGGGTAGGAGACATCTTGGTAAATTATTTTTTTTAAATAGCACTCTAACACTTATTAGAGTCAGCAATGCAGCCCATTTAAACACGGCAACTCATGAACAAATGTGGTTATTTCAACATATTTAAAGGACTAGTCAGCAGTGTTGGGGAAAGTTAGTTTTATGACTAACTAGTTACGTTACTAAGTTAATATTTATTGAAAGTAACTTATAAAGTACTTTCAAAGTTACCTATTTAAATGCTCTTTGGTGTGTTTTCACTTCAGTTGTAAAGAAATACCCACACTACCAACTCTTACCAAAAGAAACACGGAAAACATCTTCAGTTTAATGTGTTTATGTCTCTATTGATCATACCAACCATGACCATGACATACATTTCTTATCTGCCACATTCTAAAGTGTACATGTGATTCAGAAAAAGACGAGGTCAAAACCTCCAATATATGTCTGACCGCGCTTTGTGCATTAATATGCATTTTATGTTATTCAGTTCTGTTAGCTTCTTAGCTTAGCAGCAAGCGATAGCTCCTCTCTCCTGCTTGGTGTCAAAGGTTTAGCTACTCCTCAGTCTCCTTTACCAATGAACAAAATTAATGAAAATGGCCTTAACATAGTAACCTTAACTACCATGTTATGTTAATCGTTACAACAAAAAAGTAGTCTGAGTACTCTAATAAAATAGATTATTCTGGCACCACATGAATGCAGCACAGGCCCTCTCTCCCAATGTCAACGTCCAGAAAGTAACAGTTTTTTTTCTTGGCCCATGTTTCACCTTTCCACCAAGAAAACATGACTTCCTTGATAGAGGACAATGCCAACATGTTGATTCTAAGCATGTGTAATGTTTACTAGTGCAACATTAGTTTGGTGTGTTAGCAAGCTAACATTTACTTATTAGCACCAAACACCATGTATAGGCTGATGGGAATGTCATTAGTTTCTATGGTATTTGTTCAAAAACCATTTGTGCTACACTAGATGAAATATCAGGTGGATCTGTTCTACAACAGATTTCAATGGCAATCCAGCCAATATTATTTGAGACATTTTGCTAAAAATGAAACATGTCTCTCTGTAAGTAATGCCAAAGTAAAAGTCAGGAAATCATGTCATCAAGTAATCATGCTTCACCAACTGGGTGCTTTGTTTGTCTAAATTTAATGGAAATCCAAAAAAAGTACACATGATTGTATAAAACAGATTCATTCCATTTGATTTAATGTTGACTGAAGACATATAAAGCAGCATTACACATGAGTTGTGTGCATACTCTCCACATTGCTTTGTTGGGTGAAAAATGAAATGAAATGTTGGTGTGTGGGAGAGAAAATATCTGCTTTCTGTCAGTCGCACTTGTTTAGCATTTGTCGTCTTTGTTCACATAAATCGACACAGCAAATAAGAGGAACAACACCATCTGGTCGCCTTATATCACACCTGTGAAATCAGATGTGCCTTCTGCCAACACATTGTATTAATCCTTGTTTCACAAGACTTCACATGTTGCACGTACCACTTCTAAACACAGAGAGCAAATATTTCCTCATCTGTTGCTTTCATTATCTCTTCCCCTTTTCTGCAGGTGAATCTGGCTATTATGCAGAAGCAGCTTTCGGAGATGGCCATCGGGCACCCGCGCCAGTCTAGCTCCAGTTCACGTCAGAATGGATTCTCAGGAGGGGTGGGTGCCCTTGGCATCATGAACAATCGACTGGCAGAGACTAGCGTGGACAGATAGGGGAAACAGTGTGAATCCTTTTCAAAGGATACAAAAGGCTGAGAGGATGAGACGACAAACTGACGCTGAGGACTGTCTTCCTGGAAAAGATTTGGCTGAAGATTTGAGTGGTTTACAAAACTGAATTTATGACTAAGTAATTCATCTTTTCCATTGACAAGCAACCTGACCCCCAGCAGTTACCTTTTTTCCTGTCGAGACTGAACATGAATGATGCATGCTAGTTTGCTGGAGTCTCACATCTGGACCAGGCTCAGCGTGCAGGAATGTTACCCTGTGAGGAATTCAGTTTCCATGGTGATAAAAAGCCTGCCTAGAGCCTTGTATCTAAGCCTTAAAACATGATGCACTACATGCTACTTCACACCTGACCGCAACTTCCACTCATCCATCATACTTATCACTATGACTCTACCCACGTCCATGCTGTGTCTAACATAAAAATAGCTTTAATAAAATGGGTGTGATTTTGATTTGTGTCTAACAGTAGTTATTACATAAGACTTGGTGTCATATAGAAGCCTAATTATAATTATTTCATGGTTTATTGAATGTTTATCTTAAATGCAGAATGCAAGATTCTGTAATTAGACTCTCAAATGGCACTCGTTTCTATTATTTGTAACTCAGACAAATGGTCCACGGCCTTATTATTGCCCATTCAATAGCCTCCATCTTGGCACCGCTTTCATTGATTATCTCTTCGACAAATAGAAGACAAAACCCCAAAGGGACCTCAATACAGAACAAACAGACCTATCTCTAGCTGGATGGGTGGTGTTCGGAGCCTGAGATGACGCACATTGTGTGAGACTGCTGTTTACTTTGGGTTTTGTTGCACATTATCCAAGCACAGATGCAGAATTGAGTAATTTTCACACCTGATGTCGACCTACAGTCCCTGTAGGCGATTAGTATGGATAAAAATGCAGTGAAACAAGTTGCTCCAGGGCTTATTTTATGATTTCATCTCATAGGATTATGTTTTCCTGTAGTCTTGATTCACTGCAGGTGCAGTAAACAAAAACACAGAAACTGTCAATAAAATGCGTGTGGAGTGAAACCTACAAGTGGCCAATCAAGATGACTACTTATGGACACTATATTAGGCTTGAAATATTGTATGGAGATCTTCATGTTCTTTGTAAATGCATCTGTGAGTAAATTACAGGGTGACAATTCCCCACGTTCCACTTCTGACGTCGCCAGCTGAGCTGAGGTATATCTCAGTTAAGTGTGTCTGATTTCCAGAGATCAGTAGCCAAGAGATAACCTTCTTTGGTGTTGTCTTGATGAAACAATATCCTAGCAAACCTGCAAAGAAAGAATCCGATGAAATATTTTTGTTACTGATTTTTTTAGAAATGCTTTCCAGTGGTTGTATGAATACTATATCTGTGAGTCATCTGATGTAAAATCCTTTTCAGTTCACAGCACAAACTGAGAAGAAGGAGATGAGATCCAGATAGCCCACAGCATTAATAAAACATATGCAGAGTGAAGAATATATTTGTATGAATAGAAAGAAATTACTTTTTATGGAGCCTGTGGCAACAATGCATTATAAACATAGTTACAAAACATCATAAGCTGCTTATAGCACTGTAAAATAAATGCAATAAGCACTCTTTATAATAATAATCTTACACTTCATAAAACATTTTATAATTACTTATAAGGTCACTTACAGAAATTATTTATGCAAGGGTCGTAGTGTATTATAACTCATAGTTTTAATACATTCTAAAAAATTTCCAATGCAGTATAATCACAGTTAAAATGCATTGTAATGTGATTTTAGGACTAGGAAAATGATCCACTAATCTGTTTTTAAAGACAGTAACTGTTTTCACAATACCACCAATTTTAATGGAAAACAGTTACTCATATTTTGTATTTTGAATATGTTTATAATATTACTTGTAAGTTTATAATACATTGTAGACATGAGCTTCATAAAAAGTGTTACCGAATTAGCTTCACTCCTCTCCCAAAAAGCAATTTTCCAATCAGGATTGGAATCATAACAACAGCATACCTGTCAAACTTTGGATTTATACAGTTTTGATGATTGTGTCTTTTTGTAGCTTTTCCAAACCAAAAACACACAACCAAAACTGTAAAGAGCATAGACCACTGGGCCTAAAAAGTGAAGCCAATACGGAAGTGCCTTGAAGCTTTTAAATGCAGTATTTTAATGGCCAGCAGGGGGCTACACCACCAGTTCCAAAAAGAATCTCAGTTGTATGTAAGCCAATAGGAAAATTACCCTACTTGTCACTTGATTTACTGCCTCATTAAACACTCTCATTAAGAGTATATGGACACAATTGTTAGTTTCAAGTTTTTAACACAGCATGATGTTTGTGTTGTATGTGGATGTTTCCATTCAGAATAAAATAGACACTAAAGCAGAGGATGCTTTAGAGCAGGGGTGTCAAACTCAAATACACAATGGGCCAAAATTTAAAACTTGAATAAAATCGCAGGCCAACATTGAACAAATAAACCTTTTAATATATACCATACATTTTTTGCTTTAACATTAAATATGGAACCAGCAACCCTTATAAACATACAATATATAACTAAATAGTGCAGACATGTAAAATCTAATTTCAAATAAAAAACACATCAATGTCATTAATTTACAATAATAATATAATAATTTGGTATTGCCTCACGGGCCAAATGAAATTACACTGCGGGCCAAATTTGGCCCGCGGGCCAGAGTTTGACACCCCTGCTTTAGAGTGTGACTACCTAATGACTGAAAGATCACTATCACAGCAGCCTGCATGTTCTCTGCTGAGAACTTTTCAGTTCATCAAACTTTATTGTTACATTTTGGTCTTATTGAATGTTCCATTGGGCTAAAAGACGCTCTAAGGAGTTGGCTGTTCATCTTGAATGCAAACCACTTACAAAAAGTTTTGATAAAGTTGCCAATCAAACTGTAAATAATCATCAGCAAACAGAAGAGGAAGTCTTGGCCCAGAAGCATTTATTTTCCTACTATGGCGATGGCATGATCGGTCGCTCTGCCCTACTTAGCCCTGACGTTTTTCCTGAACCCTGACCATGTCACTCCATATGCTAAGGCTAACAAAGACAATAAGTCAATAAGAGGCAGAGGAGAGCTGGCCTTGCCTTCGCCATAGTAGAATTTAAAAAATGATTGTGCTCCAGATATCTGCTAGCTACACCGAAACCCTAGAAATACCAGCATTTGCCCCTAGAGGTTAAATTGCCATAACACTGCAATTTGATGGGTTTAAAGATTGACTGTGCTGTATTTTCCTAATGTGTAGAAGCCGGATGCTATCAGAGTTTAGGGAACCTCTGCTTTTCATTGGCTTTGAGTATGTCTACACTCCAGCCATGCATGCAGCGTTAACCTCAGTTTTTGAGCACAGTTTTTTTTAGCAGTGAAGGGAAATCTTATACAAGACTTGTTTTTTTTAAAGTCAACAACTCATTCAGCTAATGATAGCTTAGTTAGCTAGCTAATGGAAAACATATCCTTGAACACTGAAATCCAATATTGTGTACAGGAAAATAAATGACAAAAATAACTTGAATCTAGCAGCCTCCACTCTTTGCTATGGAGACAATCTCACCCTCAGACAGAATAATCGGACACACAAACCAATGCTCATGGATGCTTTCACACAATACACATACACTCAAGTACACACACGAAAAAGCCTAATAAGGAATCAGAATATCAGAGAAGCTGTGCCTACACAGATAATAATATCTTTGAACAAATGCCTGTGTGTTCCTGCCTGTTTGTTTGTGTGTGCACAAATGCATATGTGTGTGTGCCACAGCCGATACTTGGACAGATGCAGACGTACAAAGACTCTTTGTTAAAGCTGTTTTCTGAGTCACAGCAACTCCCAGAGAATTACTGACACCGCTGTCGTACCCACTGCGTTGAAACACACTCTAATGGAACAGCCGAGTGGGATTTGGTTTTATTCTGCTGTGCTGCAGAGGTGGTCTCAGTGTTATACCACCATTCACGTTCAATGGGAATAAAACTTCATAGGTGGATATTTTATTATTCTATCCACAAAAGGTGTGAAAACTCTGTGTACGTGAGTAATAACAGATCTGTGACCACACTGTGAGAAATGTTGAAAGGGAAAGATATATTTTCATGATTGTGACTATGAATTTTTTTGGGGGGGGAAGCAGTTATATCTACATTACACATATTAAATTATATGCAATATTGTACAAGTTAAGCCCATTCCATTTAAGGTCGGTGCCTATCAAGCAATGGTTTGCACATATAGACGTGTGACTAAAGGAAGCAACCACATTAATAGTGACAGCCCTTCACAATAAGCTAATTACCCTAATGACTTAATTAAGATGGGTGGAATGCATTGTCAATGTTGTGAGCATAATTATTGATAGATCATGTGCATGAGTGTGAAAAGGGAGGGTAAATAGCAAGCAAACTAATTAAATGAATGCTGGATGTGAGATCCAGGTGGCATGTGATGCCAAATAATCAAGGATCTGCACAGTGGACGGTGCACTTGTTCAGAAGCAAAATTGAGATATTACTTACTTTATTAATTACTTTACTGCAGCTTTAGTCCATCCTCTTCACTGTTGAGTATGAAGGTCAACATGTTGTGCAGAACTGAGGATACTGTCATTAAAATCCCACATGAAAGTCTCTTTTGTTTGTTTGGTTTGTGTCTTTCAACAGAGCTGCGGGGGTGGACTGCCCTTCAAGTACAGTGAGCCTGAACCATAAGGCTGACTGTGTGTTTTAACAAGTTAGCTTAGATAGATAGATTAATGGTCATGACATATGATAACTAAAAGTCAAACAGATAATAAAAGTGAAAAATAATAAGCATAGCCACCCTGTGATTCAGATGACCTTTAAGTTTTAATGAGTTCTTCCATGGCCCATCACACACTCTTTGACCAAGTTACACGAAAATCAGGTCAGTAGTTTTTCCGTTGTCCTGCTGACAGGAGGTGATAATGTGCAATTTGACAATGATGAATTTTTACCTTTCGACACATGACAATTGATGTTCATTAAAATAATAAAATAATAATAATAATAATAATAATAATAATAATAATAATAATAATAATAATAATAATAATAAAACCTAAAAGGGGGACATTTTTTTAAATTTGCTATTTAAAGGAGTTTAGACCAAGAAGTTTGGACAAACACAGACAACTCTGTTATCTAAACTGTAAAATCGTAGACTTGAAGATATGCTGTCCCCAAATTAAACTTTATAGATTTAATTGTCATTTACAGGAAATATACAATTAAAATCTACAATGACCACTATCATGTCTAAGAGGAAACTTCAACAGTTTTTCCATTATTCTTCATTGGCTCTCCTACTGTTCAGCAAAGTACAATCCATATAAAAATATATATGTTTAAAGGAAATGTATAAAAAATAATTGTATCGAAATAAAAAATGTAAGAAGAAGGTTGAATAATAATAATAATAATAATAATAATAATAATAATAATAATAATAATAATAATAATAATTTAAAAACAATAAACAACATTATTTGTATAGCACTTTTCTTAACAAAGTTACAAAGTGCTTTACAGACAAGAGATAAAAACACAGTGGATGACAGATAAAAATTATAATAAAACAACAAAGTAAAGTAAAGTACATGCAAACAAGTTGGAATTACAAATGAATGAATAACTGTGTGAGCATCAAAAACTCGTGGTTTGGACTGTAAAACAATGTTGTCTGAAATAATTGGATCGAAACAATACATTATTGTATAAAAGGGCATGGTGTTGGATTTTTAACAATAGACTGTTCCAGCCAGATGTGATTATTTTTTGCCCTGTTATATGCTTTTTGTCCCTTAGTGCTGCCGTACACTCTGACGTCACTTCAGAGCGACAAGCAACAATGGTAAGTGAGCAAGCAATTTTCTTTGCGGCTCCTATATTTATTTTACTAAAACGTTGTTTTCGCTAATAAGGCATAACGAATAGTTCTTGAAACATTGGTATTCACACTGTCTTTTAGTCTATCTCGGCTGTGTGGCTTATTTGTAAAGTAACAACATAATTAAAAGTAGATAAGAGCCCTTTAGCCGAAAGCTAGCTGCATTAGCTTTTCTCTTCGTGATGCTAGCTCTTTTTAGCACAGTCATTCATATTGTAGATGTGTCATTTTACCTGGTTTCATCGGCTTTGTAAAGGTTTATGGTGTATGACATTGCAAATACTCTCCGGTCATCCAAGCAAACGTGTTAAATGTAGCTATCCTGCCGTTGAATGTCGCCGTAAGCTAACTGTATGATCGTGTAAACAGCTCCGCTAATGAGAGAGTTAGCAGAGGAAACCGCTCTATAAAGGTCAGAAAGCACCGCTAGATGCCTTTCTTCTCATTTTTATTCACATATTTCTGTTACACTTCCAGGGTCAAAGCCAGAGTGGAGGCCACGGTCCGGGGGGAGGCAAAAAGGATGACAAGGTGAGAATGACACAGCTAGTGTCTGAACTTGTTGTTATGGTAGCAAAATGTTTTTCTTTTGTGTGCCCTCTAATTAACACTCATTGCTAATAATGAACAATTTAGTTTAAAAAAATGTGTGTATATATATATGTATATGTATATATATATATATATGTATATATATATATATATATATATATATATATATATGTGTGTGTGTATATATATATATATATATATATATCATATTAATATAATGTTATGTGTCGAAAATGTGTGGTGATTTAACTGATAGTTAGTATGGCAATCAATGTCAATTAGAGCTACAATATCGTTACCCTGTTAAAATAATAAGTTTTACAGGAAACGCAAAAAAAACTTGACCAAAAGTGTAACATGTGACATTTATTGATCATTTCACTCAAAAGGGATGTAACAAAGGATGGGTTTTGGCATAGTAATAACACTGTGTGTTAATTATGTATCTTAAGAGAAATAAATGACTTAGGCAATTTTTTGAACATGCCTTTGTGACTTAAGCAAGATATGGTAACACTTTATTTTGAAGGTGTCTACATAAGAGTCACACAAGCCTGTCAGAAACATGACATGACAAGTATCATGAGCATTAATGTTACTTCAAAGTGTCATTAATGTTCATGACACATCCCATGTCATGTTTATGACACGCTCATGTCACTCTATGTAGACACCTTCAAAATAAAGTTTTACCATATCTTGCTTAAGTCACAAAGGCATGTTCAAAAAATTGCCGAAGTCACATTTTATTTTGACTTAGGCATAATAAATCCGCTTAAGTCACACACTTGACATAGGCCATTATCTTAAAGGGGTAAAATCACATGATCTGATCAACTGAGAATGTAGGCGATTTTACCAAAGGAGATAATCTAGGCAAAAAAAAACAATTTTGACAAAAATGACGTAGGTGATTATTTTAACAGTGTGACGATATGTGATATAATTGATTTATTTATTATGTATCGTAGTGTTTTAAGATATGTTTGACATATGGTATATGTTTTGCTTAAGCTCTTTTTTCTCTCTCTTTTTTTACATTTTGTCTTTATTTAGGATCACATGATATCAGTTATGATAATTGGCATTGTGATCCATATTTTTAGATTTTTATCAAGTAATAAACAAACGAACAGAACTTTCGTACATACTTTTCAGCAAGTAGTAAAACAGATTAAAAAATAATAAAAAAGAAAGTTACATAATATTAAACAATAGAAGGGCTCTTTTGGGCCCAGATTTCCTCAAAATTGGCTTTTTAAAGCCTCACACAGAAAGTGATTCTTTCCATTACAAAAATCTCATAGATGATGTCATGCCACTCGTCTATAGATGGGCTGTATGGCTTAAGCCATTTCCTTGTTATAGCTTTTTTAGCAGCTACACTCAGTATGCCAAAATGGTATTTTGTGTTTTTATTTGAGGATGTAGAGTGCAGAAGCCCAAAAAGAAATGAATCCCAATTGAAAGCAATGTTAAGCTCCTTTTTTCATTGTCTGACAACACTGGTCTACCACTGGCATTACTATATGGAGTACTATATGTTGGCAAATATCAAGTAGGGTTGTTTGTGCCAAGCTAACAAATGTATTTAAACCTTGTCATAGATGTGTTTCTGGCTGTTACCTTCTCTGACATCTTTCATTCCATCTCGTCCTTATTGAAGGACAAGAAAAAGAAGTATGAGCCTCCAATTCCCACCAGAGTTGGCAAGAGGAAGAAGAAGACCAAGGGACCAGATGCTGCCAGTAAACTACCATTAGGTAAGAAAGTAAAAAAAAACAACTAAAATGAAGAGTTGTGACAACAAGGTCCGTGAAACAAAGTGTTTGGATCAAATTGGTGTTTGTATAATTTTTTTTATATATTTTTTTTTATAACATTTTAAATATGCTGGCCTGCGTTTGTCTTTCAGTAACCCCTCACACTCAATGCCGTCTGAAGCTGCTGAAGCAGGAGCGGATCAAAGACTACCTGTTGATGGAGGAGGAGTTCATTAGAAACCAGGAGCAGATGAAGCCTCTGGAAGAGAAACAGGAGGTCAGCTCTTGTTACACATTTGCCTCAATTGCTTTTGGGCTGTATTTTCAGGGAGAATATACAATAACTGTTATTTTCTTAAATCAATAATCCTTGTCTTAACTATTTTACAGGAGGAAAGGTCAAAGGTGGACGACCTGCGGGGGACCCCCATGTCCGTGGGCACTCTGGAGGAAATCATCGATGACAACCATGCCATTGTTTCCACCTCTGTAGGATCAGAGCACTACGTTAGCATCCTGTCCTTTGTTGACAAAGATCTGCTAGAGCCTGGCTGCTCTGTCCTTCTCAACCACAAGGTAATATTCAGTGAGAAACCTTTTTTTAGATTTAATTTGCGTTCAAGATGCCTTTTTAAAGAGTACAATTCAAGACTATAAAATATAAATAATTATAATTACTTTTTATAGTTTTTCGATTCAGCAATCTGGAGTCATCAATTATCCGACAGTTCCCTGAAACACTTTAAAGAACGGTTAAAAAGTTTCTGCCACCCGCTTAACTGTAATACAATTTACAAGTTGTCCTGTCTTTTGTGTGTCACTTGTAGGTTCACGCTGTGATCGGCGTGCTGATGGATGACACTGATCCCTTGGTGACGGTGATGAAGGTGGAGAAGGCCCCACAAGAGACCTATGCTGACATCGGAGGACTGGACAGTCAGATCCAGGAGATCAAGGTACACTACGTAACGTATGCACATCAAACAGTCCTGGGCCCTGAGTGGGCAGCTGTTAAGCAAAAATTACAAAAGTAATTAGTAAGCTTTAAAGTTAAATCATACGCAAAATCTTTGGATTTTAAAGGTAGCCTTTGGAAGTTGATGGCTTTGTTTGTGTATCTACACAGATTATGGTTTTTACACTGGTCTGCTAAACTAGCTTCAGGTTGAACTGTGTATGTAGACATGAAGTACCAGATGTTAACAAATCGGCATAACTGCAGTGGCATCTCCACTCTTAAATGCAAGCTTATTATCTACTCCCAATATTTACCTAAATAACTATGAGCTACTATGGATTCATCCAGCTAAAAGTGTGACCAGTGACCAGTTTATACAATTACTTTTACTCAGCAGCCCTATGTTTATTAGGATTGTTTGATAATTTTTTTTAGTAGTAATAGTGCTGCTGCTGGATGTCAACGCCTTACTTGTATATGCAACATGTTTTCCTTGGTTGCTGAGGTTGACGATTCAGTTTTCTGTTTGTTTTATAGGAATCAGTGGAGCTTCCTCTCACACATCCAGAGTATTACGAAGAGATGGGCATTAAGCCTCCTAAAGGTGTCATCCTGTATGGACCACCTGGCACAGGTGAGTACTTTTTATAACCATGCTAAATTGTCTCTCAAACTCTCAAAACATTTTGGATGGCATTGGCGATGTGCGCACATCCCAGTTGCAAAAAAAAAAAAGACCACCAACAAGAACCCTCATCACAAAGAACAACTAGATGGCAAAACAGGCTACTTTCTCACTGGACTTTTTCTTTTTTGACTGTTGAAATGCTGTCTCGATAAAATAACAACTTGTCACTCTGGGTTAGGCAAGTATAAAGACTGTAAATGTATATAATAATAATAATAATAATGTAATGTATACAAATTAACTTTCATTAGTACCATTTTGGTTTTGGCAGCCTACTGCGCAATACGACTTGTTCAAAGCAGATTGCAGCTCCTCCTGTGATTAAAGCCTAATTCTGATTCCTTCTGCAACTGACGTATGTGGGCATTCATGTATGATGCTATAGTGACGTGTTCTGATTAGGGGTCTATAGACTCTCTCTAAGGCGAAGAGAATGAGAAATATGACCGCATTGTATCATTAGCAGTCAGACATGAAGACAGAACAAACATAACTAGTTCTTGTAGTCCACTTAAATACTCAATCAGACAATGATCATAAAAAGGATTATAATAGCCAAAATTACTCTACATGATAAAATAGTGTGTGTGTGTGTGTGTGTGTGTGTGTGTGTGTGTGTGTATATAATGTGCACATATACAGCCTGACATTATGTTTCTGGTTCCAGCACATAAGAATTTAGTCTTTTTTTAGGTGAAATCCGTAGATAAAGGTGTATTTAACCCAGAATGACATCACTGGCCAATTAGATATGGTCATTAGGGACCTTTTTTAAAGGGCACCCCAGCAGGCAAGGTGGGAGATTGTCGTCACCCTCCTGCACCCTCAGTACTGCCACGGATATAAAGTGCTCTACAGCCGGTGTTACACACTTTTAGTGAGACAATGCACCTTCAGCAGCTGTAAAAATGGGTATTATTATACTGTATAATTAGCCAAGGACCACTGAGATCGTCTTTGTGAATAGCTATTAAAAAAAAGTAACTTTTACAAATGGACAAATCAAATCTGTCCTTCACTAAACAAGATCTCATTCACAAAGGAAATCAGAGTTAGGTGAAGTGCACTTCACTTCAGCTTGGCTGATTTCAATAAAATCTTTTTTTTTAATTCCTGCACAAAGACATGGGGAAACATTATTTCTGTTGCTGCATCTTTATCGATGTCATTCATTGTATATATTTACTGTCCTTGAGATCAATATGCACAAAGCTAAAGAGGCATTATATGTGTCAGTAGTAATTCTAGAAGAGCCAGAATCTGAGTGCTGGTTGTAAAGTCTACCACAATATTATGAACCTGGTTTATGAAATAATTAAATATAAAGTATGGGTTATTGTTGTCAAGGGTGACACAATAAATACACTGACAAACTTTTATTGTCCCTGATATTAACAGAAACCATTAGTGCTTTTTACAGGGCAATAATGCTGCAACAACAAAGATTGCCATCCTTATTTAATATCACCATCTATTACGACTACAATCATTTTGGACATTTTGTCTCTTGAAACTGGATAGAGAATTGTTTTCATACACCTCAGTCCAAAATAGTTGTGAAAACAGTTGCATATAAAACCAGACTGTATGGAAGAAATTAGTTTAGTTTATGAGATACTTCTGATCACTTATTTTTCTGAATGTAAGTCCTTAGATAAACTTGGCAAACCAAACATTGACGTGTGCATGAGGGCTGCCCTGTTTGGAGGCCGGGTGGTTGTGCATGTGTTCAAAAATGATTGCAACGTGTCCACAAGGTGTAACATGCATGTGTCTAAACTAAAAAACAACTAGACCGTTTTGTTCATAAGGTCTTCATTACATTGTAGTTAGTTCACACTGTACTTGACTTTTTCCCCTTTCTAATGGCGCTAAAGTGATGTAGTTAACCTATTTTTAAGCTAAAAGTACTTGAAAAGTAATGTATATTATATGTTATGCATTTACCAGGTAAGACGCTGCTCGCCAAAGCCGTAGCCAATCAGACATCAGCTACCTTCCTGCGCGTTGTGGGCTCAGAGCTGATCCAGAAGTACCTGGGAGACGGACCCAAGCTGGTCCGAGAGCTGTTCAGGGTGGCAGAGGAGCACGCGCCTTCCATCGTCTTCATAGATGAGATCGATGCCATTGGCACAAAGAGGTACACAGACATCTTCTCAAACTATTTTAGACCGAGAATGTGAGAGACTGACGGCAATGGAGGAGCGATAATTTAACACCTTTTAGTGTTAGAGAGCCAAAAATGGATGACAACGTGTTGGATTTGTAAGTGTGATACAGCTCTACATCTGGATTTATTACAGTTTTATTTTTACCCAGTGTTAAACAGCACATTAACGCTTCAGGTTTATTAACTTTCTTTCTCATCTAACTCGATGTGTGTTTCACTTGAGAAGCCCAGTGGAAATCAGTCAGCTGACTAGTTGGACATACTAAATATCTGTGGGCGCTGCATGCAAGATACTGTCTTCATTTCCTCTGATCTATATTATACGGCAGCACCCAAAACAAGGAGTTAAGTAATGCAGTCATTGTAATAAATAATGTGTAGATTCTCTCTTGCACATTATGATTGTATATTAAGGCGTGTTGGAGGGCTGTTGACCAGTAAAGTTGACATTAGCAATGACTAAATGTGCAGTGGGCATGTTGCATTGCAGTAGCTTCAGCTTTCTTTCTCTCATGTTGAAAAAGATGGCCAGTGCCAAGAACGTGTAAAATCAAAAGCTTTCCATGGTAAAAATTCAACAAAATGTTAAAAGACAGTAACATTGTTAGGTAGGATATTGGCTGGCTTAATGACTGCCTGGTTTTATAATGACATGAATTATAAATGAGCTTGTAGATGTAGCCAGATTGTTTACCTTAGATGGAAAAGACAGCAAACAACTCAGTTAAGTGGTCAGTGATAACAAAACTGCAGGATGGACAGGATTGAACTCCTCGAAGTCTGACGATGTGAAGTAGTGTGGTGTATTGTATATATTCTAAAGATAACTGTATACTTCCTGTGTGTGGTGTCTAGGTATGACTCGAACTCCGGCGGCGAGAGGGAGATCCAGAGGACCATGCTGGAGCTGCTCAATCAGTTGGACGGCTTCGACTCGCGGGGAGACGTCAAAGTTATCATGGCCACCAATCGAATAGAAACCCTGGATCCAGCCCTCATTAGACCTGGTCAGTGGGAGTCTGATTGGATCTGATTCTGCCTGTGTTTGTCACTGACTGATTGTCTGTCTGCCCGCACATCGACAGTGTGTCTGATAGACATTTGGGAAACGATTGTATTCTGCTGAGTCATGGCAGGAAATAGAAATCATGTCAGATTGTTTTTTCTGCATCAGAACTGTTAATTCTTTTTTTCCTTTAAGGCAACTGCTCTTTTAAAACACAGATCCTTGCTAAAGGTGGTCATAATCAGAAATCAATTTACTGACACTGAACAGAAAAAATCTTGCTCATTATTTTTCCGAAAAGACTTTTAATAATATATCCTCTTGATGAAAAACATGTTTTTGTCTAAAAATCTTGCTTAATTCTAAGTAATTTTTCATTCAGTTATTTATATACCCTCTGAACCCCAAGCAGTTTAAGGTTATTTTCAGCTCCTGTTCTTGGCTTCTGACTGTGGCCTTATACATTTTTAATTGAAATATGAAAATCCTGCACCTCTATTGAAACAGCAATTATGGCTAGTAAGTAAGAAGATGTCAGAATGTATTTTGTGCAGTCTAACACCGTTATAATGCCATAAATCATTAACAAAGAAAAGGCGTAAATTTGGATTACATTTCTTTTTGATAATTCCATAATTTTCAAACAATTTAAATTAAATATATATGTATGCCATTTAAATATATATTGAGCTATTTATATATTTGTAATTTGGCTTACATGCTCTCTGGTCCTCTTCTCTCTGCTCTGTGTAAACAGCCTGCAGTTTCGCTTCTTCACTTATATTTTTATCACCATTTTTCTCTACCAAGTCATTTATGCCTTTCCCAGGTGTGCTGAGGAGCGCAGAATTTAATGTTTACTGGGTGTGATTAGTGCGAAGGGTTTTTCTTGTTTATTTTTTTATGAAATATTAATATGTTAAGCTTTGATTCTCTTACTTTTTCTGATCATTACCCGTGATCCTTTCAAGGACTGTAGGAAAATTGATAATGCCTCTTTTTGTAGTTTCTGTTTATGATAGTCTGTGTTTATTCTTAAGAAAACATGCTTTTCAAATCCATAAGACGGTTCTGGGGTTCAGAGAGTTGATTCATTTTATTGTGCACTGACTGTTAGCAGTTGTGAACAGCTGATTATCAGTCAGATCTGGTTTTAAATGCTTTACGGTAAACTGAACTGTAAAGGCTTCATTGGGTGTGAGCAGAACCATTATAGGATAAGCTACCTAATTGATTTGTAAAATGATCATTATTTGATAAATTAACTAACATGATCAGTGTTTGGTCACTTACCCACCACTCTGCTATTTTTATAATTAAGTGAATCAGTTTTAGTGATGGTTATTGCCATAAGTCTACTGAATGAAACATTTAAAACAGACAAAACTAAGAAGCTCTTCACAGCAGCAGTTTGTGATGTTGTCGTTTCCTTCTCTCCTCCTCCTCAGGGAGAATCGACCGTAAGATCGAGTTTCCCCTGCCGGATGAAAAGACTAAAAGGAGGATCTTCCAGATCCACACCAGCCGTATGACAGTAGCAGATGATGTCACCCTCGATGACCTTATCTTAGCTAAGGACGACCTATCAGGAGCAGACATTAAGGTAAGGGCGAGACTGTCCACTCACAGCTGTAAACTGGCTCTCTGTAGGCCAATAAATCACAGCAGTGCATGATGGTTGGGACTAAACATCCCAGTGAGTTGTTTGCTTTTGTGCTCTTTGTTGACTCCCACACAGGTAAACGTGTCTTTGGGAGTCTTAACATCAGTAGAGATTAAGAAGCGTGGCAGGGTAGTGTCCAATCAAAGTGCATCCTGCCAATACACATGTATTCTGAGTTTTCTGAATTTGCTCCGTCCTGATTCTGTGACCTCAGCCGTTTATTGATTGTGAGTTCAACAGGTCTTGGCAGCGAGCCAGTTCAGACAGAAACAAGATGAAGGGAAGCAACAAGGGCAATATACAATTTATATTTACAATTTAATTGTATAACATCCTCCATTCAAAAATATTCAGACCAAAGTTTACTGGAAATTTAACTCTTTCCTTCTCTCTGACTCAGCTCTGCTGCCCTCATGTGGGATGTGACAGAGTTACACTTTCAGTGGGTTTCCAGGCCTCTGTTTGATCCTTAAAAAGCTGCTTTCTTTTGTAGATTTAAGTTCTTTAACATCATCATACCAATGATGTCCGTCATTTACAATAGCCTGTATTTCAATAGGTTTCCTGATATCTGATACCGTCAATTATCAGGAATTACATAGGAAGCAAAATGCCAGCTTTAAAGTGAGAACTCCACCCAGACATCATATCTTGATTATCAAACACGCCTTTGGTTCTGAGAGGAGGCTGAAGTTCATCCTGTGCATGAATTAGAATCAGTTTTAAAAGTGAAAAGTTGTCATACTGGATTAAAATAGTAGAAATATTTTGTCTTATTTGTTTTTCAGGGTTCCTATGGGTGCTAGAAATTCTTGAATACACCTTAATTATAGTGTGGTGTTATCAGGTTTTGAAAAGGGCTTAGGTTTTAAATAAAGTGCTTGAAACTGTGTTAAAAACCTGTACATTTCACAAAGTCTGAAATGTTTGGAAAATGCTTATTGTTTTCAAGATAAGCAATATGCTTGAATTTGAATAGACTCTTTGAAAAGTGTGTTTTGGGTGGGTTTTTTTCAACATAAACTGGTGTTTCATCAATCACTTATGCAAACCAAAACTCTTATACAACTTCGACTACGACATTTGAAATAAAAAGATCCCGTCATCATAATTGTTGATGGCATAATGCTGTAACAGCATCTTATTTAGTGTGAAGTGAAATAATCACTATACTGTTTGCTGTATTTACTATATATAAACCTTCCGGTGCTGTACGTGACGGCAGCCTCTCCAGTAGCTCGGCAACACTTGAAAGTTATTGCCAATTTCCTGAGGGAACCCTCCCAAGGGATTAATAAAGTTCCTATCTATACATATATACATACACACACACACACACACACACACACACAGCTGTAAGGTGTTGGAAAAGCTTAAAAATTCACCTGTAAAATGCTTGAATTTGACTTTTAAAAAAGGTAACCCTGGTTTTTTTTTTGTATCTATACTAGTGGGGTCCAAACATGGTGCTAAAGAACATTACATCACAATGTTAAACTAATAAATAGTTTAAAATCCAACCAAAAAAACATCAAGAAGCCAAAGGAAAATCAGTGCCCACTATATATCCAAAGTAGTCAGCAAAACATTTAAAGCAACATAGTTCAATAAAATAATAGTTTCTGTCATTCTGTAGTTATTTTGGTCTTGGTTTTTATTTTCCACAAGGTACGAGTTTACCCTGTTAAGCAGGAAAGTCAACTAAATTCCAACACAAAGCAGATCTTTGTTACCGCTACTTTTTTCTCCCCTGGTGTAAGAAAGAGTTTCCACAGCCTCTTGTCTTTTACAGAAACACAAGAAAATGAAGATGAAGTTCACTTTGTATTCATCTCCTGTCCCTCTCTCTGTGTCCTCCAGGCCATCTGCACAGAAGCCGGCCTCATGGCTTTGCGGGAGCGCCGTATGAAAGTCACCAACGAAGATTTCAAGAAGTCCAAGGAAAACGTCCTGTACAAGAAGCAGGAGGGCACACCGGAGGGGCTCTACCTCTAACCTTCAAACTTTTCTGTTTTCTCTCACTCTGACCCCCACCACTCCTCCCTTCTCTATCTATCGCTGTGTGAAAGAGAGGAGGCAGCAGCTGAGTTGTTTGTCTCCCTAGAGAGAGTTTTGATATATTTTGCGCATGTCATGTCTGGCTTATCCCACTCTCCTGTTACCGTTATGTGAATAAAAGAACAAAAAAATGAATTAATGGTCACAGTGTTAGTTTATTTCCTGCAGCGCCCTCTTAAATCTTGTTTGTCCAGATGCAGCATATGTTTACATCTGCTGCTTATTAGATTCCTGTTTATTGAGGTAATTGCCGTTCTGTAATATGCTGAGCTAATTAATTACATTAGTTATTTAATTAGTTCAGTCTCTCGTCGCCCTTCATGTCAAGAACGTAATCAATCGTGCAACCCTGATTCCAAAAAAGTTGGGATGCTGTGTAAAACTTTTAGACATATATTCAATTGAAAACTGTAAAAATACAACATTTAATGTTTTAACTCTACAAATTAATGGATTTTTGTAAATATATGCTTTTTTTCCAAATTGATTGCCAGCAACACATCTTAAAAGTTGCGACGGGCAATAAAAGACTGGAAAAGTTGTGGGATGCGCAAAGAACACCTGTTTGGAACACTTCACTGGTAAACTGGTAACAAGGGATAGTATCATGATTGGATCTGAAATGTGCATTCTAGAAAGGCTCGGTTATTTACAAGCAGGGATGTGGTGAGCTTAGCCATTGCATGGGCGAACAACATTTCTCAATGTAGCAAGGAATTTATGGATTGTAGAGGATGAAATCCATAAACTAATTAAAAGCTTAAGAGAATCTGAAGAAATCTGCACATAACGGGCAAGGCTGAAAACCAATATTGGATGCTCATGACCTTCGACCCCTCAGGCAGTACTGCATTACAAACTGACATGATTACTACATTGCCTCTGCAACACATAAGAAAACCATTCTTGCTATGCAAAGTTCGTCGCTGCATCTCAAGAGAACCATATATAATAACATCCAGAAACTTCTCCGGGCCCAAGCTTATCTGAGATGACAAAGTCAAAGTGTGTTGTGGTCTGATGAGTCCACATTTCAAATACCGTTTGGAAGTCATGGACGTCATGTCCTCTGGGCTCAAGACCAAAAAGACTGTACAGATCGTTACCAGCACAAAGTTCATTAGCATCTGTGGTGGTATGAGGGTGTGTTAGTGCCCATGGCGTCGTAGGTAACATGCGCAACTTTGAAGCCACCATTAATGCTGAAAGCCACATATGCTGCCATCCAGGCAACATCTTTTCCAGGGACGACCCTTCTTATTTCAGAAAGACGATGCAAAGCCAGTTTGACATGTTACAACAGCATGGCTGGCAAGAGTTCAGGTAAAAGACTGACCTGCCTGCAGTCCAGACCTGTCTCCAATTGAAAATGTGTAGCACATTATGAAACAAAAAATGCAACAGAGACCCTGTTGAACATCTGAAGTCTTACATCAAGTGAGAATGGGACATTGCACAGATGCACATAATTAAATCTCGGGGTTACAGAATGAGTTAAAACACCCTGACTGTAGCATTTTACTCAGACATTGCCTCCAGGAGCAACACAATGTCATTGCACTAACTCTTAAATGTTTAAAGGGACTGTTCTGAGCAATAGAGAGAAGTTAAAGTGAATTTTGGTTCTGGTTTGTGCACATGATATATCTGAGTGCAGCCTGTGATTCGATTTTGCTGTCTTCTCTTCAAACCAGCCTTTACGTTATTACAGTGCGGTTAAGTCAATCCAGCTAAGCTGCCCTTGCTGCAGTCTGACATGCGGAGAACAGCAGCGTTGATTTAATTCCTCTTGATGTGGAGCCATGTGTAACTCAGTGCTCAGCAGAAAGTGGCCCCATGCAGCAAGCACTGAACCACTTCGCAGGGCCATCTCTGGGCTGGAGTGAGAACGGAGCTCTTGCTGCAGCCCCCTCCTCGGAAACACTCTCCTTATTAAATCAGTCACGCATTTCAACTGCAGCTCATACATCGCAGCTTATTCGGCAAATGGAAGAAAAAAAACATTTAAATCAAGCGTGGCGTGTTGGGCCGGAGAGTCTGGGATTGTTACAAGAAGAGGGGTGTGCGTTCTAATGAGGCATTTGCCCTGTCAGCTCAAGGCAAACTGTGGGCTGGGTGTTTCTAAACCGCCCCCGTGAGCGCACAGACACTGATGGGGGATGATAACGGCAGGGCTGAACATGGTGTTGGCATTCTCTGAAAATGTCACATCCACATTATTGTTCATTCACGATGTGTACAGATTGCGATGTACTTCATAGCGCTCTAAAAGCAAATAAAAGCCTACTTTACAAGATTATACATTTCCAAACACATGAAGGGACAAGGAACTTCTGAAGTAATCCAAATGAAGAACTCTACAATGGAAAAGCTTGTTTTGTTTGAATAGGATGGAAGTATGACAAAGACAATCTTTTTGTATACTTTAAGAAAATGGTGTGCTGTGTAATCTTTAATAGGGCGCAACAAGGTTTAAGGTGGGGAAAAGGTGACCAAACTATTGCAAATCAAACATGTACAGGGAGTACATGTTTGATTTCTACATCTACAGTATGTTGCTGCCAGTGGTGGACTCAGGCTGAGGTGCAGATGCAAAAGGAAACAAAATTAGCACCAGCACAAATAATATTTTCTAGCATGTATGGCAGCCTAAATGGCACTGCATGTTTTCTCCATTTAACAATGCAATGAATCTCAGTTTTCTCCACTGGAAGGACACTTTCTCACATTTTCTCCACTAGAAGGACACCCTAGAGGGCACTTCATCATGTTTTCTCCATCAGAAAGGAACCCTTAATGGTACTTTTTTATGTTTTCTCCACTGGGAAAAGAGGTTACTTCCTCACTTTTTCTCCTCCAGAAGAACATTCTAGAGGGCACTTCTTCACATTTTCTTTGTTTAAAGGGCATCAAAGAGGGCACTTTATCATGTTTTATCTATCATAGGTTCATCTACGAGGGCAGCTCTGCAGCATTTGATCCACTGGTGCTGCCAAGAGTAAAACAACAAATATGTGTATGCTTATGTGGGTGAGATAGTGATTGGAAGACACAAAGCAGCAAAAAAGCATCTGCTTATGCAATAGCTATGTCTCCTGTTAAACAGAGCAAAACACTGAACAAATTCAGTAAGAAGTGCTGATTAGTTCCAGCAGATTAACAAATGAAACAGCTCAACTTGAGTTAGAGTTACATGACCTGATGAGAGAACTGCTCACAGCCTGGACTCACACTGAACTGCAAAGATTTGCTAAAATGGTCATGGAGATCTTAAACGAGTTATTGTGGAAAATCAAGAAGTTTGTTTTTCTTAAGTGGAACCACATGAGCTGTAACTAATGCAACAGCTACTCTTCTTGGGGTCAACAGGAAAAAAAATAAGTTGATGTTATACATATGCATATACACAAACACACAAGACAGACAAAATAAATAAAACTATTTACAGCACTATAGCACTAGTCTATAATATAATCAGCAGTACTGGAGCATACACACTATAATACTTTATGATAAAGCAGCTGTAGGGGCTATATAAGTATCAAAACATTCAATCCACATAGAATCCAGAAAGCCTGTATTCACAAACTGTACCTTTAAAAGAGGTCTCTGTAAGGTTGTGATGTCATAACAGCCATATGTCCAGGTTGAAAGCGCTGCAGTGCCATCACAGTCATTCCCCTGCTGTAATGATGGTGCAGACACCCAAAAGTACAGATGAAGAAGACCGGAAAACACTGACCAATCAGAGCAGACTTGGCTTTTTCGGGAGGGAAGCTTAAACAAACAGGTGCTTTAACGGAGCGTTTCACACAGATGGTGAAAACAGAAAAAATAATGTGTTTTTCGAGAATTAAGGCACGTTAAAATGTAGTCGAACCCAAAAGTATGAACTTGAAAATGAACATTATATGTCCCCTTTAAATATATCTATGGCTCATTAGAAATCCCTAATGTTATTCAAGGTTTTCCTGATAAATAACGGTGAATTATTCCAATGAATGGTGGCCTTGTACAAAACAGTTCTCTATGAATCATTAGTTTGGGACTGTGGGGCAGTTATCTTATTATCTAGCCACGTGTCTAGACTTAGTTTTTAGGACAGTGATGCAAGCAGACCTTCTAAATCCTTAAATGCATGTGGAGAAAAAAACATTGTGAGGTCTTATAACTGTTTAGAGTAGACGGTACAGGGTTGAAGGCTTCTCTCTTTTGATTAAAAGCAGAAACAAATACTGTTACACACCCATTGTAGTGAAGTAATGATCTGTGTAGATAGATAAGCCTGTATAGGGCCCACACTCTTCATATAAAACACCTGTGCCTGTAATGTGTGTGTGGCATTTCTTCCGTTCATGATTTCTGCACTTCATCCACTGGGTGGTGCTTGTGTCAGGTACACTCAAACAGGCTGGAGGATTTATATATACGTGTGTGTAGATTATGACAACACTGCTATACTATCTGCTCGGCTCAATTCTGCGTCGTCATTCTACCTACCGACGTTTAACGCGTTTTATTAAGCAGGCAGACATGTTCGCTTTAGTAAATGACAAAACAATTTCATCGTTGTCGTGAAATGAAACGCACCCCAGTTGTGTACCGCTTAAATAAGTAGGCACCAACCCTGCCATGCCTCATTGTTAATTTCACGTAGGCCTACCACACTTTGTAGTAGCCAATAGTAAGTCTGCGCACTTCCCATATCGAGCCTATCAAACATTTACCCCGCACCAATGAAAACCTGTCGCATTTTCCTTCCGTCTCGACCAAACCAATTTAAATAATTACAGACACTAATAAATCGTCGCAAACGCGGCGCTGAGAGGTGCGTTGGTTTTTAAGTTTCCTGTATTTATATTTATTATATTTACATCAAGTGCCACTGCCTGGTGCAATGCAGGTCCCGTGTAGCCAATCGATGCGGCCGACACATGGAGTATAATATTGCAGGTCTGCAGCGGCCAATCAGAAACGCTATCACACACCGGCACAGCAAATTCTCCAGTGTCAACCAGGCTGCTTCCTACACTAGAGGTATCCTTCCGCAGCTGAAAACTAGTACCCTGTGTTGGGAGAATCTAACTCTCTTTCTGGAATAATAAGAGGCCAGATGGATGGATTGGAAGCTAATGCACCATTGCGGATTTGTATTTTTTATATGAAGTTCATCATCAGATATATTCAGTGAAATTGAGGGATCTAACAGTGATATGCCCCGATTTAAAGGCACAGTCCACATTTTTTATGAGTTTGAAGGTAGTATTAAAAATGGTTTCATATGGCAAAACAACTATAGATAAAATAATAAAGTGGTATTTTGTGGGTTAAGCTAAGGTAACTAGACTTTAGTTTTGAGTCAAAAGCATATTTTGTCTTAAACATATTTGTGGTTATATATTTTTTATCAGTTTGATTTATTTTGACATGATAGGGACTATACTTGTATTAAAATGACTTGTGGTAGTTACCAGGCAGTGAGAATTGGGAGAAAATACAGGCTTTCTTGATAAGTAACAATTACTACAAATCCAGACACATTAGTGAACCCTGTCCATTTAAATAGGGGTAGTTTTTTGGCCCATTAGATGTTAATTCCTATTTTTATGTAAACCTTAAGGCCTGAATAACTATTTGGGTTTAACTGTAATTTGCAGCTTTATTGCTCCTAATCCAACTTGGTGTAAAACCTAAAAAAAACCTAAAAACTAAAAGTCTACTAAATGAACATAAAACACTGCTTCTTGTAAGTTATGCTTTCCTGCTAGTAAATGTGTGGGAATCTGGCCTCCAGTTGAATAAAAGTAATAGCATGTATTCAGTTTTTCCTTACAGGACCTTATCCTCACATGACTCTGGTGTTGTTTCCTGTGATGGAGGCCAATGGTTTAATAAGCAAAACATGACATCAACATATTAACCTTTGGAGGTTTGACCCCCATGTGTGTTATGTGCTTTTATAACATGCATTGACGTTACATACAGGGCCAGATTAACACTTTGCTGTACCCTGGGCAACAATATCCAAGGGCCCCATCATCACGACCCCAGAATCACCATAATCTGGCAAAATATAGAATAAATTACAGTAATATACAGTTAATAGACTAAATACTTCAATAACTAACTGTACAGATGTGCAAACGCTCATAGAACTACAAATGCACTACGATGTCCTCTTGTCAAGGCCACTCACTCACATATGGTGTAATGAAAACAAAACACATCAGCATCAGTATAATCTGGCAAAATTGACCCACTACATAGATGATAATAATAATAATAATAATAATAATAATAATAATAATATATTTTATTTGGAAGGCGCCTTTTTTGGCACTCAAGGACACTGTACAAAAAGATAGAAAAAAAAGGGAAGGAAGTGTCCTCAATTTTCGCAAAAAAATAAATAAATAAGCAACCACTTTTAAAGCATCCAATATTTATTTAACAACACCTATTCCCAGCAGCAGAAATGTATTGAATTGATAGAGGCATCACAGAGGAAGACAAGAATCAAGAATCTAGAATCGAGTAGCACTTTGGTCGTCAGCTCATTTTAAACAGAAATCATCCTGTCACCTTAAAATTCATTGTTAAGCAACGACTCCGATGGACAGTTTAACTAATAAGCGAGAGATAACCAGATATTTTGCTTGTGCCCACACTGCCCTGGGCCCTTTAGAGGTCGTGGGCCCCTGGGCAATTGCCCAGTTGCCCATATGGTTAATCTGGCCTTGGTTACATAGGCAACAATTGTAATGTACATCTAAAACATAATAATACAAAGATGTGTTCAGCAATAATAAATCAAATATCCACTGCATTCCCAGTCATGTACCTCAATATGACAGAAGGGATGCACTCAATGCACTGCAGGCGTTTAGCCCCGGTGATTGGCAGCTCTTCTCTGCTACAGGCCTGTGCCGCTGCAGCAACCCTGAATTGAAATAAGGAAGTGAGTGATCAGTGCTAGTGTGGCGGAGGGATACACAGGCAATCCCCATTCTGGCCACGGCCAATATACACACTCCTAACCCGCCAGTGGAACTCCATCTAAGGAACGAGCACACTCCTAGTCTGCCTCCACAGACCAACAAGCACACAACCCATCAGACATGGTATGTATTGTCATTCATTCTTTGCAGTAGGGGAATTGTTTTTAATCCCAGTAAACCCTGGTTGCTACGAGTGTAAACCTGGTTGAGCGTATTGCTTTTCCGTTCTTTAGGCAATTTACGCACTCATTGATTCCGCGTATGAACATTCGTATGCGTAGAAGAGGCGGAAAACGCCCGCAAACTGCTATTTTTATGTTCTAGCAACTGCATGGGATAATGTGAAGCTCTGTTATGGACTGTCTTTGTTCGCTTTTGTGGTTTATACGTGAAATTGTGTTCACCTTCAAAACGGGGCTGTATTTCCTCATAACTGCGCAATTCATACAGCATTATTGGGTATTCGGCTATATCAGGGCAAGTAGCTGGTTCACAGCTGCATGGTGGAGCTCGAATTAAATCTTGGACTAGATTTTGTGGTATCGGAATAACTAACAAAGCTATTCTGGGTCATAACAGCATAATTCTGCAGCCATAAATGCATTAGGGTGCATTTGAGAATCCGCCTTAGCAGCGCAGGCGTGTTGGGAAGCCTTCCTGTCGCTGTTAGAGGCATAACACAGTCATACGCTGACATTTTCATATCATAGCCGACATGTTTTAACATGTGTTTTATTCTGTGTTTACGGTTTGAACGCGGTAAACCCACGGACGACGACGCTCCTCTAGTTATGAGGAACACGAGCTGGCTTCCCCTTTTCTATGTTGCACCATCTTGCTGCTCGAGCCGAGCCATGATGGGGGAATGGCACTATTTTATCTCGTCAGTTTTCCGCAACGGAAACGGACCATATTCTGTAATTACAAGGTTATAGCTGCATTGAATCGTCTGGCTACCAAATAAAGAGCTACTAAAAAACGATATGAGACGCAGTTCCGCCTTCACTGCAGGCTCTGAGGGTTTATCTTAGGTTGTGTTATCTATTTGTGTTATGTCGGCTGATTTGGTTGCCCCTTTGCAAATTTTCGATGTTATGCAAATGTGGTGCCGGTGAGTTGTCTGAGATCTTTCTGCCACTGGAAACCACTAAACATCAACAGCTGTTAAGTTTTCCAAACCAACTCAATAGTACCTATTGTTTTTTATGAACACTTCAGGGCCACCATGTTACTCCACAGCTCATACATTTGTAAAAGGTTTATTATTCTGTAGCATTAAATGCTGAGAAACCACATAGGCCTCAGTGACTTGCAAAATACATTACCGCACCATTCTATCCATTTCCACCAGGTGTTGGAGACACTTTCACACTGACATCTGCAACCAGCTCATAAAACGAAGCCCCTCGGTTGGCTACGTCACATATCAAGAAGTGATCTGGATGTGTAAAAAAAAAAAAAAAAAAAAAAAAAAGGCCATCATTAATGGCCTGAGAGAGTCAAGAAGCTGTAGACCTCTTTTCCCCCCTCTGCTGCGATCAAATATCCCATGTATGGTATCGAGCTGCGATGCAGTTTCACGTTGCAACGCGGCGCAGTAATTGGAGTGTAAAGTGGAATTGTTATGGCCTGCGTATCAGCATCTCTGAAAAGTTTACTCCACAGGCGTAAGCCCCTTGTCTGCATCAATACGGCCATTGAAGTGGAAACAGCCTCCCCTATTGAGGTGGAAGTATCGAATAAGTAGTCGGACCATGCTAAGGCCCTATCCTATTCCTGTTACGCTCTTGTTTGCTGATGCATGTTTAGTAACTTGAAGGACATCTGATCTGTCGCAATGAATAATTTATCTGCTTGGCGGCAACACCTAGCCATGTTCCATGTTCCTGGTGTCTAGGAGTGATAAAGTGGTGCGGAGGAGTACCCAGCCACCTATCAGCACCAGGCCATATGGTGGACCAGCCTTGTCCGCAGGGTGTGGGGATGCTGGTGTCGTTTACACCCATTCCCCCCCACCACTACCACCCCCCCCCCCTCCCTTCCAGACACGGGCCCCGGCCCCTGAGGCCTCACTGTCTTTTGTCCAGCCTCAAAGAGAAGAGGCGTTCAGCGCTCTGTGGAGCTATAGAAAGGAAGTGTGTGTGCCACACTGGCTCTTTGTGTTTGTGCTTGTGTTAGGAATGAATGGAAGTGTGTATGCTAGTGTGTGTCACGCCCATCTGTCGGAGTGACAGCTGGTTACGCGTCTTTCACTTGGTGAATATAGAAAAGCTACTTCAGGTTTGGGCACCTGACAGATCAGCAGTTTGAAAAGTGCCCACAGAGTTGATAAAGAAGAAGATAATCGTTGGCATTCTCTTACACCATTTTGCATCCCGTATCAAATTAAAGCTAGTGTGAACAGTGAGCGATGCAGTAAGTTTGTACAAGGGTAATTTGACATCAACTGAGAGCACAAGATATTCCTTGCTGGCCCGGTGAACTGCCTCCTGCCTCCTACAGTCCTGTTTGGAGCGCATTGCTCGGGCCGGCTGCCCGGGCAACAGTGGGAGTGGTTGACCCACTCATGCCAGCGAACTGATGCCAGCAGAGCCCCCCCATCCCCAAACACTAACACACTCCTGTTCCTCTGCAAGCTGGAAGCCTGGCAGTGAACAACCCTGCCCGTAGAACACTGTGTATGGTGAATCACAGGGAGTTTCCTCTGGAACAGTATGTCACATATATATACCGTGGAGAGAAAATGACACAAAGAGAGGAAAGGTCTGGAGGAGGAGAAGTTGGTATTGGCTGAAGTCCAAGTGCAAAGGAAAGAAGGAAGAAAAAGGAGAAAAGGAAGGGATGGGCCGGTAGTGGGCCTGGTGGTGCAGCAGCACCATGAGGCCCCAACAGCTTGGGCCTAAGCCAGGGGAGGATCCATAGCACTGAGTCACCAAACCCCACACCCAGTCCACTTAGAGGGACAGCAGGGGACAGAAAGAGACAGCAAAGTTACAGCAGGAGCAACACAGCGTGACAAAGAGGGTGACTAAGGGGAAGATGGAAAACGAGAATTAACACAAGGATAAAAGACATGAGCACCAGACGATGGTGGCACCTGAAAATGAGAAAGAGAATAGTGGTCAAGCTGGGTGCCATGTTTTCGTTGGCATGGCTGTTTTGTCTCTTGACATTTCAGATTCTCACAACTGGAAATGGAGACAGGAAGAGGGTGCAGGCAGGGCATTGAATCATGTCAGCTAATTGTATGAGCTCTGCTGATGTTATCCATGAAAGCCCTCGCTGGCTGGATCAATCCATCCCATGGCTGCTGCTACTCAAAGCACTGGGAGAGGCCTTTTGTTTTAAAAAAGCTAAAGGTCAGCTTGCAGTGTTTCATCTCCTTAATCTTATCCAGTCTAACTGAATCTAGTCGTTGTGCAACAAATTTAATTTACTGGCATGCTTTACAAAATAAAATACCCTCACCTCCAAACATGGACTTTTACGAGGCTCAGATTTCCACAGCCATGGGGTTTCAGGATGACTTGTTATTGGATGTTTTCTGTGCAGTATCCACAGCTAGATTGCTTGTACAAACACGTAAACACACAATTGGCTTGAGGAATTTGCTTTGAGGCAGAACTGGCTACTCTGACTAACTCACAGGAAACACGGGGATGGAAAGTATTGGTGTTGAGGAAGAATGCCATTAAGAAAGACTGTGTGTGCAAGAGTACACGTATGTAAGTGTGCACATCTGTGACTGCTCATGTTTATTTGTGTGTTCCTTTTTGCCAAGCACAATGATGTCAGTGTGATCTGTTAACTAATTATTAAAGAGAAAAAACTAAAGCAGTGAAGGGAGGGTACCTGTGGGAGTTTTTTGCGCCTCAAGCTTTGTATTCACACTTCACTGCTGAGGGTTTTTGTTTGAAAACAGAAGCTCCTTCACAAAGAAGCGTGATCCTTCTATGTAAAAGGCCTGGCAGTGAATGCTCGCCTGCAAACCATTTAAAGCATGTGTGAGTCACTATCAGCCATCACAGAGCCTCAGCAAGCTAAAGGGAACAGGGTGGGAGGGGAACCAATCCTGCGCCAACCCAGCAGGCCTTTTTTCCTGTTGGTATGACCATGGAAAACACTCTCATGCTGATATGTCCTGAAACAACCCCGCCTAAACATTTTCTCCTGGTCTGGAGACAGTACTTCATCCGTTTTATTACAGCGTCTCATGGCCCAGCAGTCCCTGATGTGCGGACCGCCATGGTGTAGCCTACTTTTTTGAACATGGTGTGAGTCAATCCCATGGAGCCTCTCATCAGCTGGAAATTTAATTCTGTGAAGTGTCTTTGTAGAGCTCTCTATGTGGAAGCTTTCTAGCAGTCTATCACACAAACACAAAAGAAGTCTTCACAAAGTCTGCTATTAGCATGAGCCAAGTCTGATAACCGATGTTCAGCAACAGTATCAATTTCAAACTCAGACTGGAGTCAAGGAGGACTGCAACCGGGGCTAAACTATTACACGGACCGAATCTGTTTAGCGTGCTATGATCATAGATTGTATAAAATAGTGTACGTCTTCACAGTGATATCACCCATTGGTTTGTGGATTCCCATTTTGAAGCTTTGAAATAAGTGTTTCTGCTGTCACCATCTTGGTTTTTGGCCTTCACCATCATGCACCCAAAATGTTAGACTTAACTCTGATTGAAAATACACTGTGAGAGGGTCAAAGTTTTAAGACAAAACAGTGGCTTGTCAAGCACAAGGTAGCCCGGCAAGAAAGCACACCCTTTTACTGTAAATCACACTATAATTTACAAAATGAGTCTTATGCTGTATTTAAGAAGACTTGTAACTATGATTAAGAACAAAAAGTCAGGAGGACAGTGTTTAATAAATTTAGTGAGAAAAAGGATCATTTTCCCATAGACTTCTACAATGAGACTTTGTTTTGCAACCAGTGGAATCATCCCCTGCTGGCCAGTAGGAGGAATGCAAGATTAAAGCACATTGGCTTCACCTTTTAGGCCCGGAGGTTGCCACTATGAGTCTGCAAAGAGAAGACACAGGCCATTTAGATAAGAAATGTAGATTCTTGGGTTATGAATATTGTAATGAGTCCTCTAACTGACCAGCACTCCCATCCCCAGCGTACTGGGTGCTAGCTAATGGGCCTGTTAGTTAATTTGGAGTAGTTTCATTGGTAAACTTTGGCAGCCCTGTGAGCAGATTCCAGCTAAGGCCTCTGCTGATGGCCTAGCACTGTGGCCAGCAGACCCCTGAACACTGTGGCCAGTGTTAAGCCATGTGGTGGTTGGTGGATTGGGACGATGAGGAATGTCATGACGCAACACTCTGGGATTTGAAATAGTTGCCTTGTTGAGAAACTTCATTGTTTGTAACCCTCTCCCTCTTTTTTTTCCAACCACAGGCTGACCAACTAACAGAGGAGCAGATTGCAGGTAGGAACAGAGAGATTTTTCTGCTTTACTCCCCCTCATAACCAAGACCTTTTTTTCACATGTTTACTGGTGGATCTCTTCCACGCTATGTTATTCAATAACGTTCCTCCATCACATGAGCAAGGTGATGTCTTTCATTAGCTGCACTGGTTGCCTTCACACCACTAATGGCGAGCATGAAAAGAAACAGAACTCTGAATGATTTGGCAGCTGCCCTCCCTTGGTAGATCATTAGCTTTTCAAAATGAACAGGAAATAAGGGGAAGAAGCTTTTACAGCATGTCATGAGTCAGGAGTAAAGCTCATGAAGCCACAGTGAATAGACAGTTTTCCAAGCGAGCTTATGAGTAGTTTCAATCACTGAGGCACCTTGATATTCTTGATAAATAAATGATGTGTTCTTTGTACTAAAACTGGAGGCTGCACAGTTTCTACTCACTCAGACCCCCTCTGTGGCTAATTAGCTTGTGCTAAGACTCCAAGGCTAATGCTCACTATTGCCTGCACCTCCCTGGATGGCTTTTTATGGCCCATAGTTAAGAAGCCTGCTCATACAAGCTGCTGCACACATTGAAGTTCTTCCAGTAAAATCTGTCCTCTTTTTCAGCCTCCAATACTCTGCCTCATTCTTTTTGTTTTCACGGTATGAGATAAGATCCCTGAGTGGTTTTAGAGCTCAGCACATTTACAACTTCACTTCTGTCCATGATTACGTGGGCCAATTTACAGAGAAGAATGAACTTAGTTAACACGGTTGCTTTAGTCACAAGGGACCGGTGAACCTTATCGACCTGATTGCAGTGTCCTAACTTAACCCATTTCTGAAACTGCATGGCAACGGTAATCTAACCTGTAACTCTTACCTCCACTCCTGCAGAGTTCAAGGAGGCTTTCTCCTTATTCGACAAGGATGGTGACGGTACCATCACCACCAAAGAGCTCGGCACCGTCATGAGGTCGCTGGGCCAGAACCCCACAGAGGCAGAACTGCAGGACATGATCAATGAGGTGGACGCTGACGGTCAGTATACATGCTTGATTTAGCCATGATAATAACACCTGTGAGTTGAGCCAGAGCGATATAGGATTTTTAAGACCAACACAATACAGATATCAAAGGGGAAAATTCACCGATTACCAATATGGCATCTGATTTGTGTCTCTGGAAGGGTCCTCAGAAGGCAGCTTTATTAAACAAATAGCTTATTGAAGGATACATAACATTATAATATATAATATCAACTAATGCTAGAAATGAAAAGTTAGAAAATAAAGAACAAATACAAAGATGTCAGTGATTGGCCAGTAATATCTGTAGCTGTGAGTTACTCATTACAGATAGGTCAGTAATAAATTAATCTGTACCAATCATGTTTGAGTCCATGAGTCAGTCCATGTGGAGAGGAAAAGAAGCAGAACACATTGACCTCAAAACCCTTCAGTTCAGTCTTGTGATTGGATTTATATACAGTGCTAATAGACAACATGGTCAGAATATCTGCTAAATCCTAAACAGAAGAGTGGACTAAATCATCATGGGTATTTGAAATGTCTTGCATTACAAAGACAGGAAGGATTTACATCAATGTTATGAATCATTTTCAAGTGAAATATGTCACTGGATATAAAGTGAGTGCACACTTCTGGCCTAAATTACTTGGGAATGTATGTAAAAGATGGATAATCAGCAGTTAAATTGTTAATTGTGCTTCCATTTTACTATCATAAGTGAGTAGGAAGGCTTTTGATATTCAGGTTAATAAGGTGAGGCCATTCTGTTCCCATCAGCAGTTCAACTGATCCTTTCCTACTCACATCCCCATTTTTAATCAGTGAAATGACTTGCAGAACAATTTTAGTTCATACTAGGTGGTACAGTTCTTTGGGAGATTTATCCATTAATTTCAGTCATTTTGGGTGAATAGAATCATAATTCCACATCATAACCATTTTGTTGCATGCCTTCAGTGATAAAACCTCTGTAACAAATGCTTGAGGGATTAAATAGAGCATCCATTACAGCCCCATCTCCCAACACATCAGTCGTGTGGTTGCCCACCTCCCTCCCTTTTCTACCAACTGTCAACCAACTGTCCAGGCCAACTGACCGGCCAGCTATATTTTCACATGACGTGTCGGCCCGTGTCAGCAGTTTAGTCACTGTGTGTTCAGCTCCATCATAGTTGACAACGTCAGAGATATGGATGCGCGGGAGGTGCTCACAGTGCTGGTGAGTAGAGCAGGATAAGTGTCACAAGAGTGTCAGTGTTGGCACCCCATGCTGAGTGCCATAACACAGGCACATTCTTCTTTTTTCACCTCATGAACAGCAGCTCACCTTTATCATCCACTGCAGTGACTCCCAAAGGTGATGTATAGAGAAGAAAGAGAGACTGTAGGGTGTAAACCTTTTCAAACCGATTTGATATTAAGCCAAGCACTGGACAGACCAGTCTACCAAATTGAACATTAGGTGTCACACTTGACTGAGAGTGTAGTGACTCCAGTCCACTTGGTAGCTGGTTTGCCAGAAAGTGAACTTTATAGGAAACAAACACAATGTGCTCGTTGCCCCTCCTCCACCTGTACTGATCTCCTTTATGTTGCAGGTCTCGGCTCTGCAGTAAATTGGGCAAAGTGTGTCAGCTCCATTAATCCGTTTATCAACAATCATAATGTTAATTTTTAAAAATGCCATATTGCACTGTGTCTGCGGTCTCTAATGATACTTTATTATCAGAGTGGAAGCGATAGAAAAGGAGGTAATCAATCATGGATAGCATCGTTCTCCCGGATGGATTAAACAAATAAAAAGCTAAATTGTTGAAATAGGTGGTGGGATACTTGGCCGTAAATATACCTTGGTGCCCTGCCCAGGTAAAGTCAATTTGCAGGAAAACACTGTAAATACAAGTTGGATTTAGTGCTCAGGTAGCTTTACATTCATTTATAACTTGTCATAAAGACAACCAGCTCAACCAGTTGGCATTCAATCAAACAAGTTTAAGCTTGTACACTGGCATGGACCTGCTAAACCAGAAATCGACCCAACTCTCAGAGACAGAAAAATAGAGACAGAGAGGAGTCGGAGGAGTTGGCTCGTAGCTCCCGAGCTGCCCGTCCTTGGGCAGTGGAGTGGAGGATGTTCGCTGTCAGTGGGCCTTTCCCCCCAGTGGTGCTCTGTCAGCTTATAGGATTTTGTAAATGGGACCGCATTGATCAGGAGAAATCAATTGCACTGCAGCTTGGCTGCCCCTTTATTGAAACGTCCTCCCACCATCCTCAGCACTCTCCCCCTCCCCCTCAGTTACACCCAAGAGCAAGCATACACACACACACACACACACACACACACACACACACACCATCACTAACATCCCCTTGTTCTGCCTCTGCCTCCCTTGGCTGATGCAATCTAGGTCAGACAGCAATGAAGCTAGTAATGGAAAATAAAAGTGGTTACATAAGGCCTCTCTGCGCTTTGCACATCCAGTACCCACATCGGCAGCCATGGGATGTTAGCTGGCCCATTGAAAATCAGCTTTATTTACCAAACAAGGAGGCCGTGGTAAAGAATTACAATGAATGGAAGACAGGATGGAAGGTTTTAGCTAAACAGAGCCGTTAAAAGAAAGAGTCTCTTGGCTATTTGTAAAAGCCAAGCCACAATTTATGAACAGTGGGTTACAGTATCTAATGGAACTGCTGCTGTGTATCTATCATCCACACAGAAACAAGCTAACCACAATTGCTCGAAAGGATACAGATGTTTCCATATTCCTGGAGAAATGTGCCGTCATAAAATATGTAAAAGCCAAGAAAAAGAACATTTCAATGGATTGAATAAGTGTATGACAAAAATATTAGCTTTAGTCACAGCACATCACTCGTCATCATTACACAACCCGACATCTCATTCCTATCTCTGGGATGGAAGTTGGCTTTATGATGCAGGAAAAAAACGATGACCACACATACAAGTGCGCCGAGATGCCTCAGCCTTCTATAGTTTGCGTCAGCACCTCTTATGTGTAATCGCACCATCTCCCACTCGGTTCACTCCTTATATTCTCTCCTCTTCACAGCTCCCTCATCTCTATCTCCCTCTCTACCGCCCACTCCCTCCCTCCCTCCCTCTCTTTTTTTCTCTCTCTCTCCCTCCCACCATTTTCTCTCTCTTCCTCCCTATCTTCATCCCTCCTTGCTTCCCTCCGTCCTCCACTGCAGCAGCTGGCTCGAGGTGCAGTTGAGCAGATATCACTGGAGGGCTGCTTTGCTTCTCTTCTCATTGCCCCCCCCCCTCCCCTCAGATGATGGTTTTCCAGTTGCAGTCCTGCCTTTTTCTCCAAGACTGGGACAACCCCCCCCTCAGCCTCCCTCCCAACCCCCCAGTGGCAGCATGTGTTCCCTCTGTGCTGCTGGCTGTCTCTGTGTGTTAGATAACAGGTCCTTAGATTGTTACCCCGGGCTATGAGATCACCATCTGCCCCATCACATTACTGCATCCCTTTTTCGTTACACACACACACACACACACACATCCATTCTCGCTCTCCATTCTCTTGTTGGCTCTCTGAGGCGTGCTCTGTCATTGGTTAATCTGCGTACAATCCCTCCGCCCCCATCCGTCCCACCCCAGGGCTAATCCTCCCGGGTACTTTGCCCTCGGTGTCCCTGACCTTCTCTCCAATCCCCTGACTTTTTTTGTGACATTTTTCAATTATAATACATTGCTAACACTTCTACCTCCCAACATCCCCAGGTCTACAAAAACCATTAGATTCACCTCCAAACATGCTGTCCTCCCCCCTGTGGTTGCAGCCGGTGAGCTGCTGAGTTCCTCATAGATCCTTTCCTCTGTCAAGAGGGTCTGATCCCCTGGTAATCCCGTCTTGACAACAGTAACATGGATATTGATCCAATCGCACGCATACATGCGCCACCAGGACAGCTGCTGCCATTAGCACCACCAAAACACAGTGTCAGAATGTTAAAGGAGAAAAAAAGGGACTTAAGGGTGGATAAAAGACATGAGGGACGAGCATCTCCATAGAAGCTCCCCACCTCCTTCCTGGCCTTCTCTCCTCCCCTCAGGCCGGGGTTTCCAACCAGGAGAGATGAGCCTTTGATTTATCCCAGCTCCTTGAAGGCCAAGCTGCACAGTATACTATATGTCTACATTATGGATGACTGGCCGTGGGTCCCCCTGCAATCCTGCTGCGCTGTGTATAACATATGCAACATCTTCCCAGGGCTTCCCTGAGGAAGAAAGGGAAACACACACCCTCCACCCCCTCCTCCTCCTCCTCCTCCTCCTCCCAGCCTGCAGTAGCTGTGTTTATCACAGGAAGGAAGGTGTACATGAAAATGATTTTAGATCAGCTCCCTTCTCTGCCATTACTCGTGTCCCAAGTCGCAGCATTGCTGTCAGGCACGCCCCCGGAGAGAAGTTATGGCACCTATGATGATGTAAACACTAGTGTCATACACTGTGAGAACCAACCAATACTGCCTACATTCATTTAGAGCCCATGACAGGCTAGGGCTGGACGATATGGCCCAATTTTTCTATCAATATATACAAAAGTTTATGTTGCGGTAATGGTATATATATCACATAACAATGACTGTAAATCCAATTCATAAATGGTTAAAAATAACATATCATACACATGTGATTTTCTTCTTTTATTTTGAACTTCCAAAGCCAAAAAACAAATACAACCGCCTCACATGAGCCAGCACTTAAGATGAAAGCAAAAGACTCAAAACAGTGAAACTAAAAAAATTGTTACCACATGAGACAGAAGCTCCTGCGGTTGAAACAGTATGGAAGTCATTTCTGCTGCACATAGGGGTGTCAATTTCAAACTGAAAATCAATCGAAATTAGCTTTCAATTTCAGTTATCAAAATCAAAACCAGGACTGGCTAAATCCAAAACTTCATATGGCCTTAGTGTGCTAAATTCAAGAAAAATATCACCATGTAGCTTTGGAAGAATTTAAAAAGGTGAATGACAGTTGTCAGGAAATAAAACAAATCAGCTGTTGATCTTTACCAATCAAGACTTGATCAAAATCTTCAGTGTTTGTATGATGTTAAACAATCAACTGATATTGAACATACATCACTGATGTTCATTTAGCTACTTATTTTATTTTATTGTATTTTCTATTTCCAGAATTGGTTTACAATGGAATACATTGTGCATGTAATGTTAAATATTCCTTAATGTGTTTTTTTGTTTTAAGAAACAGCCATCTGAGTACATTTACAGACTAATATTGGTGCACAATCCACATAAAAAAGGTCTATTTTCATTAGTCACTATACCACCGTATCAGTCATCATAGCAGTGATCAGTGATTTTTTCCCCTCTAAAATCAGTATCGTTCCCAAAAATCGAGCTCTATAAATGAATATTAAGTCCTCCAGTCCTCTGAATATGTTGCTTTTCATCAGCTAAATGCTGGCTTACATTATCTCTACTTACCCCAGTTTGCTTTTAAGCAATTGCAATTTTTTTGGTGATTAAATGTGCCTCATTGATCACCCATTCCAGGTAATGGAACCATCGACTTCCCGGAGTTCCTGACCATGATGGCCAGAAAAATGAAGGACACAGACAGCGAGGAGGAGATCCGTGAGGCTTTCCGGGTATTTGACAAGGTAAATAAAAGTTTTTAAGAGCATAATGAGGAAATTATAGAACAGTTTCCATGTTAAGTACTCCCTTTTTGTGTAGCAAGAAGTCATCTTGGAATCTTTTTAAATAAGCGTGATGATGACGTAACTAAAGTTTCGGCTGGTGGTAAATCCGTTTCCAACTTCCCATCTGCTTAACACCTGACAGCATGTCTCCTCAGTTATCAGCCTGGTGGGGATTCTTTTCCCTCACCAGTTCTTAGCCTGTGGGAATTTACTGTTTCACACATTCGATCCCATGCTTCCAGGACGGAAATGGCTACATCAGCGCTGCAGAGCTCCGTCACGTCATGACGAACCTGGGTGAGAAGCTAACGGACGAGGAGGTGGACGAGATGATCAGAGAAGCAGACATTGATGGAGATGGACAGGTCAACTACGAAGGTAAAAAAAAAAAAAGCAAAAACTAAAATGTCACGGTGCACAAATAGCTTTAGTTTCTAGGCCAGGGTGTGAGCTTTTATTAAGCAGCGCTGTGTATTTCTCTGAGGGCGACTGCAAGACAAGCCAGCCACACATAATATTAGTTATTAAATAGGAGCTATAGATGGAGCCTGCTGAAACAGAGATGGGAGAAAACCATCCTTCTGAATTATCATCAGTGTGCCAGGAGCCTTTTCACTCTTTCTTTCCTTCTCCTCCTTTCTCCCTCCCCCTCTACTGTCGCTCCCTTGGCACATTACACGAGAGACTGCACTCATTTTCTAGAAGACTGTTGATATATTATGAACAGTCCATAAGTCTTGGCTGAAAAGTGCCCTACTTCTATACTCCCATTGTGCCACGGAAAGAATATGTACTCAACATACAATGAAAGCCTTTTTTATTTATTTATTTTCATTTTACTTGTGCACCTGGACAACTGTAAGCACAAGGCAGGAGCTTTTTAATCAAATGGGTTTAACGAGATGAACACGGAATCCGTTTGGAAAGCAGACACTAATTAGGATGTGTGTTCTGAACCTGCTCAAGTTGATTAAAAAATTAATAAAGCATTTAACAATTTAGCAGGTGACTGCTCTTAACTGGCACCGACCTGATGTCCTCATTGTCTTCTCTTTTCTCTCTCTCTCTCTTGCAGAATTTGTACAGATGATGACTGCAAAGTGAAGCTTGCCCACCCCTTCCTGTCCCCTCTTAGAAGAAAAAAAAAAGGAAAAAAAAATCAAAATGTTTTACTTACCTCTTGGAAAAAAAATGTTCATTTATTCATACTGTTTCTGTATAGAAAATAATTGAATGTTGAAATAAAATATCCTTCTGTCCACACAGGAAAAATATAAAAATATACAAAAAATATCTGCATGAAAATGATGGTTAGTGATCCTGTCCCCTCCCCCCGGAGATCAGTTTAGCATCAGTACTTAACAAGTAAAAATAATAATAACAACAAACCCTGTAACTACTACCTTCAGACTAAAGCTAAAGCATTTGGCGAACTCCTTACAGTTCCATTTGCTAGTGGTAAATGTCTGGGCTGGCCATCTCTTCTTTCTCTCTCTGTTTTCTGTTCTTCATGCATGCAGCTTGAGACCGGAGCACTAACCCCGCCCCCTCCATCCCTCCTCCGGGCTACCAGAGCGTGCTGATTCCACTATAAGCTGTCCTCTTGTTGGTTTGGTACAGTTTTTTTGTATTTGGAGAGGAACCCTGTACTGTTAAGATGAGAGAGTATACCAGGTTCTAACTCAAGCGTTAAAGTGGAATGGGACTTAATTGTATGCTAGATAAAAAGAGAAAAAAACGATGTACAAAAAATACATTTTCAAATGTTTGGCATGTTCTTTTTTGTTTTTGTTATGTTATTTGGACGGCCATCTTAGTAGTTGTGCGTCCTGCCCTTTTTAAAGGAGGGGGGACTTAAAGAGTCTTACGGTGAGCTTTCTATTTTTTTTCTTTTCTTTTTTTTTCGCTGAGATGGAGTGTCTGTCCTCTTTTCTCGCAAGAGAGAATCACTGGCCTTCACTTTTTCTTTTTCTTCTTCTGTTTCTCGACTCAGACGAGAGCATAGTGAGGGGTGCGCTGTGTTTCGCAGCGCATGCTGTTAGGAGTGTCGGCGCACCGGTTTTCGCAACTGTTCATCTGAGTTCAGTTTACATTCATTCCAAGTTGTACATGCTAGTCTTTTTTTTTTTTTTTCAAATAAAAGACCATGAACTTTATTATGTCTTATGTCATTTTTCTTATGCTTGATTGTGAAAATGATCTATAAAGACGGCAGTCTGTACCAGGCAAATGTCAATAATAATAAATGATATAAGCATGGTGCAGTGTCATTGGCTGATGTTCTGGACTCAGTGTGTAATACTGTGCTCCATTACATGGCAGTGAGGCTGTGGAGAGAGTGAGCTGCTCACAGGGGAGGGAGAGGCAGCACAGAGTGTTTGCTCTCGCGCTCAGCAGTGGATATACATACACATCTATGACGCCTCTCTTCTCTCTCAAGACCCAGCCGGTTGCTAGGCAACAGGAGCATGCTGTAACTGGGATGTTGGGGGTTTTTGAAAAAGGCAAGTGGGAGTTTGAATAAACCCTCCTGCTTCTGCTGATGACTCCATGTTGGCTTGTCCTAGTAAGGCAAACCAGGCCACAACGCTACTGCCGTGTGCACTTTTTTTCTTCAGAGCACACGGAGTACAGGACAGGAAGGCCTCCGCCATGCCTTTGACACCACCTAAATCTCTTAAAAGTCAAGAATTGTTTTACTATATTTGGAGTGTAATTTGACCATGTTTGGAAAAGAGCAAAGATAGCCTGAGACAGCTCTCCACCCACCTACAGCATGGAGCTCTGTTAATCACAGCCCTATACATAGGCACACACACACACACACACCTTATTGTTTTTTTTTTTACAGAGAGAAAGGGCGAGGTTCTGCTTTCAGGGGAAAAACCCAGAACATTCTCTGCATTCCTGATACACTCATTATCTCTGTAGATCTGTTTTAAATTACCATTTACCAAGCGTGGAATGAGCCTTACTGGCATTAATCAGATAAACTGAAGCTGAGTGAAGGATAGAGAGGGCAACAAGAAGCAGAAGGGGAAACCCTGCCCAAACACTGCCAGTAACTGGGAAGGATGTCTGTCATCCCTTAATTACAGCCATGTTGTTTTATTCTTGAAGAAAACCAGGCAAACTAATGCAGCCAGCTCTCCTCTCCCCTCCCTGCAGCACCAGCTGAGCCAATAGGAAGTACAGTGAGCTTGATTGACAGCTGGGACTGAAGCGCTGCTGTTAAAGGCTTCCTGAAGCAGTCAGGTGTAAATAAAGAAGTAATGGAGTAAATTCTATAATTCTATAAATCAACCAATAAATTGCAAATGAATTCAGTAAGTTATTTAAACTACATCAATTTTTATGAAGTATTACTTCATTCATATTTTAGGTTTAATTTAGTTTTATACAACTTCATTTTTATTTCATTATAGATTTTTTATTATTATTTCAGAATTTCCTTTTTTTCAAAGCTTGTTTTATACTTTTAATGACAGTGGTCCACCAAAGTGTAGCCAGCCTCATGCCTCTGCCAGTTGAGCTGTCTAGACTGCTGCAGGGATGAAATATTGGGGTTTTATTTGTAGGCCATCCCAGTAGTTAGCATCGCCCTGGTTCCCTTGACAAAAAGGCCAATGGGCTTTTTCCATTGGGGTTTAGATTATTGCAGAAAATAAGCTGTGTGGCCACATGATAATGTTCACTTATTATTACAATTGTCCTGATTCGGGTGGAGAATCCACTGTCTTATTGCAATATGTTCATTTTTATCAGCAGTCAGTTGGTTTATTTAGAAAAATTGCTGTAAAAAGGGCTAGCAAGCTGGTCAAAATGTGGTTGCAGTTGTTGAACCCGGCTTACCCAGCTGATGAGCTGAGGGGATGGGCACAGGTGACACTTGGCATGAAAGGGTAAGGGTTAGGGTTAGACATTTTCAAATACCAACTTCTATCATTAAAATAGGAAAATACAAACCTGTTAAACTCAAAATGCTTAATGACATTTCATCCTTATTTCCATAATAATTTGCAGAACAGAAATCAATTTGTCCATCGTAAATGATGGGTAAAAAGGCTATTTTTTGAACAAGCTTGTAGTTTTTTTTTTTCAGATCTGTTTCACATGACTCCACAAATACAGCATTAACTCACTCACATTACATACAGGCATACAGTAGAAGCATATATCAACCCTACAAACACACATCCAGAGAACAGGTGGGCCACTAAACAGAGGACAAACCCACGAGGATCCGAGTCTGCTGGTAGGCTTGTGCTGCCGCTCTATGCAGCAACCAACGAGGTAAAACCAAACACAGCCGGTTAGCCAATCCCCAGACAGAAAGGGTGTGGTTTAGTCGAGGCTCCAGGATCCCTGAAAGAGGCCTCCCCTCCTCTCAGGGGAGGAAGGGACACTTGAGCACCCTGGGGGTTAAATTAAGAACATCAATATTTCACGTGTAAATGAAGCAGCACACTGTGGAGGCAGTAATGCGAGAAGGATTGACTGGGCAGAGGTATCGCGTATCAGCGCCCCTGGAAAGAACAGGCACACTTATGAGACAGGCCGTGACATATAGCGGGAGTGCGTATGACTGTGTGTGTGAGGGTGTGTATGATGTATGCGTGTGTGTGGGCAGGTGCAGACAGGGCATGTGTGCAGGGACATGGAGCCCTGTTTGTTGGTGTAGTGTCCAGCTGTATTAGCAAGTTAAGGAAGTGGATGAGGTGAGCTGAGCCAGGCACAACATCAATATGGGGAAGCTTCTGGCACTTTCTAATACACACAACCACGTACGCTAGCAGAAGCCCATTAGCACATGCTTAACATGTTTTGGCTGTTGTTATTTTTTTTAGCAAAACAAGAATAGTGTTCTCTCTGGTTGCTGTAAAGGTGGCATTATTTGTAAGGAATGGACCAATAAAGAGTATAATTTTTTTTTTTTTTTTACGATTTCTAAGAAGTCCATAATACGTCTATCATGCATCCTAAACATACATACATGGTCGCACATAAAGTTGGAATAATTTTATTTCCAGACACAATCCTCTGTTAATTGTGGTTTCACTTTCATTGTGATGTGTTTGGAAGACATTGATTAATAAAGTTTTGAGAAGATATACACTTTACCTGTCAAGAATATGTGAAAATCACATTATCACAATCATTTCATTCTGCTTATAGCAGTGTATAGCACGTATAGTTAAAAGCACTCATAAATTCTCATAATGCCTTATAACAATGATCATAGCACATTATAGAGCAGTTTATAATGCCTTATTAGGTCAAGTATCATAATACTTGATAATTGCTGGCCAGACCTATGTCTATAATGCATTATAAAACATATTTAAAATGCATTAGTTCAATTCCTTAATCCTATAATCACATTATATTGCATTATAACTGATTATAAAGTATTATAAAATAAAAGGATTTTGGTGTATTACAACTATGAGAATACACGGTGATACTTGTAAAAAAAAAAATGTGGTAACACTTTCTGTGACATCCATGTCTGTAATGCATTAAAAACATACTTACAATTAATTGTCTTACAGTACTAAACCATTACAAGCACTCATGAATATTCACAATGATTTATAATTATAAACACTGCAAATGATAAAGCATGTTATAATGACTTATAATAACAGGTCACTTTGACTTTTTTGTGCATTATAGTATTTCCATAATGCATTATAATCGCTGTTATAGTGCATTATAGTGTGACTGTATTTATAGGGTAGGGGGTTAGACTAGTCCTAACGCTACAGGGCATCAAAAGTATGTTTTAATGTATTATAGACGTATGTATGATTAAAAAGTGTTTCAAGTGCGTTGCAATGTACTATGTATGTTTATAATGCATTACAGACATGGGCTTCATAGAAAATGTAACCAAAAGGGAATGACCAAAAATGAATTATAGATATATATATTAATATATATATATATATTTATATATATATATATATATATATATACATATACATATATAGTATTTTAATACTTGATATAAAGCATTATGAGTATTTATGAGTTTATAACTATGATTATAAAGTTCTATATGCAGATTATAAAGCGTTATGAGTGTGTCCATAATGCATTATAGACATGAGCTTCATAGAAAGTTATCACAATTCTTCTCTGCTGTTTTTTATTGCAGTGCTGGAATAATGACACTATACCCTTAATTAGATTGGTCCAATTCTTTCATGTTGCCTTACGCTGTGCATGCACACACACACACACACACACACACACACACACACACACACACACACACACACCTGAGCACACACATACAAACTAATCTATTTAAAAATTTGAGGTCCGTGGTTGTGCAGAGCTCATCTGGGGTGAAAAAGGGAACTTTCCTCCCACTTCATTATTATATTTCCTGTTTTTCCTTTAAAGCTGTCCTTTCGGATACTTCATTTCATTATATTATTCATGCCGAAAAGCAGAGACACCTACAGTAATTAGCCTGTATGGATTTAGCCATAATGTTTTTGCAGCCTCACTGCTTATTATGGGCCTTGGAGGGTCGTTTTCACCGTGTTGCGCTAATGACGACTACAGAGGTGGTGGAGCAAAGCACTGCAGGGGGTTTGGCTGTTCTTGCTCCTCACACTCTGCAATGCAGCTTGTCACTCCCCAGCACCACCAACACCCACCTTCCCAACAAACCCAGCTAAGCTCCCCCTAAATCAGTCCTGGTGCCTTTTCAATTACTGGGAGCAGCGTGGGTCTCTCACTAACTCTTTCTCTCAACCTCTAATAGCCCCATCTCTCGCTTTTTTATCCTCCTCACTCTGTCATTCCCTCCGTCTTGATTTCTCGCTCTGTCTGCCTCCCTTGTCCTCACCCTCTCTCTTTCCCCCTCATTTACCCTGCTCTCTCATCTCTGCCTGCTCCATTTGTCTTACAGTGCATTTTCATTTTTATGGACTCCAATCACTCTTCTAGTTTTTTTTCCCTTCCTTCTCTTCTTCCTTCAGCTTTAACGGTGCGTCAGTGTCGCCGTCACCGTCTTTGGGCTTTTCCTCACCGGCGCCAGGCCTCCCTCTGTTTACCTAGAAGAATAGGCTCATCCATCTTTGATTGTTGTGAAATATTACGGTGGTGTCACGACAACCAAGCCTCCCTGAACCTCATGCAATATTCAGAGGCGATGATATAAGATTCCTGCTAATGAAAAAAACAGCAGGCAATACAAACAGCCCTTTAATAACGGCCTGGCAGAACAGCCTGCTCCCTATTGAGCTTCAGGAGTGCAGTCAGCTAGTTGTGGTCAAAGGCTGAGAGACCCTGTAAATCAACACAGGGCCCCTTGGGTGAAGGTACCAGCACATGGACCTGTTTGCTCCCAGGGGCCCACCTGAACCATGAAGCTTTGCAATATAGCACTTGCTATGATGCCCATTTATATAATTAAGCATTGTAATCAACTTAAAACCCCATATAATTATAGTTAAAAGCACTCCAACCCTAACCATATTTAAATGTGTTATACGGTCAAGTGTTGTAATACTTCATAGTGTACTATAATCCTCATAGTTGTAATGATTTATAACACACTGGTATAATTCATTATAGTGTGATTATAAGTTGCTCTGAGTGATCATTGGGTGATTTAAGTGAAGAAAGACATTCCTGAGGTATAGGAAGATATAATACATTTCAATCTGTTGTTAAGAACTCAGTTTTCCCTAAAAAATGACATTTTTGACCAATTTCTACTCTTCTTCTCGAAGTTTATGGAGGCCAAATTCATTTTCATTCCTTGAAATAATGTTTGAATGTGTGTCATATATTGTGCTCACCAAATCCAGCACAATGTATTTATACACCATAGGATTAATGTATTTGTTTTATGACCATTCTTGTTCAAATGACTAATCTGTTGAGTGCATAGATCGATGGACTTTACTGAGTAAAATTTAGAAGCACACAATATATAAAGCTGACTTAAAGCGAAAAAATATTATATCTATATGTAAAAACAACGACAGAAGAGGATTGGGGCCAGGTAAGAGAAGAAAGTAATGGGAGGCAGAATTTTCTTTTTCATTAGGCCATTCGAGAAAAAAGTCGAAATGGCGAGAATAACTTTTTGTGTTCGGTAAAGTTGGAAAGATATTCAAAGATGGTTGTTCCTGTGTCAATAAGTCATCAGAGGAACATTGTTTCAGAGAACCGATATGTCTATCCGAACAATTAGGTAGAATGCAAGCTACAACCTGATTTTCATCAATGTCATAAAATGAGCAATAACCACGATATTTAAGGGTGTAGTGGTACTAAAATCCCCCGACACATAAATGAGCTGTTCTTGGTAGTAGCTACTAGGGATGGGAGTTTGGAAGAAACCTGCTAACTCGATTATCTATAACATTAGCGATCAATTAATCGATTAATGGCTGCATGCATACGTGGGCAAAATAAAATATATATACAGTACTATGCAAAAGCCTGTTTTGATAACGGACGCTTTTATTTTGTAAGGACGAAAAGAGACTTGATCCTGTCAATCGTGATACTTTATTTTCATTTTTGACTTTTTTCTCAAAGTGCATAATTATTCATTTTTTCCCCTTCTTTTCTCCTACCTGAGCCTAATCCTCTTCCATAAGAACAGACCAAACATAAATTTCTTTAAAAATGTAATACTTAAACACTTTCTATGAAGCCCATGCCTATAATGCATTATAATCTACTTATAACACTTCCTAATTATAGTAATAAGCAATCATAAATATTCATAATATTCATTCATAAAGTTGAGGATTAAAATATTTCATAAAGTATGAATGTGAATTAATCACTCATTGACATTGTTTTTGTAAGTCCATGTCCATAATGAATCATAAACATACTTTACAACATGATGATTACAGTGAAAGGATTACCCTTACCCCCTACTCTTACCTTATAATCACATTATAATGCATTATAGCAGTGAATATAATGCATTACAAAAACATGTAATGTGTAACAACTATGAGAATTTTAATGCACGATGATCCTTCAAAAAAAGCTTTTAAATGACCAGCAATTATTAAGTATTATGATACTTGACCTTATCATTCATTATAAAAGTCTTTGTAATATGTTACAGCTATTGTAAAACATTATGAATATGTATAACTGCATATAACTATAATTATACAGTGCTATAAGCAGAATATAATGCATTATAGACATGGCCATCATATAAAGTGCTAGCACTCAAATTATAGATAATACCAAAAATTAATTTCTACATAACCTGTGTAATTATACAGTGCCATAAACAGGTTTTAGACCGTTATAAGTATATTAAAGTGCAAAAGACATTAGACATTGGCTTCCAAAAATGATCAGTTAGTAATAAGTAATTATTAAATTCCTTATAATGTGTCATTATTATTGTTATAAAGCATTATAAAGATGTATTATTATCCTATAATGATAGTCATACAATGCTATAAGCACATTACATATATGTTTTTAACAATATAGACATGGGTGTCATAGAAGTGTTACTCAGCCACCATTATCAGGTTCATGCTATAGGGACAATCTATAGCAATAAGATGGTGATGGTGAGAGGGCCTGTAAAGCTTAATATTCCCCCTGCCTGTGCTCCGGATATCCCTCGCCTTCTGATGCACTCATCACAACTGCATACACATGCAAAAAGCAAATACATCCACTCACATGTATGCACACACATACTGCATACACACATGAGTAGTGGCAGTGGATTGCATCAGCAGCTCTTCCAGTGGGGATAAAAAACCCGAACTGGTTAAAAAAAAAAAAAAAACAGAGAGAGAGAGAGAAATAGAGAGAAAGATCAATGCAGAGAGAGAAATCCAAAGAGACAGGAAAGAGATGCAGAAGGGGGGATGAGAGAAAAGGGGGAGGGAAGGAAAAACGAAGCAGAGGGATGGAAGGAGGAGAAGGAGGGGTCGGGGGGTGTCAGAGAGAAAGCGCTGAGCTGGGATCCTCCTGCTAGGGATTTCCTCCCTCTGATGTATCCCCCCCCCCCCCCCCTTTTTTTTTCTTTACCGCAACGTAATCTTTCCTGTGCTCATTGCATATTCCCTGCCAATACCCAAGTGCTGCTCACCGCTACCTTCACTTTAAATACTACTGCTGCTGCTGCTGCAAACCCACCGAGTCATGCCCTGCCCCGTCCTGCCCTGTCTGCACAACAGCTCCCTGCCAAGCCCCTGCAGATTGGCACCAACCTGACACTGGAGAGAGGGATGACGAGGGGGAAAAGGGAAGGAGATATAAAAGGGCAAGAGGAGAAAGGGGGGCCAGCCTTGCAGAGGCAATGCAGAGGCAATACGATGCAAATGCAACATAATGCAGTGGTGCTGGGGGAGGCATTGCAGATGAGACAGGGCAAGGACGTCCAAGGGAAGCCGGTAACTCCGAGCCCCAATGGGCACGAGGGATGACGCTTTCAACGCACCCTCGACCTTGATGGACGTATACTATGAATTACATATTACTACGCAATGGAAATGTGCAACAGTAGCTGCAAATGAAAGTGAGATTGGCCAGAGCTCATCCAGCAGATTGGTTTGACACGGCATCCAAGACCAACTTCTAGCCCTCCTGCCCTGCAGCTCGCACATAAACATTCATCAACATGCACACTCTATAACAATCTGCACACACATGCTGAACCGTTCAATTATTCATGACCAATATACGCACCGTCTGAACAAAACACAAACGGCTCAAATGTACCTTGACACAAAAGAAGTCATTACTGCAAATAGGCCGGGGTTTAGGTAATGAAGACATGGCAATCTATGCTGACGCAGTTCGGAGTAATACAATTTTCAGTAATCTTGTTTCCAGTCTTGTTAGACAGCGTACAGTCAGAGAGTCAAAACACCATTCCCCTCCTCCCTCAGAGAACAAGTCTGCAGAATGTTCCCTTAAATGTTAACGTCCTCCTTTTCTGATTTAATAATTCAATAAAGCTAAACTTAAAATGGTCTGCGCTCTCTCAGGGCTGCCAGGAACAATTCAATTAGCCAGACAACGTGTTGTGACAGCCTGGTTTATGCTTAGATCCTTTATTTGTTTGCCGTGTTTGTATAACCCCCTGGCCCAAACCACCCCTCCATCTTCCTCTCCCTCCCTCTTTCTGTCAGTTCACCCTGCATTGACAGTATATTAGAGTGCCAAGAAAGCTGAGGCAACTAGCCGACTCAGACTTTTCCTGTCCTGCTGTGACGGGCCGCGGGCCACATTTTGTGCTGTGGGGGTAAAAAGAGAAAAAAAACCTGCTGTCAAGGGGTAGTTGGAAGAGACAGCGGGGAGAATTGTGATGGGAATGGAGAGGCTCTGCATTTGTATAATATTGTATGTGAAAGGTGCTGACAGGCGACAGTGTGGGAAGGGCAGAGCATTCGTTCCCAGGATGGGTCGGTCAGCCAGCCGTCAGCACGGGCTAATCCAGAGCTGTGTTGATTGACAGGAGGCCAACTGTCAGCAAGTGAAAAAGCCTTGTTCTCAACACCACGCTGAGGCTTTTCTGCACAATAGCATCGCCCTGCAGGAACACGTGTCACATATGAAACCTCAAGCCTGAAGCAGAGATGGGAGGTGACTATTTTTTTGCAGGTTAGGATACGGCCAAGACCTCGAATAACCCAGTACAGTAATCTGGCTTCAAGTCCAAATCCAAAGATACAGGCCTAATTAATAAATGGAACATCATCTATTGTATAGATTATGGATCCAAAAATATAGCAGACATCACCATCACATGAAAGGAGCTAATCATCTGCATTTACTTTGCATTGTTCATCAGCACTGACATGTATGTATCAGGTGGCAGTGAAGCAACCCAGAAGTGCCTTCGGCCTGCTTACTTTTAAAAATCCAACAGGGGTCACCAACGGTGGTTGCAGAAGAACTCCGGTCCTATCTATCTCAATACAAAATGAGATTACTTCTCACTTGATGTATTACCTCAGAGAAAGATTTTGTGGTAAGATTATGATCGTAATTCCTAGTTTCAAGTCTTCTTCAACACAATCTGATGTTAACTGTGTAAATAATGGTCCCATTTAGAAGTAAATAGATAATAAAGAAGCTTATTATTTGTTGTGTGGCTATCTTTGCTTGACAGGTCGCTAACACAATCAGGAGAGAAGCGAAGCATTGTGTGTCAGGGCCTTCACACATAATGTAAATATTTAAAGAAAGAAAAAAAGTGGAGCATTTAACAAAAGCCTGATATTTCTCTTAGGAGTTGGTGGAGACCAAAACAGAGCTCAAAGGATAGTGAACATAGTGTGTTACATGTGTTGTGTTAACAGCTTTACCACTATTCCCAAGTAGCCAAGAAAACAATTAATACTGCTGTCAGGCCACATGGTTGTTTAGTGGTTTTGCATGTTCTTCCCATGTCAGCGTCTCCGGGTCCAACAACTTCCTCCAACAGTCCAAAGACATGCAGCTTAAACTGGAGTCGACCAAACCTCTCGCCAAATGTCAGCTGGGATTGGCTCAAGCCCCACGTGACCTGAGTTTGGAAAATCGGTTAAGGATAATGGATGGATGGAAAATATATGTAAAAGATAAAAAGATTGATCTTAATCTTTTTGAAAAAAAACGTGTTATTCTGTAATAGGAAGATGCAATAAGAATGATCAAAAACTGATTCTGATACTGAATCTGAATAAACAGACACCTACTAAAAATCTTGGTAACGCTTTATATTAAGGTCCTTGTAATAACCATTAATTAACAAGTAATAAGGCCCTTGTAAGTCCTTACAAGATGTTTATAAACATTATTGTGTGTTTATAAGCTTATATAAGTGTAAATAATGGCATTACAAACACCCATGACCCACCCATTATGTCTTTGCCATGCCTTTATTAATCTTATTTTGTTTGCTTATTGATATTAAAATATACTTTATTGCTCATCTATTATACGTTAACTATAAGTTAACTATGCTTTTTGCAACTACCGGATCTAAAGCGAGAACAATGCCTTATTACTTGTTAATTAATGGTTATTAAGGACCTTATTATAAAGCGTCACCAAAATCTTTCATTATTTTGTCAAATTGAACTTAAAACGTCAAAACATCACATTTCAAATGTGTTACAATAACTTAAGAGGATCAGCAAACACAGAGTTTTGCTTTAAATAGCACAGAATTGTATTAAGGCCTTATGCATATGAAAGTGAATGTGTCTGTAAAAGCAACCACAGAGACAAGGCTGGAAAGCAGCAGTGTCCTCTCCGCCGTGTCCTCCCACACAGAGGCCTAGTCACCAGGTGGGCGGCTGGCAGTCCACTCTCATTGGCCAGCTGAGGCCGACTGTCCACTGGAAACAGCGAGAGTATGGTTTTCCCAAAAGAAGATGATTTCCATCTCTTCATCTCCCCACACAAATGTACCCCTGCTGCAGTGATGAACATGGGCTGATTCAGAACAGAGAATTACCTTGATATAAATAGTTATGCCATCATCCTCCTTTGATGAGCCTTCGCCGAGGATTTAAAGCGATGGTTAAGAATTTCGAGAAATGCATGTGAGTCATTGTGAGCTTGGAAGGCCTGTCAGACCTTGGCTCATTCTAACATCGTTCAAGCAAATGGAAACACACGCAGTAAATGTAAATGGAAGTCAATGGGGTTAAAAACAATAACACAAGGCAGCATTAAAACACCTCCCTAAGTGCTTCACGTCATATTTAACAAGTGCCTTTGCTTGGATAGAAAGTGATTAATCAGACTTTTTACCACCCTGAACACTCCTTTGAAAACTTCAAAAGCATTAGTGAAGAGCTGAAAATGAGAGAGGCGTTCTTGTTCATATGCTTATGTAACCACACATTTTCTATACAGCTCTATATTGTAACATTATCCTCAAACACATAGTAGAGCTTGTTGTTTGCATTACTATGGCATCTTTTTTTTAAATTATTTCTCTCCCATATAATTATGGGCTATAATCATTTGGCTGGTCCAAAACAAAAATGTTGTTAGCTGTTATATACAACACACATCATTGGGGCTGGAACATGTATCTGCAGATTCTGAGACGGAGACAGCCATACAGCCATTATCCATAACCGCTTATCCAAACTCGGGACAGGTCACAAGATCACCAGACTATCACAGGGCTGACACATAGAGACAGACAACCAATCAGGGTCTCATTCACACTTATGGACAATTAAACGTAAGCTGCATGTTTTTGGACTGTGGGAGGAAGCTGGACATGGGAAGAGCATGCAAACTCCACACAGAAGAGCCACAGGCCAGAGTCGAACCGGCAACCCTCATGATTTACTTTTTGCAAAAGTAATGCTGACCACTTACTGCTGCAAAATGTAGCTGTGATCAGCTAATGTAGCTTAGTTAGGGGTGTTGGTGTTTGGACTTTAGGGAAGAGGAGGAGGTTCTTGGGGCTGGAGCAGGGGGGATACTGCAGATGATGAAGACGCTGCTGGTCAAGTGGGCAACAGAACCAGGTTCAGCAACTTTGACATCATGGCAAGAGGCTGCCAGACAGACAGGAGTAAATGTCAGGCTAACTTTTGAAGAGACTGGCAAATAAACAAAACTATGCATGACAGACATTGAGATGGTCTTCTCACTGTTGTACTAGTGGGTAATATTAGCCGGCTTGCTATGTCCTGTGTTGTTGCACTTGCTTGATGTTTGCCTGTGTTTGCAAAGTTGTTGCCTCACTATTTTTTTCATAAGAATTGTAATTATTAGTATGTGTCCAGCTGTTCATATTTACTATAGTGGTGTAGAAGGGAATTACACTGTGAAAAGATGACTCATAGCACACACAAGTAACTCCACAAAAGACGTCTCTCCTCTACTGCTTGTTTAATTGTCAGCGCTGTAAAACCTCACCTCAGTGTGTTTGGACTTGCAAATGGTTGCAAGTCATTTTATATGCAAGTTAGCCGCGACAAAGGTCAACATTCTGCGATGTAATATGAAAGAAAATGCCCCTTTTATCTATAATTCTAATTTTATGGCCTTTCCTTTTTCTGAAATAGTAAAATACCCATTTTACTGTCATTTATTTCTTTTCATTCATTGTAAAATACATCATGGTCTGCTGTGTGAGCAGCCGACTAAAGTCCTTGGGCTAAGTGCTTCTATCTGTTCAACTGTCTAGACAAAATGAAACCTCTTTAATCAGTTCAGGTCTTCCAATCTCTTAGTCTATATTCTTTTATATTCATGACTGAGGCACTTCATACACTCTCCTGTTTTGTTTTTTATTTATGCTCAAACAATATATATTTTTTATTCCTTGTCAAATAGAAATAATATCTTCGATCTAGTGAGACAAATGGCATTATGTATTTTACTCAACACATAACACCATTCTTTGGTCTTTAAACCCTTACTTGTGTACAGTACAATGCCGTGTGCTGAGCAGAATCAGTCATTCTTCATCTGTTTCCTCTCTCGCTCTCTCTCCTTTTCTCCCTCTCCGATTTCTCTGTAATTACTGCCTGGCAAACTAATGAGGAGGATTCTTTCGTTAAATACAAACAGCAGCCTGGCCCTTAATTAGCAGCCTCCCTGGCTTGTTTTTTGAAAACACGGTGGCAGACAGTAGAGCATCTAATAAAGGCCCAGTCCTCGCTGACACTGAGACAAATAAAGGCCTAGCCAGCAGACGCCAAAATGGTGGGCGAAATCATTGAATGCAGTCAGGCATTTATGTGAATATATAGTATAGTTTGGAAAAGAGACCTAATTTTGCTCGGAAGTCATTGTTAGCATCATTGTTAGCTGGAAACAGACAGGAAAACCATCAGAGAGACAAAGTTAATGTTACAAACTGGTTATCCAGATATGAGGGTCAAAACCAAGCACCAACCTCCGGGTCTGAAAAGTAAATCCAGTGTGGAAGAACTTTAAACCTGCATTCTTTCTAGTGGCCAGCAGGGGGCGACTCTACTGGCAAAAATAAGTCTGATTGCACTGAAGTCGATTAGAAAATTATCTGACTTCTCACTTGATTTATTAGCTCACTAAATATTATCAAAATGTGATTGTAGTCTCAATCTAGTTTTAAGTCTTCTTCAATACAGCATGATATCCATTTTGTAATCGTCCCATTTAGAGTAAAACAGATGATTAATAGGGTATGCATGGCGCACTGTGTGTTTTTGTTTTAGTAATTTGACCTATCACTGTATGCTTTCAATTCATAAAAGTGATACATTTTGGTTGTTCTAAAAGATGCTATTGAGCTGGCTGTTCATTTGAATTATGGATGCACCTTGTTAACCAAGCTAGCTAGCTAGCACTAGCATTAGCTGTCAACTCAGCATCCTCCTCTCATCCAAATATATTCACTAAAACCATTGTGCACAAACCTAATGGTGTCGTCAGAGTGGCTACCTCCACTTATTTTTTGTAGTCTCTGGTCCAAACTAAAACGATAATGCATGTAAGAATTGGGTCAAGTACTCTCGAAGCCTTTTCAAAGGCAGGGGATAACAAACAAAACAAAAAGAGGTCAGAATAATTTTTTTTCTTGGGATAGTTTCCATTTGTGTTGGATATATGAAGAGATTTTTGTTTCTTTCGGGATGGAAAATAAACTTTTTGGCATTTTCTTAACCAGTGGCAACTATGTAATTCTTCTACTTCTTTCTATGCACACTCACACACAAGAGGCTATACAAAAGCATCAAAGCATGCTTTATTAAAGTGCTCAGGGCAAACTGGAGCTGCTGCATTTAGTGTCGAGAGCCCAATCTAAGAGGACAAAGGTCTGTGCCAATGAAGCCAGTCCAGTGCTAATGGAGGGTCAAAGGCTAAACACACAGTGGCACAGCTTGTTGAGCTAAAAATATCCTTTTATTCTACATTACTCTGGGATAATAAAGAGTTGCATTCTTAGTACACATCTCACTCGTCTCTCAAGTCCACTTTGGTCCCTCCCCGCACAGCATGACATACTAAATGCCACTGAGCTGAGTGCCTGGCAAATGGAGGGGGGTTGAATGAAATGAAAGAAATGCACTTCATCAACGGTTACCGAGGAGGCCCATGGGGGACTTTGAAGATGAAAACCTGAGACGATGGCAATGGCCCGCTGAAACTCACCACCGGCCGAGGCGTCTTCAGTTTCCGCCACAGCACCTGTACTCAGCCTCTCTGACGAGGGCCAATCACAACGGCTCGGCGGCGCCGGCTGGCGAATGACAGACGGCCAAGGATCAACCGGTCAGGTGAGGGCAGCGGGGGCAAGCTGAAGTCACAAAAGCAATATTTGAGGAAGCTGAATGGACCACTAATGAGACATTGGATCCTAAATGATAACAGAATGTTTATGGAGGTCACCTGAGAAGGCTGATGAATAATAGAGGGGCTGTAGCCTGGTGAGGGCAGGTGGACTCACCTGGCTGTGCTTAGAGCTCAGCTCGGGGCTGGAGCAGCTACAGGCCAACATTTAGAGGCTCACGCTTCACCTCAGGAGAGGGGCATCAAGTGAGAGGGGCAAACAAAGGGCAACAGGCACAGAGCCCGGGCCAGCACCGGGCACCCAGCAGGACCGGGGTCAATGACACAGAACAGTGATAATGAGACCCAACAGTATAGTGAGCAGCAAACAACAGAAAATGACCGCAGTAGATTCACATACTGAAGCTTTATACTGATGAAAATGTGCTCATAGCACCAAGGATCAAAAAATGGTCATGTACAAAAAGCAAGTATTAAATGTCTTGTCTTTATCTTATTCATAAATCAAATTGTTTCTGATGTGTATTTAAAATTAGATTTTAAATAGAAAAAATATGTGTTTTTATTCCATTACTAGGATGTAGGAATTATTCATTCAATCATTATCCTTAACCGCTTATCCGCACTCGGGTCACGGGGTGCTGGAGCCGATCCCAGCTGACACTGGGTGAGAGGTGAGTTCACCCTGGACAGGTCGCCAGACTATCACAGGGCTGACACATAGAGACACAATCACACTCTCATTCATTCCTACGGGCAATTTAGAATCACCAATTTAAGTGCATGTTTTTGGACTGTGGGAGGAGGCCGGAGTACCGTAGAGCAGTAGTTCTCAACCTTTTTGAGTCGCAACCCCCAATTTAACATGCATGTTGTCCGTGACCCCCGCTCACTGAACACAATCTCACACGCACAGTTAAGAGTACCCAAAAAAGAAACAAAATGACAAAAAAAAGGAAACAAAATGACCAACAAAGACAAAAATTGACCACAAAATGATCAAAAAAGACAAAAATTAGCAAAAAAGACATAAAATGACCAAAAAAGACACAAAATGACCCAAAAAAAGACACAAAAGACCAGAAAAGACACAAAATGACCCAAAAAAAGACACAAAATGACATTAAGTGGCCAAAAAGACTAAAATACATGAACACTTTAACACAGTGGAGACAGAGCTGACTTCCAAAATGATTTGGCGACCCCCAGAAATCATCTCGCAACCCCAATTGGAGTCCAGACCCCCATGTTGAGAATAGCTGCCATAGAGAACCCAGGCTGGAGAACATGCAAAGTAGGCATAGAAGAGCTGCAGGCCGGAGTGGATCCGGCGACCCTCTTGCTGTGAGGCTAGAGTGCTAACCACTATTTCCTATTCATAGAAGCCCCAAAACTCAGGTATGATGTCGGCATAAGTATGGAAAAGGTTCAAATATTACCTTCAATTAGCCTGTTTTGTCCAACCAATAGTCTAAAAAGTTACATAAAACAGAGAAAACCTGTCAACTCTTAGAGTTGAGAAGCTGAAACCAGCTAACTTTTTGATTGATAGATGATTTACAAAATCATTTTGGCTATTAAATTGGTTCATTTTTCTGCCAGTGATTGAGGATTTTCAGCACCGCACAAACACTTTCGCAGTCACATTCACACCTATTTGAAATTTAGTTTCCAATTCAGCTCACCTGCTCTCTGTGCTGTTGTAGCAAACCCGACACCTGGAGGAAACCTACATGAACACGGGGAGAACATGCACACACTAAGGCTCCAGTGAGGTTTTATTTTTAAATTATTTTACTTGTTTTTAAAGCACTTAATTCGTCTTGTACCTGAATATATGTGTCACATGATTACAGTGTATGAACCAGTGTTGCCCCTAAGGTCCTCTGGCATGAAAATGTAATTTCTAAATGCTAAAACCTTTGGTGTGGCTCCTTTTAGCCCTGTGCTCTGAACTGAGAAGTGCTGAAATTTGTTGTATTAGCTCTTAAATGTACGTTGCTTTGGATAAAAGCGTCTGCTAAATGACATTGTGGAATTATAGAACTTAGCATCCTCCTCCCTGGCTACTTATACTGCCCAGCATTTGATTATGAATGGTTAATAGACAACATTTACATTATTTATTTTTATTCATATAATTTATTGTACTTGTTGTAATTTGTTTTACCCTATTCGATTTGATGTTGTTTTTATAATATTGTACATTTTATTTGTCTCATTTTTCTGTATTTTTTCTACAGATTTTAGTCTAGCTTTTCATTTATTTCACATTATGCATTTTATTATTAAATTCTGTTGTCTATGTGTAATTATCTCTATCTATTAAATAGTTTATTTGCCTTTTTTTTCCTCATAGATATGATGAACTGCACCAACCTGTATGAAAGGTGCTACGTGCATTAGGTTTGTTTGATTGATTGATGATTGATTGATTGACCTTGTTGCAGTGAGGCCAACCTGTAACACAGCTACAGCCTTTGATCAGTGCTGATAAGCAGCTATTCATTTATGTGTGCTTGAGTGTTTAAGAGCTGGAATGTTCTGGTGCTGCTTCCCTGAACAGATAAAACATTAATGAGAGCAGGTGTACTCTTAATAACCCCAATGGAAAATCCGTCTCTCAATCTTTTTGGATGTGCTTGCTCATATTATTATTATTATGGCATAATAAGACATAGTTACATCAGACTGTGTACAGTTATAATCGCCTCAGAAGCAGAGCAAATTTGATGCTATAAAAAGCCTATTGGAATTATTTGGAAAATGGTTGGATGATAGTGAATTCCATTAGTGCCTCCTCTCTCTTTTCTCTGCATCTTCCTGCTCATGTAGTCTCTCTCTATCCCTCCCTCTCCAATCCATTAAAGGATGCATCCATTTCACAATAAAAGCTCTTTTTCTCCCTCTTCCCCAGCCCCCTGCATTAGCTCGCTGACAGATAAAGGGAACAGAACGTTTCTTTATAAATAAGGCGCAGACGCACCAAGCCTATTCATTTCCGCTTTAAACATGCATGTGGATGGATGGGTCAGGTAGAAGGGGCCTTGCTTTGCTGAGGGCGCTCTGTCTTTATGTATGTTCCAGTGCGCAGTCTGCAGGGCTTAACACGCACCCCTGGGCATCACTGAGGCTCAATGAAGCCAGCACATAAAGACAGAGCAAGCCTGCTCCTCTGCTTGCCCTCCTTCTGAGGGTTACATAAGAGTGGAAGATGCAGGCATACCGGCGCTGTTGCAGCCGGAGGTGAAAGTAGGCCTGTTAAGCCAAAGGGGTGATAGTTATGTGTGTGTGTGTGTGTGTGTGTGTGTGTTAGAGAGGACCATGTGAGGAAAAAACACAGCTCGAAGCGGTGGGCTGGGCTGAGGCAAATGGAGCCACTGCTGGACAGGAAATTCTATTTACTTATTCATAAATAGAGAGCTCCAGGGCTGTTTTTCAACACTTCACTGATGTGTGTGCTCTATTTTTTTTTAAAGAAATAATTACACACGTGTTCATGAGGGATAAATCATCTAGCAGGTGTATTGTAAATCACATAACTACCAGTGTCCACGTCTTCTCAGTGTCACAAACTGATTCTGACAGACAGGGATACACACTCATATGCAAAATGCAAAAGCTTGAACTCAAGTCTTGATTGACATGACCTCCCCCGGCTCTCCCCGACGCCAAAAGGTGAACCTGCAATGAAACATTGATTCACCTCAGCGGTGCACACAAAGCCTGCCCCCCCTCTGATTGCCCCTCGAGCAGCCCCTGTGGAACAACACGAGGCTTTTACCAAAGACAAGAGGACCTCATGAATATTCATGTTGCCAACACTGCTGGAGACGCTACAGAATTCGCTGAGATCAGCGCCGAGAAATCCCCATTGTGCGAAAACACACAAGTACACTCGTGCAGTACAGTATGCATGCGTGGTGGTGGTGCATCTCTCTCTCTATTGCTCTGTGTTTCTCTGACATCCCGCCCGCCCACACACATCCAAATGTCGAAACGCATGCACGTGCACATGCACAGACTAGAATCCACCTACAAGCTTTCATGTGTATGCGGTCTGGCCGGTGAACACCGCGGTCGACATCTTAATTTTTCCTTCGTGGAGTCATATAAGAGTCCTTCCTTCTGCATATAATAGGAGATGGAGCAGGAGTAAGAGCCTGACTGATGTAGGATTTCTGAGATCAATTGATTTTGAAGGGGAAATAGTCAACAATAATCAAGTTATAGTGGATTGTGCACAGATTTTGCGCCAATCTGCCCATGCAAAGGTACTTAGAAGGCTGCTTTTTAGACAAATAACTTTAATATTTGACATTATTATGCATTATAATACATAATATCAACAAATTCTAGAAAAGAAAAACTGAGAAAATTAAAGAGTAAATAAAAATAAAATAAAAAATAGCTAAATAAACATCTATGATCAGTAGGGCTCAACTAATAGACATTTTAGAGAGGAAAAGTTCACAATTTATTATTATTATACATTATATATAAACTGCATAAAGAATAAATAGCTATATAAATACCGTATGTTCAGTGTCAGTCTTGCTGACTTTTAAAATAAAGACTAAACAAATCTGAAAACATAGCCATCACCATTTTTAAATCACTCCAAACACTGTTTTCCCCATCTTACATTTTGTTAAAAAACAAGTTTTTATACAACTGATATATCTGTCAGACTCGAATGTTCAGTATCAGACAATTGCTGAGCATAACAATACATAAAAATAGAATAAATACACATAGCTTTATCATCTCAAGCACTGTATGCACTGACTGTATGTTCTATAATTAAAAAAAATTGGCGTATATACGAAAACATATAGGCTACACCATAACCGATATATACGAATATGAAATCTATATAAGTTTGTTGTTAGGTTCTAACATTAACTAACTTATAGGGTGGACAGCTTCTGAATTGTGATACACATATTGTCCTGATGAAGGGACCTTATGATATGCCAGAGATATGTCTGTGATAAGCCTATATATCGTCTGTTATATCTGGTTAGATATTTAAATGTGTGGTATTTGTGATGAATCCATATCTGGACAGCTGCTTCTCTTTCACATTATTAGCCTATCAGGCACACACATGCTGTTATTGTAATGAGCTTGACCCCTGCAAAACCTAATGATTTGATTTGGAAAAGCATCACAGCACTTGGACAAATTCACACTGTGTTCTCTCTGCTGTGTTCATGAGTCAGTGCTTCTCATCATGTCCTCGGATGGCTCTGCACCACGTGTTCAACACCTGCCTTTCAACTTCGCAGTTTGGGAGTTGCTACAGTAGCTTCGACAGCACAGGGGCAGACTCTTGATAATAAATGGAGATGACAGCCGATCTGATGTCAGCTTTGGAGAGTTGTGACGAGGCCGAGCCTATGGGCCCAGACAGTGACAAGTACCCTCGTATAACTGCTGTACTCTGTGATCCCCTGGCAGCGTTGCTCCGTTCACAGATGTGCATTTGATGTGGCGTTTTCAGTGAAACGTCGGTGACACAGGCACAAGTTGAAGTCAATTTCAGAAATCAATTATGCTCTGTGTGTGGGTTTCCATTACACTCATTGGTCTATCTCAAATATATTTGTGCTAGCAAGGCCCACAGGACCGATTCAACAAATTATCAGGATATGAAAGAATATAAAAGTGTTCTTCTTTGCAAACTGATCTGATGTTCTAAACATCGCTGGGGGAATTTATTTTATTCATTTTCAGCAGTGTCAGCAACTGTTTGCATTATGTAGAGCTGAAACAATTAGTTGATTAATCTGCAACTATTAATCAACAAGAGTCTGCAGCTACGCTAGCAGCTTTGTGAGGCTGTACTTAGGCACAGCTGTGCCTTGGCATCATGCTAACACATCAGCAGCAACCTCCAGTCCTGAAAAGTGAAGCCAATGCAGAAATGCCTTAAACCTACATTCTGTATAATGGCCAGCAGGGGGCAACTCCACTGGTTGCAAAAAGAATTCCGGTTTATAGAAGTCCATGAGAAAATTAAACTATTTCTCACTTGATTTATTACCTCAGGAAACATTCTCACAATGAGTTCATGGTCTCAATAGCTGGTTTCTGCTGGGTTCTTCTTCAATACAGCATGATGTTCATTTTGTAAATTCTGGTCCCATTTAGAGTAAAATAGATGGCATAGCAGGGTAATTGAGCCAGTTTTCAGTTCAAACTTAACTGTAAAATTAAAAAAACAAACATAAAAAAAAAAAAACGCTTTTAAGTGTTTAGTTGGACTAAAAGACACTAAGGAGTTAACTGCTCATTCTGAATGATGATTGTATAATCTAGCTAGCTAGCACTAGGAAGCACAAGCTTGCAAAAAATATGGCCATAAACCTCTGAGTCTAAATTCATTAAATGTATTATTTTAATATAATCTATGTAGACCATACATGTCTGTACCGAATTTGCAACTCATCCAATGTTGATATATTTTAGTCTGGGCCAAAGTGATGGACTGATTTACTTATAATTTCATCCCAACATCCATGCTCCTGGCATGGCTAAAAACAATCATCATCTACTTTGATATTTAATACAGTGCATACGTTTTTTCCCCGGGTAACAACCATTTTTGAAGATTTGCTGCATTTCTTTGTCTTAAGAGAAAGTATTTTAGGTCTGTTGGTCGTCCAAAAACAAGTAATCTGATGACATCACTTTGGGCTTAAGGAAATTACATTGGGTATTTTCCCCACCTTTGTGACATTATTATCTAACTAATTAAGAAAATGGTGCTCATATTAATAGACTAAGCATAGTCAGAAGCATTGTCATCTATAAGATGACTAACAGACTGAAGCCAACTTCAAGGGAAAACATGGAAAGATGGTGGACGTGGGCAGTACGATTTTGAGCCTCTGCAGTGCTTCACTCATAACTGTTGTGCATGTGCATGTCTGAGGACAATTAATTGCATTTATTGAGCTATATTTCAATGGGGCAAGTGCTGTAGTCACAGCTACTTGAATGATTCCTGATTGGGAAGACGTGGCCTGCCTGGAGCTCTTTGGTGCTAACCAATGTTAAAGCATGTGTGGCCACCTAAAATGTTCTACTGAGATTTAAGTCTAGTCTCTTCTTTACATTTTCTTTCATTGCATCTCACACTGCACAAGTTGCTATATCATGGGCAGAAGCCACATTGCTGGATCTCGCAAGAAAAACAAAACTGCAATGGATCACACACGTCATATGCTATTTGCTCAGTTAGTATTAACAGTTGTGGCGGTAGAGCTTTATTAAAATTGGAACACGATGTGAATATTTTAAAATGCTAACCTATCTATAGCAACATGAGGTGAACTCACTGAACTCGGCTGGTACTAAAACTTGAAAGTCTCTCATTTCCTCTTTGAGTAATCTTTTCAGTCAGTAAATTATCTTAAAAATAATAAACATAAGGAGGAGAGACCAATAAAAGTTTTGAATTTGAATTATTCCCCAAGTCATAAAAATGTTTGGAACTAAAAGGCGATTTGTGAAGTGAAGGCATCTTTTATAAACTTAACATGTACAGAGGGACTCGGTTTTAGGAGCGAAAGATGGTGAGGGAGAAAAGTGATGTAACATTAAATAGGCAGTTGGAGAGAAGGGAGCACAACACAGAGAAAGGAGACAGAGACTGTACTTTAAAATGTGGGGTCATCCCCTGATGGGTCTAAGCTTCCTGTCTGCTTCTCTCCCTGCACTCAGCCCCACAGCAGTTTCACCTTTTAAACTCTCCCTCCAGTTTAGGGGAATTAAGGACGCTTCAGCTCCTCTCAAAGCTGAGCCTCCCATGAGCCTCAAACGTTACTCTCGTCCTTTTTTCTGGAAGAATCCTTTCAAGAAATGTGCAATTAAAAATATGTTCTGACGTATATTGTAGATTGTATGCATGCTAGCAGTTCTGTGAGGCTGTACTTGGGCAAAGTGGTGCTTTTAGCTAGATGCTAACTACTCACAATGATAATGGTAGCATGTTGATCTTTAGCAGGTAGCTATCTAATGCTCAGCCTAGGAAACATTTGTTTTTAACATAGGCTACATACATTCTGAATTTGATTAATTCTGTTTTTTATTCATGTTTTACACAGAATCGCAATTTTTTTAAAATTATGGTTGTGTGAATACCATCTTCGTTAACAAAGTTAGCTTGCTAACATTTGCCATTTAGCAAAAAACACAAAATTAACACGGTATATTATGGATATTTAACCCGTAAAAACACTTAAATGAAAAAACAACAATTTGCTGTGCTGGGAAGTTAAAGATTACAAGCAGCCAAGCAAAAATGTCCACATCTGCCTCTTTTACTTAATTTAGATTTGAAGATAGATGTCAACAAACTGTTAATACCTGATAATGGACACCCTGAATGACATAATGACACCCTCTTACATAATGGAAAAAAATAAATCAAAAATGAAAATCATTAATTTATGTTTTCATGTGAATTGAAATCTAAAGTTTTTCACAAGCCACAGCTCCGTTTCCCTGATAACACCTGAGGGTTTGACTAATGCCTGGAACAATAGATCCGATACGACTTGACAATTTCTAGTCCATTCAGCTCATAGAACCCTTTGGCTCAGCTAGGAGCCACAAAGCTAACATTATGCTTGCAAGAATCAGTTGTTAAATAGTAAATAGAATGACAGTGTGTTAAACAACAAGATTTGCTAGCTATCCAGCCATGCCACTGTCCCGAAATAACAAATTTGGGACAGTGGCATGGGATTTGAGGCCATCGCTTATGTCAAGCATTAAGCAAGTAGGCCTATTGCTATGTGTTTCAGTCTCCATCTTGTAGTGTTTTAGGGATTAGGCATTGAAGAGATTAATGGACAACAAGCAGTCATGGTATAAATCTAAATAAAATACAATTTAAAAACTTCAACAATTGATTAATTTAATTTTGCTTGTATCTGGTGTCACTTGCTTATTAATGCCTCCAAATAGGTAACACTACAAAAGCCGCCTTTTTGTAAAATGTAAAATGGGGTAACCATCTTAGAATGAGTGAATGTAACATCATTAGTATGCAGTAACTGTAAGGCAACCAGTGGAGACCTTTGGATAGAGCCAAACTAGCTGTTCCACCCTATTTCCAGTCTTTGTGGTAAGCTAAGCTAACCGCCTGCTGGCAAGTCATATTTATCAATGAATGAATCCATTGGGTTTTCACATTAAATCAAACAAGGTATGATTTCAGTGGAATGTAATCCCACCAGTTCCCTCAATTTATGCAATAAAAAATACATGTAAGGGGGGGTTGGGGGTGGTGAGGACAGCCTTGGGCAGAGTTCTCATTTGTGATCATAGTGGCCTGAGGGAAGAAACCCTTCCTGAGCCTCTCAGTGCTGGCCTAGTGTATCTGGGTACCTTCTTCCTGACCTCAGCAGGGAGAAAAGGCCTTTATCTGAGTGGTTGGAATCCTTAAACTTAATGATTCTTCTATGTTTATTCATGTAGCGCCTGGTGTAAATATCTTTTAGACAGGTTAGACCATCACTTTTGGTATATACAGCCAAGAAAACCACTCCTGTGGTCCTGTCTGTAGCCGTCTCCCTACCAGGCAGTGGTGTTTTCCATCAGGACACTCTTGATGGTGCAGAAGAAGAATTTTCTAGAATAGAATTGTTCCAACTTCAAGCTACTGCTTTATGCAAAATTACACTAGAAACTGTTACAATAATAGGGGAAGAAAACTGAGAATGCATTAATTTAGTTAACCTAGCTTCCCTCAGCAAGGTGTTCCACAACCCAGGAGCCCTGAGGTCAATACATCCTCTTTAACCTTTAGTCTAGACTGATGGACATGATGATTCTATGTTATTCTTCGGTTATGCACAGCTGCATCTCTTAAAGGCAAACCAGGTATGACATAACTGTGCACACAATGTGAAAGGTCACCTGAAGGGTTCTCTGATTCAGTTAGTGTATTTATGAAATATGAGAAGAAATGCATTAAGTGATATCATTGTGACCCATCAAAGTAAAGTGTTGGATAAAAGCACCCTCAGGCAGCAATCTTTCCCGTCTTTAAACATGGTTCGTTTCAGATGATGCTTACGTCCCCTCCCCCTCTTTCACTTGCATCCCACTGGTCTTTGCTGTCCTTCATCCCTGTGTGAGTGTGTGTATGTGAGTCAAGTATGCCAGTGGTAGTTCTGAGTATCTGAAGCCAGGAAATTTGTGTTCTATGTTTTGTGTGTGGGGTTGTGTGTCGTATAACGATTCTGGTTCTGAATGTAATAATTGATTCCGGTCCATAAAGGTTCTTGATTTCGATTCCTTGAAATGAAATTGGGGTCAGTATCAACAACAAATGAATGGAATAGTACTTTAAATCAAGAGCCTGACCTACTCAGAGTTTACGAGATTCACCTTCATGCACCATGAAGTCCCTGTCGATGTCCACATGCTATACCATCCATTACTTACCTGCAGTAACTTTTGAGAAAACCATAATCATCTCTCAGTCCAGCAGTGGTCCTAGTTTCTGGTCCTGATCCTTCGAACATGTGCAGGGTGGCAGTGGCTTGTGGTGTAAACAGTTTCATTTGCCAGTGAATGTTGAAAACCTGGAAATTTTTGTGTTTTACAGATATCTGTCGAAACTCGGGACACACAGCTTGAACAATCCCGACAAACCAGGTCATCTGGTCATCGTATGTGAAGCGGTTTGTGGTTGAGCTGCTTGCACTCTGAGTTAGAGAGAAAAAGAGAGAGTGACAGTCGCTGCATAGCAAATAAACAGTTGTGTCGGGCGATCGAAGCAGAGAGGAAAATTTGTGGTTAAAGGTGCACAAGCAACTCGTGCATCAATTTTCCCATTGTGTCTAAAAAAAAATTAAATAATAGTACCAATTTTGGAATCAGAGCTAGGTGCCCAACCATATTTAAGTCGGCGTCTATACTGGTGCACATACCTTTATATGCTTATATTACACATAATAGGAATTCCAGTAGTAAGATGCGTAGGTGTGAGTGCATGTTTGTCCACACACTCTCAGAAGCCAAGCAGGTCACTGAGCAGTAAACCACCAAGGCCAGATAAGAGGCAGAGAACAGTCTCATTAAAGCAGGCCTATCTCCAGCCTCCCCATTCCCTTTTTTTCCGTATCCAAACACTAGAAAAACACCAAGCTTTGTAACTTGTCAAAGGGCGCCACTTAAGGTTTTTTTATGCCTGAAAATGAGTAGAGCAGGGAATTCCTCAGAGGAAATAGTTTCACAAACCCAGAAGATGAAACAGAGAGAAACAGAGTACCTGTCTGTGCGATGTGCTCTGTCAGCATCCTGTCAACAGCGCACAGCCAATTAGGACTGCAGCCAAATGGCTGGGTGAGCTTTCTGTTTCTCACTCCACTGACTCTGCACCCAGCACAAATATACACATCCTAATATGCACATACACACATGCAGTAAACAAGGCCGGCACACATTCAAATGAAACATGTATGTATGGATATATTTGCACGTTTTTTTTTTTACAGTGAGCATATATAACCTGCATCTCAAACAAAAGGAAGGCTGTATTGAAATTTTGATGCAGGAGAATCACCCTGACTACCAAGTCTCTGTAGTCTCTCTTATCCTGTCGCTGATGCCAGTTGGCCATTTGACTACATTTCCATATTGAGCCTGCACTGAGCACTTGAGGCCGCGTCTGCAAGAGGCGGATAAGGTGTGTGTTTATCTGTTTGGGGAGATGATGCCGAACTCGATACCCTCTCTATGTAAAATCATAGCTAGAGGGCTGCCACTGGCCGGGGAGCCCATCCAGACACACAAATACAGACAGAGAAGGACACACACACATATACACACGCACACAAACATTGCCCCCGTCTGCCTCTGCCATGGTACAGTGGTTCCCGGGGCTACTTTGCATATCAGACCTGACATAATGAGGAGATACTGTACAGTGTCTGAGGACAATGGGTGTGGAGGTGGAAGGTGATACTGACACCTCGTCTGGTCAGCTAAATAAGCCTGACACACACAGGCCTGCCAGCCTCCTGGAGCACCTCACTTTCAAGCTATCAAGTCAAAAGGAGTTATAACTTTAGGAATTAATATTCACAGCTCTTTTATTGATAGGAATGAGCTCTAAAGCGAAAAAGAGGTGATCATTTGTAAGTTTTAGGCAAAGGAAAGGTCAGGTTAAATGTTTACTATGCAGGATTTTCCTTAAAAACAACAACCAATGCATAGACTACAACAGTAATCACTCTCACTTATGACCCACTACAAGTATGTGACAGTCTCTGTAACTGCAAGAACACACAATTTATAATCCACATTCTAGAGCACTGTCTCTCAAACAGGGCTGTAACAGCTTGGCTACTTTTCATCTTGGATGTCTGCATTTATAATTTGCATCTAGGCAAGTAGCACTCAACAGGTGCCATCCAATCTACTTGGGAAAAGTGTAAGAGGGTGCAGTATTCTACTCCAAGTGGAAAGGCTGCACCAAATGTTCACTGAGTAGTAATTGAGCAAAGTTAAATGGGCCATCACACCTGTCTCTGCTACATTGGGCCCTGGAAGTCTGACCTAGAGTCTCATTTATACTCAACATTTAATACTTATACAGACAGACCTTTCTATCGATGCTCTGTTTTTATTACGTTCGTATTTGTTCACATTTTCTGAAAGCTTGTGAAATTGTGGGGCAAGTGGAGCAAATAGTTCAAGTGAAACACAACCATAGTATACAAGAAAGAATTATTTGAAATTGTGCAACTTCTTTAGGAGTAAAAACAATTATTTACCCACATGTTAACATGCATTTACTGACAACATTTGCTGGCCGTCTACAACGAAATCTTTGACTGAGCCGAGTTGCCCTCTAGTGTGGCTTTATCACTTGATATCAATGGTAATGTAAAGAATGCAAGGGAATATATGGGCAGTGACGGCTACATCATTTGAAGTGGATGTATGTACTTTCATACGTAAAGGGCATACATGAGACTTAAGAGTAAGGTAAGTCTTCCGTAGACTAAGACGGAGGGAGTCACGGTCATTCACAGATCATTTAGACCCATACCAATGTCCAACACCTGATAAAAATGCAGAGCCTCAACCTAGATGCTAACACACAGATGTCCTCAACAGATGCTCCACTGAGCAAGGCTGCCTTTGCACTCCTTGTTAAGTGTAAACAGACAGCCAAGGGATACCTCAAAGATACCCTTACAGTCAAAGGGCGAGCCTTAGGGGCTTTACCAACAACACTGTTGGCTGAGTAGAAAAAGTGCTGCAAAGTGCATATCCTGCCAAAGCTAACACAGGGCAAAGAAGGTGCAATTTTTCATTGCACTGTGGGGTTGAGAGTAAAACTGAAACACCCTGTATGTAAACAAACTTCAATATTAATTGACGAAAAGGAAGTTTCTGACTAATGGCAGCGATTCTCAAGTCCCCTAAACTAAGCATGCAGTTTGAGTGGTACTAAGGGGCACACAACTTATTCACCCTCTTGGCTCTTGTCACAGTACACTGCAATGCTGTCTTGATGGATAACAGCTTCAGAGGCATTTGCCCAGTGGGTATAGACTGGCACTTTTTTACTGAGGGGCAAAGCAGAGGAATGTACCAATCCAGTTGAGGGTGGTTAAAAATAAACTCTCTCCCAACCCTAAATGACAGCAGGAGATCACTGATGCTTACACCCTAATAGTAAAATGTGACAGATGGGGAAAAGAGAACAGAATAGATTGGCTAGCTCTCTGGGTCAACTCACTCTCCTCCCACTACTTCTAAAAGCCCAGTTATTCTGCCTTGTAGACAGAATTTGTGGCATTCTGGGGTTTTTCTCCATCACTGTTGGAGTCAGTCCAAGCTACACCATGGAAAGGCTGCCCCACATAGAGGACTGTGCCAGTCAGGTCATTCACCTGCACTCCACTCTCCAGTGTTGGGGAATAGCTTGCATTGGCTGGGATATCTTCACAGAGTGTTGATCAGTTCAAGAGGTTGATAAGCAGCTGTCTGACTGCCAGCCTCTTCTGACAATGTCCAATGAACAAACCTACCTATTCCCAAGGTTATTTGATCTTGAGTGGTTAAGGAGGTGTTCCACTTTTTAAGGCATAACAATCAAGGCTACCATTGCTCTGCTGTTCTGTATTATTTGAAATTATTCTAAAATAACCATCTTCTTGGCTCTCAGGGTATTTTGGCCACCAGAAAACTCTTTCAGGACAGGGTTGGACACCCAGGAAGTCTTCACTATGTCACTGCTGCAGGGAATCATGGCCTGCCAGAACAGATACCTGCCAAGTTGTTCACTGCCATTGCTGACTTCATCACATAGAAGAAATTATTGGATGTAGTTTTGTCTGCTTTTTTTCTATTCTCCTGGCAGAACGTAGTCTTTGGACACCAGGACATCTAAGTGGATGAATGCCACGGCACAGCATGTCAATCTTCCACTTCACTCGTGTAAAGACAAAGTGGTTAGAGAAGGAGTAATGATTGTCATATACTTTGCCAAACTTTATGGGGAGCAATCAAACCAGGAATGGGACTGGTAAAGTCCTGAGAACAACTGTTACACACGGCTTTATGCCCTTACCGCAAACGGAACGGAGCTCCATCATGTGAAGACCGGTGCGTGCACCTAATTAAAAAGCGGGCTTGGCAGTCGACACAAGATGCTGGCAGAAGCATACTCAGAAGTAGCACCAAAATAATCCTCTGGGTCTCTGATAAGTACTGAATATCTGTGTTGTGCATTGGTTCCATGTTGCATGCCTTAAGATAAGATATACCTTTTGGTAACCTCTTGCTAATTCTGAAAGTACCTTTTACTCCCAAACATTATCAACGTTGCAGCGGGATAAAAACAGTGCTTATCACATCACATTTCATGAGCTATCATAGAGAATACCTTGTTAAAATGTAGTAAAGGTATTAAAAAGATATACAAGATGTTACTGATACAACAGGCCGCATCGAAGATTTAGTTTGTTTCAGTGATAAGGGCAAATTAATCATTAAAGCAGCTTGATGGAAGAAGAGTCAGTACAGATAGTATAAGATGAAGAAACGGCTATACCCTGAGTGCTAATGGTGAGTTAAAGGCCACCGCCACTGACACACCTAGAGAGGTGACACCAGGCTCATTAAGAACACAGGTTGCAGGTTGCAGCACCGTCCACTTGAATCCACCTCGCTATTGCCTCTCCCAGTAATCCTGATGATGAGCAGCTTGCCTCATCCCTTTGATGTTAACTTATGGATGTATGCATTTAACATTCTCTTACACAATCAGCATCAAAGGTGCACGCCCACACACAAGGCCCGGCACACAGCACATGCATCCATGCACAAAGAGACCCACATACACTCTCTTGAAAAGTCATTGCGATGCACATGCACAAACATCACACAGAGGGGCAGGGATATAAGTAATTTAGCACAGTGTGACACTTTCACGGTCTAATTAGCCCCAGTGTTGCAGTAAACACGTCCCAATGACCCTCCAGTTCTGGTTACTCATTAAGAATAGATAGGGCTGAAGATGGTCAGAACCTTGGGACAAGTATCTCGATTCAAGCATCATCATTAGACAGAAACCAAACAAGAAAAACCTTTCTTTTGGCCTATATGGTGCATCTTAGGAAGGGTAGAGCATGTCCATTTCTGGTCATATCAACAAACACACAAGGGTGCATGCATGATGCTGTGTGTACATGTTGACAGGAGTGCGTGAAGAAGATTCACAGAGATGCTGCATGGCGTGGACAGAGACTGTCTTGTTGCTTGCTTGCTGCTGCTGCCTTTGACGCGGTGATGGGGATTTTCCTCTTTCTTGCTCTCCCTCTCTCTGTTGCGGTAGCAGACGTGGCCAGCGAGCTGTGATCAAACTGTGCCTTCATCCCTCCTCTCTCTCCCTCTCTCATCAGCTGGAGGGCTTCAGCAGCAGGGTGCCCCAGATTCACCACCACCTCCCTCCTCCCATCTAGTGCAGAGGTTGATTCCTCCCAACTGTGGAGCATTACTGACACCTTCTGGCCAGGGATAAGGCATACAACAGGGAGGTGCAGAGAAGGCCTTTATGTGGGTTGGAAATGTGGGATTTTGAGACTATTTTATGAAGTTTATTGTGTTGTAGTGTGATTTTGTAAATTATAGCGAATACTATTCATTTTAAAACATCAGTTTTTGGTTAAAAAGGTCTTCAACAGGGGAAATTCAACCAATTGGCATTTCAATCAATTCCTTTACATTTCTGGCTCCACTGCCTTTCCTGATCAATATTCCCAATAGATCAATCAAAGGTCGAAGTGGTTCTGCATGAGGTGTCTGCACAGGCCCGAGGCCAGGCAGATGGACAGTGAGGGGGGCAAGAAAATGGTACATCAGCGTAGATCCTGAATCAATACCAGTGTGTGGCGTTAATCTAGTGAGTGTCCCTCTGGCAGAAATAAGTGACTGAAAGGTTGAACAGCACTGCAGACCAAAGAGCCATTATCAAATGGGACTAGCTCAGCATGTTTCTCACAAATAAGCTACTTTTTTTTGTTTGAGAAGTGTAGCCAGGGTTCAGTGAACCTCTGGGGTGACTTTGGGTTGAGCACTGTCAGGGACTTTCTCCCTTTGTACACTGGAGTATTATATAAGATTGTATCTGGGGCTTTTTTTATGCATGCTACGCCAAATCCAATAGCGTATTTAAAAGTTCCATGCAAAGCTTTGATATTTTTTCATCCGAAGCTCTTAAGTACAAAAAAAGGAAATTAGCTTGATTCAAGCTGAGCAGTGCATGTTGATACTGAAATCACCTAAATGCACAGAAACTTTCACTTTTTCTGCAGGCGGAAAGGCTTTTTAAAGTACAGTAGAAACACCATTCAACCCAAGTTTGTTTTTACATACAAAATATAAAGAATTGTTTATATGCAGATCTGACTCTTTTCAAATGATACAAACAAAATCTTTAATCAGCTGTACATGCATTGGCACAATGTCACATGTTTTTCCTTTCACCTCAAATGTGGAAAGAAAGCAGAATGCATAAAAAGGTAAAAACAAATCAGAAACAAACTATTAAAAGTTCTATTCAATTGATGCCACATTGGGCTTCACAGACACTTTATGTTGATGATATAAGGTTTCAAGCACCTCTCTTTTTTATAATACTGTTGGCAGGTAATACTTTGAAATATGTATGCAATGCTGAAAATATAAAGCACCGTAAATACAACACAAAGCAAGATCCCCTTCATTGAATCAAGCATAATTTACACTAACGCAGAAGGTTCGACTGGACGGATTGTACACAAACAAAAATCCCATTATCTTCCTTTCTCATTATACTGTTAAAGGGCCAGTGTGCAGGATTTAATGGAATCTAGCGGTGAGGTATGATACAAACACTGAACATCCCTCCCTTTCTAAGCATGTAGAAGAACCTGCGGTCGCTGTTTGCCTCTTCTGGGCATCTGTAGAAACACAGAAGTGCAACATGGCATCGTTTTTCCATGGAAGCAAGTCCCCAGAAAGACCAGCAGGCCGAAGCCAATTTGACATAGCGGACAATCCCTGGAATTAAAATTTAAGGGTCCCTGTGTGCTCCAATGGGGCACAATAATACTTTTCCCATAGACTTACACTGTGAAAGAGATGTCTGTATATCAGCAGCTCATTTTTTTAGAGCAACAACCCTTGTGAAATGACCGGTGTCCCCCTAAACCCTACATACTGGCCCTTTAATTCATCAGTGTTTAGGGTCATCTTTACCAACAGGGAAATAAGGAAAGAAAAGTGACAATTGAAAGGGAGGAACACAGACAAGAAGAGAATACAGAGAATGGGAACTACTTAAGATTCTTCAAGTATAACATTTACACTGCAGGACTTATGATAACAAATCCTTTCAGCACACACAAATGGGCTGAATAAAGACAAAAATATGGAAGAAATGGCACTATGAATTACAAATTTGAGGCCATTACGGGCCCACCACCACCACAGGCAAAGACGCAGTTCACACCTGTGGAGTGGAGCATCGTAGGCCTGGATCCTGCTTTCAATGTCAAGTTCTACAGTAGGCACTATCAGACACATGGCAACATGATAAGAGACAGAGGGAAGAATCACAGTGGAGTGAAGACGAAACACACAGTCATCTCTATATACAGAGCACCTCCCATTACTATATGCTTCAAATACAGTTTGAGGCTTTTGTTTTTCTTCGTGCATGGGGCTGGTCCATAGACTGTATACAACGATGGACAACATGACAGATCACTAAACATCCAAAACATCTTATTCACCCCGTGGTGGCTGGCTGCAGGATAGTGTTAAGGGATGGGACATGGTACACGTCAAATAAAAAGATGTTTTCTGTAATTTTAGGTTTCTATCACACTGGTGGTTAATGTGTTCATTTTTCTGACAATTTTGGTTTTAATTACTTGATTTGAAAAAGGAGATTTACCACAATTTACAAAACGTGAAAATCTCTTTAAGGGATGGTTTGGATTTGTGAACTGGGGTTGTATGAAGTGCTTACCTACAGTAGATGATGGTCTACGCGGTCCCAGTTTGGAGAACCAGAAGCGCGATCAAGGCAGGAAACAAATGAATGTATTGCTGCAGAGAAGATGCAACAAAATGTATTTTAACCACCTCAACAAAGGCCCACCCTAAAATGTTATATATACTTGTTTATGTGTATGGTATATTTAGAAAATTTCCACTGATTTTTGTTGCTATCCACAGCCGTTTCATTTGGCGCTACTTTTTCTCAACAATAGAACTCAACCATATTCTTACCAAAACAGCGGATATGGGGCAGTGCACAAAGAATATAAATGTGCTTATGCGTAGGAACATGGAAGTTCTACGGTTGAGAAAAAGTAGTGCCCAATGAAATGGCTGCGGGGAGCAAGAAAAATCGTGGACATATTGTAAATACATAGTACACATTAACGGTTATAACATTTTTAAGATGGGCCTTTCTTTAGGTGGATAAATTACAACCGTTTGTTACCTGTCTTAAACACATCTGGTTCTCCAAACTGGCAACGTGCAGAACATCATCTACTGCAGGTATACATTGACTGTGGGTAAGTATCTCATACAACCCCAACTGAAAACTCCAAACCATCCCTTTTAGCTTGCGTTAATCTCAAACCTTATTTCGCGCAGCTAACCACAAACCCATTAAAAAACCTGCTTTATGAGACGAGTGAACCGGAAGTGCAAAAATGCTAACAAGGACACATTCCTGCTGGACCTTGATAGTGCTGCTTCACTGCCCAATTACTACTGAGCATGCTCTGGCTTCAAATGATGTTAGCAGCCTAAGATTGCGGCACCCGTATCCAGGATATTTTGGCTTCATTTCTGTACAGTGGGAGGAAGCGGAGATGCTTGTTCCATCCTTATTCACAGTCTGTGGGCTGGCCTTGGTTTGAACTGAAATGGGGATTTTGATATTTTTCAACCTGGATCCTGTTTTCCCATTTGTTTGTGTCCAAGTGAATACTGGGCATAACCATTTCTTAAATTGGTCCAGTATTGAGAGCGAGCTCTGTAGTCTGCAGCGGTAAAACAAGCTATAAAGTAATCAGACAGAGCGACTCTGGGCCGCCAACGTACGTCCACTAAACATGGGCTTGTTTTTGTCGAGTGTAGTGAACTCGATATTTAAAATGATTTCTTCTCCTCCTTGGCTGGCAGGAGTCATCCTTGTGAAAAATGGTCGCAGCAGATCCAAAGTCTACAAAGCACAGTGTATGTGTTGGTAGCACAGCTAAATGTAGCCACAACTTCAACTTCAGCCTGTCCGTATCCAACAAAGGGAGTCTAGGATTGAAGTGTTGCTTGTCATTTTGCTGCTGTGATGCACAAACACAAAGATTCATTTCAATAAAAATCTTTTCAATAAAACTAAGATGTGCTTTCTGTGCTCCACCACAACAAACATTCACAGGCATTCCTCTCTCCATCTCCACTGTTGTCTTCCAAAAACAAGACGGGAGATTTCCATAATGTTGTCAGACACTTATAATACCGATCTGAGCCTCGATGGATGCAGACTGATGATGCACAGTTTCCCCGTCCGATTACATTATTAGTTGTTTCATGACTGCTTGCTGCAGCTCTCTCCATCAATACTGGACTGATTTGAAAAAAATGATATCTCCATTATTCTCTTAGACATAAAAACCTAGGATAGTAGGGTCCAGGTTGAAAAATACAGAAATTCCTCTTTAAAATATAGTGCTGTAAAATTACACGAAAACATCAAAAGATCATTTAATACAGTGGCTTCCCAAGTGGGTATCAACAATACCCCAGGGTGTTCTTGAAGAATAATTTTACCTCATTATCTTCACAATATAATCATTTACTCAAAATTGATTAAATCATTCTTCATATGGACACTTGTGCAATTTTTTTAAAACTAAATTAGACATTTCCTCAAACTGGGGTCCCTGGGGATCCCGATACAGATTTGTTAGGCTCAATGGAGCATGAAATTCAAGTCTAACCGATGCATCCAGAGAGGCAAATCAAACACACTGCTGACGGCATCTTCACCTGGATCAGGGATTCTCACTCACTCGGTCACTGACCCGCTTCAGTCCTCAGTAAGGCTTCACTGCATTGATATTGGTAGTTCAGGACAGCATCGTCTTGTCTCAGAAAGGCACGCGACTGAGCTCTGCAGTTCAAAGTTCGCTACTGCTCCAGTTCCTTGCCCTTTTTTTTTTTTCTTTTAGCAGCACTTTGCTTTGATCTCCATTCCAGAGAAAATGACACTTTGTGACCTTGTCAATAATATCCACATACATACATATTTACAGAGAAGATCGTCTCCTTATACTAGAAGGGTCAGTTGATATTTGTTTTTTGTTACTTATACAGAGGAACTGAAATGTGTGTGTGTGTGTGTGTGTGTGTGTGTGTGTGTGTGTGTGTGTGTGCGTGTGCGTGTGTGTGACACTGTACATATGGCAAGAATGTAGAAAGATACCAGACAGAAAGGAGACAAATAGAAACACAGCAGAGATGATGATCTGTCGGTCAGTATGTGTGTTAAAGTGTGTTTTTACGAGTGCTTAATAGTGTATTTGCCTTTCTGGAGCTGGGAGATGTACAGCTTTGACTTGGTGCCGTCCAGTCGCTTGAACCACACCTCGTCGTTGTTGATGGTGGTGATGATGGCACTGCATGAGACAACAAACAGCAATGTTAGAACAACATCCATTCCTGATCCTCATAACTAACATATAGGGTGATGCCGTAAGCTGAAGGTCATGTATCATCATTTCCAGGAGAAAAATAACATGGAAAAGTGGAAAACGTTAATTTTCAAAATGAATATTGTGTGTGAGATTTAATTTAGGAGCTTTTCACAGACAGCCAAACGCAAAGAAGAGAAGAAAATAAATGTGCTCTTAAAGGGCTGTATTACATTAACAAATAATGCATGATTCAAATGTCACAAAATTAAAATAAAAACTTGTTGACAAAATATATGCTTTCTATCTGGAATATCATTTGAAGTGCTTGTGACACTAAAACTGGAGATTTGGAGATCAAGAGGAACTATTTTCCTCTTTTTAAGTTCCCTGCATTCTAACTTGCAAATCCTTGTTTTTTGTAAATTCATTCATTCACTACCCTTAACTGCTTATCTGAACTCAGGTTACAGGGAGCTGAAGTCAATCCCAGCTGACATTGGGCGGGAGGAGGGGTACACCCTGGACAGGTCTGGGGGACCTCAAACCTCGAAAGCAGCTTCAGTACTAAGCAGCATAAGGTGCAATTCCATTAGGTACTTTTCCCTCTAGTGAGCCGCTATGTGTGGCTTGGGAGAAAGGATCCGCCCAAGATTCGCCTAACTTCACCAGCTAGCGGCTCAGAAAGTACCTGCCTCGAGTTTTGCACATGCACAATTCATTTGCAGACTGGTGCAAACTGGACACTGAGGCGTTAACAGCTCCTGCTCTACTGACTGCAGCTGGCAGAGACTGCTGCGGGAGGACTGGGCCGCTTGTGAGTGCTTTGGCATGGCGCCTGTTTAAGAAGAGTAGGAACGAGTCTCCAAAAGTCTCCAATAACTCCAGAAAAAGTCGCTAGATTTGTGCTAGTTGCTTTTTTGAAAAAGAGTCGCTAGAGGGGTTTGAATAGTCGCTCAATATAGCTGGCAACACTGTTTGCCATGTCAATCTGTTGTCACATTTAAACTTCGTTGGTTAGCAGCAACAAAAGTACCTGTATGAGAACAGAGGCTGAGGGGAAATAACTAGTGGGCGGAGCCAAAACACTCAGCCGCTTTCCAACAAGTACTCAGAAAGTACTCAGTGAAAACACACTTATTGAGTCTGAAATATACATGCATTAATAAACATATTCTCTGTTTTCCTGTTTCTGTGGTGTATCTACCATAAGCATACAGCTAGGTAGAGATCTGGTGAAGGACCACTCATTTCTGGCTTCACTTTAATGTCTAGTGATGGTACAGATATCCAGATCTCTGGATTACAGCTCTACACATTCACAGCAACCACCTGTTTTGTGCTGAGGGAGGGTGGTGTGCTGTGAAGACAATAACGCACACCCTCTATTCACTCAGCATCCTGTCCTGACGACACACAAAGAGCCAAATGTAGACTCATCCTGCCTCACAGTGTCTCTCTTTGTTTAAATCCATCCATAACAATGAATCTGCCGTGTGACCACAGAGCCTCAGTCACTCACACTATGTGTCAGAAACATTTGCAGATGAGAACACGCATCATTTGGCGTCATAACTCCCTCTCGCTATTACAAAGCAAATTTAACGCTGCTCCCACATACACACACACCTAGTCGGGTACTCCTCCTTCCTGTTGATACAGATGGCCTGTCCCCTGCAGTACCACTGGTTGTCATAGAAAAGTCGTCCGTCCTCGAAGCGCGCCACATGGTGATGTCTGTCAGGCTTGACTGCAGGGACTAGAGGGAGAGGAAAGAGAGGACAGTGTTGGCTTAAAAGAAATAAAACATTAGGGTATAAAAACAGGGCAGGGACAAGGACAAAGACTTTAACATTTGTCTCCTTTTCAACTTGAGTACTTTTAGTAAGTATTGAATCGGCCCCTCTTGTGTAACTGTGGGTCGATCGCTGCACTCAGCCAGATATTGACTGTAACCGAGGACGAGGAGAAACTCTTACCGTCCACCTTCACCCTGTGTGGCCCCAGTGACGCCATCGCCTATGAGGGGAGGAAACACAAACAGATAAAAAGGTCAAATCAAATCGCAGATGCATTCACTATGAATGACTGCTTTGTCTGTTTCCAAAATACCTTTCTTATTGCGGTCCAGTCTTCGAGAATATCAAGATCCTGCAGCATGTAAACTATATAGGGCCGTAACAGAGCGGTTAAGGCAAATTGCAGAGTGAAGTGGCAGGAAACATCTGTCTTAACAGCATGTCACTGAAGTGCTGCAGCGAAATGTGCTGCAAATGACTGATGGGACGGATAAGACAAGGACAGGACAAAGGGAAAAGGATATCAGAAACAACAACGGGCTTCTTCTTCTTGACGGGGCAGAATGGGTCTTTTTTCTTGTTTTTCCGTGAGTGCAATCCATCATTCCACAACTCTGGAAAGCGAAGGGGAAAGATTATGGAGTGAGCTTTTGTAACATATTCCCATTATATGCATCATCAGTTCACACTTTTGCATCTTGCATCCCATAAAATATCTGTGATTTTTCATTAATACCGCTGATTGTACCAAAACCATGAATTGACAGGTTTGTCAGTTGACAGATTCATTTTTGTTTCATTTACTGTTTGACAAAAATACCAAACATTTATTACATGCTGCTTAAAGATATAATATGCAGGAGTTTTCTTAAAAATAAAACAAAAATAATCTGTCACATCACACAGCGCACCAGAAGTGTGAAGCAGTATCTGTATTTGGATTAGCGATTGATCAACTGGCTTAGCTGGAATTTTAGAATATTAACGGCCATATTAACCTTAAATACAAAAGTCTGGTGTAAACTCTGATCACAGCCCTCAACGTCTAATACAAATGCACAAGGGGTTGTTACATCGCTGCGTGATTTTACGTGCTTCAGTGTGTCCTCTGCTCCTTGTCTCTCTCCTCTCCTGTGTGTTTTTATCTGCTAAAGCCACACGCAGAGCAGAAAGAGGCAGCGGACTGGATAAAGCGTGTGCTTCAGCTTCACACAAATCAAACAATGCGACACCTCTGCAGTGCTGAGCGGAGGTGTGTGTGTGTGTGTTAATTTTTGCTTTAGAACGTGACTGCCGTGAAACAGAAAAATAACGTTTTATTACTCTGATTCATGGTTTTCTTCTCGCTAACACCACTCTCTCTCTCTCTTTACTCACTCTCTAGCTTGCTCGACCACCTATACTCTCGGCTTCTGGCTCATTGAGCCGGGGAAGAGGGACCAATTGTCAACTGTGTGTTTACAAACACTAATTGACGTTACGTTAACAAAATGAAAGTGAGGGATGCTTCTCTCTATTTAATAAGTGAATAAAGTGAATGCTGTGGCAGGATGTGACTGTGAGTCACGGTTAGTACCTGAGGTAATGTCAATACTGTGTCTGTCTTCCTCCAACCTTCTTATCTTCTCCTCCAGTTCACTCTGCACAGTGTCAAACAGCAGCAACTTCTCACTCTGGGAGACAGAAACAAGGGGAAAACATTAAACATTAAAAACATCTCCAGAGGTAGCAGAATGGGGGTTAGGTGGTCGGTACAGTGACCAAACATCCCACGTTGGTTATCCTATATTGTACAGGCAGAAATCTAGAAACTACAAACCTAACCCCCACATGAGCCCCTGTTCATTTGTTGGCCTCTTACCTCCCAGTGTTGGCAGGCAGCCTGGATCTCACATTCGTACTTGTTCTTCACTGACTCCAAGCACAGCTCCCTGTAGATCCCTGTGACAAGCATTGAAACAATAAATCAGTCTGAAGCAGCCAACTGTAAAGATCTTTTTAATCAAAATAACTCTACACTCTTTAAACTAACAAAAAAGAAGCATGTTAACCTCTGAACCACAGCAGTTTCAGGACGTGCTTTGCTCCCATAATATTTTACTCATTAAGGGCTAATTTTTCACTGCAATAAAAAAGTCCTGCACCTCTATGGAATCACCACTATCGTGGCCAGGAGATGGGGAACTTGTCTTTTGTGCGGTATAATAGTTATAATGGCATAAATCATAGTAAAAAGAGAAAACGCAAGTTTAATTTCTTTGATAATCTACGAATACTTTACAAAAAAATTGAATACAATTGAATCTATAAATACAGTATTTTTGAAAAGATAGTAGGCATTGTACAAATGGGGACTCCACCTGCTAAACATCTTAAACTATTTACATTTACAACCTGTACTTCCAACCTCTCTTGTCCTCTCCTCTCTGCTCTGCGTAAATAGCTTGCAGTTCAGTCAAAGCCTGCTTTCTTATTGTCATGGGGCTGATGGTCTCAGCTGAGTCATTGGTTTCCAGTTGCGCCGACAACCTTAGAATTTATTTATGTTTTTAACAAGGTCTAGTTAATGGAAAAACCATATTTTTGGCCAAATTTTAAATGAGACATGTAGAACTAAGTGGGTCGGCTGTGGATCATTTAATAGAGCGGTCACCCATTGATCGGATGGTCGGTGGTTTAATCCCTGAACATGGCAGACTACATGTTGAAGTACCCTTGGGCAAGATACTGAACCCCAAATGGCTCCCGATGCTGCGTTCATCGGTGTGTGAATGAATTCACAATGGTGGCAGGTGGCACTGTTGTGGAATAGCCACATATGAATGTGTGTGTGAACAGGTGAATGAGCGCACTCTGTAATGTAAAGCACTCTGGATAAAAGCAATACAAGTGCAGTTCATTTACAATATACTTATTCTAGGCTAAGATTTGGTTACTTTTCCTGAAATTCGTTGAAAGTTTTTACTTTTTCTAGCTGTAATAAATAACACAATTTTGAGAGATTATAAAGAAACATGTCTTTTAAACATGCCAGTGGGTTGTGGGCTCCTGAGAGTTTTGTGTAGTTGCACTTGAAGAGTATACTTTGCCTTTGCTATAGTCAAGTATATTTAATTCATGTGACTAACTGACCTTTATAGGTGGATGACATGTAAAACTGAATTCTGCCAGTAAAGCCTGTAATATCACTTTGACCCACCTGCAACTTTGGTCCTGATCTGCATGTTCTCCTGCAAATTGGCTAAAGGTTCCAGGTACTCCTGGGCACAGCCAGCCATTACTTCCTGCAGCTTGATGTCCACCTGGCTCAGACGCTCCTTGTACAATCTTGACAGAAAAAAAAAATCAGAAGGCGTAGGTAGAACATCAATTCACACAGCCTAACTGGCTGGGGAAACTGCATCATTTTAGCATTAAAGTGAGCCAAAAAATATTCTCTCACCAGTGTGCAGGAAAGTAAAACAGTATCATTGTCTTGCTGTTTATTTCTGCTACGTTCCAAAATCGAATATGTTAAAGAGTATTAAATTTAGCAATTATGTACATTATGACCATTAGTAAATGCTGCTTAAAAATGTATTTAGCAAAGCATAAAACACAGACTGAATATAACAAGAGCACACACACAATTAACACTTTTTGCACATTCTTGAGGAAAAGCAGACATAAGACAGAGACTCATTCATGGAACAGAGACACGTTTATATAGATATTTTCAAGGTTATGGGCTCGGAGGGAGTAAAGCACTGAGGAACACTAGGTATAGACAGAGAGGGCCAGATGAGAAGAAATGTGTGTAGAATGTATTCCTTCAACAGGCGCCGACCATAAGCTGTAACACCAAGAGGCTGAGGACTTGTAAACCAGGCTGCTGCCCCAATAGTTTTGACCAATTAGATAGTTGTACATTCACATTATAAAACTCTGTGTAAAAGTAAGATAGGCATCCTTTCTCTGACGGTGGTTGCAGCTAACTGTTTTACAGACTGTAATTTCTGATCAGATTAAGGTACATGATTCACTCTTTCATTACTGGCTTAACAAATAGTTAAAAGGATAATACTCTCCTCTTAAATCGATATAGTTCAATTTTTCCAATTACATTTATTATATTATATTTATTCAATTCAATTTTCCTCAATTTTTTTTTCATGTTTTCCTTTCTTTATATATAAATGCTGCCCTTACTAGGGTTTGTCATATTTAGTTCTTTTGTAATGTTCATTATTCTCTTCTCATATAAATATAATTATTTCCAAAAAAGATTGGCCTATATTATTTCATAGGCAATTTTTCTTTCAAGATTTTTTTATTTTTATTTAAATGTGCACTTTATGGAGCTTTGATTTATTTTTTATTTTTTTTAAAGCTACTCCTGTTGTTATACAGTATTTATGCTCACTTAAATAAAAAGTTTTAAAAAAAACGACTTGTCACATGTCATATTTGGCTTTGACTTTGACTGAACATTTGCTCTCACTTTGCAATAAAAATATCGGGATATATATCATATATGGATATTCAGCCTAAATATATCGGGATATGACTTTTGGTCCATGTCGCCCAGCCCTAGGCTGACTATTATTCTGGAAATGTGCAAAGTGTCCCAAGCAATCAAATGAAATGACAAGCTTCTCACAGTCTCCGGGACAGATGTTAATAAAGGTTGGATTTCAATATTAAGTACAGAGTTGACTCTGATCAGACAGCAGTACTTGATGGGTGTTTTTTGTTGGGGACAACATTGAAAGGAACTTACTGCTCCTTTAAGTCAGTGAACTGTTTCTCCAGGGTTGTCATCTCATCCAGGCACTCCATCCTCCTCCTCTCACAGTCCTCATCATCCATCTCTGTTCACAGAAAGACATGACAGGTTTGACATCACCTCCAGATCTGCTGCTTTTCTTTCCAGCCACCACCATCAACATCATCCCAACTCCTCCCCATAATGAACGCTGGTCGAAATGTCAGCTACTTTTCAACAGCAACAGCATAATATGATGAACCCATGTCTGACAGACAAGCATATTTAGTTAATTTAGCTGTGGGTTGATATTTTTAAGGCCTATTTTCTTACCCGAGCTGTCTCCATCTTCAGACACGGACGAGCTAACTGTGTCCTCCTCGTCTGTGCTACTGCCGTCTTGCTCGGGAAAATCCACCTCCATTTCTTCGTGGTTACTTTCTTTCTTCTCCCGGGAGTGAACCGGCATGGTGACTTCCAGTTGAGCCGGTGTTAACGGGGTTGGAAGGGATGTTAGTTATTTTTTCCCCGAATAAAGAGGCAAATGTACCTCAGACAGCTAACCGGTTAGCTAGCCCGCATCTAGACAGCTGGTAATGCAAACATGGCCACCGTCGGCCAATCACAGGGCGCTTTACTGAGGCTGTCCAATCAGATGTGAGTATGAGAACGAAATGCAAAGCAAAGGTTTTAGGGACTTGTAGTGTGTCAACTTTTTCTAAAAAAACGAATACGTATGTGCAAGCAGGGCCGGTTCTAGCCCATTGGCTGCCCTAGGCGATATTGAGATTTTGCGCCCCCCCCCCCATGCTGTACACTAATATTTGATACATGAACTACAAGGTCTCAGAACATTTTTATTTTTAGAAACTTTGGAACTTTACCAACAACAACTGAATTGAAAATAAGAATAAATAAATGAGAAAACACAGATCTGTTGATTGTAAAGACTGAAAATAAATAAAATGTACAAATGCAATAAAAATAAATATAAAAAATTAAGAAATGTAAAAATGTAAGTACTATGGTATTTCACCATCAAAGTGTAAAGTAGACGTATCATATTTTATATAATATAATATTACATTTTCATTCGAAATATGGGTTGGGGCATGTTCATTTAATTCAATGAGGGTTTTATTGCCCATGCTTTTTAAAAAATGTTTCGTTAATCAATGTTGTTAAAACAAAGATGTATGCTTAAGGGCGCCACAAGGGGGCGCCCCCTGCCAATTTGGCGCCCTAGGCAGCCGCCTTGTTGGCTTGTAGGAATAACCGGCCCTGTGTGCAAGTATACAACTACAATGATATCCTTTTCGAGGTGTTTGAAAATAATATAATATTTTGGTGTTATTAGTTTAGTTTGTTTGTTTATTTGGTGTAATCTTACCAGCAGCACAATACTTTTTCTTTTAATTCACTAATGTGTTATTGGTGCTACTTTATAAAGGGGTACAAGGGTTGATAAATAGCAAATAAATCATGTTTGGTTCATCAGTTGCTTTGTCCTTTTTAGCTTTGTGGTTCATCATGAATGCCCCCGCAATGGATTATTTGACCTTTGACCTTCTGGAACAAGACTGTAGGGCATGCAACTAAATCCATTAATTAATTACTGCTGATCTGGATTATTGAAAGAAGCCATTATTAGTGATTCACTTACATTTATAACTACAGAAGGTTCAGTAACCTTTGCTGGTGGCCTAATAGTGTCTTTATTCATGATATTATTATTTCAGTATATGAAGGTCATCCGCTCAATTAAATGGTAAATGGACTGCACTTTTATCCAAATCGCTTTACAATACAGACTGCGCTCATTCACCCGTTCACACACACATTCATGCTACCAGGGCACACCGGTGCCACCTGCTACCATTGGGAATTCATTCATACACCGATGAACGCAGCATCGGGAGCCTTTTGGGGTTCAGTATCTTGCCCAAGGATACTTCTACATGTAGGCTGCCATGGTCAGGGATCAAACCACCAACCTTCCACAGCCGCTCTACCAAGGGAGCCACAGCTGCCCCAATTATGTCTCATAAGTTGTTGCAGCCATTTTTGAGTTTATACAATTTGTTACACAAATAAATTGCTAAATTAAACAATGTTTAAACACACAAGCATTAATCACAAATGGTCAGAAATCCTTCCAAAATACCACCTCAAGACACAATGACTTTGAGGAACAAAATAGAAGATTCTATGCTGTTTTTGGCTTCAAAACCTTTCTACGTTTTGGAAATGTCTGCAAGAATAGCATTTTTCAGTGACTGGATGGCAATAACGTCTGCTCTGGGGGAAAAACATATATTCAATATACACACTCTAGTTTGTGATTATCAAAGCGGTTATAACAGGTCATTTTATACAGTGAAGTCAAGTATCAAAAAATGCTCTAGCTACAATCTAATGGCTACTTTCGGGACTTACATCATCACACATGAATAAAATGTGACTCACTTAATCCAAACGAGTCTCAGCTTTCCAGTGATACCCAAATTATGCAATTCCAAAATTGTTCAGGAACCCCAGAATGCAGAAATATTCAAATACAACCGGTGAACTGTTTAGGATGAAATTACTTGATAATGACTTGTGCTGGAAATGTAAACAGGTAACTGGAACCCTTCTCCACTGTATGTGGGAATGTGTGTTAATCAGACCTTTCTGGATTCAGATTCTAAATATTTTGAGTAACTGACTCGGAGCAGAAATCTGTCCAGAACTCTGTTTACTGGGGGATAAATCTCAGTTACCCAATATTACTAAATATAACTTTTGAATGAATGTATGATTAGTAGATTAAGTGATGACAGGGGAGAGGGGGTGACCCCTTGGGACAGGTTCTGGGATTACATAAAGGTAAATAATAACCCCCACTAGGATTCAGGACCCTGGTTTTGTGGTATTTCCCCCAGGGGGATCTGGTAATATTGTATACCCCAGCAACATGTCTTTATGATGTGTGTGTGTGTGTGTGTGTGTGTGTGTGTGTGTGTGTGTGTGTGTGTACAGATATGATACATGTTTAGTTTATATTATTATGTACTCAGATTCTTTTGTATTTTCTGCCTTTTGAGAGACACAAATGTGCTAAGACTGTCACTGTAAACTCTTAATAATAATAATAATAATAACAACTACCTGTTCCTGTATGGAGATACGTACTATATTTGCCATGTACCTGAGCCTTGAAAGTTGAAAAGTTCAATAAAAACTTGAATTTAAAAAAAAAAAAACCCATGAAAATAACTCACTTGTAGTGCATGATAATGGGCATGGTTTCTGGCTCCAACTGTGTGGGATTCACATAAAGTGGGCATGTCTGTTAAGACTTGTGGGTACCCATAGAACCAATTTCTATTCATTCTTTTTTTTAAAGATATTTTTGGCCATTTTTGGGCTTTATTGATAGAGACAGAGTGAAAGGGTAGACAGAGGGAAAGGGCTCCGAGTCGGATTCCAACCCGGGCCACGCTTACGAGGACAATGCCTCCATGGTACGCGCTCAACCAGGTGTGCCACCGGGACGCCCCATTTATTCATATATCTTGATTTCGAAGTGGCCATGTCAGTTTTTTCCTTTGCCAAAATGTTGCCTAACTTTTAGCCTCCTTCTTAACAAGGTATCATGGTTGGTACCAATGGATTCCTTGGTTTTCTAGTTTCTTTTGATTCTAGTATCTTATAAACCTTTGCTTTTTTCAGCAGTATGAGATGTGAAAGTTGTACTAATACAAACAGTTCCACAGGAGTCAACAAATACTGTTGAAGTTGCTGTGGTGAAACGAACACAGAGGTGGGGAGCATACCACAGAGGGAGAATCATATGTGCTGACTGCTGACTCGTGGATGAGGATGTGTTAGTCCTGCAGGTCCAGACTCAAACACATGCTGTCAGCGGCATCATCATCATAGTCAGTTGGGGAACTTTTAGCACTGGAAGCAGACAGGAGGTTTTCACAGTGAAGGCACCCTGTACAGCTGCAGGGATATGTTGAAGAGACGCCACAGAGCCTCTGCTAGCTGACTGGCACATGATTCAAGCACCCCGGGGCGAAAGCTGTCATGGCATGCTGCTTGACTCTTCTCTCACTCACCTGGGTGTCAGTGATGGACAGACGCAGAGTGGGGGGAGGCTGGAGCGGCATAGTTGTCTGCTTGTGTGATTGACACTTATGTATGTGTGCGTGGTGTATGTGTGTGTGTGTGTGAGAGTGAGTGGGTCTTTCACAAAAAAAGTATTGAAGCACTTCAATTTTAAAGCTAAATAATATTCCTTTAGACTAGTACAGAATCCGTGTTCGAGTTGTTGTTCTACTTATGAACAATATCTAAGTATGAATAATACCATCATACAATTGGCAGTTTGTAGTCATGAATAGATTACTGATCAGGCCTACAGGCCACAGGCAAAATGTCACTAAAAATGACACGTCCTGAGTTTATAGAGAGAATGAATTAACACAAAAATGTAAAATGACTACAAAGACACAAAAAAACAACTTCAAATAGATGCAAAACAACGGCAAAGACTCATAGAAACCACAAAGAGTCTACAAAGACATTCAAAATGACTACAAAAGGTGCATATACTTCAATCATAATGCTCTAAGCCCTTATACCAGGGTCAGCAACCTTTAATATCAAAAGAGCCACTGTTGGCCAAAATAAGAGAAAAAATGTTGCAAACTTTATTTTAAATGAAAATAAAATAGCCTACTAAGTCTAAATTACTCTACCAACATGACTAATTGGTCAAGATGAGCATTTTTTTAATATGATTTTGGAAGTTGGCAAAATGTATAGGTTAAGGCTTTTTAAGATTTTTTTTTTTTTAAGCTATGCTGCACATTTTATTTGACTAATATGTTAAAAAAAAACAACTTTATTTTGTCGCATATAAGCTTCACATTTTTACAATTTTACAAAAGAATACAACTTGCTTTGGCCCTACACCAATGACAAATTAAAATAAAAATGTAATTTATTTATTTATTTTGTCATAGCCACAGGGGGCCACTGCAGATGGCCTGAGGAGCCACATGTGGCTCTGGAGCCGCAGGTTGCCCACCCCTGCCTTATACACTCAAAACGCTCAACATTTAATTATGCTCCTACCCCATCAGTGTTTATTACAGATTTACGACTAGAAAAATGACAGTGCTGACCTGCTATCTCCCCCTAAAGACACCGTGTCCTCCAACCCAAATTCTCTATATTCAGTCAAATGTAAATAGGTTTAAAAATATATAGACTATAATACTCTGTATTAAGATATTTCTTGCCTGGTTATCACATCCAGATCTCAATAGATTTTTTTATAGTGTTTGATATATCAATATCAAATGACATATACCTAGACAAGCCACATTGCCCATTAATCTTTCCAGAGTTTTAGTGCATTTAATGCGACTGACAAGGAGCTGGACCTGCAATCCCAGTAGCTGCAATTAGAATTACAACCACAGGAGGGCGATAAAGACCTTTGCTAGGTTCTCAAACAAAAGCAGCCCAGCGCTTCAATTTTAATCCATTCCTGAAGAGCATGATTTATAACTAGAAGCATTCATAATAATACTTCAATAACAACTACAGTACCATGATTTATTCATGGATGACTGGATTTATGAATTAATGGATGAATGAAAATACTTTCAATAGGAACACTGATGAAGAAATCATGAACTTTAAGGCTATGATTAACATAACATTAACTTAATTCAAGTGACATATTGGTAAGAAAGAACATGATGTATGTTTTCATCAAAAGACAAAACAGGAAGCTGGAGTTTTAATTGTGACACATCATGAGCTGACATAAACGAACAGCTCCAACCTCACAAATACAAAAAAATCCATACGAGAATATTAAAGAGTGACAGATTTTGCTCAGTTGATTTGCGGTTTGTCTTGTAGCCTCATTATTTCCGTGGTGTGTAGCACGCTGCCAGTCAGATCCTTTTTCACACTGCTGTAAGTGTGTCAGGAAACTTTGCTGGTCTCATTTGTATTTAGGGCAGTACAGTGTGCAAGCAGAAAAAGTGAGTTGTCTCTGTGGTTTATTTCACAATACCGTGCTTTATTTTTTTCATAGTCTCACATGGTCCAGAGTGGAGACCGCTGACACAATGGACGATCAATAACGCAGGAAAATCTCAAGAATGAGAAGACAAGCAAACAGTGAACCGCAGTTTATGTTCAACTGGCATGTTTTCCAAATCCCTTCCAATTCCATAATTCAAAACTGTACTAAAATTGTGTCTCTGCAGTCTGGAAGTATAGTGCAATGTGCTTTGCATGTGCGCTCACACGAGAACCAGCATTGTAAAAACAAAATGTAATCAATATAAATCTCTGACCTCAAACCATACTTATGTACATTGACTGCACATCCTAATCTGATCTGATTTGCAGTTTCAAAAATACTTTAACCTTTCAAGCAGTTTCATATTGTTTTGACTCCATTTGAACAATCTGTATTCTAAGAATCATGATGACCTATCCTTCACAACAAACCCAATGGACAGATCGCTGACTAAACTTTTGAAAAGCAGCTAAAGATACAAGTGAAGACTTGTTTCCTACACTTGAAAAATTTCATCGAAAAAATGAAAATCTCTGATGCTTTTATCTTATCTCCTTTGAACTACCACATCCTCAAAAGTCTCCCTTACATCTCCAGCTAGTTTAATATGCAAGTTTTCGAATTGGGCCTAAGCAAAGTCTTTGTAAATCCCCAACATTAGCAATCCTCCCCTGCTAACCGCTATACAATATATTCAAATTTGAAATATCATGTTTAAACCTGTTTAACCCTCTGCATTTCAGAGCTCATGGTTCTGCATGTGCACAGCCTAACGTGCAAGGGCGCACTATTTCATCATCTTTATTCGCATTTGTGGTTATGTTGTGTTTCTATCTCTCTGGGGCTGAGCAACATTATCTTTTTCACATTGAGATTTTGATTTGACACATGAAAAAACACGATTTTTGAAAAAACAAGATGTTTTACAGTACTAGCACATCTTAATCGCACCAATTAACATTTTATAACTAGTTTGTTTAATTCAAGTTCCAGTTTTATTTGAAATTAAGACCCAGCTGTTGTCTTTGTTTACAGTCTTTATGCTAAGTTAAGCTAACCCCCGGCTGGCTATAGCTTTAAATTTAACATCAAACTGGCATTTCAAAAATCAAAATTACTTTATTCATCCCAGAGGGGAAATTCAGTTAGTCTGTGTTAAAATAATTGATTATTTTCTATATTGGCGAATTATTTTATGCTTGATTTCTGCTTCTCTGCTTGACTCCCTGGTGTCTGTCCCTGTTCTCTGTCTCTGTGAGTGACGCAGGTCACTATCAAAGGTCAAACCTTGAGTGTAATAAATATCTCTGTGCATTTATATTAAGTCAGACAATATGATTTTGATACAATGATTATGTTTGTGTGTTAATTTTGGTTTAGAAACTTTGACTACATATATTTCATTGTCTGTTTCATATTTTTTAGACTTTTAGAATCTATGTGAGACAGTGAAATTCCTTTGACTCTGTAGACATAATATCTTTGTGAGACACAACAACAAGGCAGGAGGTTTTTTGTTGAATGTTCTGGAGAAGAGGCTAGGGCAGGATGGCCTTGTCTGGGGCAGTAAGCAACCAGGTGGCGTTGTATTAATTAAAACTGGCGAATCAGCGATCAAGAAGGCGGAACTTCCTGCAAGAAATCGACCAGCATGTTTTGTAAACAAATGTTAGTATTTTAATGGGTTCAGGGAGAGAGTCGTGGTTCAGACTTCACGAACTGAAACACGTCTGTTTGTATTCAGGGACATGAGTTTTTGAACCCGGAGAATCTCTGTAAAGTGGACATTTTTTGACGTATTGTAATAAAACTATGTTAAACTGAGAACTCGGACGTCTCCAGCTCTTCATTTCCCCATCAACGATCTGCGCAGAAAAATGGTGAGGTTTTTTTTGTTGGTGACAGATTATCAATTTTCAAGGTTTCCTCATGCAATTTTTCTAACATCTGGTAGAATCTCTTGACGAATGAGACAGCCTTTATTTAGACTGTTTAAAATAAGTGGATGTATTATAGCCACAATGACAAAACCCATTAGGGTTTAATTGACTACTGTTTTAAACCTTGAGTTTCGGAACTTTGGTTGTCACCATTTTGGGGCTTTTTTTTAAACCAAAAACCTATATTTTGATGAAAGGCTGAATCTGGAGAAGAGGACACTAGGTTATCAGCTTATGCCAGCACTAGCCATCATTTTTTTGTTTAACAAGGTGCTAATTAACTAAAAATACACTGTGAAAGAGTCATTGTTCAAAGATGAAAACACGTGGTAGCGTAGCAACTTGTAAATCACAAGACCCTTCCCTAAAATATACTCTGCTTTATTGTTTGTTTCTACTACTAATTCCATTAACCCAATAGGAAATTGTTTGTGGTGATAAATCAAGTGATAAATCAACTTCTCACACAATCTGACTTAATTATGCGAGCAGAAGAGTTGCCCCCTGCTGGTCATTAGAAAGAATGCAGTTAACCCCTTAACGCCTGAATTTATATAGCTGTATATAAAAAAAATGTTTTATGTGTGTTTTTGCCTTTAAGTAGATGGTAAATAATGTTGAGATTATTAATTTCACTTTTGCACAAAAAATAAATAGAAATTTTGGTATGTTGCAAATTTGCTACAGCAGGCATAATGGTCAATTTGGGGTCAATTTGGTATGTTGCAAATTTGCTACAGCAGGCATAATGGTCAATAATAGGATAACAATAACACAGTAATATAACAGTGAAAAAACAATGTTTTATTTATTCACCCTCGTTTATTTATATAAACCTGCAACAGCAGGTATTCAACCGGCATTGGGGGAATGCAGACGCTATCTCGGCTGGTTGACTGAGTCAAACGGTTTGTCGCATATTTGCGACAGCAGGCGTTAAGGGGTTAAGGCAGTTCTGCATTGGCTTCACTTTTCAGACCTGGAAGTTGCTGTTTTGGAGATGTATCAAGAGTCAAGAAAGCAATTATGAGTATTCCTTAAAAAGTCAAACTATTACTTTGAAGAAATTCAGGAACCTCAGAGAGAAATATCTAAAACATCAGAATTTTAAATTCTGCATGGTAGATACCACAAGGGGTAGTTTAGGATATATGCTAGTTGTCTCTGCTTTGTTTTTCATGCTGATATAAGACTTATAAGCAAAATCTTTGAATCTGATGGTGACACTATGACCGTGAGAGATGCCTGGTGGCAGTAGGGCAGTAGGACAACAGAGGATATCGCATACAATTAACCCCTGTGTATGTTTGTGTGTGTGTATGTTTGTGTGTGTGTGTGTGTGTGTGTGTGTGTAACACCGTGGGAATGCCTGGGGAGGAAAATAAAGGTATTACCCCTTCTCCGAAAGACACCGACGCTTCCCCGAAAAAATATGCATTTGCACATTCAGCGTGAAACTGAGCCAACAAAGGGGAGGATCTCACCTCAGTTTGAAAGTTTCACTCAATAGCCTGTGTCTCAGATGTCTTCAGTCACATTTTCAGAATCTATAGAAAAAGAAAAAAAAAAGATGCTGAAACACCATTTTCCCAGCCCAAAATCTCATGCTGTGAAATGTGACATGCTACTACAGGTATAGAAACCTGTTTTAACAGCTTTTTTGTTTGTTCTGGAAAACACACAGGATTGTTGACTTTCCTTGTACTTTTGTCCCTACTAACCATTGAATGAGATCATGGGATTACTGCCGGTCACGTGAATAAAGGTCACACACGCACACTGTGTTCTTGATTTTTCTTTTTTCCATGACTCTATTAAAATCATGTCAAATACAAAATAACAGGAGTGTACGGTATATAATTACAAGAGATAACAACCACCTTTTTTTGTCATAAAGCATGGTTGTGGTGCAGTCCCTCTGACACAGAAACAGCCTGACTCATATCATTAAACAGTGAGCATGCCTACTAGTTATTTAATACAAGCCATGGAAAACAGCCATGCATGAACTAAAATACTCCTTTTTACATCAAACCACACATTGTGAGAACATAATGTGGGTGTAGTTTGTGTAAACTCTGGGTGTAGAGCTGCTGTGTCACCGAGCCCACGAGAAATGGACTGGTTGAGAATCCACTGAGTAATTACTGTAACAATGGAGTGATAGCTTCCTTCTGAAACAGGAGGGAAGTTGTCATGAATGACATGTGCACATCTGGGAAGCTGAAGCTATTATTAGACAGCTGAGCAAAAAGCATAGCTGATAAAAACTGCTGACATAAATGACAGATTTAAAAATTAAATCATCTGGCTGTATGTCTCATGACCGCGATCACTCTTATGTCTGTGGAGCTAGAGCCAGAAGGCTATTAACTTAAAAACTGGAAGCAGTTTTTGGAAACAGTCAGATGCCTGCAAAGTTAATAAATATAAATATAGGCATTATGGGCAATAACTTGTGTTTAATCTGTACACAAACTAGAGCCCTGATGGGGAGCGTGTCTATGTTCCCCGGGCTCTATGTTCCCCTCTTTGTGTGAGACTGGGGAACATAGGACCCTTTCCCCCAGCTTTTCCCAAAAAGGGTCCTAGGTTCCCTGGTCTGTTATTTTTTCCACCATTACTGCCAAATTCCATGGCAAATAGGCCATTATTATTAACCCTAACCCTAACCCTTTAAAAAGCCCAAAATGAACTGCAAAGTAACCAGAAAGAAGCTGCTGTGCAAATTAGCTATTAGCTATTAGCTTAGCTTAAAAACTGGAAGCAGGCAGAAACAGCAATCTGGCTCTGTGCAAAGTAAAAGAAAGAGTCATACCAGGACCTTAAACTTTATTAACACATTATAAAACATTTATATAATCCGTATGGAAATACACTGGAGCAAAAAAGTTTGTTTGTAGGCACTAGAGCCAGGAGACTAGCTTAGCTTAGTTACTTAAGCAGCAGAAACGGCTAGCTCACTCTGTTTACAGATGACCTTTGTTACCACATTATATACCTTTTGTTTATACAAACAGATACATTTGACTAACTGGTATGTCTGTACGCTAATCATGGAGCTAGAGCCAGGAGGCTTTAGCCTTAGCTTCACATAAAAACTGGAAACAGGCAGAAACAGCTAGCTGGCTCTATGCAAAGTAAAGAAAATAGACACACCAGTTTAACTTAAGCTTTGTTAACAAATTACATAACTTGCTTTTATCTTTACACAGTTGAGCTGCTCAGTGGTCTGTAGATAAGACTGTGCTTGTATTGGCCAGCTTCCTGGTGTTAATTAAGATTAAGATTAAGATTGATCCTTTATTCCACAATGAGGACATTCAATCTCTGTATTTAACCCATCCTTCTTCTTTTTTACACACAAGTGAACACACCATGCAAGGAGCAGTGGGCTGCACATAACTTACGCCATTAATGTGTAACTGTGTGAATGTGAGCGAGATTACCCTGAATAAATAAAGGTTTAAAATAATACATGTGAGACATAGCGTTGTCCTAATTTTAGTCATCAAACTAGTGTCAGGATACTAATAGTTTAGTTTAGCTTAAAAATTGGAAGAATGTAGAAACAGGCTGCTCGCTCTCTGCAAACAAAAAAAAAGATACACATAACAGCACCACTTAAGCTTTGTTACTAAATGATATAACTTTTGTTTAATCATTATTCCATCAGATGCATGTGAAAAAACATATTTGCCTGTACACTAATCATGAAACTAGAGCCAGAAGACTATTACCTTCGCTTCATTTAAAAATGAGCAGAAACAGCTAGCTGGTTCTCTGCAAAGTATAATAATACACATATGAGCAACTTCTGGCCTTTGTTACCACATTATATAACTTTAGTTTATACAAACAGATGCGTATGTATGTGACAGATGCTTATGTAAATGCGTAACTGTGTGATTGTGATCAGATCATTCCTGAAAACGACAGCACTGCTCTGCTGTGTGAGATTAATCGGAATAAAGGAAATGTGAGAAATAGGTTTGTCAGTATGCTACTCATGGAACTCGTGCCAGGAGACTTGTAGCTTAGCTTTGCTTCAAAATTGGAAAAAGGCAGAAACAGGTCACTTGCTATGTGCAAAGCAAAAAAAGATACACATAGAAGGACCCCTTAAGCTTTGTTGCCACAATATATAAAACTTTTGTTTAATCATTATTTAATCAGATACACGTAAGATATAGGTTTGTCTGTATGCTAATCATGGAACTAGTGCCAGGAGGCTATTAGCTGCTTTAAAAACTGGAAGAAAGCTAAAAAAGTTAGCCTGACTCTCACAATGCTTGCTTAACATGTTCTATCTCATTTATATCTCTGTACAAATGAAACAAAATGAATAGGCTATAATCTACACAGTGCTGGCATCCATTTTTGTATTAACTTTGGACAGATGTCAGGCCAGCTGTTACCACCTGCTCCTTGTTTTTACGCTAAGCTAAGCCATTCATCTGCCAGCTAGCGCCAGGGTCAACTTATATCAATGTTGTCGTCTAAGTCTGGGCAAAAATGAATAAGCATATGTCGCAGAATGTCAAACTATTCCCTTAAGAGTAAATAGATGCTTTCCAGAAATGGCAAATGTTTCAGTTTCACAAATAGCCATGATGTAATTTCAGTATTAATACTTCAGCTTAACGCCCACTTTTTTTCCAAAGCTTCCACATAAGCAGTATTTTACCCCTCGCTAAACTGCCCCCCCCCCCCCCCCAGCATATTTCATAATTATTAGTTACAATAATTACTGATTATGCAATCTGTTTCATTTATATTTAGCAAAGGTTTTTCTTGAATTTACACATTATATACACTACTGGTCAAAAGTTTTAGAACACACCAACTTTTCCAGAATTTAATTGAAAATTATGCAGTCTCAGTGTACTCTGAAATGAATGCACATTTGCAAAAAATTCTTTATTGAGCATGATAGTGTTTTGAAAGTAAAAAAAAATATTCAAAATCACATTTTATGTTGGACTAAAGGACAAAAAAAAAGACACAAAGTGACCAAAAAAAGACACAAAATGACAAAGAAAGACACCAAAAGACACAAAATGACTAAAAATGACACAAAATGACCAAAAAAAAGGACACAAAATTACTTACAAAGACATGAAAATAATTCAAAAATGGACAAAATAGCCCAAGACTCCATAGAGTTAAGTTGTTAACCCATTTGTTGTTCCCGGAAAAGGCCTACCGTACTTGTATAATTCTGAAATGTAGGCTACATTATTTTTCAGTTTTGGTTAACTTTACCTTTTTTTATTTACCGCTGGCAGTTCACCACTTACCTTCGTACCCTTTCAAGCTGTTCATTTGACTTGAACTGCTTGAATTTCAATAAAAACTGGAAAAATTGGGGTGTTCTAAAACTTTTGACCGGTAGTGTATATATATATATATATATATATATATATATATATATATATATATATATATATATATATATATAGATCGATAGATAGATAGATAGATAGATAGATAGATAGATACACACACACACACACACACACACACACAGTGTTATGACAGTAATGACAGTCCCCCTACTAAAACTCTGTAATAATCCTACCTCCATAATGACTATAATAATTGAATGTTTTAAGAGAGATGTTACTGCAAATAAAGGTCATTTTTGGAGGCTTCAGTTTGTGCTGCTGTAGAATTGCATTTGCATTATGCTGAGGGGTGTTGATTAAATATTTTTCATTTATATCAATAAGGGTAGGGTTAATGAGACTGCATAAGATTTAGCTTGTTGTACCTACTAAATTGAACAGTTAACCTAGCTGCACAATGTAACAGCCCCTTTTTTAATTCAAAGGCTGTTGGTTGGTGAGGTTGGTGTTAGTTGGTCAATAGAGAAAAGGGGAGAGTTTCATGACATAAGTACTTAACCATCAGGGTGTGAAGGCCCCCCGAGGCACTATACTGACTCAGATATGTGGTGCTTTTTCAACACACAGACAGAGGGCAATGTGCAGCACTTGACACGGAACTGGCGTCAGCGCTTTCTCAGCGGTAAGTATCCATAGCAACCAGCTGTAAACAAGGCAAGTCGAGACAAGAGCACTTGCTCAGCTTTACAAAAAAAATTCTCAAGGATGTAAAGTGGAAGTTCCAGTATTTCCCATGTGGGGTAAATATCTGACCATATATAAACATAAGCACGCAATCTTGGTAACAGGAGGAAAAACACAAGGCTGCAAGAACAGTTTGTCCCCAGATGCCTCATTGTGATACTTGGCAGATTAAAGAATGTGTGGAATTTAAGATTGACACATGTGTGATAGTTGGTGCCTGTATGCTGGACATTTTTCTGGAGTGACGCACTTATTCAATAAGAGACACAGTAGGCTGCATAAGATGACATCACATGACATCACAGCCCTAATGGGAGTGTATTGGTTTGAGTATCGCCCAATAAAGGTGTGAATGCTTCATGCTCTTGGATACTGTTGCTATGTTTTCACCAAGCCTTAACAATGTAAACATAAGAGATCCTGGAAGTTTTATCTTAAATGTCAGGAGAGCCCAGACAGGTAGCTCTCTCACGCACTGTGTTGTGCAACAGAAAGGAATTTCCTCTTTAAGACTTGCATCAAAGCAAGTATGGGGGAAATGAAAAAAAGGTAACTGAAAGATTACAAGGAAAGTTACAAGAGTGAAAAGAGAAGGAAAATATTCAAAATTCCTTCAAAAAGTCATACATTTTCTGCATGATTAAACACAGTGTTTTCCGGGATCAGCTCATTTGTGCAGAATTTCACCCCCAGGGGTGTGTTTAGTGTGTACAATGCTAGATGGGTAAGTCCAGAACATCCTATTGTTGAACACGCAGTGCTGGTTTCATAAGGGAGTCTCCACAAGGAAACTTTAGAATATCCCCCCCTCCTCTGCACTCTGTGTGCTGCGTAAATTCACTTTGTAGTGTAACTGTGTACAGACACAAGTGTGGAAATCCTGCAGCCTTCTTCTGTTTAACCCCCTAATGAGCTGGGTGTTTGTGTTTTAGCACTACATGCACCATTTTTACTCAAGAATTTACAATTCATATACAGGTGACAAAAATGTGGCATTTTAGAACATAATCTGGTTTGGGGCAAAAGGACATGTTTGTTAGGTCTGATCACATTCATGAAAAATAAAGTAATAAGATGCTTGTCAACAAGTATTCAATACTGAATGTCAATCTTAAGTCCAGTTTTTCATATAAATACATAAAGAACACAGTCACATCCCAAAATATGTCACATATAAATTTGGTTTTACCATAGAATATTTTTTTAAAGAAAAAAAAAAAAGAAAAAAAGCACAAGTCTGATCAAAAGACCCTTTGAGTAAAATAAACTGTATTCTAGAGCGTGACTGATATGGAAGTTTTGTGTCCAACACTGATACCTTTGGAAGGGAATTAAAAAATATATAAATATGTATATATATATATATATATATATATATATATATATATATTAATTTAACGATAACCAGTATTGCAGCGCATATAGTGAATATTTGAGCTGCAATAAAGTAGACATTTTATATGTGGATTGTGCACCGATTTTGCACAGTGACGATGCAAAGATAATCAGAAGGCTGCTTTCTTAAAGAATATGTAGCATTATTATACATTTTATACACAATATCAACCAATTCCAGACATTAAATTGAGAAATAAATAATATAAATAACTAAATAATCATCAGTATTTCATGTTAAGTATCAGTCAATTGCTGACTGCCTTTTGATTTTGATACCAATGGCCAATAATATCACTTGTCTGATATACTGGGCTTATTTATTATTTAATATATTATTATTATTGTAGAAGACTCAATGTCAGGATGTAGCAAAAGTATGAATGCACTTAAGATAGCCACAGTACTCAGTTATATGATAACACAATGTGGTCATTAGTGTAGGTGTATGCCACAGTTCAGCAGTTCATGTCAATTTGAAACTGAACTTTATATTGGAAACTCTCTTTTTAAACTGATTTAAATGTGGTCAATTAGGCCAAAAGCAGGTAAATGGAAAAATAGATATATAAAATGTAATGCTAATTTGGCTAGCCACTTAAAACTGATAATTTCCCCAGTGCAGAAGGGAATTCTTCAAAAACCATTTAGGGGCTGTCTGCCTCTCATTCATGCCCATAGTGTCTCATTCATTGACATAAATAATGACATGTCCCCTAACCTACATCACAGGTGAAAATAGGTGTCTAATAGGAAACTACAAGTTTTCATTCTGAGTGTCTTTGGGGGGGATTTTTGTCACAAAAGCACAAGCTGTGTGTGATTTCCCTTTGCTTTTTCGAAGATAAGTCAATTGGAAATCCCCACTGAAGCCCCGCCCGCCGAGTGCACAAAAACCAGCGCGCCTCCCTCCGCAGCACAATTCTGCCCCAACCTTTGCATCGAGACGGAGCTGACAGTCGCGAAAACAGTCAACATGGCCGTCCACAGAGTGTCTAACCACAATCAAATGGAATATAACTTCGACAACATGGAGTCCAAACAAGGGAAAATTTGTCAAGAGGACCGTTTTGACAGCGGCCTGGATTCCCTGAAGGAGGACGAGCTGGTCAACGACTTTGAGGAGTTGAATGTGAACGTGACCGAGGAGCTCACACAGGAATACGAGCCTTGGAGAAGTGCAGTGACAGAGGATGGTGACACGTAAGTTTATTTTTTTTTGTAGATTAATAATTATGCAACTGCGCATTTGCAAATGTTTCTGCGAAATTCAGATGTTGCGCATGAACGCAACATGTAACTTAAACATAAAGCATTGGAAATTTGTGAGAATCTGCAAAAGTACGCATGAAAATGTCGAAAGTTGCACGAAAACAAGAGACTTTTAAAAATTTAGTGTGTGTGTGTGCGTGCATGCGAGCGAGTGAAGCAAAGCGCGTACTTACTGTGTGTGTGTGTGTGTGTGTGTGTGTGTGTGTGTGTACTTTGGCTGAGAGCGTAGTCTGGGCGGTGCTAAGTCCGCTGTGCGCGTTCAGGAAAGTCCCTGGCCCTGTGCCAGGAACTGATAAAGCATCAGATGTGTCAAGCCACAACTGGTGGAAATAACCCGACAAAACTCCATTCTTGCGAAACGCTCCACTGCTCAGGCTTTGTTCTTTCTTATTTGGCTGGAACCACTTCCTCCATGCGTAATTTTTTTTTGGTTTTAAAAGCACTATTTTTACTAACCTCTCTCTCTCCCTTCACCCCACAGGCTTCTCCACTTGGCCATCATTCACGAAGCCACAGAACATGCCTTTCAGATGATCAAACTTTCACACAATCATCCCTTCCTCAACGTCCAGAACCACCAGAGACAGGTAATAATCTGTCATAATAATCACCCAGAAACTCAAAACCCAGAGTATCAGCTGAATACAAAGCCAAATTGCCTTTTTAAAGTGCATATAATAATGAAATATGTTATAAATGTGTCCTCTGCAGACTGCCCTCCATCTGGCAGTGATCACAGAGCAGCCTCAGCTAGTGGAGAGGCTCCTGAAGGCCGGCTGTGACCCACGTCTGGCCGACGACAGCGGGAACACTGCTCTCCACATCGCCTGTAAGAGGGGCTCCCTCGCCTGCTTCGGCGTCATCACCCAGAACTGCCAACACCACATCACCTCCATGGTGTCCTTCCCCAACTACAGTGGTAAGTTGCAATAGAACCCACGGAAACATGAACGTTTCATTTATAGCTGTTGGATTTGATTATTAACTGAGCTCTTCTCTTGACAGGCCACAACTGTCTTCACTTGGCGTCCATTAACGGCTTCGTTTCACTGGTGGAAAGCCTCGTCCAGCTTGGTGCAGACATTAACGCACAGGTAGGTGTCAAAAGCAGCCAGTTTCTAAAAAAACAAACAAGGAAAACCTCAGTTTCTCAGAGTAGGAGCTTAACATTTCTTTATTTTGTTTTTTCTAGGAACAGTGCAGTGGAAGGACGTCGCTCCATCTTGCTGTAGACCTCCAGAACCCCACACTGGTGCGTCGCCTCCTGGAACTCGGCGCCGATGTTAACTGCTTAAACTACGGTGGCTTCACGCCGTACCATCTCACATACGGGCGCCAGAACGAAGAGATCCGCTGCCAGTTGTACGAGAAGACGGCACAGGAGCTGAGAGAGCTGCCTGAGAGCGAATCAGACGAGAGTGATATGGAGGATCTGGACTCATCGGAAGATGAGGTTAGTTTCTAAATCATATCGACGATACCATTCAAAGATATTATATAATCTTTTTGTGTTTAATGCGCGGGTTCCTAATGTCTTTTATCTTCTTTCCTACAGCTGTACGATGACATAAAGTTCGGAAAGTAAACAGAACCGTGCCCTCTACCGGTGGTGTGAACAGTGAAGCTGCTACTGGGTCGCCCAGCCACGGCCCCCCCAAATAAGGGACGCATCAGTTCTCCATCCAGGTCCGCAGGTGCTGGTCCCGGGATCAAAAGAACACGGATGAAGACGGCGTCCAGTCTGGTCATGCTTGGTCTGAATCACAGAGCGATATACCATAAAACAGCAAGACCACGACCTATATATAGTCCATATATATACTGTATAAATATATATTGATGTGTATATACAAGACGTGTGTAATATATTGTAAATACAGAGATGTTATTTTTTTATACCTGTACATACGTGTGAATTTAAACACTATTAACAAAAAATAGTTCTGAAAAAATAAAAAGAAGTCTATGAATATAAACAGCTTTGACTGGTGTGAGTTTCATTTCCTTTCATGTATTTTTTCACATTGTAAAACAAGCATCATTTCTCGCTTAACAAGCATCATTTCTCACTTAACAAATCGTGACGAGGATAAGAGTCATCGCCCAGACTTGTGAAAGACACACAGACAGAAATTATCACAGTTTGGAACAGTCTGGGATTTCCTTGTTGGGGCGAGGTCACCGGGTCTCTGAGTCACCGCGTTGAAAGTCCCTGGGCGGCATAAGAGGAACATAATGTACTTAAATATTCCGCCCTACCCTGGCACTACTGCTGAATAGCAGAGAGGAACTGGCACGTTGCTAGAAATACTGAGGAAATTTTGTAAGAAGGAAGTGTTTTTTAAGATGGGAAATGTGCCAGAGATAGTTATGAGTCTAAGTGCTGTGTCACAATGAGCAGGAAACTTTGGGAAGTCTGGGAAGTACAAGATTTCCCTGTCTGCTGCTACATTTGAGCATAATAGGAAAATTTCCAAAAAGATATGACCTGAAATAAACAAAGTCACTTTAATTCCCAGTATGAAGTAAACGTGAAGCCAACACTTACTGGTAGTCAGAGAATGTCCCTGAGTGATTATGTTTAATAGCAGTGTGAAGCCTGTAATTGTCCTCATGGCTGTAAACATTAACCAGGTTGTAGATCAGTGCAGGACTGCAAGGGATTTTCCAAAGATAAAGTTGTTACTTTTTGAGAACAGTGGAAGTTATATAAGGGACATGAGCTTTAAATAGTAATCGCAGCAAACGCCTGAACAATATAACCGCATTTAGGATGGAAAAGTTTGATTTCAGCTGAATTTCTCTATTCTTTGTTGTGCATCATGTGCATTGATTAACACTGTGCACTCTATGTATTGAGTATGCAAGCTTAATATACATAAAAGTGCATGTATGGAGACATTGAAATATATTTTTGCATATACACAGGTGCATCTCAATAAATTAGAATATCATGGAAAAGTCCATGTCCAGTAGTTCAAGTGCAATAGCGCCAACCAAGTATTAAGTCATATAGATGGACAGACTTTTCAGAGGCCAACATTTCCACATTGAACATACTTTTTAAAATTGGTCTTTTGTAATATTCTATTTTTTGAGACACTGAAATTTAGGTCTTCATTAAATGTAAGCCGTAAGCATTATAATTAGAAGCAATTAAATAAATGAAGACATGAAATGTTTCATTCTGTGTGTAATGGAACTATATAATGTGTTATTTACACTTTTTGTATTGAATTACTGACATGAATAAACTTTTCTACGATATTCTAATGTATTCAGATGCACCTGTATATAGTGTATGTCACTGTATGGCTATGCATATCTACATACATTTTATGTTTTCTTGAAAAGCAACAGTCAGTTTTTTGTTTTACCTTTATGCATGTTGTGCAGTGTATTATGTTAACACACACACACACAGAACACACACAGTATATATATAAACTCTCTATATAAATATATACATCTATATCTCTCTATATAACTTAATATAAGGCAATAACACACAGACACACGTCAGGGTAGATATCAGTCTTCTCCCCCTATAAAAAGGGAGAGTCAAGGCTGATGGGAAACGGCCCAACAGAGAGTGACTACATGATGATGATCATTTCTGATCACATGTTGATGACAAATCCCTTTAAATGCTGAACCAGACGGGCTCACTGACTAGAATTCCCAGCCACTGTTTCCCCTAACACCACATATTTCAGCTTTGTTAAAACTATTTAAGTATCAAGGGGAAAAAAAATTCCATTTTGTAAAGAGAAACTACTTGCACCGTCTGGTATATCCGGTGAGTTGAAGCAACTATTTCTGACATGCTACATGCAAGTTAAAAAAAAACTTTAAATGTTGAGAGAATGAGGTCAAATCAGGTCTGCTTCACCTTGTAGTAAAATAACCTCTCCACAGCACTACAGTATGTCATGTGATTTAGTGCATTCGGAGCCACAACAGGAAGCTCAGAGGTAGAGCTCTGCACACACTCATGTTCCCATAAATGCTTCCCCTGCTGCTAAACTCAACCAACAGGCCTGTTTACATGCCACCACTTAAAAAGCCTACATTTATGTACACATAATGGAAATGTTTCATGTTTTAAAGATGCAAACAGCTCAATGTGCAGAAAGAATGATTATTTTCACAACAAATAAGAAACAAGCATTGAGACAATAGTCATTTTACTCGAAAAAACTTTTTTTTATTGTTGAATGAATGAAACAGTGGGGTAAATGTACAGCAAACAAAGATAACACCAGCCTCCATCTGGGACTGCAAATCCCATCATGCTCTAACTAAATCCTACAGGTGAAGCGTCTGCTCGCTCAGTCCCGCTCTGCCAGGGACACCAGGTGGGTGTCCACTTCACTCTCTGTCAGAATCCTGGAGAGAGAAGACAGGCACTCATCAATAAATGGGTTCCTTGACAGGAAGTCATATTTGATGCTTTCCTTGGATGTATATGATACTAACTGGACGGCTGGTTGTATAAAAAGGAGCAATTTGAATACCTCCTTATGCTGTGGGAAATTACAACCTCCTATTTTTGACATGTTAATACAATCTTTTTCCCTCGATTAATCAGAACCAATTGTAAGGTGCAGCCCTCACCATAAAAAAGTGAGGCTGCAGTGTCATTAGGTGCTTTAAAGGTGTATATCCAGTATAGTTGGAAACACTCAAACAACAAACTTAACTTCAAACACTGGGGGATATTTTTTTTGTCACAGGTACTTTAACAAAGAAAAGGTACGGCAATGATATTTTATTTTTTTCTGAACAAGTTCTATTCTTCCAACATGGGACATCCAATGCCATGTTCTGAGTCAACGACGACTGGTTTAACACTTTTGGTAAAAAGCTTTTACTTTGAAAACCAAAGATAAGAAAAGTCATGTTGATCGACTGCTGTTGTCATCTTACAATAGGGCGCCACATGAATGAGTTCTTAAAGCAGGAAGTAAGTTAGCATTTTAGCGCCATTGGGTCCATCCTCTCAATCTCAATGAGGACTTTGAATGGGTTTTTAGTTAGATGCTTGAAATAAGTTCTGTGATTAACACAAGCGTTTTGTTGTACGACATAAAGTAGGTTAGTAAATATCCCCACTTGTGAATTTTGGAGTTTTTACATGTCCTTAAAAAGGCAGTTGCTAACAAGTGGCTAAATGAGACCACAGTGTTTGTCGGGGGATGCGGGTGGCAACTCTCTCAGTCCGCCTTACAGCCTCTGAAGATTAGGTTAATAAACAACTTATACGGATTCACTAGCTTGTCAAAACTGGTAGGTAGCTTGTCGGAGACCAGCTGAAGCTAATTGCTGTGACATTCAAGTCATGTGACCTTGGTGTAGTTCGCTATAGCACAACGTTAGCTTTTTACTTCTGTTGGCTGCATTAATGCTTCAAACATAATAAAATCGTTGTTCATTTGTGAAGATTATCCTGCTGAACAAAAGGGGTAAGCATCAGAAACGTGTGTTTGCCACAGAGCTTATTTTCTGCCATGATCAAAAATCCAATGCAAAAAATCCCATAGGCCAATTCTCAATAGACCTCATGGCGATGTTATTTCCAGGTTGGCCTACAAAAAATGTAATTTAGTTTGCTCTCTTTGGGAAGATGCTTGTCAAATCAGCATGTATTGCTGGTGTTTTACCTGAACTTGGGGTCCTGTGTTGTGACAACGCCCACCTCGAGCTCAGAGGGCTTGAAGTCAATGGAGAGAACAGTTGACAAACAAGAGATTGCAGTCTGAAAGAGAGAAAGAGGTTATATGTTTGTCATTTCTAGTAAACCATAAGTATGTCATTTCCTCAACGTGAAAATGATGGTATAATTAGAAGCCGCACAGCTGGAAACCACCTGTAAGGTTACTTTCACATTTATGTTCCTTCCTTATCAACCTATAACATCCATGTAAGGACATTTTTAGTACCTCAATAGTTTGTTCAAAGGTCCAGTCCAGTTTCTTTTTGACTTTCTTCTCCAGGAAGCTGGTGGCTTCTGTCTGCTTCACTCCAGCAGCCGTGGCCTTGAAGCCGCAGTAATAGCCTGCTGGGTCGCATTTGTACACCTGGGCGCCGTGCTCCTCGTCTATGCCGATCATGATCATACCTGCAGGCAACAGAGTGGCGGTGAAGACCCAGCAAAAGCAAAAAAACCCCAAAATGTACTACTGTCAAAACCCCTTAGTGGACGGTTAATTCATTAATATACTTACAGCAGCCCAGTGGTCGCATCTCAGCATTCTGCGTGTAGACTTGTGAGATGTCAGCGATTCTCTTACACAGCATGTCCACTGGAATCTCATAACCGTACTTGTACTGCCAGTTGGCTGCCTCGTAGCGAGCTCGCTGGACTTGGGACCTGCTGTCAGCTGGAAGAGATGAGGGTGAGAAGAAGGGAAAAGTGGGTGTCATTTTGAAACTTCTTATCTAAAGCTGTTGTCATGGCAAAAGTAACAGTTGTCTGGAAAGAGGAACCATCAGCTACTGTAAGAGCTCTGACTGAGGAGAACAGAGGTGTCAAAAGACCCGTCGCTTTCAATTTTCACGGAAAATAGTTGGGAGTTTTCTAAGAGGTATTTTGGGTTTAACTGGTTTTCTCAGAGATTTGATTGTTTCCAGGTTCTGAAAAATTTGTGCATTTCCTGCTTCATGGAAATGCTGACCACAATAGTTTACAACTGTTGCAAGTCTGCAAAAAATCCCTTAACCCATTGAGGCCTGGAAAGCGTTTACGTCGTTTTGTAGTATATGTATAAGCTCTCAAATACTTTTTGAATTTCATTTATATCTGCTACAGAGGCTGAAAAATCTATTATTTAGTAGAAGTGTTGACACTTCTGTTGAATTTCCAGAAAAACTTCAGGTTTTAGGGGCTGATTTTAAAATCCCCCAGAGGTTTTACAGGAAGTTTTAGGCGTCAATGGGTTAAGATAGTGAAGATAATAGTGAGGAGAAAATATATGTAAAAACAACAAACTGATTAACTGCATGTTTGAGCTGAAATTTTTATTTTTTACATTACATTACATGTCATTTAGCAGACGCTTTTGTCCAAAGCGACTTACAATAAGTGCATTCAACCTGATGGTACTAGACATAGACCATAGGAATCAAGTAAGTTTTTCAATTTAGTCCAATTTAACTACCTTTTATATTCAAAATTAATAGATAAAAACCTGGACTATTTCTTTAAAAAAATCTGAAAACAACAAACTCTAATGACTAATCACAAACAGGTCTGACTGTATACGCCAATAAGTCTTTTTCTTACCCGTCATCCCAGACATTACACATCCAATATTATTGGTTATTCTGAAAAGGTGGGTGACTGTGGCAGCATCCAGAAGCTTGTCCTGTTTCAAGGAAGGAAAGGTTCAACAGGACATGAATGAATGTGGGATAGCTGCCTCACTGAAGTCACTGCTGCATCCAAAACATTTGATTGACACTTCAAATGAATAGATGTCTTGGGCACTCAAGTGATCACAATGCCCTGAAATGCATTAAATATTACATGCACAGACAAAATAAGCAGAAGTATAAATGCAATTATGTCTCTGGCAAAATATAAAACTACTTCTGAATGCCAAATGTCATTTTTATTTTTTTTATTTTGATGCTTCTATTGAGCTTTTCATATTAAAGGAACACTCCACCGTTTTTTCATATTAAAACATGTTATTCGGGTAAGTAAGACGAGTTGATACAGACCTCTTGCGTCTCAATGCGTGCATTCAATCGCCCTGGCGCGCGGAGCTAGTTGGCTAGCACTTAGCTTAGCCCAGTTCATTCATTAGGACCCAAACAGATGGACAGTTAGAAGCGACCAAAATCATCACTCCTGACGGAAGTGATGATATTACTGCGCCGAGTCGAAGTGCTCCCAAGTGCTATTCCGCCATACATTATAGTTATTCATTTTATCCGCTTCAAAAAGCGCCACGTTTTATTTTGTGTCGCCATACTTGGTCGTTTAACTACTTGTGTAGCTGTATTTAAATAGGGAAAATGTGGAGGAGTTTGGTCGCTTCTAACTGTCCAACTGTTTGGATCCTAATGAATGAACTGGACTAAGCTAAGTGCTAGCCAAGTAGCTCCACGCGCCAGGTCGATTGAGTGCATGCATTGAGACGCAAGAGGTCTGTATCAACTCGTCTTACTTACCCGAATAACATGTTTTAATATGAAAAAACGGTGGAGTGTTCCTTTAAGCTTCCAATGTCTGAATATAATAAAATTCTTCGCCCTAAAAAGAACCCATTTCCAATGTCATTGTAGGCAATATGGGCAAAATTTTGCCCATTTACTGTGTCTTAGTACTGTGTCTTAGGCCTAGAAGAATTGATGCTGGTTTGAAGGCAAAGGGTGGTCACACAAAGTATTGATTTGATTTAATTTTTCTTCTGTTCACTCACTTTGCATTCTGTAAATTGATAAAAATAAACAATTAACATTTCTATTTTGAAAGAATTTTACCACACCTGCCTAAAACTTTTGCACAGTACTGTATATATCACGATAAAGCATGTTTTACGATAATTAGTCTATATGGAAGAATATGGTAAAGCTTATTTTGTATACTCCATATTAAATGTTAGTAAAACAGCACCTGTGGATAACTCCAGCTTCACTCCCACATGCAAGGATCAGAATGTAAAGCATTGTCCAAATGCTATAAGGCAGTTATTGTTTTTTTGACAATAGACACAATGTAGAAAAATATGTATGCAAGAGCTTTTTCTATTGTTTTGACGATAAATATCATCAGATTGCCTCCCAGTGGCCCACTCTCTCTTTACCGGACCACAAATTAGACTAGAATTAGCTAGCTAGCACATTCCACTGTCGCTTCGCCTCACTCCCCGTTGCTAGGAGACTGCACCAGGAGGAGGGCACACAGCAGCTCTGAGGACGGACCTTTAGTTGGCGGCTCTAGCAACTCAAATTGAGCCAGCACAAACCACAACATAAGCAGAAAAATAATTCTTTATGATCCGATGAGTCGCGAAGGACTGTAATTAAACTGCTAGGGATGGGGTTTGTGTTAGTTGACTGAAGGTCAGTTTGCAGAGCTGCCATCCACTTTCCTCCCTGTCAAGTCTCCTATCAATGTGAGTGAGGCAGATGACACAAGAAACATCCAATGCAGTCACCACTGGAATCAAATTCCACAAATGTACCTTTAAAATGTGAGGTATTTTATCAGAAGTTCTGCTGTAGAGAGACAATTAAGTGCACTGTAATGCATTTGGTACAGGTTAGGATGTTCAGCTACTTAATAACAAATAAAAAACAACAACAAAAAAACAAATGAATTGAAAGGGACCAGGTGTTGTCAGTGCAGGATGTTAACCTATATTAACCACAGACAAACACTGAGTTGATAGTGCCTGCGCTTGCACAAAGGTGTGAAAACTAAGACCTGACATCAACTCACCGGTACTTTTTTCTGTGTTACAACAACTGCACAGTCCTTCCCCCTGACTGCTACTGATGTGAGCCCACCTTGGTTAATGGCCTTGAAAGCATATTCTGCAAATAAGCGAGAAAACAGGGTTTCTTGAGTTTACATGATCATCTGACAGCAAGGTAGTAGTAAAACACAAGCACAGCATTCAATGATTTTCAACAGTAGAGTCAATCAGTAGAAACAGCTGCTTGCCTCTGCAGGAAAACTGAAGCAACAAGCAAAGGACTGTTAGGAGGTGTCATCTGATTGGCCAGCTGACTGAGTATATACTGTAGATGTTGCATCCTGAATGATACTGTGTGGATTACTATACTGGATTACTATACTATTATGGATGCACATCAGGGAAAATCGTCTTAATAGCAGTAAATTAACAAAGATTTATATTGTTATTAACTGTTTGTGGAGCAGCTTCAGGACATATGACGATTGTTGTTGATCAGATGACAAAAACAAAAGTCCTTTCTATGTACAAGTTCATCTTAAGAAGTTATGCATTCAACTTAACGAATGAAACATATCTGCAAACTGTAGAAACAATGATATGTGCTTATCATTTTGATTGGATTTTCCCTTAAAGTCCATACAGCGCTTGTCATATCAGAAAAACATCTGAAAACCGCTGTTATTGCGACAAAAATAGCAAATCGATCAAAAGTAACATTGAAACCAATTAAACGTGACCGTAATGTTGGACTCAATGGCAAATTGACCCTTTGAGCAATGAATCAGCTCGCTTGACTGCAGTGCTAAATGCTAACTAGCCTGCTAGCCAGCTAGCTACTGTCAGTCGCGCTTTTTGTTTAAATTGAAGCTCGAGCAAAGTAGAAGTAAAATAACAACTGGGACACCACAATAAGGACTTCAATGTTTTTATATGATACTACTTTCGCTTTGGCGAGGTGTTGATTATCAGCTAGAACACAAGCGAAGCGAACCATGACAGAGCATTTAGCTAGCAGCCTGCCAGCCGGCTTTAGTGTAAACAGATGCTCATACTGACCGACTTGGTAGAGTCTTCCTTCGGGAGAGAAGATGGTGATGTGTCTATCGAACCCTGCACTCGAGCCTCGGGACATTTTACAAGGTTAAATTGGCCGAGAAGTTCGTCCAAATGAATTTGCAAGCTGATTTTACTTCATGCACAATATTTTACCCGGAAGTTGAAGATGAATGGATCAAAACTTCATCCGGTGTCAGAGGCCTGTTGGTTTCCATGGTGATATAATACTAAACGTTATTTCAGTAAGAAGTCGTATCAACTCCATATGTAGCAACCTATTGGAATAACCTTATTAATAACCTAGCTATATAATCAATAATAAGGTTAAAGAAGTATCTTTCAAGATAATTCACAGAATTTTTACAACGATTTAAGAAAGACATAGTTAAACTGCTCTTTCTGTGAAGGACACCCTGAAGATGTTTTTCATTTATTTTGGTCTTGCCCTTTCTCACCTAAATTAGGGGAAGATATTTGTAACCTGATTTCTTTTTCGATTGAACCTCATTTGTCCCTGTGCTTTGAACATATACTGTTTGGTTTCACTGACTTTCCTTTTGCAAAAGAAAATCAATACTATATCATCAATCTCATGATACAGTTAGCCAAATGGCATATCCATAAATGTTGTTACGTTAATCAAAAACCTCTCTTTCTTGTCTTTGAAAATGAAACCAAACAATATATTAAGTCTATTAAGAAATCTACCAACATGAAAGCTATAAAAAAACCCGTTGAATTCATGTACACTTTGCAATGTTTTTGTATGAAAGCTTGCCTCTGTATTGTTGAAACCGCCTGACGGCGTTTTGTTGGTGTATTGTCTTGTATTGCACCATGTTGCTTTAATAAAGTTTAATAAATAAATAAATAAATACTCAAACATTGGATCTTCAAAATATCTCTTTTTTTATTTTGGAAAAACAACATTTTCCTTGTTATAATGCTTTAGTACAATTTTGAGGTACTTATATTTGCTTGAGTATTTACACTTAATGCTGCTTAATTTGTCCACTACATTTGAGAAAAAAATATGTAGCATAGCTCAGTAACTTTTTACTTTCAAAACTAGTACTTCTACTACTTAGTACTACTAGTACTTATTTTGCAGATTCAGATTATGAATAAAACATTTGCAGCTTGTGACAGAGTATATCATTATGGATTTAACTACTAGGCGATACATAACATAGCTGAAATTAGCTTTACCAGTTGTAACATAAGTGATGCTAATGCTTATTACGATCCAGTGACATCATATATTTATCTTATTCTGAAAGGAGCCATTCTACACAATGGGTTATTTCACTTTTGGTACTTAAAGCATATTTTGACGATAATACTTGTGTTCTTTACTTGACATTTCTTTACTCTTTTGAATACACGACTTTTGATGGTAGCAGAGTAATCTACGCTTTCATATTGCTGCTTTTAATTAAGTAAAACATTTGAGTACTTCTTTCACCACTGCCGTTAACATGCACCTGCATATGTGGTGTCTGGATTTTCACAATCAGCGTTATTTATAGGCTGACACTTTTTTTTGTCATACTGTTGTACACTATTGATAGCTCTCTAAAGTAGGTCACAGTGACTCAGCATGCACCATACCTGAAACCAATTATTTTATTAAATATATATCTGCTCTATCTGTGCCCTAGTGTCAAATGTTAATTAGACTCTTTAACATACCTTACTGGCACATTTATCTTGAAAGGTCAAATAAATAAAGTCATTAATCACAGCCGTGTTTCCCCAGCTATGACAAGACTAACTATCTGCTGTGGAAAAGGCCTATACTTTCTTTGTGAATTTTGGAATATTTTACTTCTTTTTTAACATCAAAAAGAAGCTGGAGAGTCAATGCATTGAGGTGCATGCTACAGTGTTAATACTTTAAACCAATTAAATACAAAACCTGCACTTTTGCCATAAAATCAAGCCTGGAGTTGCTGCATTGATGAATGAATGGCATCAGATGTACAGTGAGTTGTTCTGTACAAGTGTTTCTGCATCTTCTACATAAAGGGCTACCTATTACGTACACATAAATTAACACACAAGTTAATTTGCAAACATAATAATCAGGGAGTGGTATATGTACAAATGTAAATTTGGTTACCACTGTATATTAACTGTGCCTAATGTCAGCCCTGGCTCCCTTTTTGCTATTTTAGATTTAACATTGGCGGTACATTCGCTATTAAATGACTAACATTGTGTAAACTAAGTGGCTTCATTTTGCCTGCAACAGACGCCAACATAATGTCTGCATAACATTCATAAAAGCTAAAACTGTAACTATATATATTATTGAGACAAAGTGTAAGCAGATTCTCTCATGATACCACAGGTTTACTTTTCCCTATCACATGACAAGCCAAGTGAAAACAATGCTCTCTTTAAAATGGAACATTAATTCAAAGGAACAAAATTGCAGAAACTTGTTAACCATTTAGTTCTCATTTCCTTGTTCCTGAAAACCTGAAAATGTGCACGTATCAAAGGGATTTTCCCTGTCCCCAGGTAGATGCTGCAGCTGAATAGAGGTTGTTTGCTTCCTCATTATAAGTCACTGACACATTTAGATGACTCATAAGGCTGCTCATGATCAGTGGTAGTTGAATATCAGCTCCGCAAGGCCAGCAGGGGTTATCTTTCAGATATGGTTTTATGGCAAAAAGTCCCTTTCTTTGGTTCTCACGTCATGATCCTATTTTAAAAAAATATATCTTGTGATTATAGATGACATACATGGGAGTATTTGTATTAACCACTGAACCACATCATGACACAATCTATGAATGCAATAAGGTGTTTTGACAATAAAGTGAATCATCTAAAAAATGAATGCAAAATCCAGTATTGCAAAATGTTAGCCCACTCCTACACAACCACCAAGTATTCATTCATAGCTAAACAGAGATCAAGAAAGACTAGAGTTTCCCACATGGATTCTGCAACTCTAAAATATGCTTTTTAAGATCACTTTAATGACAGTCCTACATGAGGAAACAACCACATAGATTGTTTGTGCTCGCAGCCTGTTAAGACCTTTTATGTTCATTGTTAGGTGGTGACTTATGGTGGCCGGAGTTATTATGTGAGCAAAAGAGGTCAGGTAACATAGTATAACAATGTGAATGTCCTGTGTTAAAACCAAAAGTCAACGTTGAGTTAATTTAAATTACAGAAGTAAAACCTATATTACATTTGTGACATAAATTAAGAAAATTGCATAAGTGATGTAGCCTAAATATGGGTTGTTATAAACTAGAAAAAAGCAACATAGGGTTGTTTTTGGTGGGACGGACAGTCTCTAATTCAAGTATGCAATTTAAGTTTGGTAACAAATGTTCTTAATTCAACCCAAACCATGATTTTTTTTAAAAAACCTAACCAAGTAGTTTTGGTACATAAATCTAACCAAACATTTCACAACGTTAAGCACATGTTTAAAACTGCTGCTTCACACTGCAAAAAAAGAAAAGTTGGGTGAACTCAAAATTTCAAGGCAACAAACTTTGAGTTGGACAATTAAACTAAATATTTTAAGTTTTGTTTTTGAGTTTATAGTTTTACATTGTAGTAACTTTTAATCCTTACTTCTGCAATGTGCTGAATTGGCACGATTGTGATGTGCCAATCACAAATGTCAGCTAATGTTGCGACCAAAATTTTGAGTTAGCATTGACATGCTAATGGCTACTCTTGTAGCTGTAACAAGCAGCGTCGCTAGCATCAGTTAGCTGCTAGCTTTCGCTAATGACCGAATTTCAACGCTTTCCCGCATTTCACAACAAAGAAATAAGAGTTAGCAGAACTATTGTCCCTTGTTGTGAACACCAACTTAAAGATATAATTAACAACAACTCATAAAGTTGTTTTTGAGCAGACAACTGGCTTCCTTTGCTGTGCTAAATTACATTATTGCCGTAAATGTCAATAATTTATATTTCCAAGTTTTACCAACTTAAACCACTGTTTTAGGCCAAAAAATACAAGTTGGCTTTTTTGCAGTGCATTTGACATGAGGACATGTTGTCATCAGTAAGGATGCTAATTTTGAAACTTTCCTTGAATCTGAGGGTAAGAACAAACTATAGAATCTAACATCCATCTCTATGAATGTAGAGATTGGAGGACTTGTTGCTTTTGTGGACAAAAGCAAGTGTTTCTGTGAACACCAGACTACTGTTAGAAAACCTCATTTTACTGCACCAGGCTCTGTCAGTGGCACTGTGGCAGGCATTAAGAACAACTAGGCTATATAGAAATAGCCAGTCTTCTCGTTGATGGTCTTGTTTGCTTATGTAGGTAATGTAGAAGGATCCATATTAAATTGAGTGTTTAAAAACTAGTTAATTTTTAAGCTTTAATTTAAGCCTTCTGTTATGTTGCGGGTCAAATTGACCCATTTTGAAGTAAAAAAAAAAAGGTAGAAAAAAAGTTAAAAGTACTTTTTCAGAAAAAATAAATAAATTAAAATGTAAAATAAAAAAATAAAAATCAATGTCATGTAAAACCATTGTATATTATATATGTAGGTATTTCCAATGTACATAAAAAAAGTTTTCACATGCATTTTTTTAACGAGTAAATTATCCTCATTTAACCATGATCTGTGAGAGGTGAAGAGCACCATTGCACTAAATATTGATTATAATTAGTAATGGAGTTATTAATTAAATATAAACAATGTTCATTGGGATTTTTAGTTTCTGACACTTTTGGATAATTAAACATGCCCAGGGTCAAACTGACCCACGAACAATATTGCTGTTCCTGAGAAACAAACGTAACAGGAGGGTTATTAAAAATATATTCTAAAGGCCTAATTGGAATGTTGTCTGAGTTAAATAAATGGCTAACAAGCAAAGCAATAAAAACGCTTCTAGATTAGTCTGCATCTGCACCACCTTTTGATATTTCAGAACCTAGACAGCAACCCCCCCCCCCCCCCCCCCCCCCCCCTAACCACACAGATGCCATCTGTCCTGACACCTCTCTTTTTCCTCCCCCTTTTTCTATCCTCTTCCTAACCTCTGTTCTCACTCTTTCTCTCCTCCTGCTTCTGTTTTTTACTCTACAAAAAGAGTGGCTTATTCACACCGCAACACCACGCACTATATTCTTATTTGAAACTAGAAAGACCCCCACCCCCGGGTCTTAGAGAATAGGCGTGGGACTGAATTCTGGGGTGCGGGGGGATCTCCACCATCTATGAAATTACTTTTTTTTACATCACAAAGCCACATTCTGGCTCATGTTTTCCAAGCATAGAAGTTTAGATGTTAGGCAATAAGGGAAACATTAGTATGATGAGGCCTTCCTCTGAACATTTAAAATTAACCATTTGTACTTTTGACTCATTGGTGTGTATCATTTTAACAGCTTTTCTTTCCATAACCATAGATATTTTAAATGAGTATTTAAAATTTCCCAAATACATTTCTCTGAAATCATGTTTCTGTACATTTTTTGACTCTAAAAAGGCATGGAAATGTAGAGCACACAATCTTGTTTCAACACAAACGATTCATCACCATATTTTACAGAATACATGAAGCAACCAGCTTCTAAGAACCTGTATGCCGCTTCTAGGAACGTCTTATCTGTAGTGACCTAAAACGCAGCCTGATGCAGAAGTGATAAGTCTGCTGAGCATGTTCCTGATAACATGTCTATTGCTTGCTTCCTTTTGCGAAAAACATTTGAAGAATCTTTTTGCGTGCTGTTCCTTGTAAATTATCTTGTGGTTTGTCATGTTGCAAACACTCCAGTGGTTGCACAGTAGCCTCAGGGTGTGTTGCAATTAAATGTTACACTAAATGCTCAAGGAAATAGTCAGGTGTTATACTGAAATGGAGAACCTATAATGTGATCAAAATAAAATCTTGTCATTCAGGATTTGGTGCATGACAATGAGATAGCTCACTTGGTGTGGTGTCTAGTGTGGAACCGGTTCTTTCCACAAATGAACACCTATGCGATGAGTTGTAAAGGTAGGTTCAACCTTTCAGTGATCCATGTCTGCCAGGGTTCACGTGATGTAAATGTGGTCATCAACCCATGTCCGCAAGCTTCTCTACAGACTTTTGTATGCAGCATAAAAGACTCGGACATACTGACCTCATTCTGTATGTGTGGACAGCCTTGAAACTTACACTGGTCAAACGGACGCATATGCATCCCATTAGGGTCCATGTCTGTTCTGCTATGCATACGGTCTGCATGGTCATTTTTTTTGGGCTGCACATTGACGGTTAACACTTTCCCTTGAGGGAGCCTGCTCCAAACTCAGATACAGACCCTATGTCACAGCCTATCCACGGCATGTTGGTTTATCGTCTTGTATTTGGTCCTTCCTCCACATGGCGTTAACACCCACCGGGAACGTTCAAAAAGCGGTGCCACAGTGTTTACCTTTCATATTATGGTGTTTACCTTTTGTGCGACAGTGTTTACTTGCTGATTTCATCGTTTCCGTCGATATTTGCTCTTCTACCAGGCTTCGTAGTGAAATTTCTTTTGTGTTTTTTATGTAATTCAACCTGTGTTTATTGTTGTTTCATACCTTTTATGCTATAGCCTGTTTACTTCTATTTACTGACTAAATTACAGTTTGAAAAACGACCTGATTCGCGCTGCATTTTCTGTCTGACTTCCTGTCGGAACATGCCGATCTCTGTCCAGCCTGACATGTGCGTCGTGTGTCAAAAATTAAACAGACGCGTAATTCCCGCGTGGCTGAGCGTCGAGACGTGTCTGGGACGCGTCTGAAACGGAGCACTACGGAGTTGGTGGATACATTGACTATAATGGCTGTGTATTACTCGCAATGATGTGTCCGCGCTGTGGACGGGCCCAGTGGATTTTGGGGGTGACACCAACATCTGCGACATACTGTGATTTTCATTAACTCCAATGTAAACCCATTTTAAGACGACTTAAGTAATGGGCATAACATGATGAATGTCCATGGAGAGTGGACAGGAGGGGGGATGGGTCAAACAAGTGTCAATGTTGATATTTGGCATCAACATACATAACTGCGTGCAGTAGTTAAGTGGGTAATGCTTTATATTAACGTCCTTGTAATAACCATTAATTAACAAGTAATAAGGCATTGTTCTCGCTTTAGATCCCTTTAGCTGCAAAAAGCATAGTTAACTGTTAACAAGTGCATAGTTAACTTATAATAGATGAGCAATAAAGTATATCTTAATATCAATAAGCAAACAAAAGATTAATAAAGGCACGGCAAAGACATAATGGGTGGGTTATGGGTGTTTGTAATGCTATTATGAAGAATTATAAGATACTCATGAGGCTTTTATTAATGTTCTTATTATACATCTCATATAGCCTGCTATTAGCTGTATTATAATGCCATTATTAACACTTATACAGGCTAAAACACACAGTAATGTTAATAAGCATCTTGTAAGGACTTACAAGGGCCTTTAAGTTAAGTGTGGAAGTAGCTGACTTTAAGTCCAACACAAGTTTATTTTGAAAAGTCGCTATGCATATAAAGCTGAAAGTGACACACAGCCCATGACAGTCCAAAACTGACGCAATAGTGCGTCATATGAGACGCCCAGGGCTGTGACAGCTTCTAGATAGAGTTGCTATCTTTTGGGATGAAAATTGCTCGTGGGCATGGACTGATGACGACATTTAGGCCACGGAAACCAAAGTGAGCCCTGGCAGTCACGGGTATAAGGAAGAATAAAGCCCAGAAAAAAGCAAAAGAAAACATCCCCATCTCTAATTCCACATTAACACAATCAAAGACAACAAGGAAGACATTTTATTTTTTTTTGTCTGGATTGAAATGTTGGTTGGCACAAAAAACATTATGAGTCATTACTACCATGGAGTGTGAAACTGGGAAATGTTCATGCATGGAATGCCAGACAGACGTAGTATAAATGGGACCGCCTGCGTCCGAAACTGGACGGAATGCAGAAAGTATGTCCTAACCTTAGAGAGAGGGCAGATAAGCCTTACTCTGCAGCACAGAACAGATGCCAGGCTTTTACAAATAAAATCACACCTGGTTTTATTATGGATGAAACAAACACTGATGTTCTGATCTAACATCCTAAATTATTGATGTTTGACTCTGGGCGAACTCTCCTCGTGTCAGTCCACTACATGTGTGTAACTCCAGATTCTCTGTATCTAGGGCTTCAATTAGTTTGTGAGATGCCAGCTAGGTCAGGTCTACTTTAATATCATTTCTAATAACTGAACTACGTGCCAGGAAATTCTGTTTCTGGCCAGCATTTCTCCACTCATGTACTATTAAGGTAATATCTTTTGTTTTATGACCAAATTCCCTTCAGAGCTGCTTTGATTATTTTCCAGCCAAATATTGGATCCATTTAGACCTACTGAGACCGGAGAATAGGGAAAACAAAACTTCTAATCGAAAGCAAAACACCACTTAACACAGCTCTTGCATAACTTCAGATAAAGAATGCAAAAGGAAGGTCAGAGCTGGATGCATCACACTGGAATGTAAATGTACAGGTACAATTAAAAAAACATTTACTTACTTAGCATTAACATGCAATCTATATCTGGATAGAATCTGTATAGGAAAAAAGCATGCCAATGCAAATTGTAAACATATCTTAAAAGCAGTGTGTTGTGAACCACACAGCTAGACCACATCTGGAGGTGGTCTGGCTCATGCTATGATTGTATCTCACCAGGTGTGAATGCATTCTGTACAGTGTGGCCACAAATGTTTCCAGCAAGTTGAAAGTTGATCTGACTCTCCTCTTTCAGCTTGCAAAAAGCGGTTTGAAAAATAAATAACACTGCGTTCCTTGACCTGGAACATGCCAGCTCCTGCATAACTAATTTGCATATTAAGGTCTGATCACAATGCAGGCATACTTGAGATGAGAACACTAATAGATGTGAATACAAAGGCCTGGAACAAATAAAAGATAATGCATCCAGACACGCATTAAATGTTAACAAGGTGAAGGTGGAACTTCTATTAAGTGTTGAATCAGGGTAAAACTGATTGTAGAAAAGTGTAGATTTATTATTTTAAAGATGTAGTATTGCCTTGCCATAGGTTAAGGGATTTATCAGAGACAGATTTTTTTAAAAGGACAGTACAGAAGCTGAGATATCCTGACTTTTGGTGCCTATGGGTCAAACTCCATAACCACTGTATCCTTCATTTCCCATAATCCAACTCTTATTCTCAATAGCAGCTTACACAAGACCATATACAGTTTGTTTTGGTACCAGAAGAGACCGTATAACAGTAGCACTTGCTAGCAAGTTTGGTTAGTAAGGTGCATCAGTAATTTAAAAAGAAAAAAAAATCTTTAAGTACAACCAAACACTGAACAAGATATTTTTAGGTGACCAAAATGTTACAATTCACTTTCAGGAACTGAAAACACACTGTGCAATGGTCAAAATTCTTAGAGGAAAACACACAGTGTGTTTTGTCCGTAATTTACAAAATAAAAATAATCCTGTTTTAAACAACAACTGTACAACTGTTTCAAAATGTAGGTATTCCTCCTCCTCCAAATGAACTTTTTGTGTAAAATTGTCAGCAAGCCCTTTCTACGGTGCCCTGAGAGCTCACAGTGCTGAAGAAAACACAAACAAATACACAAAACACAAGCAAATTGAGAAAACATCAAACAAACGTGCTGCAAAGACCAAGACCAAGTGTTTCCAGGGGACAATTAAAAGTGATGCACACGTCTGGACAGGCTTAAGTGTCCTCTGGAAACACTTCTGTTGTGTTGTGGTCTATTTGCAGCGCTTTTTCTTATTGTGCAGCGGTCTTTGCAGCATGTTTTCCAAATGCTGCTTGTGTTGTCAAATTGATGACGATTTACTTGTATTTTGTGTATTTGCATGTGTTTTTTTCTTAAGTTGCAGTTGCTGTGAGCTCTCAGGGCCACCGTACCTTTCACTGTTAAACATTCATAGTGTATCTTACATAGAGTAAGGCTGAAATACTGGGAACATTGGTGTTGTGGGCCACAAGACTTGTGTTTCTTCCACATTGTGATGTAACTTTAGAACTGTTTATGTAATGTGGTTGATGCATTACAATGCTTATACAGTGGGCTGAAATACACATACCGCATCGTTCGATTTAGATGAGCTTCAGATGGAAAATTGAGCATTTAACTTTGATAGTCATGTGGTGTATTGACTTTGCAGTTTACTTTAACCAAAACCTAAGGCAAGGGCTGAATGCAAGCAGCCTGCCCTGAGCAGAAGTCATGATGATTGTGCAATTACACCATATGCTTTGACATGTGCCTTTTCTGCTTTTTGTCAGAGTCAGATGTAGAGTTGTACGAATACATGCACATGGTCTAAATTTGTCCAGAGATTCTTAATCCATAAAAAAGGGTAGCTATTTCCTAGTGTATAATGGTGATAATAAAACCTTCACGGTAGAGTTCATGAGATGATTTGCAGTGCAGTGACCTCTTAATCACCTTTTGGAACCCCTCCTTTGCTGTTATCTCTCTTGTTTCCAGTAAAGTTGAAGAACTGACTGTATGAAGGGTGAGTAAGAAAAGACTTAATTGGTTGGTCTTTCTGAGTGAATCATATAAGATCAGGTGTCAGTGATGACAATAGAGCCAGCGTAGAAGTAGAGGGGATACCCAAGGTTGTAACCCACATTTCCTACTTTAAATCTCTCATGAAAAAAAAGCCTTAAATAACCTCCACATGATATCCCCGAGATAGACTTTTAATTTAAATTAGATGCACTCCCTGCCTGCACACAGCCTGTAATGTAATATAAAGACACGAATATACAATGAAAGCCACAAGGCTGGATGTCAGAGCAGTGGGTAAGATCAATATCTTTGTTAGGCAGCTTACTCCCAAACACTTTCTCTTCTTCCGCATTATAAAACCACAGTTGTCCTGCAGGACAGGAACCACAAAAGGACTGTTATATGCATGTTAAAGATGTGTCTGAGTGAATAGTAATTGCACTCAGACACAAAAGGGGGCCGTAAACAACAAAAACAACTTTAACTTCGCATGCTCTTGAGTAACTCAGTCACCGGAGGAAGTAAACATGTCTCACTCCGCTGTGCCACAGGGCAGCAGGAAACCCAAAACCTCTTCTTCTTTTTCGAAGTGTCGTTGTTTTGAGGCTGAGAACTTTGCAGAATGTATCCCAGTACTCAGCAGCAGGCATATTCAGACAGGCCTTAACTATCAGGTTCTGCTGGTAAGCTTTGTCAGCCGTGCCTCATACCCTGCTCACTGTATTATCCGCTATTATGCGTCATGCAGAGCTATCTCATTCTGTGTACCTTTAATGCCCATCATTCGATAGGAGTGTGTAAACCAGACATGCAGGGTTTTACTCACGCACTGACAGCAAGTGCAACTGTACTCCTTGCCCTCAGGCTTTGAAGCCATATCTTTCACTTTGTTGAGCTCAACCAGGAAACACAAAAGAAGTTGCTTTTCTGTCTACCTGAAAAATGTAAGTCCACACTCCTTTAAGCTCTGGTCTCTTCTGACTTTTCACCTGCTAAATTTGCTAAACTTGCAAACTGTTCCCCCAGATAAAGAACAACACCTAGCTTACTTTGGCTTGGTATGAATTTCAAATTGCAGCATTGCTATTACTGGAACTGGAAGTCATCCAAACCATAGGTTTTGAAACCTGTCATTCTAACCATAGCCCTTTATTACGACCAACACGACCCATTCCTGAATTAATTTTGAACATTTTGAGTTAATGTTGTAGGACAGTTGCAGTTTGGGTAGGTTTTTGACAGTTTGCCAGAAAAGATGTACTACCCTGAAGAAGTTATGTAGATTATATGTAACATGACGTAAAAGGTAACATACGTAACGTGCCCTAAGTGGACCTTGTTGTTCTTTATACTTCATATCCTCACTTCTGCCTTGGCTTTTTTATGCTCTGTAACCTCACTTCTGCCTGAATTTCCACCATAATTTCTGCTGCCTAACAAATATTAATATGGGCCATAATAAGTTGCTGTACTAACAACACATGGAGTTGTTTTTTGGTGGGGGACAGTCTAAAAAAACCCAACATATTGGTATAGCCATTTTTTTTTTTTTACCTATAGGCCTAGACAAAGCCAGGCTTGATGTCCCCATATTTCCACTCTTTATACTAAGCTAAATTAGCAAAAGCTTACTTGAAAGTACTAATTTTAAAAACAGCATTTAGACAAAGTATATTTATTAACGTGGCACTTCTTCTTAGCCAAATTACAGTAATATACTACAACTGGAAAGTGAAAACACGTTCCAGGTAGAGGGAGCTGCCAGGAGCCAAAACCTGGAATACTCATCTACAGAGTAATTTTGGAGCCCAGTAGTTCCTGGTGGCCTCAGTAATAACAGAGAGAAGTCAGTAATCTCCTGATGGCTTAAGAAGAGAGGAAACACCCTGCTGCATTGCGGCAATGCCAACTGTACCTCACAGCAGTGGCTAAACCAACTACGCTTTGGACTATTACATACATGGGAGTGACAGAAATACATCAAACCAAGATGTGAAAAAGCACCAATAACAATAACACTGTTGTATTACTAAATTTTGGGCAATCCTCAATTTAGCCCTGATAGACACGCTTGTGGCACGCTAGGAGCGAGACTCAAAGAGCCAAGTCCCCAAAAAGCATGACTCATTCTCTGCACACTACTGTACGCCTATGAAATTCCCCCCTTTCACACACTTATGCATTCATTAATTGAGTGTCCACATTGTCCGCAAATGGAAAACATGCCCTCATCGATCTTATTTGGTTATGTTAGATAGTCAAACAGGATTAGAAATAGTTATTATTTCTACATTGAGTGGTGAAGTCATTTCAGGGAATGCTAGGGGAATTTGGAATGAGAAAACTTTTCCCAAAAATTAAACAAATGATATGACTGCGTTTTGGGTGGTATGTCACGATGTTGTGTTCTGGCAAAACACATACGATATTACAGATGGAATCCAGTTAATTAATAGGCGATAAATTGCTTTTTAGCACCCAAGGAATGCTTTTTCTCTTTAATCCTTTGGTGTCTTCCTCCTCCTCCGGTCTACTCTGCCTGTTCTTTCATGCTCCCCCACATTCCCAAAGCGAACTGCATCCAGGAAATCTAGCAGGGATATAAGCTTACATGCAATATCCTCAGTCTAAGAAGATTTATTGCTAGCTTGAGGGTACATTGGATCTTCAAAACTGTCCCACAACTGTAAATTCGACTTTCATTTCAGCAGCGAGATGTTATGAAAAACGCAGGAATGTGCTCACAGAGGACTGCTAGAGTGGAATTTTTGCTGGGAATTTCCCACTAGTGTGCGTTTGCACATGCGCACAGCGTGTACACATAGGGCCTAGGTGGAGCGCCTGTTGTCTCTGAGTGAGCATAAACAAGTCTGACTGTCTCAGGTGCACAGGTCCTTTTCAAGAAGTAAATAGTGTGTGTGTGCCAAGTGAGAGGTGCCAAAGGTGGCTCTTGTTTGTATGGGAGAGCTATTTTACATCAATTATGAATCATAGTTCAAGGACATGCAGTTCTCTAAATTTAACAATAAGCTGCCCAGGCACATTCATACCTCTGTTCTAAAGTTATTTTTAAATTAAGGGTGGATTTTTGTTGTTTATTATTATATAACTGTATTGTTATTACTCTATTATTAATTTGATGTTTTTTATATCAAGCTGTCTGAACCTAAATATGTATGTAAAGCCTAATTTAGTCCAATTCAAACAATGTCACAGCCTACACACTTCCACAGCGGTGAAGGAGGTAATAATAATTTACTTCTTGACGCAAAAACCGAAGCTAGCTTGTAGACGCCAATGGGCTAAGAGGACATTAAATACATCACCACACATGGACTGAAAAATATAAGACCACCCTTGTTTTCTCTAATTTCATGTACATTTTAATGCCTGGTACAACTAAAGGTACAATTGTTTGGACAAATATAATGATAGCAACAAAAATAGCTCATAAGAGTTTAATTCAAGAGCTGATATCTAGACATTTTCCATGGTTTTCTTGATCATGATTTTGATTATTATCAACAAAACAATAGAATATATATTATATAAGAGATATCAGCTCTTAAATTAAACTCTTATGAGCGATTTTTGTTGTTATCATTATATTTGTCCCAACAAATGTACCTTTAGTTGTACCAGGCATTAAAATGAAAAAGAAATTGAAGAAAACAATGGTCTAGTAATTTTTTCCATGGCTGTATATCCTCAAAATGTTCTGCCAATTTGTTGAAATGATTTGCTACATTGCTGCCACTGCTCTGTTTCAAAAGATGGTCAGAAGGCAACGCTTATATCTGCATTATATATTAGGAAATAAATAAAGAGAGATTGCTGTGGATGGGGCCCACAGTAAAACTTATTTTAGCCTTCTAAAAACAAGGACTACCGATAAAAAGTCATTATCAGTTGATGATATATTTAGTATATTTGCACCATTTTACTTTGCCTTCAGACAGCCTGTTCTGACAGAGAACAAGCTGTTATATCACTCTCTTCAAAGCCACCAGACTCCTTTGACCAAAACAGCAATTTTACCCCGCAGAACACACGAGTTGCTGGTCCACCGCTGCTTGGTTCAGTTAGTTTGTTCTGGTTTTGAAAAACCCGGAAAAGTTTGCAAATTGACCGGTTAATTTGGAGTTTCACAAAGAGGCTCTGTGCATTTAAAAAAAGCACATACATGGTGGAAGGCTGCTTTATTTAGAGAAGTACTTTTGGAGAAATGAAAATGAAGCTTTAACGACGTGCAAAGCCTGCAGCGCTGTATGTTAAAAGTACAGTTTTGCAGAGGTGGCAGACTACTGCTGACCTCCAGTAGCACTGTTACTAAGAGGCTGCATCTCTGCCTTCTGAAATCCCCCAAACTTTCCCTCCGCCAAATCTTTCCTCCCGGCTGCCAAGATAATGGTCTTTTCAGGCCTCCCATGATACACACTCCGCTGTGGATCCGCCGCAGCTGGTGAACTGGCTGCCTGGTGAGTAGCAGTTAACACCGGCCATGTGTTCTACCTAATTGCTTTTCCAGGGTAGAGCAGAGGGCAGTGTTATAAAGCCGAGACACGGAGGGCTCAGAGGATGGAAGGGGAGGCGTGCGGGGAAGCTGGCCCAGATGTGTGCAGTAGCAGTCGGCCAGGCGCACATCTGCAAACGTTTGAACTTACTGGGGGAATTCCTCTCTCACTGCACGTCTCTATATATTTTGTCCCGCTGAATCCTCAACTCGGGACAATGAGTTGCTTGACTGCCTCCCCTCTGTTCTTCCTCTCATATTTCCCTCTGTGTGTCATGAACTGTTTCCCCCACAGACAGACAAACAGACTGGTCCAGAAGGCGTGGGATCCTTTGTGTTGAGGAAATTTAAAGGGAAGATAAAAGTCACTCTGTAAATATACAGGACTGCGTATGAGGCACAGACATAACAAGCACTTAAGTACGAGGCTGTATTTGGTATCACGGGCTTTGAACGCACCTCACCGCACATGTCCTCCCTGTGACAAAGACAAAGATGCAGCCACAAGTGCTTTATCAAAGCAGTGAACAGGAGACAGGCTCCTGCTCGCCTGAAAAGCCTCCAAAACTGTAAATAGCAATTTCATTTTTACAGTGCGGGTAAGTGGGTTAAATTTAACAAAAGGGCTAAAAATATCTATTGTTTTGCTGCTGCGTGGGTTGGCCAGAGCACAACAAAAGCAGGGAGTTTCCTCTCCTCAAGGAAGTGGGGAGTTTTCCTTGTATTAGCCTTTCAAGGTTCAGAGAAAAGAGCTTGTGATTGACATACCCTGAGATGCACTATGACATTTGTGCAACACAACGTTCTGAACACACACATTCTGAGACTGATGCATCTGGGATGTAAAGCATCAGAAACATTAAGTAACTCTTACCCACCTGCATTATGTTTTTTCTATATGAACAGGGCCGGGGAGTAACAAAATGCAAATAACAGGATTATGTATTTAAAATACAACATTACAGCTACAGTTTAAACTGGTGGTATTCTTAATGCAGTGAAGAGTCTTTAAAATAGATTACGCGGAGGTTATACTTTATAACCTCAGTTCTGCTTGTTTGTCTGTTTGTCAGCAGGATTACGCAAAATCTATTACTAGAGCGGATCCAAATTACTACATTCATTGCGCAGCTGCTGAATTATGTGCGCCGCTGCTGAAATTTCTCATGATCATTAATATCAATGAGCCACTAATGATTCCTACTCGCACTGTGTGAGCACAACAACACCCAACGTTATTTTCAACTTGTTTTGAGTCATCAACGAGCACATTAAATCCTGTCGGACCCTCTTAGGACATCAATGTAAAAGGTAACATTGAAGCTTATACATATAGTGACTAGCGCAGGTAATGTAATGTAACATCAACATAACAGCAAGCTCCTTAGGGCAGTGAGCAGCAGTGTTGCCAACTTAAAGAGCCGCCAGCCCCTGCGGCTCGTTAACAGGAGTAAGAATGAGTCGAAACGACAAAGACCTCCTGCTGCAGTCTCTCCCAGCTGTAGTCACAGAGCCGGAGGGGATGTTAACCCCTTAGCGTCCAGTCTGCAAATCGTGCATACGCTAAGTTGCTGCTGGCTGGTTTACAGTCAGTGTCTCTTTTGGGTCACTTTAACCGGTCCCGAGGCCGGATTAAGGAGGAGGGTTGAAAGTGTGACAGAAGACAGTGCACTTGTAGTTCTAAACATATTCAGGGTGTTTTTTACTCACTTTTTGTATTCCCCACAAAGTTATTCCTCTCTCCTACAGTGTCCATTACAAGTACATGCACATGGTAAATTATGCAAATTAGGCGATAACGTCATTAAGCGAGTTCTAGTGACTTTATGGACAGCCAATAGCTACTTTCCTTACTGAGGAGTTGGCAACACTGCTCATGGCCACAGACACAGCAGCTCTGCTGCTGAAAAAAAGGTCTAGGGGAAACACTGTACACTAATAATGTTTTGCTTTTGTTGACATTGTGAGATAAAGGTGCAGCATGCACCAGGGCAGAAGGGTGCCCTTCTTGTTCAGTTCAGTTTTATTTGCTCTAAAATTAACATGAGGCTCACATTTCTCAATCACAATGTTCTTTTAGGTACTTAGCACACCTGCCACCCCACAATGGCAGAGGAAGCGCACAGCCAGGACACTATCAGTTATTCTTTATTTGACAGTGACGGGAAGAATGGAAGGGGGAGACAGAGGGGAAAACATATGGCAAAGGGACCTCAGGCCGGATTCGAAACCGGGTCCACCGCAGCAAGGAGTCAGGTGCTCTAGTGAGAGCCACCAGGACGCCCCCTTGCTTGTGTTTTGCAGATGTTAGAAACTCCGGGGGGTCAAGTAGCAGCTGTGAAAATCTGCAGTCTCTAACTTCTGCCGTTACTCCACCAGTAAAAGTGGGTTATCGAAGGATGCCAATCTCTCCGTGTTAGCATACCACACTGTAAATCAAGGATTGTATGAAGCTGGTGTCATATCTAAATTATTGCTGAAGGATCCATTCCATCAATTTAAGACTTTCCCTAGGCACTGAAATGCTGAGTAAAACATTTTTAGAATGAAGATTACTGACAGAGTAGATGATTTGTTTTTGGTAACGGTTAGCTGAATAGCTTGCCATAGCGTTGCTAGCTAACGCGTGTATTAGTTTGTTTACCACTGAACAACAGTGCTCTAATGACATTCTAGGGCTCTACAGTCATCTGTAGTAGAATACATTCCAAAAGTAACCCTCCCAGTCTATTATGTGATCTACGTGTATATTTATGCAAATAATGTCTTCCCTCTTACACGCACGGTGATTATGACATTACCACTCCCCGAAAAGTCACATGCTCAGCATTTAGTTGACCTTTGCCTCTGATACTCCCTTCTAGAGGTTGTAGGTGATGGGACACACCCCTTGTTGTCATGTTCAGTAAATTGGATGGAGTAAAGAAAGGTCATTTAAATACAGATATAGATACATGCTATTTAAACACGTACACTTTCTACAGGACAGCTGAGACAACTGCTTCCCTTGGTATGTAGATAACAAACAGACAGAAGTTACACTATAAATACCACGCTTATTCTTCTTTCAGGATTAGTCCAACTGTCTAACTATAGATTGAAAAGTCTTAAAGTTTCAGGTGGCTTTTTGTGCCGTGTGTTCCGCATTACTTGAAGCTCAGTCCAGAGACTCTTCATTACATATAGGGACAGATTATACACCATCTGTCTGGTTTATTGGCTCAGTTTTGCTCCTGGTGTTAGCAGTATGTCTGCATTGTGTTTAAAGCTACAATAAGGTATTGCATTAAACATGGGTGTGATAATGACGATTGTGTGAAAGTGATTGCTTATAGTAATGTAACTACAAGGGAAATATGACCCAACTTTGCAGTTCCCCTCAGCTCTGAGTGTTGCAATTGTTTTTGTGTTTTGGCCGACAAGTTAAGTGTCTGGCAACTCTAATTTGCATAACTTCCAGACACTTCAGGAAGCTGTTTTAAGCGATAAACCTTTAAAAACTCACTGACCAGGACCTACCCAGCACCAAACAGTAGAAGGACTTGAGCCAGCCTGTGCAGTAGTGATCAGGGGATTTGCCCGAGTCTGTCAATCATGACGCCATACCCATTTTTATAGCATCAAATAACTATTTAAAACTAAATTTATCCGAAAAATGAACTGGTAACTACTTAAAATGATAGAAACCAGTTTTGGTAAAAATGTATTCGGAGTGTATTTTAGTTTCTTCTGCTAACATAGAGGGGACGGGATTTATGAGCTCACACTGCATTGGCACCAAGTTGGTCTTCTTGGTCAGATAATCCCGCCACCAGCCTCTGACCAAGCAGTTCGCGGTTCAAGACCAGCAAAGAGTTGGTGCCCCTGTGGAACCAGTTTTCCCAGCAGGGAAAATCCACTTTCTATGGCGTTGTTCAATTAGCTTTTTGGATTTCTCACCGTTATGGACTACATTTGGTATCCACATTTTTAATTTTTTTTTCTCTCTGTTTGAACAATTGAAACAGCTGTAAACTGCACAAAACATAGGCATTTTCTCAGACGGCAGATCCAGCAAATTTACCTCCTGCCCTCCATCTGAATTTCGCGTTCTCGCGATTCAGCAATGTGACGTCACATGAAAGCAACGTTTTCAGTGGCCAAACTACAATTTTGGTGGGCCCAAATGGAAACTTATGCAATAAAAATACAGAAAAGGCAATTAATGTAATGTTCAATCATAAAAAGACATTAACAGAATGAAAACATGAAATTATTTATTTGAAAATCTTTTTCATCTCATATTTCATTCATGTCTACATTTAGCTGCCACAGTGCAACTCTGGACTGACCTGGACTATGTAATTGATTAGTCTATCTAATGGCTTTGATGCCTTTATTATGATGATCTGAAGGTGGAAAAAAACATTTTTGAGCATTATCAAAAATGATCAGGTTGAAGTGGTATGCAGGGCTCTTCACAATAAAAATTCAACTTCAACGAAATAAACTAAATTTAACTAAATAATAAATTGATGTCCATGATCATCAAGTAAGAACAAATGGAAAGCATATGAAAACTGAATACTGTCCATAATTAATATGGACATAATATTATGGATATGGATTAATAATAACTACCTTTTTGGGTTGGTGTCTGTGAATGATAAAGAATAAACCATTTCAAAAGGGACAGCCCCCAGAACTAGACTCCCTATTCTAATATTTTTGTCAGCAACAACAGATATCCACACGCTGAGCTGTTTGTCGTTGACCCCGAGGGGTGTTGACATATTTACTGCTTCCTTTTTTCAAACCCCCTTTTCAGGTCGCTCGCTGTCTATGAGATCTGAGAACATCAGCAACACTGTGGGGAGGGGGGTGCTGCTCCTTTCAGAGGAAAGTACCTAAAGTATACTTTTGGACCTCAGCGTCCTTTGCAGCACCACCATGCTCCACCCATGCAGGCGCATTATTCTGCAGAGGATGTTTCACTACCGTTTTGCTCTGACCAACAGTTACATAAGGCCATTCTGAAAAAAAAATTAGCAGGCCTCCACCCTGCAAAACAAAACACCCGCTGACCAGTCAAGGTTTCTCAAACAAAGTCAAAAGGCCAAAATAATCAGACTCACTGATTCTTGTTCCAAGGGAAAATGACTTTTAAACTGTACTGTACACCATACCATCAGTTATTTTTTTAAACGCTTTTGCACATTTGTAAAATTAGTAAAAATGTGTTAAAACTCTAATTTAAAGCCCTGGTTTGGTACGTTTCTTGTCATTTTAGGTCTCATTTTGCATCACATTTTGTGTAATCTATCCATGATGCTTACAAGCCAACAACTTTTCACCTGCTGACTAGGGGCACTAAGGGCAGTCAATCAGAAATGATTGGGCCTCTGATTTAAATATATTAATAATTACATTTTGATACTTTGACTAATGGCAATGCTTAAAGTGTATATACTACTATATGCTTGTATAATATCTACAGATGCAGCCACCTGGATTTCCCCCTTCCAACCAAAGGTTTTTCAGATGCCAGTCAGTTCCCAGTCAAATTCAAGGCACTGGGAGTCCTTTCCCCTTAGATTCCCCTCCAAACATTCATCCAATTCATTCAATTGCACAGTGTCACCATGAGATGGCGATTCCTTCATAAGTAAACCAGTAATGTGAACTACATGAAGCCCTGACATTGTATATGGGTTTTGAACTTGGATTATCAGTACAAATATATATCAAAACAAATCAGGCCACATCCGCACTGGGACTTTACACAAACTGCTAACGTTCATTAACCCTGACTCGTGTCCAGATGAGAAGAAAATTAGAGATTTTGATCAATGTCTTTATCAACTGGTCCATGGCTGACAGGCGCTTGAGTCATAATGTGTTTGACGATCACAGAGAATGACTGATAAGGATGAGATGCTGTCGTGGGTTCTATTGATCAAGGGACTGAACTGACTCGTATATTCCATTTGCTGACATGTTTTTCTGCAAGGAAATGTAAACATTTTTTGCAAATAGATGCACTTCTACATAAAAAATAACAGGCACATAGGTAAAGTATGCAGTAAAGAGTTTTGGATGCGCCTAGTTCATTCCAATGAAAGTTGGTCAGTGGTGCATGAAGCCAACTTCCATGTATAAAGTTACCCAGGTCTTCTGCAGCATGAGCCCAGAAAGCAAAGCACGAGAGACTTCCACTCGCTCTGCTAACTTGAATGACAATAAACTGATTTAATCATATGGCTCTATTAGACTTTCTAAATGCTATCAAACTAAACAAGTCACATTTTGATCATGAAATGTGTCATTTTGTGGGGTTTGTTATGTTAAAAAAATGTATCTGCCGATTTGAAGACGTCTCTTTTCAATGTCAGTCTATGTGGAAAGTTCTAAGGCCCCATGGCATCAAATGACTGTGACGTGTAATTCCATAGTTTGGCCACTACAAAATGGGCTTTCAAGCCTAGTCCATTTCCTGGGAGCTTGCTTATGATGTACCAAAGAGTGTGGCAATTCCTGTATCTGCAGAGACCCTGTCCTCTGCCTGTATTTTCTCTTTTCATTTAGCTGTGTTGAGGACATTCCTGGGCATCACTTTTTAGACATGAAGCTATGAAAATAATGGACGTGGTGCTGAAGAACTGCAAATATAGCAAGGCGAAACCCCATCCCCAACGTTGCTTGTTCCAAAATGACACTTAATCTTGGGTTTGTTTTCACTTTTGTTGAGCCTGGGAGGAAAGGCATGTGTGTTAACAAACAGTTAGTAGGTCCTGCATAGTATAACTTTAAAATGAATCAAATTCATATTCAAAGTCCACATATAATGTGCATCTATCATCAAGACAGTTTGATTTTCATTTCATTTTACATTTTTTTTGCAGGCATTTTATCCAAAGCAGGGTTTGTTTTGCAGTGTTAGGGGAGAATGGGTGAACTGGAAAACCTTGCAAAGTGCATATTAACTTGAGGCCGGTAAACCAGAGTTAGCTGGTAGCTTGTGCTAATTCCAAACACTGGAATTCCCCTTTTTCATCTTCATTTAATTCAGCTTTTTGTTTTAGATCAATGCCTGTGCAGCCGGTACAGTGTAGGTGGTGCAGACCATATTGTTTTAGCATTGTTTTAGCCACCTGTACTAGCACACTTGCAGCTGAGATAGGAGGCAGCTAGTGCCAGGGACTTTCCACAACCCAGTGTGTGTACATGTGCGTGTGTGTGTAAAGTACTTCTTTGACAGTCAAGTGCATGTTTCTGCATTTGGGTGTGTGCATGCAGACAGACAGACCGTAGCGAGAAAAACATGCAAAGGAGCTTTTGCAGTCATAATAGAGATCATAATCGTGCATATAGGAGGTTTTCTATGCATGTAAAAATACATTATAGAATGTTGAGTATTCCTACTTATATTTATATATACTAATATTGCAAACTGTGGATGCACTAATGTAATACTGGATACTATTTAAATGAGATGTATGATGATTAAAAACTATCATACTAATGTCATGTAGCATGCAAATGCTAATGAACAGGATCTTCATGCTTCATAGAAAAGCAACCTGCATACTACTGTCTGTCATAACACTAAAAAATGCCTGACAATCCAGACCCTGTGTGGAGGATGGAAGATGCAAAAATAAAATAAAAATATGTATATGTGTACTTGACAAATTAATTGATATGCCAATAAATGTAATATTATTTAAAAATGAATGTGGGCTTTTGTTAATGGATTTTTCTGTTTTAGTTTGCTTCTTTACTTTTTACCTTAACCTTTTAATGAACTTTTTCTATTTAATTTTTCCTTTTTGAAAAGTTGACCTCATGACATTTGAATGACAGCCACCCCATTTGCATAATGAAGAAAAAAAGTACAAAGAAAATAATACAGAAATAAATAAGTGGGGAAATAAATAAGAAGGGCAATGCAAATGCAAAATTAAATAAAGAAATGAATTAACTAAATAAAAATGATAATTAATACATTTAGAATAAATAAAAAAATCCCCCAATAGATATAAAATGTAAAAGTATTATTATTTATTTATAAACCAAGTTTTTTTTAAATTTATCTGTCTATTTTTTCAGTCTTCCACAGGCCTGGAGTCTCTGTCTCAGAGTAAGCCGTCTCTCTGTGTTTTAAAGCTCTAGCCCACGGAGGAAGTAAAGGCGAAGGGGGTGAGAAAGGAGACCAAGCGGAGCTGGAAATCCCCTTCCCTCAGCAGGCCTGCAGACACACAGGGCCCCGCTGAGGCCCACATCAAAGGGGCTGCTGCTGTTCTCATCACCCTCCCACCTTCTGTCTTTCTATATGTCTCACTGTCCTTCTGTGTCTTTACACCCTCACCTCTGTCTCTGTTTCCATTTATATACATGTGTCTTTTACCACTGAGGAGCGCTGCACTGATGTTTTAAATTACGAGGAAATGACTTTGCAGAGGAAGAGCATTAACCTACCTGGGTGATTTTGTGTAATTAGTCTACCAGGTATTCTAGTCTGCAGGGCGTTTTGCATGTTGAGTACAAACTGTACGAATGCAAAGTATTTAATACAGTCGTTAAAGAGTGACTGAGCGGCATGTGCAACCTTATTAATAACAGAGCTGTAAGACAGTGCACACATGGCGCTCAGGTGTTGTGTACTATATTTTTAGGCAATGTGGTTAGACTTGGATAGCACCTTTGAGTAAATCAGAAGTGAAAACGCTGGCTAAACTGGTCTCCCCAGAACACTATACGCACCTCCTGTCCCCACCCTCACCACTCAAAGCCCACAAAAATGTCAGGTATGTTTGAAGAAGAAAGACAGCTTGGTGGACTAGCACATGAACGTTTGGGACTGACCCCCTGCGCACACATGCAGGCACCCAAGCTCGTGCATTTGTGCTGCACCAGTAAACACTAAGTCACAAGGAATGGCTTTGTGAGTTTTCAACTCTGGATTTTCCCTCTTAATCACTGATTGCCTGATGACTGCTGCGTGTCTCATGTCTCCCAGAAGGGAGCTGCTCAGATGGATAAAGTCAGTTTCCTCTCTGCTGCAGCGCTGCACAGACGGTTGGTTATATAAACCAATGACTGACACTCAGTTTTTAATGCATCATCAGACTAAACAAAAAAAGATAAACATGCATTTTATTTTAAAAGGTTTTCAATCTGTCTTTGTTTTATTGCTTCATCAAGATATTTTTTAACATGATGCCCTTTACTTTCACACTGTCAATTATATTTCCAATGCAATATTTCCTGACATAGTGCAGCAAACTTAGTTTAAAATGTGTTTATTTACATACATGGTTTGAACTTGAATGGTGTTACTGGCCCGTAGTAACCCCAGTAGGTCTCTACTGTTAAGTCCAGTGCTGTCCTCTAGTGGACTGACTAGGAACAGCAGAATTTTTCCAGTTTGAGGACTGGTAGTGTATCTTTATGTGGACAAAAATCTGAAGTGTACATTAGTGAACAGGTATCTCACTAGCGTACAAGGTTAATAATTGGGAAAGGAGGCCACAACCCACCTTGGTACCCCTTTTTAACCAAAAAAAACCCAAATACAAATAAACACAGACATTGTGCCCCCTTAAATGCCCTTATGATGGAAAAAACTAGGGCGCCCTATTAGTGAAAAAACATGAGATGCAGTTTCTTTGGGGTGCCCTTGCAGTGAAGAAAAAGTGACAAAGTGCCCTTCAGGGTGGCTTTCCAGTGATAGAATGGGATGCAGTGCCCTCTAGGGTTTAATTTTCACCCCTGCGCCTCAGACAACCTCAGTCCTCCACTGCTATCATCCCTCTTTGTGTCCAAAATAATTTTAGTTTACAGTGCGTTGAATGTGGTCGCAGACACAGCTAAATTAAGCTGCAAGAACTTATGGACTAGTGGACTAAGTATTCAGCTACTCAACTAAAAAAAGTAGTTTAAACATACTTGATTTAACCTAAACCACAATATTTTCCTAAATCTAACCAAGTTTAACTGTTGTATAAGAATAGGTTTCTGAGAAATGGTCAATTGACTGAGTATAGATCGATTGCTTTACTGGCATTTGCACCTTTTCACATTATGTGCCTTTGTGGATATTGGATACTGCTGGCTGGCGATTAATCGGCCACCTACCATTAATTGTTGTGCATTTAATCTATTTCAAGGATTATTCGTTCTTTCTTTCATTATTATCTGGAGCTGATCCCAGTTGACAAGAGGTAGGTACAGCCTGGACAGGTCTCCAGACTATCACAGAGACAGACAACCAGTGAATAACTTTCCAAAAAGGATTGTTCCATTTATATTACTACAAGTGATGTATGTTTTGATTTTGTTAGGAGATTTGTTTGATTAGAATTCCCTAATCTCCCGACTGTTTGCATGAAGTTGGCAGGGTTTCTTAAATGTGCAGTTATTCTTTTGATTTTGTTCCACTTCACTTAATTGATCATCAGGACTGGTACACCTTGTTGGTGAGTGACATGTTTAATGTTTTTTGCATTGCTAGTGTTCGGACGAATAATTGAAAACTTACTTTTGTTAATTCTGTGTTCGTGTTTATATTTCAGGTTTCCAACCTAACTAGGGGTCTAAATAACTTTCTGTCCATTGAGCCAACCACTAATTAAGACTGTCAGTAGGCTTGTGTGTGGATGTTTGTTGTGCGTGTTTATGCAATAAACGTGAAAGGAAAAAGGGAGACCCGAGTTGTACTTTTTCTGATATCTCAGGGGAGTTTACTAAGGCAACCATTGGACAACCATTCACTCTCATTCACTCCTATGGGGAATTTAGAGTTACCTAATTAGATTCCAACTTTGGACAGTGGGAGGAAGCAGGAGGACTCAGAGAGAACCTACACTGTCACAGAGAGAAAATACCAAGTTCTACACATAAGGCACGCAAGCCGGATTCAAACATGCGACCCTCTTACTTTGAGGTGAAAATGCTAACCACGACACCACGTGTAGCTCTGTCTTATCATAATTTTAATTTTATATCTTCATGTGTGTGAATGGTATTTAAAAAATGTATGATTGTGTTTGAAAAAACACTCACTTTAAACAGCCCAAACAAATACATTACGTGTTAACTGATACATGCAGAGTCTGCAGTGGATGCAATCAGACACAAGAATCCCATCTGAGCCTTTAAGTATGTACATAATAGACTCAAAAGCATTCAAGTAAATTCCAGGACTGCCAATCTGTCTTTTTCAATTACAGCCCATTTGGAAGAGCACTGCCTTGAGGCTCATATCTCAATTGATACTGAGCCAAAATTACATGTAATATTTCAGCTTTTTAAATCCTAAACAGCAGCATGATGACTTGTCAGCAGTGTTTCATGACTGTATATGTTGAGGCTGTCAGTGGATGCTATTGTCTGTCAGTCTGGGCGTTGTGTGTGGCTGCCTTGTGTGGCCTGGCTGTAGCATGGACTGACTTTACAATATGACCAGTAGAGATGAGCCGTGTCATCATGACAACACCATAATGATGTGGTGCAACATGTAATCAGCCACCAAATGCATCGTCCACCAACAGGTGCTTTCATTTCTTGCATTCAGTAGTTTTAGAGATACTGAGAGTCCAAATATATAATTTCCCACACTGTCTTAATGACCGGTTAGACAGTGGAGGCTTTCTTTATCATACTAAAAGGGAAACTTGGCATTCCTGTCATGCTCTGGAGAATCACTGCCAAACAGTCTGTAATTAACTACTAAAATACTGGAAAACTTTTTTTGTGTGGTGTTTTTATAGAAAATATCATGGAAATAAGTAAAAACCACTTTGGGGACATGAGATTTTTTTGTCTTTTTATGTCTTAAAGAAAATTATAAATCATAATTTTAAGACTTGATAACAAACAAAAACAAATGTAAATTGGCACATTAATAAGGAACTAACACAATATGACAAACTACTAAAATCTCTACATTATGAAGTGATTTTTTGACCTGAGCATGAATGTTCATTATTGAGCTTAGAAACAGTAATTTGAATAAATAATCCTCCATCTAAATCCACATTCCATCTTGTTTGTGTGGGTGAAAAACTCCAGGAAAAGTGTACTCTAAAGGAACTGGCATCTATTACTCTATATTAAAATGACTATAGTATGCATGTTGCTGTGTAGGTCGTTCCGGACCACAGAAACCCACTCTGACCTGAGAAAGGACACATTGTGCAGCGAGTGGACAGGGTCTCTGACCTCAGAGCAGTCTGATACAGAACAACAGCGTCTTTGTCAGCAGTCACAAAGACAATCCGTCACATCACTCACACTGTAGCACCACTATGAGTCTTTCAACGAGCAAACAAGACAGCACAAATGCCAACATTGACTCGTAGGTAAATAATAAAGATGTTCATACCTATACTGAAATGTTTCAGTGATATTTTGACAAAGGGACAAAAAAGTAAGACAATAACTATGATTTTATTAACATTTCATTACAGTGTTATTAAATCAATAGAAAATATGCTTAAATTAAGTGCTGTCAGTTCAGTAAAATACATAAATATTAAAAAACTGTACTTAAAAACAGTTAAAAATGTAAGTTTGCATGTCTTTATACAGACTTAGAGTAACAATGCTCCCTGCCATTATCAAAGGCTGACACACCGAATCCACTATGCTTCAGCACATAGTAGATAAGGCAGATAACCAGAGCAACATAGAACACCTAAACCCGTTTTCCGTGGTCGATAGATGATTCGGTAACAAAGGCTGAATCTGCTCAGTGCTTCCACACGGACATTGAGTGCAATACAAGCTGAATAAGCAATAATACAAAAAAAACACAGAGAGCAAATTAACATGTGAGCGAGTGTTAAAACGGCCAGCTCTTTGGTGCAGCCAGGTGTATTGAGAATGCACCAGTTTGACAAGATCTGGACAAAAGCAGCTATTCTACATGCATCAACAAGGCTATGTTACCTTTTCAATACTTGAAATTATTTTAGTGATATGCTTTGTCCAGATCTGTCACTGACTTGGCTGTATTGGTGATTTAGGCACAGTGTCCGGTCGATCAGAGGCACAGGGGAGCAACATGGAACCTTCACTCCACAGCAGACGTTCAAATTTGGGAGGCTGCTGTAGCAACTGATAATGCAATGGCTGCTGGATAACGTAACAACTAACCAGTAGAAAACTGTTGTTGTTAACCACAGACTGTATATAAAGAAGCTCTGTTTTTAAAAAGTTGCGGTCATAAAGTCTTTGTTGGTTGCGATAATCCCGCCCCCAGCCCCTGGCCGGTCCTTTGGCTGTTGAAACGCTAAGAACTGGTGTTAGATTAGTCACCGGCTCTCAAACTGCCTTTGCCAAAAAGAGGTATTAGAGAGTCCGCAGAACTTTTGGTCCAAACATGCCGAATACATTCAAAATCCAAATATGTAGCTTCATCATCCAGCAGTTGCTTTACCAATTGCTACACTGTTGCAAAGGGACACTTAGCAGTCAGCAGAATAACTCCACCACTACTGTCCTCGCCAAACAACCACAATACAGCAGCACTGCCCATCTAAAGCCGTGTCGTACACAAACCAAACGGTGCTTGGTGAAACAAGACAGTGTTCCTTCTTTAACAAACACACAGACATTAAAGCGCAAACGTCCGTTTCTGGGGGTAGTTAGGTTGCCGTGACGATAGCGGGGACTCTGATGGTGTTTGAAGATGCCCGATTTTCATTCTCGATCTGATATGTGACATCACGGTGAGCCTCGGCCTCATCCGGCGGGTCTGCCATGGTGATTGGCTCGTCTTCGTCTTCAGGAGACTGCAGCTGGTCAAAGGATCGCTCTGCTTCTTCTGACAGCCGTGTTTCCTCTTTCTCTTCCTCCCTCTGCATACACCAGAATGACTACATTAGCTGATCAACCAAATCACAATAACAGATTCATCCTCCCACAGTAGCACAATGGAGAGAGAAAGTTAAGGATGTTTACTATATGGAAAATATAACCGCAAGGTTACACTAGAAAACTGATGTATTCCTGACTAAATGGTCCCCAATTATTTCACATTTTATTAACTGATATGCAACATGATCTCACAGAAATCCGTGAAATAGCCACGGATTTCGCTTAACTCAAAATCCGTGGAATAGCCACGGATTTGCTCAAATTTCCGTGAAACTGACACGGATTTCGCTACAATGCAAGTTAATGACAGTCATATCCCGTGGCTATTCCAACATACAAAGTGATTATGTACATCCACTAAATGAATATTTAGAAAATAAAACATATATTTCTCGCTACAAATGTGATCAAAATCCATTTTTATGCAGAAACTAAGTCAAAATATAGATTTTTCACTAAAAATGAGAGAACTGTCCGCCATGTTTTTTGTTCTGACCGCTGGGACCTTGAAAGTCACGTGACTTGGAACAAACCAATAGCCACGGGATATGACTGTCATTAACTTGCATTGTAGCGAAATCCGTGTCAGTTTCACGGAAATTTGAGCGATTCCGTGGCTATTCCACAGATTTTGAGTTAAGCGAAATCCGTGGCTATTTCACGGATTTCTGTGAGACCAGGTTTTGATCTGATTGATGTGTTCTATATGTGTGTGTTTTGCTTTTGTTTGATTTATTTATTATTCTTTAACAATTTTATTTTTTCCTCCCTCGCCATTCAAATATGAATAATGAATGTTTGTACACTGTATATTAATCTTCTCGCTTAATGAGCACCACTGCCCACTTTGAAATACGGACTCTGTCTGGATATTGTTGGGATGCCAAACTACATGGACTACCTCTACCCCATGTACACCTGTGCTGTTTCTTTGAATTTGTGAATGTATGACTGCACCTGGAAAAAAGGAAATAAAAAGAAAATAAAAAAAAAAAACAGTGTAACGTACCTCTTTCTTCATCCTGTAGTATTCATCTATAGCGTACTGATATTTGGCTGATGTTATCCCAAAGAGGGAGGCCATCCTCTCCCCCAGGTAGTCACAGGCTGAAAATAAGGACAGATTTAATCAGCAGATGATGAAATAAATTCTATGGCAAACATCCTCAACTAATGATGCAGCACCCTGTTCATAATTCTTTCCATTATAAAAATAAATGTATTTCTGTAAAATTAAAAGAAAAAAACAAACTAAGTACCATTTCATCTTTGTGATACATTTAGGGTTGTCAAAAGTATCGATACTAAAAAAAGTATCGATACCAAAGCGTTGTATCCGTATACGATTCTTATTTTTAAAAGTATCGAGTTTCGACAGGTTAGTGTCTTTCGTTTCAAACTCACCTGTCACTGATGTTATCGTAGCATTAATGTTAGCCGTGTTATTATTAGCCATTAGCCGCAGCTAGCAATTAAAGGCTGACGTCACGTTAATGATTATAAACAATGTAAATAAAAAAACTAATAAATCAGGCACGTAGTATGTCCATATTACGTTAATTGACACAGTGTCAGTATACATAAGCATTAAGAGTTAATAAGTTTACATAAATGTTGGTGACTGAAAAGTCTTATTTTCTCTCTTGAAGTCCCAGAATGAAGCAGAGAAAAGTCAATTTATCAAGCGTGCCTAATATTTTGCACAGCATACAACCTCAAAATATTGTTCTAATTGTTATTGTTTATTATATTTATTTTTTGCACTACCTCAGACCTGAAGCTTGTTATCATGGTTGCAATTTCTTTTTGCACAACTGTTTTCCATTATAAATATTTAACCTGTGGTTCTGTTCAATTTTACAGGTTACATTTTTCTTGTTAATAATTTTGGGGTCTTTGTTTTTATCGTTGTGGTATCGAGTATCTAATATTTTCCTGAGTATCGGTATCGAATTGAAAATTTTAGTATAGATTCTTGTTCCAATCCACAGAGCCTTGATCAATCAATGTAGATACGGTTAATACGTTTAAAACACATAAACAGTATGATATCTCTGTGATTTAAACAGCTGTCTATGCATATTCAGGAAACATGACAAAAATAGACGAAAAGTGTAAAGCAACGTGGACGGTCTTTGTGAGACGTGTGGATTGATACAGTAAGTAAAATGAAAGCTAACTGTTCTGTGACAGACGTCAAAAACACTTCTAAAAATGTTTTCAGTGTTTACAAGACTTTAAAAAAAGAGTGGGAATCCTTACAAAGACAACTTGTGATGACCTTCGTAATCTCAATTTACTATTACTATTACTATTTAGTGTGTGGTCTTGAGACTGTTTTCAACATGTCTTCTGGGTCATCAACTTTCTTTACGGTACACTACATGTTTCAGAAAACACAAGAAATAGCCAACACAGTAACCTGATCTTCATATTTAATCAGCGCTACCTAGATTGACAGTTTGATCTGGGTTTTGCAAGCTTGATGTGCTGTCTTTAATCGACCTAATTTGCAAGTGTAGGTCAAGTTGTGTTTATGCAAATTAAAATACAGTGATTGGTCAGTCAACTTTCCATATCCTATGCATCTGCATGATGAATACGACATCTGCTCTCCATTGAAAATGAATGGCATCAGTCGACTTTACAAACATCAGCAGTTCGGGTGTATCTCCACCTTTGCAACAATCTGAGGACTCGCCCATTGCCTCGTTTGCATCGTGAGGCAGTGGAAACAAGGAGAGCATCAATAACTGTACAACTTTGTGCATAACTTGTTAATTTTAATTAATTCAAACTTGACTTAACATAGGCCTTGTTAAATCATTAATGTTGCATGTTAAATAAAGGGGTAATCCATAGATGGATAATCAGAAGTCCAAGTATTTTACACTGTAACATTTTGAGGTTTTTTATTATCATGAAATATTCACTAAAGAATGAATGATACACTTTAAAACTGTTAAAAATCAAGTAAGATTCTCCCTGCAGCAAAGAGAGGTAAAGTAATGAGGGAAAGAAATTAATGTTTGAAAAAGTCCATCTCACTGAAATGTTGCATTTATAATATACTCAGCTAATTAGCAGTGTGTGCAATTAATATAATCAACCTTCATTAGATTGAGCTAATGTGGGCACATAGTTGTGTAAAAACTGTTTCTTCTTTTTGTGATATAATGACCATTTTAGGCAAAATGACGTTTCTGATTCTGAATATTTGTTTTATCACTTGTGACTCTATGGTAAACATTTTGTCCATGGTGATTGCCCATGGTTATAATATGCATGCTGAATGTCCATAGACAGGGTTTTTCCACCGGAGGCGGATCACGGCCGGTGCCTGGCCAGTGCCCAAATGCGAATGGTTCTTTGGTTTCCCACCACCAAAGAGGCTCCAGGGTTCCACAACAGCACCAACTCTTTGCTGGTTTTGAACCGCAAACCGCTACGCCAGGGGCTGGGGACCAACTAAAACGTGTATCATTCATTTATTTAAATTGTTTAACTGCAATGTGATTGATTGCTAGCGTGCTAACATTAGCGGCCGATCATATCGCGCTATCGTTAGCGGGTTAGCATGACCAAGACCAACGGTGCTGTTTAGAGAGACCAACTAAAATGTGTATCATTCATTTGATTTGTTTAACTGCCATATGATTGATACGGGCTAGCGGGCCAGTGCTAGCCCGCTAGTTAGCTTACAACAAAGTCCAACGTTAATAAGAATGTATTTGCCGTCTATAGTGATCAAGATGAGCAGCACAGATGTTGTTGTAGAGACATGTACTGTAGTCTGCTGTTGTTACATATACAGTATACGTATATGTTGAGACATATACAGACGTTAGCAATGACGCAATGACGTGGCTCTAGAGCCGGTGGAAAAGCCAACAGCAGCAGTGGCTCCGAACCGGCCGGGAACTGGCTCTCGGTCAAAAAACCTTATTATACAATCTGATGCACATTGGGCATGCATAATTCAAACTAGGCATGCATAATGATGTAAACACACCTGAGATGGTGGATGTGGCAGCTCTCCACATGTGGAACCAGAAGTATGGACCCCAGGTCAACTTGGACTGCAACACAGAAACGTACAGTCAAGAGGACACTTATGTCTCCTCTGGCTCCTTATTCAAATCATTGCACACGTCACACACATTTGCGTCCCTCCATCATTCCCCTTGTCCTCATTCAGCTCCTTTGTACCCACACACATGCATTCCCCGTCCCTCCACTGTTCCTCACCCTCACCGCATCGACCGGGGAGGACAGTAGGTCTTTCCTCTCTGGCTCCTTGTCCTCTCCCTCCTCCTCATCGGTGCTGTACTCCTCCATGGTCTCCCCGCTGGAGAAATGGATGATCCTGCGAGGCACCTTCTCCCTCTGCTGCTGCTCCTCTCTCTTGTCCAGCTCCCCCAGCTCCACACTCTCAAAGTCTCTGCCCGGGTTCCTGCTCTGTGTGTGGGGAGACATCAAGGAACCACAAAGACTGTGTGTTATTATGGGACTCATTTATAAGTAGGGTGAGCTAGGCAATGCGGCTTCAAGGAGAGATACAAGCTCTGCTGCAAGGCCTGTGGTAATTTAATACAAAAAACCCCAACATATTTTAAGTGTAATATCATGAGCAACCAGACCGACATGACACAGCTGACAAGTGACAACAAGCTACAGGAACAGGGCGACATCATTATTAACCTCATTCATAAACAAAACGCTAACCAGAAAATGTGCTACTGAAGAAAGAGAATGCTGTTTACCAACCTGCTCCACGTCCATGCTCTGTCCTATCGACACATTAACGTTGGTGAGATACAGTGATATATCGGCCATTGTCGCCGTCTTCTTTGTATCTCTGGATGCTGCACCCACAACAGCTCTCCTCCGCACGCGCACCCGGAAGTGCTGTGCGCCCCCCCGTGCGTAGCGTCCATAGAAATATGTAGAATCTCAGTTCACACTTGATCCTAGTAGCAGTGAGACAGAGGTAATACCATAGACTGTATAAAATAGGGTAATACAGATATAATTGAACGCAATACGCTGTGTTTTTTCAAAATTAAACCTCTGAAGTTGGTTCAAATTTGTCAACTTCCTCTGCGTTCATTTCTGTCTGTGTTTAGCATCTTTCAGTCTGTCCTTACGTCACATGCATGGCTCCTTTTTCTCCACACAAACTTGGCTATCAGTCAGATTTTTCATTTTATTTTAATTAACAAAGTATAAAGCTGCCAGGAACCCAAAATACAAACAAAAGGGAAATTTCCATTTTTATTTATTTATTTATTTATTTATTATTGTTATTATTATTATTATTATTATTATTATACCATTTATACACACAAAAACAGCAGAAAAAATAACAAATAATAAATCTAACAAAACAGTCTATTTGCATGTAAATTAAAAATAGTAGTAGTCTTCATTGTAGAAAGAAAATTCACATTTTAAAAATGGTCTAGAAACATAAATGTCACACTGTGAAAGCTCCTATGATTGCACTTTCAACTGGCTTTCTCAGCTTGTCTACATATCATATATACATAAAGTTATTACTGTAAAAAAAACATGTGTATTTTCAATAAATAGATGGACTCCAGAGGGTTAACAAATTAAATCGTAGTATTTTAATATGTACATTTCAAATAAGCGACATCATGCCAATAATAATATTTGCTTAAATGTAAAAAAATTATTATAAATAGGTGTGCACACGGAACAGACACACAATAATAACACAATTGTATAGGTAAGTTGCTCTTCTGCACTTATTATTATCTCTGTTTTTACTTTCATTTTATGAATTGAATGCTTTTAATATGTTTTAATGTGTTCATCTTTATGTCTGTTAAATGTGAAGTTGTTGCCTGTACTTTCTTTGTTGTAAAGCACTTTGCGCTGAATTTCATGTATAAAAGTTGCTATAACAGTAAAGTTTATATTACAGTTATTGTTATTGTTATAGACTGAGAAGATTAATATGATCAAAAAATTAGTGTAGTGTATAGTACCGTTTTTAAGGCTAATTGAAAACGTACTTGTTTATCTTTATGTAAATATAAATTGTGTGAATATTTGTTAAGGTTTTTTTTCTATATTGTGTTATGGTGTTTAAGTTGTATTTTTATTTCAGTAATTAATTGCCATTATATTTCTGTATAATATTAGTAAATATTTATTGAAATAGGTCTTTTAATGGTTTGTTGTAGTTGTAAATGTAATATGTAAAGATACACTTGAACACAAAACTCTTTGTGTGTGTTTTTTAATATCTTAAATTTTTTAAAAATATAATTTTAAATCTATTTTGACACGCACATTTCACATTCACAAATAGGCTACACATAACAAAATTAATGTTAGCTAAAATGTTTTAGGCTGATGATTAAGATATTTTTTTTATCAGAAAATAAATAACTAACATTGTGTGGTTTACAGACTTTAGTGTAGTCTATTATGAAGAGTGAGGTGAGTCTTCACTATAATGTTAATCCTGTTATTAACAGATTCATTGAAAATATAATTATAATAATAATAATAATTTAATAATAATTTAATTGAAAATAAAAGCTTTATTTAACAAAATGCATATTTCCTGTTTGGTTGGTTGGCTTATCATTTAATTATATAGTGCCTGTGCTGTTTTATGGTGTTTTTGTTGTAAATGTTATTTACTATTTTATTGCCATCATGGTTTCATACAAGATTAAAAAAACTGATACACACATGCACCTCACATACCAAATATATTAAGAACTGTTTCTACCACCCCTATGGAACACTTGCACAATGTAGTGTGATGTAGATCTGTTTGACGAACAGTGCTTCAGTTTACTACTTGTCCAATATACAGTGCTTTTAATCCTTAAATTAGTCACCAATCATGTTGCCACCTGTTTGAAATGACCTCAAAGAATCTCTGCTGTCCATATATTTTATCATTGTTGAGTAAATGCAGGTTACAGCCTAAGATAAAACTGAAGCTCAAACTTCAGCATGACATTGTGCAAGGTTGACATTTAGTAAAAAAAAACATTTGTGTAAGTAAATGCCAGGAGGACAGGTTAAAGACAAACACAACAATGTAGCAATAACTCTATTATTTATTTCAAATGTTGTTAAATGCTTGACTTTGTATGGGAGGAAACCGGAGTACCCGGAGTAAACCCATGCAACACAGGGAGGGCATGCACCCTCCTCACAGGAAGGACCAGGGTCGAGGTCCAAATCCAGGTCCTTAAATCTGTGCAGCTTCAGCAGTGGCTGGGCGTCTGTGTTGCCCATTGAAATAGCTGTGAAGGTTTTGCAGTAAAAGTCTTGAGAGCTTGATGGAGTTTGAATATTCAAGTCCATCAATCTATTTCTTCAGCTTATCTGGGGCTGGGCTGGGCTGGGGGGAGCAAGGCATTCCAGACTCACCAGCAATGTTTCCCAGCTCTTCCTGGGGGACCCCAAGACATTCCCAGACCAGTACACCCAAGTGTCCAAGACATATGGCCACAGATCTGATGATACGATCTGAAAATCAATCATCGATCTTTGACATAAGGTACCACGTACACTTATGAACCACCCTGTGCTGGAACATGGTGTTTGTGATGGCCAATCCATGACTAGCACAGCAGTCCAACAACAAACATCCCTTGGGTTGTGATCAGGAAGGCCGTTCCTCCCAATCAGACCCTCCGAGTCTCTTCATCGTTGCCCATGTGAGAGCTGAAGTCTCCCAGAAGAACAATAGAGTCCCCAGGTGTGCCCCCTTCCAGGACCACCCAGAGACTCCAAGCAGGCCAGGTACTCTGAGAGCCTGCAGGTTGTAGAGATTTCTTCTCTGCAACCTGCAGGCGCATTGAGGCGACCCTCTCGATCCTCGGGGGAAACTCCAACAAAGCAGGTGCTTGCGAGCGTCCCCACACTCGCCTGCTGCCTCTCACACTGGGCAACACCAGAAACCACCAGAGAAGAAACATTACATGACCCTAGAGCCAGTCAAAGCCAGGGGTTGGCAAGCCCAGGACCCGCCTCTGCCTGCCGACCAGCTCACATTGCACCGACCCCTATGTCTAACCCTGCATTGCTCTTAGTCTGACCCCTAGGGGCCACTTTGCCTTTGTTGATGTTAGGCTGGTTAAGTGCAATGAAACTAATTGGGTTAAACTAAGCCTGACAGAATGAGTTTTACTGCAAAACCTTCACAGACCATTTCACTCGTTGTGGACCTTTGGCGCGCAGAAGCAGGGGAATATCTTCCTCTTCAGGATGGAGAACAATCTTCGGAGTCCTTTCTTCTTCTTATTGGGCTCACTGTCCTCTGCACATTAAAAGTACACAGTGTCAATGCTTTAGTCAACTTTAAAGGAGCGACTGTAATTGAAGAAGGGAAATGACATTGTAGACAAGATGAGGTAAAGTTTCTTACCATTGGAGGCTGAGGAGTTTATGCTGTCGGGAGCACTGTTGTTTGGAACGTCCAGTCGGATGCTTTCGATGTCTTTGTCCGAAAATGAGCTTCTACATGTTGTGAACTCTGTTAGGAGACCACTGTCAGCCTCTGAGTCACGGATACTTACCAATTCACAATCACTATCACTGTCATCCTGCACAGCCTGGGATCTACACAAACACATATACTGAATCATTGTTTGTTCATCAAAGAGCCAAAATTATCCTCTTGAGGGCGGCTTTTTTAAGACCACCTATACTAATGTTAAAGCATTAACAGATGGGTTTCTTTACTAAAGTAAAAGTAGCATTATCACAATGTAAAAATAATAAATTTCAATTAAAAGTATTCAAAAATAGTTTTAGATAAGTGAAAACACAAATGTAGCATTTTACTGTTTAGTTGAATGAGGTGTAGTAATATAACATTGTTAATTTGTTAAGAAACTATTAACTATACATAAATGTATTTGAAAAAATAATGCAGAGATCAGAAATAAACCTGAAATTAAAGATGCTTGCTCTGATCCTGAATAGCACTGTTAGTGTAATGGCCCATTAGATGTTACTTGTGTGCAAAAGGTTCGCAATTATTACTAATTTGATATCAACATATGCCTCTTCTTTTACCCGTATATGAAGGATTAGTGACCAGAGGAAATGAACTTACTCAATGGAGCTTCTCAGTTTGGTCGTCATGGACTCCTTTGCTGGCTGCACCATGATGACACCTGCAGGCACCTCATATCTACAGGAGTGTTCACATGTGTGAAAGGTTCCACAGTTAAGCAAAGATGCATGCACTTAACAAATGTTGTTTGGATACAATTAGCAAAGGTCAGAAGTCTGCTCAGGGTGGAGAGCAAAGGCACAATGTAAATCATCACGTACCTGTCATCAGTGTTGCTCTCTGCAGAGTCTTTGTCTCCGTCTGTTTGGCACTGCTCAGCTGCATTGCTACAAAAAACGCATTTACACTGTGGCTCGCTGTCCTCTGCAAATTAAAAGTATACAGTGTGAGTGCTTTAGTCAACTTCGAAGGAGTTACTGTAATTGAAGAAGGGAAATGACATTGTAGACAAGATGAGGTGAATTTTCTTACCACTGGAGGCTGGGGAGTTTATGCTGTCAGATGCTTCTGCACTCTTGTTTGGAACGTCCAGTCGGATGCTTTTGATGTCTATGTCCAACGATGGGCTTCTGCATGGGAAGAATTCTGTTATGAGATCATTATCAACATCTGAGTCACTGATACTTACCAATACGCAGTCACCGCCATTGTAATAATTTGGATGGTCCTCCTCCTGCACAGCCTGGGACCTACACAAACACATATACTGAATCATTGTTTGTCCATCAAAGACCAAAATTATTCTTTTGAAGGCGGTTTTTTTAAGACCACCTATACAAATGTTAAAGCAGTAACAGATGGGTTTCTTTAGTCAAGAAAAAGTAACATTATCACAATGTAAAAATAAATAAAAAAAAACCCAATTTCAAAAAGTATTTAAAAATAGTTTTAAGTAAGTAAAAAAAACATTTTGCTATTTAGTTGAATGAGGTGTAGTTGTATCAGATAGTTAATTTACTTGTTACAACTTAACAAATGTTGTTCAGATACAATTAGCAAAGGTCAGAAGTCTGCTCAGGGTGGAGAGCAAAGGCACAATGTAAATCATCACGTACCTGTCATCAGTGTTGGCCTCTGCAGTGTCTTTGCTGACGGCTGCGTGGAACTGTTCGGCTACATTGCTACAAAGAATACATTTACACCTTTATGATCGTGTTTAAATTGCTCACTGTAACCAGCTGTTTTTGATAACTTGTGTGCCAAGAAGAAGGCAGAGACACTTACTGATTGCTGGGGCTGGAGTAGCTCCCCAGTATAAAAGGATGCTCCAGGATTTTGCTTGGGGTAATCCTTTTCTGAGGGTTCAGGTGGAGCATTTTCTTCAACAGCTCAACACAGGCGCTCCTATCTGCAGCTTCTGCGCTGTTTTCTTCATGCTGGCTGAACTAAATTTTGACAAAAAAAAGAAAATATTTAAATTGACAGTCCTTCCTAGCTCATGAAGTATAATATTCTGTGTGCTCCTCTGCATGCTGCGTCTGCTTGACAACTTACTGTTTTCAGATCATCCAGAGAGGAAAACCTGTGTTTCCTCCTTTCCACTGGCCTGATGCCTGTTGCATCGAAATACTCCACTGGAGTCTAAAAAAAGACAAAATCTACTTGAGCTATCTCTTCATCAGAGTTCAAATGTTTACATGTTTATATCAACAGCAAATGATCTTGTGGATTATAATTAATGTTTGGCTACACTGTAATCAGTTGTCTTGTAAATTAACAGTAAAATACTGGCAGCAGGGTTGCCAGCATTCTACTGTTAATTTTTATAGTTCCTCTACTGTTATCTACTGTGATAAAACCACATACTGAATTACAGTAAAATCCTGCATTTCATTGATTTTTACAGTAGACTAGTTGCAATATTGTTGCAGTATACAATGCAGTCATTTTTTGTAAATAGAGCATATTACTGCACTGCAAAAAAGCCAACTTGCGGGAAAGCGGTGAAGTTCATTAGCGAAAGCGGCTAACTGATGCTAGCGGCTAACTGATGCTAGCGGCGCTGCTTGTTACAGCTACATGAGTAGCCATTAGCGTATCAATGCTAACCCAAAATTGACATTTCATAGCGGCATTACAATCGTGCCAATTCAGCACATTGCAGAAGTTAGCAGAAGTAAGGATTAAAAGTTATTACAATGTAAAATTGTAAGTTAGTACAACTTACAGTTGAGTTGACAAAAATCTGAATTCAGAGTTGAGCGGACTCAAAAACAAAACTTAAAATATTCAGTTTAATTGTCCAACTTAAAATTTTATCGAAGTTTGTTGCCTTGAAATTTTGAGTTCACCCAACTTTTATTTTTTTGCAGTGTCTGAAAGCCAATTACTACGAATGAAGAAGCGCTGTCTTCACTGTAACCTCAGTAATTTTAATATACCATATACTGAATGAGTTAGTGAAGTAAAATACAACCATTAATATATATATATATATATATATATATGTATATATTATGGGAAACGGCAAGCTACCTACAAATATTGCCCAGAATGCATTGTTTTCTACAGTATAATACCTTTTTTAATGAAGAACAGTATGTTACGGTTACAATTTGGCTGTTTTCTTACAGCAATCTGTTACAGTGTGGTGAAGTTAAAAACAGGTTGTGGTATTATACCTTGAGTATCCAGTTCTGGAATATAAAGTACTTCTGTCTTTCGTGGTAGTACTCTGGGGTTTTTCTCCCTTCTTTCAGCAGTCTGTTAGGAAGTTTACCCAAGACGTTGGTGATGTAACGCAGCTGGAGACAAACAGAAAAATCATTATTGGCTGTATGTTTTTAACTGTACACGGCTTTACGGAAGGCAATGTTGGTTGTACATTCCTGCAACCCATTCTCTTTACCTACTCGAGACACACACTGGGTTGCATTATTTAAAATTGTGGTTAACATTTTGAAATCAAGCAAAAATGAATTGTGTCAATGTATCTGTGTTTTTCATAACCATACAATGCCAACATTTTTTTCAATGGTGACTGGGCTGCATTTAGCTCAATGTACAGTCTCTGTTGCACTCCCCCCCCCCCCCCCCCCCCCCCCCCCCCCCCGCTGCTGCTCTTTGAAAAGCATTTAAAAGTATTTAAGATGCCTGAACTTTTAATATTAGTTCGATATTATGTTGAGAAAGATGTAGCACTGGTACTTACCACATCGTATTCGTGTTTCCCCGGGAAAAGCGGAAAACCGAGTAGAATCTCGGCCATTAACGTTCCGAGAGACCAAACGTCGATGGCCTCATTGAATGGGAAGCCCATAATGACTTCAGGAGCCCTTAGCGTGGAAGAACAGTAATACACAAAATAAGCAGCACGAAAATACAACTCAGGAAATGGCATAAATTGCTTAAAGCATGGCATAAAGGGGTTTCTTACTGCATTCCATGATCTACAGTCATGGAAAAAATGATTAGACCACCCTTGTTTTCTCCTTGCTTTCTTGTTCATTTAATGCCTGGTACAACAAAAGGTACATTTGTTTGGACAAATATAATGTATAATAACAACAAAAATAACCCATTAGAGTTTAATTTAAGAGCTGATATCTAGCCATTTTCCATGGTTTTCTTGATAATAACGAAAATCAGTATTAAATTAAACTCTTATGAGCTATTTTGTTGTTGTTATCATTGTATTTGTCTAAACAAATGTACCTTTTGTTGTACCAGGCACTAAAATGAACAAGACATTGAAGAAAACAATGGTCTAATATTTTTTTTTGCCATGAGACTGTAGATGGATTAATACTGTATATATTACTGTATATATTTTCAACATTTTTTTAAAACAGAAAAAACAAGTCCAAGAAGGAGCAATGAAAAACACATTTGGTGTTAAAATGTAGTCATACAGAAGAAAAGACTAAAAAATATTTCCAGCAGAGTTGTGATATATCATTAACCTGAATAGAAACTTTAATCTGAGCAATTCTAATAAATATATCTAGAGTTCTTACCTATAATAAATAGGCTGAACAGTGAGTCCAGGCCTTGCTTCCATTGACGTTATAGTTAAGCCAAAGTCAATTAACTTGGCCCTGAATGGCTGTTCCTTATGGTTCACCAGCATAATGTTGTCCGGTTTAATGTCGGTGTGGATCAGTCCAATACCCTTTAGGGCCTTTAATGCTGTGGCCACCTGCAAGTAAAGTCAGTCACAGAATGTTAAGGATGTGCCAGAGTGGAAAACTGAACCATGCTTCAAATCTTATTTTCTATCTGTTGCAGCGTCCTTACGTCTTTGATGATTGTCCTTATTCCATTTAAGGGAAAAGGAGCACCTCTCAGCTGCTTTATGTAATCCCAGACGCTGATATCCAGCTTTTCAAACACCATGATAGTCTGGTCGGCCTTGCGGAACCACTCATGGCACTTGACAATGTTGTACTTGTCAGGGTTCAAATAGTTAAGAGTCTCCATCATGTACAGCTGTGGACAGACAAGTGTGAAACAATCACTTTATGCAATAGTACATATTAACAATGACTCAGACACACTGCAAAAGCCAATTTATATTTTTTGGCCTAAAACAGTGATTTAAGTTGGTAAAACTTGGAAATATAAATCATTGACATTTAGGGTATTAATGTTAGTTAGCACAACAAAGGAAGCCAGTTGTCTGCTCAAAAACAAGTTTGTGAGTTGTTGGTACTTATATCTTTTAGTTGGGGTTCAAAATAAGGGACAATAGTTCTGCTAACTCTTATTTCTTTGTTGTGAAATGCGGGAAAGCCAACTTTCTGAGTTGGCACTGCACTTGAAGTCTCATTGTGGCTGTGCTGTGCTGCCTGAGCTGGAGTCCACACAGGTAATCAAACCTTAATTAAATGTATTAAAATGATACAAGTATACATGATCTATACATGATATAATACAATTTTATCTCTAACTCTGTTTTGGACTGAGTTTTTATTACTATTTTATTCTATTTTATTTTATTGTTTTACTGTTTTTAGTATTTTATTGTTTTCATTGTTTTTATTTATACCTATTTGTGTATGATTTATTCTATTTTAATAACTGTACAGCACTGAGGTTGTTTTTAAATGTGCTCTATAAATAAACTTTGACTTGACTTGACTTGACTTGATACGGGAATTTTATTCTGAGTTGTGTTGTGTTTAGTTTAATTGTCCAACTTAAAATTTTATCGAAGTTTGTCGCCTTGAAATTTTGAGTTCACCCAACTTTTCTTTTTTTACAGTGCAGTGTCCAGAAATGAATGTTTGACTTGACATCCAAAAGTAGCTCACCTCTCTCAGGTTTAAGTTTGGTGCATTTTTTTTCTTCAAGACCTTTACAGCAACGTTCTCTTTGGTATCCAGTTTCAAACAGTGGAGGACTTGACCGTAGCAGCCCTGTCCCAGAACTTCCAGGATCTTGTAGTTTTCGATTGAGTCTATCAGGGGTGTAGTTGCCATTTCTGCAAAGACAACTGAAAACAAGGAGAGAATAAGTTAGTTCCAATTGCCCACAGTTTATTCCCAGTTTAGCATCTTAGTGCACATATTTAACATGTATTTACAACTGCAAATGGAACAACAATATTTAACAAATAAAAATAGCTTAAGCACATTCCCACACAGACTCCACTTTGCATCTTATAACAGTTTATTGTAATTTTTTTTAGCAGATATTAAAAACAACTGTTAATTCACAGTTTAAAATTTTAGTGCACTCATTAACTTCACACATTCCCATATGTACAGACAAACATATTTTAAAAAATACATTCAAATGAAAAAGCCAGAAAACATCCCTATTGAGGCATGTATTTGTAATGTTTGTGTATATAGTGTGTCATAGAACATTTTTGTCAGATCGTTTAAAATAAGATAACAAAGCATCTCATAGTCATAATGGCATCGCTGCACAGTGTTTACAGCTTTTGCCTAAAAAAAAAAGCATTTTCTAATGTACTTAAATGGTCCACCTTAATGCTTTTCGTCACATAACACAGTGTTTGGGCCAAAAGTGTCCCGCTCATTCTGATAAAGCCCTGATACCAAAAAGCATTTTGATTTAAGAACAATTTTCTAAGTACACTGTACTCAGCGCGAAATAGAAACGTTAGATCAGTTACACAGGGCATTTACAAGCAGTTACCTGCTTAATATACACTAAAATACTAATATTTAAGTTCTAAGTAAAGGATTCACACTGTCAGATTTAAGAGAGGAAACAAAACAATAATTACCTCCTGGATACCTAGATCCGTCTGGTTCAGAAGTTGACTTCAGACTGGCTTGTAGGGTCGGTTAGAGTAGAATGAAGAATGTTGATATCGAACATAAATTAGAATGTCTCTGATGTAATCAGGCAGCGATGGAACATCCAGAATTCTAGTCAGTGGAGCCCAGTTCCACATTAGTTCTAATGTGACTACAGGCAATGTTAAATGATGCAATCACCAAAACAGCCTTTTCCTCAAGACATATCAAATTTGACTTTAATGATAGTCAATCATGACATTATATTGTAGTCTATTCATGCTTCAACACGCATACAATCAACCATGTTTGACTATTGAGCCTCCCTTTCAAAGAATTCCCCCCCAAAAAAGCCTGAAAATTATATATTATTGGTATTTTCCACCAATTCAGACCTGATAACAACTGTCATGTAATAATAAAATATAATATTAATTCAGTTTTAGCCCTTTAAATGTTTATATTATGTTAATTATAACAAATATTGGTAACGCTTTATATTAAAATCCTTGTAATAACCATTAATTAACAAGTAATAAGGCCCTTGTAAGTCCTTACAAGATGCTTATTAACATTATTGTGTGTTTATAAGCTTATATAAGTGTTAATAATGGCATTACAAACACCCATGACCCACCCAAGTTAACTATAAGTTAACTATGCTTTTTGCAACTACCGGATTCAAAGCGAGAACAATGCCTTATTACTTGTTAATTAATGGTTATTAAGGACCTTAATATAAAGCGTTACCCAAATATTTTCTGTAAACTAAATGCTCGGGGGATTTCTTTTTCTTTATTGTTACAATCTGGGCTATGTCAATAACTAGTAACCACCATCACTGAGCAAAATTTAATCCATAGATATATCATCTCATCATGACAACCAAATGTCCATTTATTTTCAGTTTTGATATTTTAAATGCTACTTGTTTTTTTTTTAACATAGTGCTGCAGTTTCCTGCTGCCATAAAAATGCTATAAACTAATAATAATTTCCACTCTCAATTAGTTCTATTTTTAACCTTTTCCCCTGATCATAACTCCCCAGAATGTTAAACATGTAATTGCTGGTTTGTTTACATAATGCCACTGTTGTTGTTCTTTTATGGGAAAAAAACAAAACAAACAAGCAAACATATACATTGAATTATTCTCTGTACACTGAATTCTATGAGGATTCTTTTCACACTCTGGGATATGTCAAGAATTAGCAACAACACGTTTAAAATTTTCCATAAAACAGCGGTAATAAAAGGATATAACATAAATGCAAATAGCATTTATGTAATTAATTATTAATAATTGTTAATAACACAAATGCAAATAGCATTTTTTTGCCACAAAGAGGAAACACAAGAAAATTGCTCAATCTTATGTAAAACATTTTTTGAAACCAGGCTGTGGATTGAATCGCATGCAAGATTTTATGCTAAGTTGTTTTTTAATGTGTTTTAATGGGAACAGTGTTGCCCTTAAAGAAGTGTCTGTATTTTGGTTACACACTTTATTATTATCATCTTATTATAAGATGCCAAATGTACAGACAAACATATTTTAAAAATACATTCAAATTAAGCCAAAAAACATCCCTATTGAGGCATGTATTTGTAATGTTTGTGGTTATAGTGTGTCATAGAACATTTTTGTCAGATTATTTAAAATACGATAAAAAAGCATGTCATAGTCATAATGGCATCTCTGCACAGTGTTTACAGCTTTTCCAATGTCAGTCTGTTGTCACTTGATGTCACTAATTTTGAGTTAATCTAAAGAGGACATATTGAGGGTAGAACTTCTAATTTCCCCAGTTCATGTAAATGTTACACATTCAGTTACAGCTGACGTTAATATTCAATCAACATGCTGTTGTGTAAACTCATATCTATCAGCTAAGGTTAATCAAGTTGCATTCCCAATGTTAGACACATTATACACATTATTTGTTTGGCACACAGTGCGCTAGCGACCCTTCATTTTCCAGGATACTCTCTCAGTCACAGACTAAATTCTATAAGTGAAGCTTTTTGGGAACCATTATTATAGAACATAAAACATGACATTTTTTCTTGTGTTGATCTTCCTGAAAGAAATGATGAAAATGGCTTTTCTGTTATGATCAACGAATTGAAGCATACAGCATTAGCTAGCTAGCATGCTAGCACATTTAGTAACATCCGTCGAACGGTGGTTAACTTCCACTTAAAGTTGATGATTTTAATCATCAACACAGTTCCTGAGAAAAGCATTTAGCTCGTCCCTCAGTGTAGCACCAATGTTTTTGCAGCTCAGCTAACGTTAGGTCACCCTGACTCAGCATCAGCTGGAAAAGAGTGAAATCTCACAGAGAAAAAATAAAAACGAACTGATGGACAAGAAAGAGGGACCAGGCTGAATTATGTTAGCTAAGCACACAGAATAATTCTGATGGTACCTTTCTTAGTTTTAGTAACCAGCTAAGCTAGCTGACTGGCTAACATCAGTATTTTAAGACACAGAGGTGACTATAACAAATGAAAAAAGCACATTATATTAAACAAATGGTGAATGAGTCAATATCACCATAATGTGCCTTTGAGGACCCCCCCCCCCCCCCCCAAAAAATAATAAAAATAAATAAAAAATTGAGATTTTCCATTGAACTTCATATTATTACGTAGATGTTATGCTGTTAGAAATGCATATTGGTCAAGCTGCCATACCTTTTTGAATAAATTACCTACATGCAGACAATGTACATGCAAACAGCAAAATATACTGGGCTAATTTTAGCATTTAATTTAGCATGGATGGACAACATGACTCAGTTAGCGAGTGGACTGTGGAATGTTTAGCAAATATAAAGGTTTAAAGGTTTTTATATGAATTGACATTTCACTATGACAGGGTGGACATGTAAAGCTTTACAGCATTCAGCTACACACATAATGTGATGAAAATACAAAATATAAGTGTAAATACTTATTCTGCAACTAGCCACTGTTTCAGCCTCAATTAAAGAAAGACTAATTGACGGGGAAAATGTCACTGAGAGCGTCATGGGGTTTCTTAAAGGGCAGTTACCCCTTAATGACAGGGTGCAATTTCAGGGACACATGAAAAATGTTTGATATGATAATGAAAATAGAATGTAAGATCACAATGACTCATTTTTATCAAATAACTTGCTGTGGACAATAAAACCATGTAATTGTTTCTGAATAAGTCTAGTATCATTTAACCACTAATTACACACACTGTAGTAAGCGGAGCAGTGTGTCGGACATGCCAAAATCACATACATCCAATGAAAAAAACAGTATAAAATGAAGGAAACAAATTTTAGGAGACGTATTATTGTGCTGATATGTGTGTAAATGTTTGTCCAGTTATAAGAAGACCTCAGAGTTTCATTATTTTGCTACATTTTCATGATGACTGAGCGATTCTGATGAAAGAAGACAAAAAAGGCACTTTATAGTGATATTGACTCAGATACTCTGTATGTATGAAGCTAATTGTGAAAAGTGAACTAAAAAAAATTCATTCTCTGGGGATAAATGTGGGGTAAAAGATGTTCATTTTTGTCATAGCCCCTCCCCTTGACATTATGTGTAGGAAGAAAAAAACATAAATTATTAACCCTTAATAGGGCACTCATTGAAAACTTGCAAATTCCAAATTTCAACCCTAGAGAATATTGGAGGATATTACATACAGCAGGAAAAAAGTTGCTTTCCCCCCCACTTTTTTCTTGTAAATCTGTGACTTTAAATCTAGTAAATTTGCAACTTTTTTCTCAAAATATTACCTGAAGTTAGCAAATATAGTTCTTTGCCTGATAAAGGGTTAAGGTAAAACTTAAATTAAGTTTACTGAACAGGAAATATTTATGGAATGGTTTGAATGGATATAAATGTATGTTTCAGCTGTACTGAATGGACCCTCCGCTCACATTCTGGACCAGTGCTTCAGCAACATCCCCGACGAATACAAGGCAGTGAGCCGGCCTCCCCGTCATCCATCTCCGCCCAACATATAGACAGAAAGTCAAGCTCTAAACACTCTTAAGACCTGTGCAGCAGTGGTGTGGAGATGGAGAGGATGAGCTGTGTTGCATTTTTATGTATGAAAAGCGCTATATAAATAAAGTTTGATTTGATTTGATTTGATTTGAGCTAATAGGACTGCTTGGACACCACGGATAAGTACTGTAGACGTTTTTTGACACATAATCTGATCCACAAGGACTGACAGATACAATCACAAGCTTTATTAAGTTCTGTGAGGACATGAAGGACAGTGAAGATCTTCAGCAATAATAAAACCTGGCTGGCAAAAGACGTTAAAGTGTGTCTCAATGAGAAAAAGGGTTGTATTTTGAAAGGTGAGGTGGAAAGGAGAAAGAAGGAATTTAGATATGACAACAACAGGTTTTAAGAATTCTGAGATTCTGTACAGGCAATGCAAAGCAAGCATGGAGGGTATCAATACAGTGATGGGCAGGGGGGGGGAAGATACTGCAGATAACGTCAACCTCTGCTGGAAAGTGAGATCTCAAAGGAGATAAGTATAGACCTATTCAGCGATCTGAAAGAGAAATAGCCTTGTATCTGAAACAAACCCAACAAAGCCCCTGGTGTAAAGCTAATGGTCTAAAAGGGCTCACGGTATGCTCTCACCAGCTTCACACTCTGCTTAATAGTTGTTTTTCCACACTCACACAAAAAAAAATTCACAATTTACCTAATGATAAAAATATATTTTTAAAATTTCGCTTCAACAGTAGCAGTTTATCTGGAAAATAATGCTCTAAATTCTCTGGTTATACCGGCAACTCTGGTACTCTTTCTTGTTTCAAGACACAAACACTTATGTGTACAATACATTACAAACACATTTATTTAAAATATTCTAACTGCAAAATACAATTTTTTGGATTTGATTATTGGCAGAAATTACATTTTTGAAGATCAAGCAGCCCACCACTTTTATTAAGTATTTTATAAAAGTATAAGTAAGTATCTCATTATAGTTTCAATAAGATTGGTCTTGATCAACTACAATAACAATAATGCATCAGTGGCAATAATCCTACAAGCTACAGTATATATATATAACTAACCCTAACCCTAACCACTTTGATATACGTACTTTTGTCATTTTAAGTGCTTTGTTTTATTATTATTTTACTTTAGTAAGATTTTCATTGTAGAACTTTTACTTGTCATGGAGTCCTTTTACATTCAGGTATTACTATTTCATAGAAGTAAAGACTATTTCCTCCATCCCTGCAGCTTTATCTGAGTTAAAACGTTCTAAACATGAATGTACCTTTTAACACCACTAGATGTCAGTAGAGATCCATCTCAGGCAGAAATGGGCTCCTCATAGGCAGCTGTATGTATGTGTGTGTGTGCGTGTGTGTGTGTGTGTGTGTGTGTGTGTGTGTGCACGCAACTGAGTGAGTGGGCAGTCAGTGATTTGGGTCTGAATTCTGAGTACAACAAATCACCAGCAGAAACATTCTATAATCAATTATCCCTCTTTAGTTCCCCACACTCAGCCCGGAGAGCTGCAAAAGTAACTTCAGCAGGAACTCACTGGAGGCCACTCTCTCAGACCTATGATGTCATTAGATGTTAAAGCTGAAGTCTCCACATAAAAAAATGCACGTCAGCCTCATTTGGGGCTTCACATAAATGTTTGCCTGAGGTGCTTCGGAAATCAGCCGTATTTTTAAACAGTTTTATTATTTACGAGCCAAAATATGCTTCTTCATCTCCAGATAATCCTTGAATCCCCTCACACTTAGCAGAACCATCCCATTTCTGTGGATATTATATTTATACTTGTATATAATTTCGCTCTCCCAGGATTTACAGCCTCACCTCTTCCACCTAGTTTGTTTGAATTGCTTTAAATCAGAAAACGAGTTGCAGCTTTTCATTGGCTCTGCCTTCTTTCCCATTAACAACTGACAGCGGCATTTAAGCAGGCTATTTGTAATCAGTCACACGATTGCTCAGGTCAGCTGTTTATTGGACAAAACATTATTAATCTTGAGGTGTCAAAAATTATGGATTTCTCAAAAGGGTAAAATCACAGACACTGCGATGCATCTGTTGTGTCTTAGGAAAAGGTTACTGCTATCATATGATGTTGCAAGTCATTGAACTTTGAGAAGTGGCAGGTCCCCAAATCTCTTATTGTGTTAATAAATGAATAAAAACAAACATTTTTTCATTGCATAGAATGAATAAAAATGGCGAAAAAACCCCCGGATACTTTCTTAAATCATTTCACTTGGTATCCCGACCCATAACTTTGCTTTTTGCATGACATTTCACTGCGCAGCAATATTAAACAATTTTTGATCCTCAGAACAAATCCCCCAGAAGTTGCCTTTTTAGTTGGGAGGGAGTGGCGGTGAATGAGTCAAACAAACACTTTCACCCTAGAATAGCATGTTATGAGTGCAACGAAAAATCCACTTTGAATTAGGCTATTTGAGTGAGTTATAATTGCTTAATTGCAACTGTTGGTTTTGTTACGTGGTTACGAGTGCTGTCATAATTAATCCATTTATTTTTGTGAGAGAAAAAAAGATAAAGCACCGTACGGAACAATACTGCTTTCTCCATGCTTTTCGTGTCAGTGTTTGGTAACAATTTATATTAAGCTTCTTGTAATAAGTTTATATTAACAGGTAATGCGGTCCTTGTAAGTCCTTAAAATAGTTAGTAACATTAAAAGTATTATGCGCTTTACCTTTGGTAGCTGCAAAATGCAGAGTCAACTGTAAAAAAAATACATAATAATGGGTTTCTAATAATTCCTTATAAATGCTTATAATCTCACAACAAACACATTTATTAATTTAGTCTTATCAACATATAATAATGTTAATAGGTATATTCTAACGTTGGCTTTGTTACATGGTTACTTAACCATGCGATTAATCACAGCAAATTGTTTTATTAATTAGTTACATTTTTTCAATCAAACAGTCAATCAACAGCTCCAGTGGTCTTATTATGTTTGGGTCAATGTGACCCATTTCAGTTTCAATTTTTCGTTAACCCCTAAACCTTAACTTGTTTACAGATTAGAATAATTAGTTGTTCCGAAAACTTCACCTTAACTCTGACCTCTTTTCTAATGATAACCTGTTATTAACCTGAATTAAACTTGATCCTAGACCCTAAATTGTATTTCTTTTATATTTCAGCCCCTCCTTCTCCTTTTTTTCTCTCTTCTTTTTTGGTTAGTTGTAGACAAAGACTTGTGCCAGTACAATGTCCTCATTATTAAAGTCATGATTTCTGTCCCCTGTCCTAACCCTAACTGCTGTCATATTAAGCATATCAAGAGCTGGGGGACGTCTCTTTCAAGTTCCCATTCTGTGCCATATTGGTGACCAATATGAGCGTTTTGTGGCTCAGTGCAAAATTTTGCACGTCATTATACATACATGTACGGTTTGTGGTTGTAAAAAAATATGCTGCCGTTTCATTGAGTTCTACAAAACCACTGCTCTGTAGGTTTAGGGCAAAAAACATACTGGTCAGGCGTTATAACAGACAGTTTGAACAGTAATTAAATGTACGTAAATGATTAAGTGAAGTTGTTACGAGGATGTGACTACCGGAAAAGACGTAGATATACAACTCAAGGTTGGAAGAGTGCAACTTCCATAATTACTATAGCTTCTCCAGGGCAGGGGAGGATAGTCTAAAACAGTGGTTCCCAACCTTTTTCTTGAGGGACCCACATTTTTACCATTGTAAACTTTGGCGACCCCCCATTGTCCATTGCTCCTATGAAGCTGAACTCAATGTGACTTTCATAGTACCGTCTCTTTTTCTTTTTGAGATATTCAGCATTTTCGTCCCCCTGACGCTTCGCCATTTTTCCATTAGCTCTGTGTTTCTGTTGTTAGGTGAGGTTACCGATAGGTGAGGTTACCTGTGTATACTGCAGGAGGGATGTTACACATGTCCTTATTCTCGTGATATAGCCTTTATTTTTTAACTTTTCTATAGTGATTTTTCGATTTAAATAAATTAATAAACGTTTAATGTAGTCCTTATTTAGTTGTTTTTGTCCCACTAATGAATTAAATGCTGACTCATCTATATTTAACACATTAGATTTATTACATCCCTTAAAATCAAGAGGGCTTCGCAACCCCCCATGGATCTTTGGCGACCCCTGGGGGGGTCGGGCCCCCCCTGTTGGGAATCACTGGTCTAAAACATGTATGAATTGATTATTCTACCTGTACAAAGACCCATGGGGTCGTGTTTGAGGGGAGACCAGTCTCATAGAACTGGGAACACAGGACCCTGGAAACTTGTCACTGTGACTTTAAAACTACAATGTGGTGTTCTGAGAGGCATTTGAACAGGTGTAGGAAAAATACAGCGGCCAAGAATAATCAGTAAATCAAGTTTATTATGGGTTTTGTGGATTCTCACCTAAAATGACTCTCTCTGGAATTCACTTGAAAGTGGCGTGAAATCACCTGTGTCAGACCGGCCAGGGAGCTGTTGTTTCATGCAGATCTGATTTGATTGGACCATTCTCCACTCCTGACGGGAGCCAAAATCAGGCGGGTAAACAGTCCAGGATTTGATTTGACTGTACCAGATAAGGCGTAAAAAAGCAGCCAAAGTGAGTAACTGGTTTGTGGATGTGTTCACCTCCTCTGGCTTTGGAAGAAAGTCGTTTGTGTTTCAATAAAGACCCACTGATTTGTCTGCTCAGACTGGATAAGAGCACGTTTATGGAATCGGTTTGAAAATAATGGCTTTGAAATAATGTCAGTATGGGTGCAGATATTAGGACTGCACAGAGCTATTATTTCTAAACCATAAGCAAAGTTTATTCAGGTGTCTCTGCAATAGTGTGTGCACTGTACATGACTGTGTAGGGTTGTCCAATATGTGTGCGTGTTTCCGCTTCATGCTAAGCAGAGCACTTTCCCAGCTTTTAATGATGGCACACATATTATAGTACGCTCCCTTCCAGCGTTGTCCTTTTTACACCCCGGGTGAAATGAGCTCTGCTGCGCATGAATCATCCCTCTCACTGGCCTAGTGCCTCCAGATAGTTATAGGTCTATATGGCCTCACAAGATGGTTTTCACTAAGACTGTAGGAGTGTTTTTAACAACCTCGCCAAACACCGTAACAGCCATGGGAGGGCATTGACAGGCGGTGAATCAACAAAGAACTGATGTAAAATGTACATTTCACATGGTTACATCTAAGTACAAAAAATAGACTCAATGGTTGTAAGAAAAACACGCAGACATCTTCTTGGGGGGGATAAAAGAAAAACAACCTTCCTCATACTTCATTTTTTCCTGCCTTGAACCTCTGTTCCCCTCACTAATGAAACATTAGTCAGACAGAATGAATCAGTGACTGATCAACTTGCTCTAACTCTGCTTGCACACACTTTCACAAACGTCTTAGCACTAAAATGCCCAGCAGGTATTGTGCTCTCGCTGTGCTTTCGCTCAAGGTTAGTCACACTGAATGGCTGAATCAGTGAATGATGATGTTACTTTTCATGCAGCTAAATGTCTCTTTCCCACTGGATATAATACTATTTAACTAACTGTTAAAATTGAGAAAAGGCTTTGAAGGAACGACTGTGCAAGAGCCAGACAGTCCAACTTGTACATGCCATAGGCTTAACTCTGCAGGAGCGTGATGCAGTGCCCATTTATAGTTTTAAGATTATTGTTGCCTATCAAGCCTTCCCTTCTCACGTGGCACATTATGCAGTTTACTATGATAATGGGCAGATTAACCACATCCTTTTTTAAACAGCGTGTCCTCAATTTCAGACAGAGGTAGACAGAAGCAGCCTTCTCCATTTCTTGCTGTCAAAAATGGCAATTTCTGATGGTAGATTTGTTCAGCAGTAGCTAGCTAATTAAGCTAACGTTGGCTCCATGAGTTGGATAAAACAGTTTTCAGCACACTTTTGTAACATTAGCTGCTTTAGTTTCAAAGAAACCCTCATCTATGGTCATGACGTTTGGGTAGTGACTGAAAGAACAAGATCGCAGATACAAGCGGCTGAAATGAGTTTCCTCCGTAGGGTGGCTGGGCTCAGCCTTAGAGATAGGGGGAGGAGCTCAGACATCCGGAGGGAGCTGGGGGAGAGCCTCTGCTCCTTTGCTTCAAAAGGAGCCAGCTGAGGTAGTTTGGGCATCTGGTCTCCCGTTAGAGGAGTTCCACGTCCAGCTGGTAGAAGGCCTCGAGGAAGATCCAGAACACGGTGGAGGGATTATATCTCTCGCCTGGTTTGGGAGCACCTCTGGTCCCCCAGGGTGAGGTGGATGTTGTAGCTTGGGAGAGGGACGTCTGGAATGCCTTCCTTAGCCTGCTGCCCCCGTGACCCGGCCCCGAATACGCAGATGAAAATGGATGTAAAACATGAATGGTTTCAAAGAATCTTGTTTAAAAAATTGTCTTTAATGTTCATTTGGTGGCTATTAACAGGTTATTATGTCTGAGTCTCCCTGCATGTCCCAAGAGTTAGAAACCAAAGTTATGCTGGCATCAACTTTTTTTTGTTTCACCAGCTAGAAAGTAAAAGGTATCTAATGGAATGTTTTAACCCCAAATGTATCATATTTTTAACATCCTATTTGAATCACACAATAGCTAACATTAGCTGTTCTACTGTGTTATTTAGCCAAGCTAGCTGATGCTATGCTAGCTTTTTGTGTTTTGTGGTGACAAGGTTGAATAGGGAGCAAAATATGATGCTGATGAACCATGTTGGCATTCACACAGGATCCTCTGACTGAATAACTACATCAACAAATGCTTGGGCAACACTTCAATGGCAACTTTTGTAACACCCATAACATGAACGCAGCCTAACTGTACCACCTATATGTAGTAAAGTTTGCCAGACATGCTAACTATTGCAGCATACGCTTTCTTGTTTTCAGAAAAGCTAAAAAGAGAAAAGTTTATCCTTCAGATTCTTTAAATGCAGATTATCTCTCGTAATGCAGCCCTGACTTACCATGGAGGAATCATTGTTTGGCAGAGAGGTTTAACTAACTGTCAATTAAAATCATTCCCACATGATGGTTGTGAAATGAAGGAACCATATGGGAATTAAAATAGCCTTTAAAACCTTACATTATAGCAGCATGCGACAAGCAGCAGGAGCCTTCAAGGTATTAGAGCAGGACGGCCTGACTTCCTGCATTACAGCCACATAAAGGAAATGAGGTGGCATCTTTTCAGCAAGAGAGAGGGAGAGAATATTAAATACCATTCCATGGGATATTTGGGCACCAACTGTGCTGATAAAAGGCTTTCATTGCTTACTCTGCTTTTGGGTAGATTTAGTAACCACAGCAGAATGGAGGGCTAGAAAAGGGACACAAGAGCATCTGGGGTTTATATGCCTTTTACAGTTTGGTAGCATGTGTACTGCAGCATATGCATTCAAATTGTTAATAGAGCATAAACCATGATGCAGAAAAGAAACAAATAGTGATGCGTGTGTGTGTGTTTTATCTGCATCTTATTTCAGAAGCATAAAGCACACCTCTCTAAGTCAGAAGTTCTCAACCTTTTTGAGTCGCGACCCCCAATTTAACATGCATGTTGTCAGCGACCCCCGCTCACTGAACAGAATCTCACGCACACAGTTCAGATCATACAAACTCAGTTGATACGACGAATTTTGGACAAATAATGAAGCAGACAACAACTAAAACATCTCTCTGTCTGTGCATTTATATATATTTTTTTATATTTTATTGTTACTTTTAATCTAAGTCTTTTGCTATCAGTTTAAGGGTCCATTCTGACCTCCTGAGTGTGTAACAGTCAGCTTCAAGCCAGAGACTAAAGCCAGAGGAAAGTAATAACTTGCTACTTTGGGATTCGTCAGAAAAGAAACAAAATTACCCAAAGAAGAATAAAATTGACCACAAAATGACCAAAAAAATTACATAAAATTAAGCAGAAAAGGACTCAAAATGACCACAAAAAGACACAAAATGGCCCAAAAAAGAAACAAAATGACCCAAAAAAAGACACAAAATGACCAAAAAAGGAAACAAAATGACCAAAAAAGACACAAATTGACCACAAAATGATCAAAAGAAGACACACAATGAAGGGATACAAAATGAACAAAAAAGACACAAAATGACAAAAAATAAAACGAGATACAAAATGACCAGAAAAAACACAAAGTGACCAAAAAATTCACAAAATGACCAAAAAAAGACACAAAATGACAAAAAAAAAGATACAAAATGAACAAAAAAGACACAAAATGACCCCCAGAAATCATCTTGCGACCCCAATTGTAAGTAAAATGTATGAACAATTTTGTGTGTTTGTATTCATCCAGTTTTAAGCAGATGCTCTGTGTATCCTAATCAACACCTCTGACTCCAAAGTGTAACTGTCCATCACAGAAATTAATTTTCACATGTTTGCATTCTGAGTCCAGACATCAAAAAATCCAGTCAACTCAGGGCCTTTGTGTTTGTATAGGCATGTTAAAGCAGTTCATTACAGCTGAATCAACAGAGCAAAAGGGCAAGGATATAATAATATTCACTCCAATCGGTGAAAGCCGTATACTGTGAGCAAGAAAAAAAACATGGACACTTGTTGCTTTGTGATTTGAATTTGAATCGTCTTCATCCACTCAAAAATATTTCTAGGTTAAAATACCTTGAATAAAAAAACTCTTGAGGTCAAGCTGAAATACTTTTCATCTGGGCGCTCAGTGCTGAATGATTTTCTGAAATATTCAATATGCTTCAGCCAGCCAGAAATGTATTGATATATGTGAAAGGTATAATACTTTAAAGAGACACCAAACGTTAGCTGAAATTATTTACAGGTTTGGTAAAGACAGGCTGAGCGGTGCAGATCCATAAATAATCATTTGTGGAAACTTTGAGCATGGGGTTGATTTTCCCAGGTTTTAGAGTATAAATCTGTTCACCTCTCTCTTTATATTCATCCATATAGTTTCAGACTAGATGGCAGTGCTCCATACACACAGCTATTCCCACCACTGTTACTAAAACAAGGTAATTAAGCATCAAAATCAATGTGATTGATTTGGATATATTTAAACAGTATGCAAGGGAGCTTCAGTGATTATATAAATACAGTGTGCAGGATACAAGAAAGGGAAACTAAATCAAAATTTAGCTGTTTAAATCAAATGGATTGTTGACTTCAAGCTTTAAAATGCAGAACATAACTGTATGAATCAGTTGTGTTTCTGTCCTTAGGTCAGTTCAAAAGGTTGACCTCTTGATTTATTTAGTGTCAAAGTTGGGTTTCATAAAATAAGGGGATGAAGCAGTAACTGTGTCAGAGCTGGAAGTGATTTCACCGGCTCAATCAAACAAATAGCTTTCCTTTTCTATGTACCACATATGACAAAACCATGATAATCCCAAGTTGTTAGGAGAGTAATAGTGCATGATGCCAGATGGAGTCAGTGGAATTCAGCTCATTATTTTCTTTCTAATTATTTTTTTGAAAATAGCACTGTATTTTAATAGAAGACATCGGGCATAATATTCAAACCATTAAACACAAAATTATGAGAATGAACACATTCCCATTCAAATTAACACAGCCGGATGGTCAGGTTGTCTGCCATTTTTATATGTGTCATTGGCATTATAAAGAACTGTGACTGTAACTAACAAACGACCAAATGAGAAGTAAAGAAGTATAAAGCATTCAAACCATAGACTGTATCAAACATGTCAGTGTGTCAGTTTCCACTTGTTACATACAGAGTGGCCTTTCCAATTATACTTCTGTAGTCACAGCAATGTGAAGTCAGTCCTACTTTACGGTGCGGAGACATGGAGGACAACAGTCAAAACTACAAACAAAATCCAGTCATTCATCAATACCTGTCTGCGACGAATCCTCCAGATCCACTGGCCTAACACCATCAGCAACAAAGAACTGTGGAAATGCACCAACCAAAAGCCAGTGGACGAAGAGATCCTCCAACGGTGTTGGAGATGGATAGGCCATACTCTCCGCAAACCAGCCACAAACACCACAAGACAGTCCCTCAAGTGGAATCCCCAAGGGAAAAGAAAGAGAGGTCGACCACAAAACACCTGGCCCAGAGACTGGGAGGCGGATGCCAAGAAAATGGGCTACACTTGGGGACAGCTTGAGATGCTGGCCCAGGACCGAGATGCTTGGAGAACTCTTGTTGGCGGCCTAAGCCCCAGAAGGGGTAGTAGGTGATAAGATAGGAGTCACAGGTAATGATTATTTTTTAGGCTATAGGATTTTTTTAGGGCTTAAAAACAACTACTGCCAACTACTGGACAAACATGCAGGTTGAGTTAAAATAACAAGGCTGACTTTTGGTTTCACATGGAGTCAGTTGGGAGTATGAATGGCATGGCTTAGCAAAAGATAAACATTGAAAAAAGTAAAATAAGTGGACATCTACCGGAGATGAGGACACGGGTGACCATCGTGTGATGTAGATCATAAAAGTAGCTAAAAAAAAGTAGCTTAAATATCTTCAAATAACAAGTCTGGCTTTTGATTTCACATGGGACACAAACAGTGTCCCTTGGTTGACATTTGTTTGACCCATTCACCACAGCTTCCACCCTCACTAAGTGGACTTTGTCATTCTTTATACTCCTGCTTCCCCCATAATTACTCCTCCCACTAGAGGGGGCCGCTCACTACAATCAATCGGCAATACGGAACCTTCTTTTGTTCTGTCAATGTTACAGCTAACGGCTAACGGTAGGCTAAAATGAAGTTCTCAAACTAGTGAATGTGAGACACCCCGACAACACTTTCTATGGTTCAAACCAAACCCTAAGAGACCTTCATGCTTTACTTTATCACTCCAGCAACCTCCAGAAACATTTACCATTTAAATTCACTCTTTGAGCCAACTGGATCAACTGAATTGGTTTCTATGTATGAGACTTCAGACTCTCTCATATGCACTGAAGCACTATCTTTCGGCTCCAAATAAATTTAAAAAAATTTCAGAACACTTTGGCTCTTCCAAGTCATTCATACATTCAGTGGTTATAGTAGATATTTGTTTGGCTACAGGAATACAAAATCTGCTTGAGAGGACCTCTTTTTCCACTATGTCTGCATGCTCATGCATAAAATAGAGAAGGGAAAAAGAGAAGGAGATGGAGAGAAAGAGTTTCACAAACTGCTCACTGTTCTGGTTTCTGACATCTGCAGCTTCTGAGCTCTTCACAAATCAGAACAGGCTGCTTCTTCTTTTTCAGACAGGTTGGAAGACGACTGCGCTGTCAGAACATCTATCAATAAAATACATCACACACACACACACGCACACATTCACAGCGTACAACACACACATGCACACAAACAGTGAGGCAGAGGCCGACAGACACACACACACCTCTGACATGAAGATGAATGGCACACATCAATGTTTCCATCTTCTGCACACTACGGGGCCCTACGGAGGGGCCTCTGCTGCAAAGAGGAGCCAAGTTCCCCTCTCAGCTCTGTCATGACCATGAAAATTACTTATAATAATTTATATGACGTGACTGTGCTTAAAGGAAAGGTTCTGCAACATGCTGGAAAATTGGCGGCAGAGGAAACACGAGAGAATGTGCTCAAAGCAGGTGGAAGAAGCTTTACTGTTGAAGTAGCAGTTTTATGACTCGTGCCCTGAAGTCGGCATCCAAGAGTATCATCTGCTGACATCCTTGAGACGCCGGGAGTGTGTCTGAACAGAAAGCAGAACACAACACACACACATGCACACAAAATGTCAGGATTATTTGCATTTCAACTCTGCACAGACCCTATTACCCACAGAACGCGTGTGATTGGCAATAAAAGTAGAACCTGAAAAGACGGATGGTTTGAAGGTCGACACACTTCTCTATTTGGATTAACTGATGCTCAGCGCTGAGTTTGGAGCTGACAATTCAGCTGCCAAATCTCAGTAATTATGCCAAGGATTTGTTTGTTGGACTCCAGTGAAAGCACTCTTTCACTGACATTTTGTCCGGAAACGGAAACATTTGTTCTTTTAGCTGTTCTTAATTGTCTAAAAAAAAACCTGCTGTTCTTCAACAAATCCTCCAACCCATACAGCCGCATAGGATGTTTGCTGCCCCCCTCCTATACGACCCATGGGCCAACAAAATATTGTTGGGCCCCCTCTGGTGTCCCCTCCCAGCACCATTTGGCAAGACTACTAGGGGTGATTATAGGTCTTGTAATTTAATTCCACCCTTTTTAAGGGCACATGGCACAGAACAAAAGCCTGAAATTACACTCAATGTTTTCTAAGGTGATTTTCAAACTTTATTTCTTTCCCCCCGCTGTGCCACCTCATTCAAAGTCCTCGAATGGCCACTGCCCACAGAAGCACTTAATAAATTAGTACCCATGTCGGTAGCAGGAGATCAACATGTAAATGTTGCTGTTTTTAACAAGTGCATATATGTCACACGATTACAGTTTGGTTAGGTTTAGCTAACAGAATTACTTGGTTAGGCTTAGGCAAAGATAGTTTGATGTAGAATAACTAGGTAGTAGGTGAGCTAGTTTTGGTAGTTGTATAGGTGATGTAAAATGTGACGTAGATGACAATGTAGCTACGCATGTAAGTAAAATTGCATGAGTAACTTAAAATAACAACGCTGATGTGTTTGGTTTTACTGGGACTAGGGTTGTCAAAAGTATCGATACTCAAAAAAGTATCGATACTAAAACGTTGTATCCAGATACGATACTCATTTTCAAAAGTATCGATACCCCCCCGCCCCCCCCCTCCCGACGCCGAGCTGTGCACACACACACAGCAGCAGGCCCCTCCCCCTCACCGTGACGTGCACAAGCAGTACTTCAAACTTGGCGAAACATTTTAAGGACCGACACCCTTTACAGCCTTTAAAGTGAATTTCGACAGGTTAGTGTCTTTCGTTTCAAACTAACCTATTACTGATGTTATCTAGGCCGATGGCTCACATTAATGTTAGCCGTGTTATTATTAGCCATTAGCTGCAGCTAGCAATTAAAGGCTGACGTCACGTTAATGATTATAAGCAACGTAAATCAATCAATAAATAAATAAATCAGGCACGTAGTATGCCCATATTACGTTAATTGACACAGTGTCAGTATACATAAGCATAGAGTTAATACGTTTACATAAATGTTGGTGACTGAAAAGTGTTATTTTCTCTCTTGAAGTCCCAAAATGAAGCAGAGAAAAGTCGACCTGCAACCAAACAGCAACACACACGGCCAGCTCTACCTCTTTTTTTAATCAGGCTTTCCTAATATTGTGCACAGCATACAACCTCAAAATATTGTTCTAATTGTTATTGTTTATTGTATTTATTTATTTTTGCACTACCTCAGACCTGAAGCTTGTTATCATAGTTGCAGTTTATTTTTGCACAACTGTTTTTTATTATAAATATTTAACCAGTGGTTCTGTTCATTTTAACATGTTGCATTTTTCTTGTTAATAAAAATATTTCTGTTAAATTTTGGGGTCTTTGTTTTTATCCTGGTGGTATCGAAAATGGTATCAGGTATCTTATCTTTATATTTTCCTGAGTATCGGTATCGAGTTGAAAATTTTAGTATCGTCATAGCCCTAACTGGGACACAAATTTCTCCCTGGTGAAAACTCTGTGTGTATTTGATCGGACCATCCTCAGAGGACCTTGTTGTTCTTTATACCCCATAATCTCCCTTCCACATTGGCTCCATCATAATTGTTATGGCCACCAGAGGGCACCACCTAATAATAAAAGTATACATGCCAAATGGGGTTGTTTTTAGAGGTTTGTCTTGCCTTTGTTGTTTTCCCATTCTCGATAAAAAGAAAATATAAAAAGAAAATATTTAAACAGTTATTAATTATTAATCATTCAAAATGCATTATTTTATTTGTTCATGAACTCCAGCAAAAGTTTTCTAATCTGTGTAAATAACTTTTCGCCCCAAAACTTCATCATTATGAATACCAAAACAATGATTATTATTCCTGTTACTGCCATAGCTAAAGGCAATATTTTTTGACTGAGTTTTTTCTTTTTCTTTCAACAAATAACAGCAAGAGAACTTAGACCCAGGTGAACTCAAATAACCTCTGTATGCAAGAGCAACTTCCATCGAAGCCCAGTGAGATGTTTACCTCCCCAAACTAGACTCAACCTTGACAAATCTCCTTCCAATAGAGAAGCCAGGGGTTATGGAAGGATACAAACAAACACCACAGAGTTCAAGGGCCCCAAATTGGGGCCGAGAGATGTTTCTGTTACTGACCAACCACAGCAGCGCAGTTAGCCGTGTCATTTTGCTGTCCTGTCCCTGTGATGGATGGATGGTGGTGAACCTCAGAGGAAATTCTGACGTCTCTGTGTAGATGCACGTGCACTCCCCAATCACACAAACGCCTGAGCCAAACCTTGGATCCTCTCAGCACGTGTGTGTACAAATGAATGTGTGGGCACGCTGCGTTCCTCTGGAGGCAGGATGCCGTTTCCACATCCCTCTCTGCCTATAATTAGCCGTCCTGATAAAACACCGGTTTGCTGGCGCTTGCAGGATCAAACAGTGATGAGCAGGCAGCTCTCTTCACAGCACACTGCAGACGCCAGGTGGCTGTCCTTGAGTTGAGTACTGGGCTATATGCAGTATGCATCTGGAGGACAATTCATCAGAAAAAAAGGCAATTGTGATGTTCTATGATGCCACTCTTGCAATCACAATTACTAGAGATACAGAGTCCTTGTGATTTCATGTAGGCTTTGATTTGCGATATTAAGGGGATTTGTAAATGTTTAGGAGGTTTTTGTCATTCCATATTCAGTGTCCTGAGTAATTAAGGTGCCCTCCGCAGACTGATAGAAACTGACTCTATTACAGTCTCTCAACATGCCTCATTTTCTTCCATCCCTCTTCACAAGAATACACAATCAAGCATGTCTGCGACACATAACTCTCTAAATTTAAATCATCTGCAGACTAGGGACTGTATGACAATTATTCCTCTCCTTTTTGCTGTAAGAGCCTGTTTACACGACAACGTTCTCGGGTGAAAACAACAAAATATTTCATCAGATGTGCCTTTTGTTTGGACAGCAACTGCGTTTTTAGGGCTTGAAAAAATAAAAAAAGATGAAACTCATCTCCAGAGTGAAAATCTTAATAATGATTCACCATTGCTTTTCGTCTAAAGGGTTGAAAATGCAAAAATGGTGCTCTGATCAGCTCATGCTGGCTCTCGTCGCGTATGGGTTTACGTAACATCCATGTGCAAACATGTGGAACTATTTCCATTAGTCAGACATTCAAGTTGCCCTAGCAGCTCTGATAACTATCCAAGAGTCATTTCAGCAGTTAAGCAGAATTATCACAGATAATATAACAGAAAAGAGAAGGCGCATTAATTACCTAGGGCGATTTTTTCTAATTCTATTTCTATACTATTTCAAACTACTAGGAAGAGAAGTAGGATAGAAGAGAAGTGCCTACGCATGTGTGAGCTCTCGGTGGTGTTGTGTGGCAGTGGTTCACAGCACCACCTAGCCTCCTGGAGTGCATACTACATTGAATTTCAGAGACTTTTGCATCGCTGCATGCACGCAGATTTCCCCCTAAAGACACTTGTCTAAACACGGAATAAAAAAATGAGAAAGCAACGCGAATTTTGCGTTTCCTGTCCAGTTCGTCTCCATCTAAACAGGGCGTAAGTTTAAGGACAGCAGGGGAGAACCTTTTTTAACTTTTGTTTCCACACGTCATGCCCAAACGATATGGTAGTTTATGTGCCCACGACTCATAAAACAACATGTATTAGTGTTCCATTTAACACTGTAAAATAGATGCTTTTCTCTTACAAATTCTTTCTCTTAACAAATGGTTAACATGAAACTGTTGCCATTTATGGTGAAACAGAACGACTCGATAAGGTTCAGGCAACAAAACCACTTGGTTTGGGAAGGGATGGTGGTTTATGTGTCTTTTTTAAAATCATAAAGCAGGACGTGTATACAGTAAATACTATGAAAGTATTAAATGGAGAAATGTAAACAATCCAGAATTTTAACCTTTGAATGATCTGTCAGGATATCTGTAAGGTTGTGATATTACAACTAAACTATATATAGGTAGAAAGTGTTGCTACAGTGTTGTTAAAGTCATTCCCTAGCTGCAATGATGGCGCAGAGACACCAAAAGCAGACTGAGGGTCAGTAAAAGTATAAAAATAATGTTTTTGGAGCATGAAAGCATATAAACATGTTCTAGCAGAAAATATGAACCTGATAATAAGCATAATGTGTCCTCTTTAAGGTACATAATGAAAAGCAGAAATAGCCCAATATCTTTTAATTTGCCTGGGTATTTTGACAAGGGTTCGACAACAACTTTTCGACTAATTTCCATGAAATTATGTACAGACCTTCATGTTCCCCTCGGCATGAATTCTCTTTCATCCAGCGCCATTACAAAATCAAATTAAAAATGTGTGCAATACTGAGGTTTACAGCAAAATACCTGCAAAACGAATGGTATTCACATCTACTACTAATATATGCTAACATGCTAAGTTAAGATGGTTAGTATTATACTTACTATATACAGTATCAGCATATTACCCTCATCATTATGAGCATGTTATCACACTGAATGGACATTGAACTTAAAGTACCCTGTGCCTGATTAGAATATCACAGAGTCACTCGTGTGGATTATAAGGCTTACATTCTTGGTAATAATATATAATTATGAAATACTACTGCAGTGCCTATTGGTGGCATGGTCGTTCAAAGTGCGTGCACGGTTTAGAACAGGCCAATTGCCTGGCTCCTGGTATTTCAGCTTGCAGTGTTGTCAGTGGGTGTGCCTGTTGGCCTCATGAATTGCTACTTTCAGCCTTGTTGAGAACTGCAGTATGACTGCCTGCAGCGTTCTCAAGAACCGCTGAGAAAAGACCAACCTCACACTTGACACTGCACTTCCATGCGACCTCAGCAATACAGCAGCCAAGCGTGAAGTCGATTGGCGGAACAGTTGCTGTGATATGCAAAGGACCGTCATCAGACAGACCAAGAACTACTTCCTTCAGCTGGATGATGCTGCCACAACACAACCTATTGGTCGAATGGCACCAAAATTATCTTGTAATTTTTTTGTAATATAAGCCCTGCCTACAGCATATAAGCTAACTTTGATGGACAGCTATAGCAAAACTTTACAGAACAAAAATCTGTTCAGTGACTTACACTGGCTTGGTTCAAAGATGTTCTGTAATAAATCTCAAAATCAAATCAAATCAAATCCAAATCAAATCAGAATTACTTTATTTATCCCCGAGGGGAAATTCAGTTAGTCTGGTAGAATCTATGGAAGAATGAGACAGCCTGATGGCTGTAGGTGAGAAGGATCTTTTGTATCTCTCCGTCCTGCAACAGAGAGAGAGGAGCCGTCCACTGCTGTTTTTTTGGTCCATAAAGGTTTTGTGTAGCAGATGATCTGGGTATTTCAGGACTACCTGGAACATGTTGACAGGTCATCTCTCCACCACCTCCTCCAGTGTGTCCAACCTGGCTCCAACCACAGAACCAGCTCTTTAGACCAGTCTGATCATCTCTGTGTGTGATGCTGCCTCCCCAGCAGACTGCAGCATAAAACAACACACTACCGCCACAGACTGATAAAACATCTGCAGCATCTTACTACAGATGTCCAGAGATCTGAGCTTCAAGAAGAAAAAGAGGCGGCTCTGCCCCTTTTTGTAAAGAGCGTATGTGTTTAGGGACCAGTCCAATTTATTATCCAGGTATACACCTAGATACTTAGAACTTAGCACCATCTCCATGTCCACCCCACATCGAGGTGGTGCCAAGTTATAAGTATCTAGGTGACAATCTGGTGACAATTGCTCAAAATTTGTTGTAAGAAGAGTAAAAGAAAAAAAAAAAAGGACACAATTCAAAATGGTGGAAAAATTGAAAACCCTACCTATGATTCATAAGTTAAGTGTCAAATTATAAAGTTTGTCCTTATAGCACGACCATTCAACCACACTGCACTACCTTCGGACCCTGCAATATACCTGCCAAGTGTAGTTTGAATGAACAGTTCTTGAGATATTTGAATGACACACACACACACACACACACACACACACACACAGATGTCTTGCTTTATTTGTTTATAGATTGTGTGAGGATAAAACATTTTTTTTCTTATAAAAATAAATATATAATTAATGCTAAGGATGTACTGCCTTTTTTGTGCCTATTATTGCCTTTATTGCCTTGCCATTTAAGATTCACCCCTCCCCATCCCAGTAATTTGCATACAGTCCCTTAGAGGCAGAATGTGAATATACCATTAAGACTGTCAGCGTCGTCAGTCGGAAACTCTCTCTGTCAAAGCTAAGCCTAGCAGCTCTTACTGTGGAAAAAGGTAAAAGTGGGTTACCGGCAGGGGGTTGCATGGCTTTTGTTCCTTGATTACATCTTTTATTTAAATGTCAAGATATCCCTGTGGAAAGGTTCAGGGTCACTGTGCTCTGGGATATTTTAGCGTGACGTACTGAAGGTAATCTCAGTCCTGAAAGAAAGAACTTATTTTTTCTCATTTGAATCACTTTGAATTCAACACTAGATGTTATTGGCTTCCAGGCTGAGCACCATTATATGAATGTTTTTTAACCTAAAATAACTCAAACTGTCAAAACAAAAAATCTAAAACTGTTGTTGATCAGACTGGTTTCTAGTAAAGCTTCTAAACCATACTGTAACAGTCATGTCAGACGACTTTACTCCAGTTTTGCTTCCTTTTTTTCCTCCAACTTTAACTTTAAACTGTCATCGCGGCAGCTCTACAATGACAGTGACGTTCATTTATAGAGTGTAGTGGCCAACTGCCTTGGGTTGAAAGCTGCTTCGCTAAATTGACACTTTGGCTTTGTGTGGCGGAAGCCTTTGTGAAAAAGGAGAAACACTCACTGTAAACTGTCATTAAAGAGGCAGCAATTCGCTTACACTTAGAAATCCTGTCTACCACACCAACAGAAATGGTGAAAAAAGAGGTTATAATTGGCCATCATGAAACTATAATGGCCATCATGTCAGCTCTTCACAATGGGCTGATTCTCTTCTCTCCTTATCCCCTTGATTCCTTCTCTCCCATGCAGTCTACTTCCTTTTAACAAGGCAAATAGACAGAGTAAGAAACTGACAGCGGGAGATGAGAAGGAGTCACTAATCTGACATAATCAGACTGTCAGTGTCTGTGTGGACTTTGGGTCAAGGAATAGCCTCATGTGAGCTGCGTGAGGATGAGTAGGGAGCATGAGGCCGTCATTTCAAGATGCAACAGAGCAAAGGAGGTGAGAGGTGAGGGGAGGGATGGGGAGCGAGGGCAGGGAAGGCTGGAGGTGGAGGAGGAACATAGGGGGAGAGCAAAGAGAGCAGCGAGGCTTATGGCTGGGGGACAGTGGCTGCTGAGGTAATTATGAGCACTGCCTCCTTCACTATTGAGCCAGCAAGCAGTTAAAATATTCCACTTTTACAGGCCATATCCAAAAGTGTTGACTTGCCTCATTACTTGGTTTATTGAACCGAGTTTACTTTTCATTTGTGAAAGGATTTGGTATTTATTGACACGGGGACAGACAGTAAGTGAGTGAAGGGAAAGATCAATCACTGGAAGCAGTTGAAGATTGATTTTTCCTTGATGGTGTTTGTAGTGTTTGAGTCACAGCTTTAATTTCATCTTGTGTTAAAAGATACACAGAATTGCATCTTAAATGTAAACAGTCTTTTAACAAATTCCTGTGTTTATTTGTCCCACCCACCCTAAGTTTGACACCTTGGCGATGTTTTCCTGGCTTTGTTGTCCGTGATAGCTGTTGTTGTTTACTAATTCTGCAGTTTATAATGCAGCTGCTGCCTGAATGTGCAGGATGCAAGATGAGATTGAAAACTACAACGATTGAGATACAGACACACAGGGCATCCTGAAGTGGTACTTTTGAACAGCATGTCAGTTTACGCAAGCTAAATGTTTAGTGGCTTTTTAAAATACAAAGGCAACAAATCTAGCTGGTTAAGTCAAGGAACAGGGTGATGAAAATGTACTACCTTTTTACGTAGCTATTGGACTCAGTTTTGTGGAACAAACGTCAGATTTTGACCCAGGACAGAAGGGTTCGCGTCCCGTGTGAAAACATAAGAAAACTACTTTTTGCAGAACTTAGGTTTTTTTCACGTAA